>NC_054476.1:106658135-107858135 GCF_017639515.1 Carcharodon carcharias | reverse complement strand
TGCTAGATAATTGCAGAAAATGATCAGGAAACCAGACATGCACACTGAATACTGCTTCTGTCTTAGGAATTTGTTGCATTTAAAATTCATTATAAAGCTACAGCCACATCAAACTGGTTATGGATCAACACCTACAACAGGGGTAAAGGTCAACGCATCCAAGGGTAAAGGTCAGCACATCCAGTGGCAAAGGTCAGCACACCCAACGGGAACAGGTCTGCACGTCCAGTGGGAACAGGTCTGCACGTACAGTTGATGGATGTCTGTAAAGGTTGCTCTCTTTTTAGTTAGGTTTTGCATAAATCAATGGGAGGGACTTTGCTGGGAAATGGAATTTTTTGCGTTTAGGCACCATTGTCAGTATCAAGCACTTCCAGGTGAAACAGAGTGGAGTGAAATAACATTGGCACATCTTTTATATCCCATCTCTCATCTCTAAGTGAGATGGCCAATTCCTCCCAAATTAGGCAAGTTTTGTGCAATAAACCAATGGCCAATCTCATCTCCATGTGTCAACCTTACAGCCTGCAGATGGTCGATACATTACCATGCATGGGGAGACAGGTTATATTGACATTTCTTGATATGAGTTGCATTGTATTATGTTGTACTGGTATATAAATCATACCCAAGAAATCTGAACTAATTATAAAAACAATTAAAATGCACGCGTCTAGTGCAAAACCTACATCTAAAATGTCATATATATATATATTAAATTTACCAAATGCACACCTACCATTACAGTATTTATGAACTTGTATATAAGGGTTCATAGTGATATAACAACCTGTTTTAATTAAAAAGTTTTAAACAATATTACTTTCTGCATAAGACAGCAATACACTTTCTTCCAAATATCTGGGTGTTCAGATTTTAATGGTTTAAAAGTGTTTAAAAGTGCAGCATTTTTCTTATGTTGACCTACTTTGGACAAGTCAAGAACCCTGTGTTCTCCATCCATGGGAAATAATTGGGGCACAATTTCACCGTGATACTGAAGGAAATTAAGAAAATTTCTTGGTGGCCTTTGCTGGGAGCAGAGCATTGATGTGGTTGGAAAGTCCAAAGAAAATCCACCTGGTCAGATGTCCACCTACTTTCTAATACACACAAGCTTCTATTCAGGTCATTAGGTGGATCTTGGAAATCCTAACTGAGAGTAGAGTTTCCTATTTGTGTGTTCATGTATTATAAACATACACTTAAGATCACATTGGCAATTTCCCAAGATTCTCACCTGGGCACTTTCTCAGCAGATTCACCGTCGAACAGAGTATCTGAAAGTAGAGTTTTCAGTTAGTGCCTGGTTGATTTTCAGTTCTACTTTTTAACTGAGTTTTGTTTTTAAGTGTTTGACGCCACCATTTTGGTTGGTACAACTGAAATGGTCATTGCATGGGTCTTCCTCTCTCTCTGCAGAGGGACAGGATGAGAAAGGGAAGCCAGCCTGGGTCAAAAGCATTAGATGTGGAGTGCCTGGATCCTCCCTTAACTACAGGAAGAGACATACATGGCTTGGAATATCTGAAGATTGCTGCACCACAGGCTGCACTTCACTGAAACCAGTGACAAGGTTATTACATGTATTTCTGCAGCAGGACACCCAAAAACTCCAACATTAAACAAAAGAGTTAACTCCAATGGGCCTGTGTGAATAAATAATTCTTTTTGCCTGCACCACCTTGCATGGTGAACTGCAGACCTTGAAACACCCCACCTCCTCGCTAAGTTTTGACCATCTGCAGTTTAGTCAAAATTGAGGGCAGAGGTTACATTGGAAATTCAGACACTGCTTGCCCCCGTAAGGGTATGATCTGGGGCAACACAAGCCCATTTTTGTGGGGCTTGGAAAATTGGAACCTTTACCCTAAAGCTGGCAAGTGCATGTTGCAAGTTACATGTTTTTAATTGTTTGAATTTTGGTCTGATTATTTGATTTCAACTACTCATGCATGGCTCTTTACTATTGTTAATTAAGTAGCCACCCAAGGTGCTGATGGCTGTGATAATACTACTTACAGGAACGTGATCTGTACGTGATTTCTGATGAAGTCAATAGAAAGGGATCTTTGACCCAGTTAGCTTCTCAGCTATAACCAAATCCAAAACATCCATTTGGACAGCTGGTCTGCTTATCAACTGTGCTATACATCACACTGTCTTATCTCCATCATCAGCCCAGCAGGGACTAAGAATTCTCTTGTAAGTAGGTTGAAGATTTATTTTGGTATTTAAGTGAAACATGAAGACATTTTAAACAGATTTGATACAATTGCAAATGCAATGAGCAGGGTATTTCTCAGCACCTCCCTACCCTTCACCCTGGCTACATCATCTAAGGTTGTTTAATGGATAACTAAAACCTGCTACTTGTGATGGGTAATTTTCCCTTCCACAGGAGAACTTAGATTGAAGATTTCCAGCTTCCAGTGTTGTATATCATAGAAGTTTACTGGCTACACAGACATCTTACGCTGCCTGCCTTCCTCCTGAAGCATTCAGCTATATGTCAGCTATTCTGGAACACTTTTCTTTAGAGACATGAGTGTTTAGGGCAAAAAACAATGGCAAATCAGAGAACTCAGATCAGTTGGTTGAGAAAAGCAATGACCTCATGTTTTAGATGTGGAACCATCATTAAAACTGAAACTTTTGATGTAATGTTAACCGCTCTGCCCCCATCTTAGAAAGTAACTGGTCCACTGAGTGTTGGCAGCATTTTCTGTTTTTTTTTGCAGATTTCCAGCATCTGCTGTGTTTTTGCTTTTTGAATTCCTTAAGAAACCAATTCAATGGGCTCTCTCAAGCCAGTGTAGGCCAACCAATGCTGCACCTTTAACAATCTGATAAGCATATTTTCCTTTTACTCTCCAGCCTGTATTCACAAGTTCTTCCCTTCCCTTCACTTCCTGCCTCTATTTCCGCTTTTGTTCCTGGCCGGCCAGCAGTGCAGAGAGTGTACGGTGTAGCTGTCCCTCCCTCTTGATCTTTCCATTTGGCAGCAATGCTTCAAATCCTGATCCAGGTTCCAGTGTTGTGGAAGTATCTGGAAAAGTGACATTGAGTAAGTTCTGAGGTAAAGTTAACCATTTTCTTGGATTTCAATGTGGATGGGCCAGCTCTGTATTTCCAATAGTTTTTGCTTTAATTTCAGAATGACCCATTTAGCATCCTCTTCCCACCTTATGTGGGCCTATTCACCTCAGAGTATAAATTCCAGGATTGTCATAGAGGTCTACAGCGCAGAAAAAGGCCCTTCAGCCCATCAAGACTGTTCTGGTTAAACAAGTACCTAACTATTCTAATCCCATTTTCCAGCACTAGGCCCATAGCCTTGTATGCCATAGCATCGCAAGTGCACATCCAAATACTTCTTAAATGTTATGAGGGTTTCTGCCTCTACCACCCTTTTAGGCAGTGAGATTGTGTGCTGAGGAAATGGCCTTTCCCAGGTTTTACAATAAACAGGTTATTTCCATTCAGTCCTTCAAACTTATTCTGTTACAATATACGAATTAGGAGGAGTAGGCCATTTGGCCCCTCAAGCCTGCTCTGCCATTTGATAACATCATTGCTGATCTGATTATGGCCTCATCTCCACTCAATTCCTGTCTACCCCCTTATATCAGCTGACCCTTGTTCTGCCATTAACATATTCTGCTTTCTTACCTTTATGCCACTATCAGCACCTTCTTTAGTCTTCACCACCATTACCATTAACATTCCTTTTATCTTGGGTCCATGACATCTTTGTCAATCTCTCCTTAGTCCCCACCTTTCGCTGACCTTCTATCCAGCTTCACCAGCTCCAACCCCCTTAAACAATATAAAATCCATCACATTTCTACTTCTCTTTAGCTTTGAAGAGGAGTCATATGGACTTGAAACATTAACTTTGTTTCTCTCTCCACAGATGTTGCTAGACCTGTTGAGTTTTTCCAGCATTTTCTGTTCTTATTTCAGATTTCTAGCATCTGCAGTATTTTGCTTTTACCCCACTATACCCTTTGACTCCCTTGTCAATCAAGAATCTCTCAAACTCAGCCTTAAAAATATTCATTGACCCTGCCTTCACCGCTATCTGGGGAAGAGAATTCCAAAGACTCATGACCCTCCAAGAGAAAAAAATTCTTCTCATCTCCATCATAAACAGGAGACCCTTATTTTTAATCTCCTAGTTCTAGTCTCTCCCATAAGGGGAAACATCTTTTCAGCATCTATCCTGATAAATCCCCTCAGGATCCTACATGTTTCAATAAGATCGCTCCTCAATCTTCTAAACTCCAATGGATACAGGCCCAGCCTGTCCAACCTTTCATCATAGGATAACCATCCCCATCCCAGGTATTAGCTGAGTGAACTTTCTCTGAACTGCTTCTAAAGCAATTATATCCTTTCTTAAGTAAGGAGACCAAAACTGTGCAAAGTACTCCAGATGTGGTCTCCAACACCCTGTACAACTGTAGCAAAAACCTTCTTACTTATTCTCCTTAAATAAAGGCCAACCTTCCACAGGCCTTTCTCATCAATTGCTGTAGCTGCATACAAACATTTTGAGATTCATGTACCAGGACACCCAGATCCCTCTGTACCTCAGAGTTCTGCAGTCTCTCTCCATTTAAATAATATACTGCTTTTCTATTCTTCCTGCCAAAGTGGACAGTTCACATTTTCTCACTTTATACCCCATCTGCCAATTTTTGCCCACTCACTTAACCTATCTATATCCCTTTATAGACTCCTTATATCCTCTTCACACCTTACTATCCTATATATCTTTGTGTCATCAGAAAATTTAACAACCACACATACAGTTCCTTCATCCAAATCAGTGACATAAATTGTAAATAATTAAGGCCCCAGCACTGATTCCTGTGACACTCCACCAGTTACAGTTTGCCAACCTGAAAATGGCTCATTTACCCCTATCCTCTGCTTCCTGTTAGCTAACTAATCATTTATCCATGCTAATATCTTACCCCCTACAATGTGAGCTCTTATTTTGATGTGACATATTATCAAATGCCATTTGAAAATGCAGGTATGCCACATCGACAGGTTCCCATTTGCTTGTTAATTCCACAAATAACTCTAATAAATTAGTCAAACATGATTTCCCTTTCACAAAACCACATTGATTCCAGCTGATGGAATTAATATTTTCTAAGAGGCCTGTCATAACCTCCTTAATCATAGGCCCTAGCATTTCCCTATGACAGATGTTAGGCAACTGGCCTATAATTTTCTGCTTTCTGTCCCCCTCCTTTCTTGATTGCTATTTTCCAATCTGATGGGATCTTTCCAGAATCTCAGGAATTTTGGAAAATTAAAACCATTGCATATACTATCTCAGCAGCAACTTCTTTTAAGGATCTAGGATGAGGTCCATCAGGACCTGGGCCCTGTCAGCCTTTAGCTCTAATGGTTTTCTATGTGCCCTTTTTAGGGACATAGGAACAGGAGGAGGCCATTCCAAACCTATTCCACTATTAAATTACATCATGGGCAGGATTTCCTGCACCACCACCTCCCCCACCGCCCCCCCTCCCCCCACTCCACCACTTGAAGAGTCAGTGAAGAATGCATCCCCGCAAATACTTGCTGCTCCACAGCCATTTAATGCACCAAGGAGCATTAATTGGCTGTTGACGGTTCTTCCAGCCCTCACTCAGGGGGAAGTCCCACCTCAGAGTGCTGCTGGCCAAGCTGATTGGCCATCAGCTCTGTAGTAAAATGGCCAGGACTGAGACTACAAGCAGTGCCCAGGTTCTAAGTCCCAGAGTCCAGCACCATGTAAGTGGTGGTCTCATCATTCGGAGAGGAGGTGAGGTCCAAGAGGGGTGGGGGTCTAGGTGGAAAGGCCAATGGGGGAGGGAGAACCCACAGGGAATCCAGTCAAGTTAATCAAAAACAATTTGCCCTTAACAAATCCATGCTGGCTTTCCATAATTAATCCACCTTTGTATAAGGGCTGTTAATTTTGTCCTGGGTCATCATTTCGAAAAGCTTTCCCACCACTGATGTTAAACTGACTGCCCTGTAGTTTTGGGTTAAGGAGGACAAGAGAGCAAAGTCATTGGAACACCATCAACTCCAAGCCACTCACCATCCTGACTTGGAAATATATCATCGTTCCTTCACTGTCACTGGGTCAGAATCCTGGAACTCCCTCCCTAACAGCACTGTGGGTGTACCTACCCCACATGGACTGCAGCGGTTCAAGAAGGCAGCTCACCACCACCTTCTCAAGGGTAACTAGGGATGGGCAATAAATGCTGGTCCAGCGAGTGATACAAAACAGGGAATGGTTATCTATTTCAACATCAAACTCCTGAAAATGGGTGGTAAATAACTCAGGAACTGTAGCCATTTACATTAGATTTAATGCGGTGAGCAATTGTACATTTTCTCTTGACCATATCTAGTTAACATGTTGCAATACCTGACAGATTCTTCCTCACAAGTTGCAGCTAGATACATTGTACCCAGTGTGACCAACAATGATCAAAATCTCAAACTATTTACCTTTGCACTCACTCACCATGGATTCCAATCATATGTTCCAAAATCAAAACTCTTTCAGCTAATATCTTCAAAGCCTCCCGAAGCTGCTGAACACCTTCTCCCTGTTGAGAACATATGTAGCAGGAAATGTGGGAATAGACTTTCAGTTGAATTTTCTGACAGTCGTCAGTTTATCATATCTTCAGTAATGTTAACTTTGTTGATAATCATGCAATCCTCATTAAATTGGTACCTTCATACTAGTGTTTAAGAAATGCGAGGTCCTCATTGCCTTTAGCTAAGCAAGTACAATGAGTTGTGATTTTTGGGGAATATTGTATTATTCTATGAAAAAGGCTGTATGTGTTGTGTGCATGTGTGTGTTTTAATTAAGCTAGGCAGATATTAATAGGAGACAGGTTGCCTGGGGGGTTTAAAACATGAAAAGGAAAGAGGTGTCAGGCTTGAGGTACAATTGAATAGGTCAGATCAAACATTTGCATTTTTAGATAAGTGGAGAGCTTGCTTGAAATCAAAGGGAAGTCAGAGGTGACAAGAAGCTTGTTTGCATCTTGCAGGAGTTCCATAGGTGAGTAGAAGGGAGGGCATATTATAATTTATTGATCTGAAAGCAAAGACAAGATGGAAACATGAAAGATCTTATATTTGGAAGGAGTTGAGTTTCAAAGAAGTGTGAAAACAATGGAACCTGAGATGAAAGGGGAAAATAGATATTTCAGAGTTACTGTGGAGAGCTTAGTGTAGCTGTAGCTGCTGAGCTGTGGCTCTGGGCTGGGAGAAGATGCGATTTGAATCAGCCATCCAGTCAGGCCAGAAATGTCTTGGGCTGCAAAAACAGTTTTATTCTGAAGTTTGGGTTTCCACAGCAGAGTGGAAGAGAGTTACAGGTCATGTGGTATGCCATCATTAATGCTACAGCTGTTTGTCTCAGGTGATACTATAAGGGAGCATTGCCGGGAAGCTGTTTATATGTGGGCCTGACCAAGTAGAGAGTGTTTGTGGGGATGTTTTGTAAGACTAACCTAAATTGTGCAACTGTAATCTTGTGTGCTTAAGTTTTCTTTTATTCTTGTTAATAAAACTTTTAATTTTAATTTTTAAAATCCCAGAAGTGTTACTGGAATTCTTGCTGCTGAGATCAGTATGTCTTCTTCTCATTTTCAGAATACAAAGAAAGGGTTTGGCCCATAAGCTAAGTCTCCCCCTGGGATTTGGTTTGCGCAGCAATTCACATTGGCTGTGGGTCATAACAGAATACAGTATCTTTGAAATCCTTATTACAATATTTTCCTTCACATTTTATATTTTTATATATTTGTATTTTAGATGAATTGGTTGAAAAGACTCATCATTGATGAGACATGTCAGTGGTGCAGTAACACAGTAGTAATGTTACTGGGACTAGGAATCTAAAAGCTCAGATTAATACTCCAGGGACATGAGCTCAAATCCAATCACAACAGAAAAGCTCAATAAGAAGAAATCCAGATGGGCCACCCGGCATCAACCTGGGCACCAGAAATAGAGCCTTGGTGAGACTGCACCTGGAGTATTGTGTGCAGTTTTGGTCTCCTTACCTAAGGAAAGCTATACTTGACATAGACGGATTGCAACAAAGATTCACCAAACTGATTCCTGGGATGGCGGGATTGTCCTAGGAGGAAAGGTTAAATAAACTGGGCCTTTATTCTCTGGAATTTAGAAGAATGAGAGGTGATCTTATTCAATTCTTACAGGACTCAACAGGGTAGATGCAGAAAGGATATTTCCCCTGGCTAGGGAGCCTAGAACCAGAGGGCACAGTCTCAGAATAAGGGACAGGTCACTTAGGACTGAGATGAGGGGGAATTTCTTCACTCAGAGGATAGTGAATCTTTGGAATTCTCCGCCCCAGAGAGCTGTGGAGGCTCAGTTGTTGACCATGTTCAAGACTGAGATCGATAGATTTCTACATAGTAAAAACAATAAGGGATACAAGGCAAGTGGAGGAAAATGGTGGTGGAGAAGTAGAAGATCGGCCATGATCTCATTGAATGGCGAATGGACACAAAGGGCTGAATGGCCGACTCCTGCTCCTAGTTCTAATATTCTTAAAGCGCTCCTCACAAACATCTGAACAGGATGGGAATGGACAATCTTTGCCTGAGGATAGATGGGCACAAGATTTTTCCACTGCCACAGGTAGATGAATGCCAGAGAATTTTACAAATGAGGTGCCCTCTCACTATTCTTGGTGGAGTCGGCACTGAATGATGACCCGTAGATTTTTCACCCCGTATTCTTTAAACTTACTTCTGATCAGGGTTGAGGCACTGTTCTCAGCCTAAGAGAGAGCACACCGTTCCACAACTGGGTACTGAGGAAATTCTTGCCTTGTTAGTGTGTAAGTACCTCTGCTGGAAAACTCTGTGGACAACAGGAGTCAGCAGATGCTGACTGCCTTCCCGATACATGAGAAACTGCCCTGAGAGTGAGGAACCATGGGCCTGCTTGTGCCAGTAGAACTGGATTGCAGTATGTTACCAATTCCAAGAGAGTTCCAACAACAACAACATGTGTTTCTATAGCACCTTTACCATTGTAAAATGTCCCAAGATGCTTCATGGGGGCATTATCAAACACAATTTGACACTGCATCACATAAGGAGCTATTAGAGCAGATAATCAAAAGTTTGATAAAAGAGATAGATTTTAAGGAGTGGCTCAAAGAAAGAGAGAGAGAGAGAGAGAGAGAGTGAGTGAGAGAGAGGTGGAGAGGTTTAGGGAGGGAATTCCAGAGCTTGGGGCCCAGACAGTTGAAAAACCAATGATGGAGTGATTAAAATCAGGGATGCACAAAAGGCCAGAATTAGAGGAACACAGAGAATTAGGAGGATTGTGGGGCTGGAGATTACAGAGATAGGGAGGGTCCTGGTTATGGAAGTATTTGAAAACAAGGATGAAAATGTTCAAATTGGCATGGCCAGACCAGAAGCCAGTATAGGTCAGAACTGATGGGTGAATGGGACTTGGTGCAAGTTAGGATGCAGGCAACAGAGTTTTGGATGAACTCAAGTTGGGTGGAAGTTTGAGACCAGCTATGAGAGCATTGGAACAATCAAATCTCAAGGTAACAAGGGGATGGATGAAGGTTTCAGCAGCAGATAAGCTGAGGCAGGGATGGAGTTGGGAGATGTTCTGGAGGTGGAAATAGGCCCATCTTAATGATACTGCAGTTATGTGGTTGGATGCTTAAATATGACATCACGGTTGCAAGCAATCTGGTTCAGGGAGGGAAGACCTGACTGACGGTGAAGCTCAAGGTATGTACAGTCCTCACCTTAACATGTTCAGATGTCCTCACACAGTCAGTTCTTTCTACTGATAGGGATAAGGCTAAATTTAACAGAGTTCCAATCCTTTACCTAGTAAAGAATAAAAATGATGAAGGGCCTCACCTCTGAATCTTTGTCACAGCATTCGCCTTTCCGTCCTGGTTCACCCTAATAAACAAAGGGAAGCATCAATCAGTCATCACTTTGATCACCTTGATATCATTGGCTCTCACACCAGATGTAATCAGTGATATTAAACCTGGTTCGGAGAGAACAAGGTGTCAGACAGAAAATGTCTTTGTCTCCTCCCATTCGGCTAAATTTCCACTGGCTATAAAATCAGTCCTTGATAGAATGAAGTCCCATTTACTCATTTCTCAGGACTTTCTGCCGATTTTACAGCAACCCATTGGCAGAATGCTAAAGGAAGTTCCAGCCTGAAATTGGAAACAACCTACTGATCTTGGTAGGGAATTAATCAGGAGCTAGGAAATAGGGAGTCAGGATAATGGGTATACATCAAGTTGTCAGGATTTGACAAGTGACTGCACAATTAGACTGCACAACTATGAATTGTAGGACTATCTGGAGTTGGGGAAGGGGCATCGGAGAACAACTGAGAACTAATATAATAAATCCAGAATAATACCACCCTGATTCACCTTCTGGCTCCAAAACCTGCCTTTGGTATTAATTTTTATTATCTGATTTGGGATTTTATTGCCCATCCCTAGCTGCCCTGAATAGATGGATTTGGGCTTTCTTTCTGAATCAGAGCTGACCGAGTTCTCAGAGTGATGGTAGGTAGGGATTTCTCAGTTATTCTTAGGGATTTCTGCATATGGATCCCTAAATCTCTCTGGTCCACATTAGTTTCTCCCCATTTAGAAAGTATTCTGATTTATATTTCTTGGGTCCAAAGTGGATGACCTCACTCTCCCTCATACAGAGATCAATCTACTACAGTTATGGTCACTCCTGTAACCTATCAATGTCCCTTTGCAGCTTTCTGCTCCCATTCCCTATTAACTGTGCTACCTAACTTAGTGTTGTTAGCAAACTTGGATCTGTGGCTCCCTATTGGTCCATCCCAAACATTGATATAGTGAAAATCTGAGGTCGCAATACAGATCCCTGGGGGACATCACTTGTCAAATCCTGACAACTTGATGTATACCCATTATCCTGACTCCCTATTTCCTAGCTCCTGATTAATTCCCTACCAAGATCAGTAGGTTGCTTCCAATTTCAGAATTTCTTGAATCTATCATTTCCATGTTCTCTTCCAAGTCACGTATCATCCTGACGTGGACGAATATCACTATTCTTTCATCATCACTGACTCAATCGCCTTGATAGATATCCTTACCTTAACAAAATTAGCAGTTTTAGGAAAATGACCATCTCCATACGTTGAAAGTAAAAAAGACTTTTCATAAGAAGTACCTGGCTTGCTTTGTTTGCCTCTTCTTCTATTGTCTTCAACTTGGTCCTTTTAAACTAATATCCGCGTTTGTCGTAAAATCTTAAAGCACAGATGGAGGCCTTTCCATCCATCATGCTTGTGCTAGCTCCCTGACAGAGTTGCCCATTATTCCCAATCCCCTGTCTTTTCCACACAGGTCAGTGAATTTTTTTGTTTATGTAAATATTCAATTCCCTTTTGAAAGTTACCATTGAATCTGCCTCCATCACCCTTTCAGGCAGCACATTCCAGATCATTACAAGTTGCAGACTGAAAACAAATCCTCATTTCTCCCCTGGCTTTTCTTTGCCAATTATCTTAGAATCAGTATCCTCTAGTTAGCTCATGGGAACAGTTTCTCTCCATCTGCTCAATGAAAACTCCTCACAACTCGGGAAACACTTTCATTAGATTTCCCCGAAGCTTCTTTTCTCTAAAGAGAATGCTTTCAGCTTCTCTATTCTCTGTACATAACTAAATTCCCTCATCTCATTTACAATCTAAAAAATCTCTGCGCCCTCTGCAAGACTTTGACATCCTTTTTAAGGTGCAGTGCCCAAAACTGGACATAAACTCAAGCTGGTCTAGTCAACGTTTATAAAAGCTTAGCATTAACGCCTTTGCCTCTATCAATGAAGCTAGGGTTTCACATCTGTTTTTCCACAGCCTAATTGCCTTGTTCTGCTACCTTCAAAGATCGTGTATGTGATCACCCAGGTCGCTGTGTTCCTGTACACCTTTTAACACTTTCTCCACCTGGTTTGCATTACCTCACCTCATTATTCCTATCCTCACACTTTTCTGCTTTAGACTTCATTTGCCATGTGTCTGCACATTTCACCAATCCGTCTATGTCCTCCTGTTTTCTGTTACAACACTTCTCACTGTTTGTTACATTTCCAAGTTTTGTATCACCTTGACACTGTAAAATTCTGCCCTGTGTACACCCAAATCCAGGTCATTCATGTTTATCAAGAAGACCAATAGTGCTGATAACAACTGAGGAGCACCACTCTATAGACCAGTAGTGCTGATAACAACTGGGGAACATCACTCTATAGACCAGAGTGCTGATAACAACTAGGGAACATCACTCTATAGACCAGTAGTGCTGCTATCAACTGAGGAACATCACCAGTAGTGCTGATAACAACTGAGGAACACTACTCTATAGACCAGTAGTACTGATATCAACTGGGAAACATCACTCTATAGACCAGAGTGCTGATAACAACTGGGGAACATCACTCTATAGACCAGTAGTGCTGATATCAACTGAGGAACATCACTCTATAGACTAGTAACGCTGATATCAACTGAGGAACACTACTCTATAGACAAGTAGTGCTGATATCAACTGAGGAACATCACTCTATGGATCAGTAGTGCCGATATCAATTAGGGAACACCACTCTAAAGACTAGTAGTGCTGATTCAACTGGGGAACACTACTCTATACTTTCCTCTAATTTGAAAAGCAAATTTTTTCAGCATTACACTCTGCTTTCTGCCTCTTTGTCAATTACATAACCATGCTGCCACTGTCCCTTTAATAAGTCTACAATCTGCTACTTTAACAAACACCTTTTGAAATTCCATATAAATCAACTGAGTGATCTTCATCAATCCCCCTGTTCCTTCATCAAAGAACTCAGTCAAGTTGGTTTTTGGGTTACTATTCAATGGGCTCGGCAACCCAGGAGCTACCACTTATTTGTGTGTTTTGTCTGGCTCCCATGTCATTACCAAGCAGAATGGTGGTTTCCTCTTGTGGCATCACCAGAATACTGGCTCCATAGCATCAGACATTGCAGACTGCTTGGTACTACCTGGTTATAAACATTGGATAAGTTCCCTATTCAAATCTTTTTCCATTTGCACTCCTTTCTTTGTTTCTTCACTCGGTAACCAGACCTCCTGTTTACCCAAGAGTCTACAGCAAATATTTCCCTTATTCCCTTTGCACATCATACTTCCAGACAGACTATCTAGTTGGAAAGCTTAACTTATACCAGCAGGAGGAGGCACAGGAACAGTGAGCTGGTTGGCAGGCTGGATTGTTGTTTCAGACAGCAGTCTGCCAACACTGGGAGATTTTCACTAAATTGGTCCCTGGGATGAGGGGTTGTCCTATGATGAGAGGCTGAGTAAATTGGGCTTATATTATCTGATGTTTAGAAGAATGAGAGGCAATCTTATTGAAACCTACAGAATTCTGAAGGGGTTTGACGGGGTGGGCACTGAGAGATTATTTCCATTGGTCGGGGACTCTAAAACACAGGGCAACAGTCTCAGGATAAGGGCCTGGTCATTTAGGACTGAGATGAGGAGAAATTTCTTCACTCAAAGGTTATGAATCTCTGGAATTCTCTACCCCAGAGGGTTGTGGATGCCACATTACTGAATATATTTAAGGTTGGGATAGACAGATTTTTAGTCTCTCAGGGAATTAAGGAATATGGGGACTGGGCATAAAAATGGAGTTGAAGCCCAAGATCACATTGAATTGTTTAGCAGGCTCAATGGACCGAATGTTCTACTTCTGTTCCTAATTCTTGTGTTCTTGTTTTTTTCATGAGAACAGCATTGAATAGTTAAAGTTGGCAGACCAGCTGTTGGAGGGCTTGCTGATATTGCTAAATTGCAAGAAGGCTGAGTGAGGAGGGAGTCAGCTGGAGGGTCCAGCTCTTGGGTGAGGAGAGCAGGCCTTTCTAAAGAAGTGATTAAGGGAGAGAGGTGGACAGCAGACAAGGGGGTAGCAGGGTCAGAGATAGGCATGCTGTGGATCGCTGGTTGAGTTTTAGGAGCAGTCCCTGCACCTTTTTTCTGCGGTGAATGGGAGAAGCCACCTCTGATTCTGGATTTGGTTCTGGGCCTGAAATCCCCTTGTCTCAAAGAAGCTGCTGGGGTCATGTCTTTGTTAGAATTTCCAAGAATACCCTACACAATGCACTATCTCAGAAAAATGCAAATCAGGTACATCAGAGCCAAAGGATAAAATCTTAATGCCTGTACGCAGACTGAGACAGTTCTAATCAATGTCACAAATGACCAACTCTGTGATTAGCAGCCTGCTGCCTTCTCCCTCCTTATCTTCTCTGCAGACTCTGAAATGGTTGACCACACTATCTTCCTCAATGTCTCCCCTCCACCATTCCTGCCAGATCAAACTGCACTCTCTTAATTCCAGTCATGTCTATTTGATCCTAGCCAGGGCATCTCCAGTAATGGTTTCTCTACACACCCATTGGAGTGGGAGGCAGGAGGGGAAGTTGGGGGTGGGGGGGGGGTGGTGTGGTGGGATATTATGGAGCATGTAAGAGTAAACATAGCCGCAGGGTGACTGAATTAGGCAGGAGCCAAAATTTTGTTTCCCAATAGCGTTTTTAAAAAATTTATTCATTCATGGAATTGGCATTGCTGGCCAGGCCAGCATTTATTACCCATCCCTAATTGCCCCTTGAGAAGGCAGTGGTGAGCTGCCTTCTTGAACCGCTGCAGTCTCTGTGGTGTAGGTACACCCACAGCGCTGTTAGGGAGGGCATTCCAGGATTTTGACCCAGCAACAGTGAAGGAACGGCGATATATTTCCAAGTCAGGATAGTGAGTTAATTGAAGGGGAACCTCCAGGTGATGGTGTTCCCATGTGTCTGTTGCCCTTGTCCATCCAGATGATAGAGGTCACAGATTTGGAAGATGATGCCTAACGAGCCTTGGTGAATTCCTGCAGTGCATCTTGTAGATGGTACACACTGCTGCTACTGTGTGTCGGTGGTGAAGTGAGTGAATGTTTGTGGATGGGGTGCCTGTCAAGTAGGCTGCTTTGTCCTGGATGGTGTCGAGCTTCTTGAGTGTTGTTGGAGCTGCACTCATCCAGGCAAGTGGAGAGTATTCCATCACACTCCTGACTTGCGCCTTGTAGATGGTGGACAGACTTTGGAGGTGAGTTACTCGTCATACGATCCCTAGCCTCTGACCTGCTCTTGTAGCCACAGTATTTATATGGCTGGTCCAGTTCAGTTTCTGGTCAATGGTAACCCCCAGGATGTTGATAGTGGGGGATTCAATGATAGTAATGCCATTGAATGTCAAGAGGAAATGGTTAGATTCTCTCTTGCTGGAGATCGTCATTGCCTGGTACTTGTATGGCACAAATGTTACTTGACACTTGTCAGCTCAAGCCTGAAGTCTTGCTGCATTTGGACATGGCCCTGCTTCAGTATTTGAGGAGTCACGAATGGTGCTGAACATTGTGCAATTATCAGTGAACATCCCCACTTCTGACCTTATGATGGAAGGAAGGTCATTGATGAAGCAGCAGAAGATGGTTGGGCCGAGGACACTACCCTGAGGAACTCCTGCAGTGATGTTCTGGAACTGGGATAATTGACCTCCAACAACCACAACTATCTTCCTTTGTGCTAAGTTTGACTACAACTAGTGGAGATTCACATTGACTCCAGTTTTGCTAGGGCTCCTTTTTGCCACACTTGGTCAAATGGTCATTTGATGTCAAGAGCAGTCACTCTCGCCTCACCTTGGGAGTTTAGCGCTTTTGTCCATATAGTCATTTGGTAGTACAGAACTTGAATATTGCTGAAAAAATGAGATTATGTTGAAGCTTTTCACTTTGCACTCATCAGGACACTTTGCAAGATTACCAGTATAAGGGGAAAACAACAATTGGACAACACTTGCTAAATAATCCTCATTGTGCTAAAAATTATGCTGACAACCAATTTAAGATTGTCAGTCAGGCTCCCAATGTGGCACATTTGCGTGTACTAGAAGCTACATATATGAATCCACAGGGCCCTGCTCTTTGCAGACAGAAAGAACATGTACATATATTGCACCTGTTTCAGCTAAACAAAATAAGTGACAGCCATTCACTGACTCATTCCTCAGGGACCAATCAGGGTCAAACTGCCTGGTTTAAATTTCAAACATTGCTTGGCAGTTAATTGTCAGCCACCATCAGTGGTATATTCTCCATGGCAACAACTTTACCAATCAGAGTCCACTTGCCAAACAATCAGCACTCTCTTCACATTAAATATAAATTGTTGTTTCCCCTTGCGAAGTGTCCTAATGAGTGCAAGACCAAAAGCTTTGACACATCTCTTTTTTTAGGAATACTCTTTTGTCTATGTTTTACCAAGGTTGTATTGAGGTCAGGAACTGAGCGGCCCTGGCAGAACCCAAATTGAGCATCAGTGAGCAGGATATTGCTGAGTAAATGGTGCTTGATAGCATAACAACATAACTTTGGATGGAGTCGGGCCTAGAGGCACGTCAGGGGGGGAGGGGTTAGGTTGTAAGGCAGGGCTTGGGGCTGGTGGTGAGGTCAGGAGTTGGGGGTCAGGCCTGGGGGGTGGGGGGGGGGGGGGGTGGTAGGGGGGCGGTGGATGTCGCTATTTGGGTGTCGGGCCTCGGGGGGTGCGGGGAAGTCAGGAGTTGGGTGTCGGACCAGGTGGAGGCGGAAGTTATTTGGGGGCGGTTGAGAGGTTGGGTGAGTCCTGTGGGGGTTTGGGGAGGCTTGGGGGAGTCCTGTGGGGAGTCAGGGGGTAGTCAAGGGGTGGAGGGAGTCCCATTTGTGGTCAGGGGGTGGTTGGTGGAGTCCCGTGGGGGTCATGGGGAGGGGATGGGTAAGGCAAGTCCTGTATGGGGTTGGGGTGGTTCAGTACAATTGTTACCCAGAAGCTAGAATTGGTTTCAGTTCTACTAATGTTTTCTAGGTCACTAGTGCTGTAATTTTTTATGTCCGTAAGACAGCCAGAAGCATCCGAAGTTGCAATTTATATCACATTTTTGGATGCTTCCCAGTGCAGGGTGACTACCCATGGGAAGTTTGCACTTCCCAGGCAATTGCCATGCAAGTTTACCTAGGAAATTCTGGGGGGTCCCCTAGTGCATCTTTGGGGTGCCTCCCAAATACAATGCCCCGGAGCTTGGAAGTTATGGCCCAAGAATTAGGAGTAGACCATTCAGCCCATAAAGCCTGCTCTGCCATTCAATATGATCATAGCTGATCTTGGGCTTCAACTTCACTTTCCCGTCCACTCCCCATATCTCTTGATTCTCTTAGAGGCCAAAAATCTGTCTATCTCAGCCTTAAATGTATTCAACAATGAAGCATCCACAGCTTTCTGGGATAGTGGATTCCAAGGATTCACAACCGTTTGAGTGAAGAAATTTCTCCTCATCTCAGTCCTAAATGACCAGGCCCTTATCCTGAGACTGTTCCCCCATGTTTTAGATTCCCTGACAAATGTAAACAATCTCTCAGTGCCCACCCCATCAAACCCCTTCAGAATCTGTAGGTTTCAATGAGATCGCCTCTCATTCTTCTAAACTCCAGAGAATATAAGCCCAATTTACTCAGCCTCTCATCAAAGGACAACCCCTCATCCCAGGAACCAATTTAGTGAATTCGCTATACCGCCTCCAATGCAAGTGTATCCTTTCTTATGGTGAATGCAAAATACTGCAAATGCTGGAAATCTGAAATAAAAACAAAAAATGCTGAAAAAACTCAGCACGTCTGGCAGCATCCGTGCCTAATCTTTAGCCAATTCGCTTCACCCCATGTGATAACAAGAAACGGCTGAAGGCACTGGATATGGCAAAGGCTATGGGCCCTGACAATATTCTGGCAATAGTACTGAAGACTTGTGCTCCAGAAGTTGCTGTGCCCCTGGCCAACCTGTTCCAGTACTGGCATCGACCCGGCTATATGGAAAATTGCCAAGTATGCCCTTTACACAAAAAGCAGGACAAATCCAACTCAACCAATTACTACTCCATCAGTCTACTATCATTCATCAGTAAAGTGATGGAAGTGCTATCAAGCAGCATTTGCTTAGCAATAACCTGCTCACTGATGCTCAGTTTTTTTTTATATTCGCTCGTGGGATGTGGGCGGCTCTGGCTAGCATTTATTTCCCATGTTCAAAGGGCATTTTTAAGAATCAACCACATTGTTGTGGGTCTGGAGTCACATGAAGGCCAGCTCAGGTAAGAATGGCAGATTTCCTTCCCTAAAGTACATTGGTGAACCAGGTGGGCTTTTATAACAATGGTTTCAAAGTCATCATTAGACCTTTAATTCCACATATTTATTGAATTCAAATTCCATCGTCTGCCGAAGTGGGATTCGAACCCGGGTCCCTAGAGCATCAACTTAGGTCTCCAGAATACCTATCCAGTGACAATACCACTATACGATCGTGTCCAATTTTGGGTTCTGCCAGGGCCACTCAGCTCCTGATCTCATTACAGCCTTCATTCAAACATGGACAAAAGAGCTGAAGTCCAGAGGTGAGTTGAGAGTGACTGCCCCTTGACATCAAGGCAGCATTTGACCAAGTGTGTCATCATGGAACCCTAGAAAAACTGGAGTCAATGGGAATCAGGGGGAAAACTCCGCTAGTTGGAGTCATACCGAGCACAAAGGAAAATGGTTGTGGTTGTTGGAGGTCAATCATTTCAGTTCCAGGACATCACTGTAGAAGTTCTTCAGGGTAGTGTCCTAGGCCCAACCATCTTCAGCTGTTTCATTATCAAACTTCACTCCATCATAAGATCAGAAGTGGGGGTGTTTGTTGATGATTGCATAATGTTCCGCACCATTCACAACTCCTCAGATACTGAAGCAGCCCACGTCCAAATGGATAATATCCAGGCTTGGGCTGACAAGTGGCAAGTAACATTCATGCCACACAAGTGTTAGGCAATGACCATCTCCAGCAAGAGAGAATCCAACCATCGCCCTTTGATGTTCAATAGCATTACCATCACTGAATCCCCCATTATCAACATCCTAGGGGTTACCATTGACCAGAAACTGAACTGGACTAGCCATATAAATACTGGCTGGATGAGCATGTCAGAGGCTAGGAATCCTGTGGTAACTTGCCTCCTGACTCTCCAAAGCCTGTCCACCAACTAGAAGACTCAAGTCAGGAATGTGATGGAATACTGTCAACATGCCTGGGTGAATGCTGCGTGAACAATATTGAAGAAGCTCGACACTATCCAGGGCAAAGTAGCCTGCTTGATTGGCACCCCATCCACAAGCATTCACTCCCTCCACCACCAAAGCACAGTAGCAGCAGTATGTACCATCTACATGATGCACTGCAGGAATTCACTAAAGCTCCTTCAACAGCACCTTCCAAATCCATGACCACTACCATCTAGAAGAATAAGGGCAGCAGATACATGGGAACACCACCACCTGGGAGTTCCCCTCCAAGTCACTCGCCATCCCGACTTGGAAATATATCACCGTTCCTTCACTGTTGCTGGGTTAAAATCCAGGAACTCCCTCCCTAACAGCACAGTGGGTGTGTCCACATCACATAGACTGCAGCAGTTCGAGACGGCAGCTCATCACCACCTTCTCAAGGGCAACTAAGGATGGGCAATAAATGCTGGCCCAGCCAGCGACACACATTCTGTGAAAGAGTGAAAAAAAGGATCACATGGGAACTGGCAAAAATCAAGAGTGGAAATGGCACACATTTCAGTTCCAGTATCGGGAATGGCGCGCCATATTTAAAATTCTGCCCATTTTTTTCTTTGTGAGCTCCCCAAGGATCTTTGCTTGGCTCACTCCCTTTCTTTATCTGCATACTACTTTCTAATGACATCAACCCAGGAACAGTATACCAGTGCATGTCTGCATCAGCTAATAATTATAACCAGAGATAAACTGACCCGTAATCCTCTGAAGCCACTCTCTCCACGCAGGCCTGGTTGGCCCTGTTGATAGAACAGAATAATCGATTAATGAAGTAGGCCTGCTATCAGAGTTACCAGATGGTGACAGGAGAATTCAATAGCTTAGATCTTTTCAATGGGTTTGCAACATTATAAAATCAGCCGATGTTCTCCAACAGCTGCCCAGACATGTTTTCCTGTAACTGAAAATATTCTGAGTAGGTGCAATGGGGTGGGACATTGAGAAGATATCCTGGTCAAGATGCTTGTTGGAGGTGAAGGAACCAGGGGTGTATGGGTAGACAGTAAGATATGATTGACTATGGTAATTTGATATGATTGACTATTGTACTTTCATATGATTGACTATGGTACTTTCATATGATTGACCATGGCAGTTTAGTATGATTGTCAATGGTAGTTTACTATGATTGACTATTGTACTTTCATATGGTTGACTATGGTATTTTGGTATGATTGGCTATGGCAGTTTGGTATGATTGGTTATGGCTGTTTGGTACAATTGGCTATGGTAGTTTGATATGCTTGACTACTGTAGTTTGATATGATTTCATATGGTAGTGTGATATGATTTACTATGGTAGTTTGGTATGATTGACTATTGAGTTTGACATGATTGACTATGGCAGTTTCATAAGATTGACTATGTTAATTTGATATGATTAAATACGATTTGCTATGATTGACTGTTGACATTTGGTATGATTGACTATTGAAGTTTGATACCATTTACTATGGTAGTTTGATATAATTGACTATGCTAATTTGATATGATTGACAGTGGCAGCTTGATATGATTGAATTTGGCAGCTTGATATGATTGAATGTGGCAGTTTGATATGATTGAATGTGGTAGTTTGATATGACTGAATGTGGCAGCTTGATATGATTGACTGTGGTAGTTTAATATGATTGACTATGGTAGTTTGGTATGACTGACTATAATAGTTTGATACGATTGACTATGGTAGTTTGGTATGACTGACTATGGCAGTTTGACATGATTGGCCATGATAGTTTGATATGACTGACTATAATAGTTTGATATGATTAACTATGATAGTTTGATATGTTTGACTATGGTAGTTTGGTATGACCGACTATGATAGCTTGATATGACTGACTATGATAGTTTGATACGATTGACTATGGTAGTATGATACGATTGACTGTGGTAGTTTGATATGTTTGACTATGGCAATTTAATATGATTGACTGTGGTAGTTTAATATAATTGACTATGATAGTTTGATATGATTGACTATGGTAGTTTGATATGATTGACTATGGCTGTTTGGTATGATTGACAATGGTAGTTGGGTATGCTTGGCTATGGTAGTTTGATATGATTGACTATTGTACTTTCATATGGTTGACTATGGTATTTTGGTATGATTGGCTATGGCAGTTTGATATGCTTGGCTTTGGTAAGTTTGTTATTTTTGAATATAGTAGTTTGAGATGATTGCAGTTGTTCAGTATGATTGACTATGATAGTTTGTCATGATTGATTATATGAATGACTGTGGAAGATTGGTATGATTGACTATAGCAGTTTGGATATGATTGACTATGATAGTTGATATTATTGTCTATGGTAGTTTGATATAGTTGAATATGGTAGTTTGGTATGACTGACTATTGAAGTTTGATATGATTGATTATTCAGGTTTGATACAATTATCCATGGAAATTTGATATATTTGACCATGGAAGTTTGGTATGACTGACTATGGTGGTTTGATATGCTTAACTATGGAATTTTGATATGATTGACTCTGGTAGTTTGCTGTGATTGACTATGTTAATTTGATAAGATTGAATAAGATAGTTTGATATGATTGACTATTGTCATTCAGTGTGATTGACTATTGAAGTTTAATATGATTGATTATGATAGTTTGGTATGATTGACTATTGAAGTTTGGAATGATTGAATATGGCAAAGACTGTGGCAGTTTAGTATGATTGACTAGGGGGCTAGATATGATTGACTATGGCAGTTTGATACGATTGACCATGGTAATTTGATTGATTTACTGTGGTAGTTTGATATGATTAACTGTGGAAGTTTGATATCATTGACTATTGTAACCTGATATGATTCACCGTGGTAATTTGGTATGATAGATTATGAAGTATGATGTTTGGTATGACCGACCTTGGTAAATTTGTATGATTGACTATGGTAGTTTGGTATGATTATCAATTAACCAATATGATGGTCAATGGCAGTTTTGTGAGGGTAAATTGAGGCTTGGCAGAAAGGCCAAGAAAGTGCCAAATTGTCACCTCTCATGGTTTTATCTTCAGTCAAAGCAAGGCTGACAATTGAATCAGCCACAATGATTCAACTATGGAATTTTGATATGATTGACTATGGTAGTTTGCTGTGATTGACTATGTTAATTTGATAAGATTGAATAAGATAGTTTGATATGATTGACTATTGTCATTCAGTGTGATTGACTATTGAAGTTTAATATGATTGATTATGATAGTTTGGTATGATTGACTATTGAAGTTTGGAATGATTGAATATGGCATTTGATATGAAAGACTGTGGCAGTTTAGTATGATTGACTACGGGGCTAGATATGATTGACTATGGCAGCTTGACATGATTGCCTATGTGTGAAGGGCTGTGAAGGGCCTTATATGGGAGTGAATAAATACTGGACAGAAAACAGTAGAGATGGGCAGTGTTTGAGCCAAATGGATAGATAAGGAGCAAGTAGGAGGTGAGGTAGTTGTAATAATTGAAAATTAAAAGGGGACATAGTTAACATTAGGATAGAAACAGAATCTAAATGGATCAAGATAAAGGTTAATCATCTGATTGCATAGTCAACAGACCACTGAATAACTGAACGGAAGTGGAGGAGGAAACATGCAAACAAATCTACAAAATGAGTAAATGACATAGATTAATAATCCTGAGAGTTTTGAACTATCCACAAATAAACTGACAATAGAGACAGGGAAAGGGTTTAGGGAATGGAGGTTTTACAGTGTGTTCATGGTTCATTTCTTAGCCAATACACAAGACACTCAACAAGTGAAGAATTGCAAAAATACCTGGAAAACTCAGCAGGTCTGGCAGCATCTGCGGATAGGAGCACAGTTAACGTTTCAAGTCCAAATGACCCTTCAACACTTGAAGGGTCATTTGGGCTCGAAACGTTAACTGTGCTCCTATCCACAGATGCTGCCAGACCTGCTGAGTTTTTCCAGGTATTTTTGTTTTTGTTTTGGATTTCTAGCATCCACAGTTTTTTGCTTTTATTATAAGAGAAGAATTGCTGCTGGACTCTGTAATAGGAAAATAACCTGAGAAGCTAAGATAAGAAAACACAGGGAACAAATGGACAATAGTAATCTTAATATAGTTTAAAAGGTTTAAAATAATGATTGAGAAAGACAAATGCAGAACAAAAACAAAATAAGGATTGGAAAAAAAATATTAATTTTGAGGAGAATGGAACCAGGGAACGCTCTAACCCTCACCAATAACAATACAGCTTAATTGTACATTCTCTTTCCCACTACAAAGTACAAAGTGACCACAAGACGACACCTTCTTTTCTAATGCCATGCTTTTCTTTGTGCCTTTCTTCATTCCATTTTTGTGCCTCTCCTAACTGCAGACTGATGGTCAGTATCACCAGAGGTGATTGGCTATGCCTGTGCTCATGGGATGCAGGTGTTCCTCCTCTCAGGGCTGCTTGTCCCTAGGATGGACATACGGCTGGACCTTTATCTGAGGCGTATTCCTGGACAGCCTGGTCTCACCTCCAACATGTCCCTGGTTTGGTACACTGAAAGAGAAGGCTAGAGGCTAGGCAGGTGCTGTTGTCCTGAGGGATCAGGCAAGTGAACTCCAGGTATCACCATCCGACTGGGCCATGAATGTGTGTTCATACTGATCAGTGGGATGTCTTGTCTAATGGCAGCTATCAGATTTTAAAAATGATATACCTCTGGTGTTATTGAAGAGGGGTCACATTTTCCAAACTCTAACCCTTTGTCACAATTAATGTTTCCTCAGAATCTTAGAAAATTACAGTCAGTGAGAAGTGGGGAAATGGGAAAAGGGAATGGAGAGAGGGAGCCTTTTACTGTGAAGATAATTTACAGTGAAGATAATTCTATCCTTAACTGAGACAAAGTCATCTCGCTAACCCTGTAGTCTTCTACTCAGGGATTCATGTAAATGTCACTTTAATAATTGATGGATATCTTACTTAAAATATTTGACTGTAACAATAATTAAATTTAAAATCTGGATTCTCTACCAGAAATAAAATTGTATTTTCTCTCTTTTCCTAGAACCTAGTTAATGTTGTGATTGACTGTTTTCACCTGACTAAATTCTTGAATAAACATCGATATAGTTTAGAATTTATATTGTATCACACAGCCTTCTGTACCACCAACTCATGAACCTGACTCCAGTGGGAGTGTACATTACTGAGGTGTAGCTCCTAGACTCTAATAATATCTAGGATATTATAATCTGTCTGAAACAAAAGATTATCTGGAGGATGGTATACTCTTGGGGCGCTTCTTTCTTTTGTGGAGAGATGGATCAGTTCTTTAGGCCCATTTAGCGTCTTTCAGATCTGTCTTTCTCAACTTAAAGTTGAGAGGAATCATCTGATCTATGATTGTCCCACAAAGATGTTGGATTATAATCCACCATATGGCCTCATGTGGATTATTTTATGCCTAAAGCTGTATACGTTAGGGCATATTGACTTGGATACTGACAGCACACAACAGAGTTACATTTCCATCGCTAGCTAATTTTACTCAAAGAATTAAATGTGGTCATTTGTGTTTACTTGTTTTTACTGAAATTGGTGAACACTTCAAAAGTATTTCATTGACTGTAAAGTTTTGAGATGTCCAGTGGCCGTAAAAGACACCAGTTGAAATCTTTCTTTTTTGTTAATAATGGAAAGTATCACAATCGAGGAAACTTTTCTCTGGTCACTAGCAGTAGTAGAATCCAACAATAATTCGTAAAGAAATGCATTCTTCCCCTCAGCATTTGATCATTTTCTGGGGGATACAGAAGGTGAATTATTCCCTATCCAAAATAAGTGTTTATCTTTGCTGGAGCAGAACCAACTCTCAGGTAATTAGAAGTTGCACCTACTCTGTCACCTGGATCCCCTTTCGGACCAGGCAGTCCGGAGCTCCCTGGGCTGCCCTGAAATTAAAAACAACACAAAATCTTATAAATTGGATTATTTATGTTGAATTATCAGCAAGTACATTTAGTGATGATAGTTCTCAAATCGAAGGTCAGCTTCTTCCATATTTCCCAGGCCTTAGACTGTAAACCCCATGATTGCTAACTTAGTAATATTCATCAAAATATGAACAAATGAATTAGGAGCAGGAGTAGGCTACTCGACTCTTTGAGCCTACTCCGCCGTTCAATAAGATCATGGCTGACCTGGTTGTAACCTCAACTCTAAATTCCCACCTACCCCTGATAGGCAAGGGGGTAAAGGTTAGCAAGAATCTATCTAGCACTGCCTTAAAAATGTTCAAAAACTCTACTTTTAAAAAAATTCATTCAAGGGATGTGGGTATTGCTGGCTATGTCAGCAATTATTGCCCACCCCTAAAGGCTTCCACAGCCTTTTGAGGAAGAGAGTTCCAAAGACTCACCACACTTGGAGAGAAAAAAAATTCTCTGTCCTAAGTGGGTGGCCCCTTGTTTTTAAACAGTGACCCCTAGTTCTAGATTCTCCCACAAGACGAAACATCCTTTCCACATCCACCCTGTCAAGACCCTTCAGGATCTTATATGTTTCAATCAAGTTGCCTCTTACTCTGCTAAACTACAGCGAATACAAGCTTATCCTGTCTAACCCTTCCTTGTAAGACAACCCACCTATTTCAGGTATTAGTCCAGTAAACCTTCCCTGAATTGCATCCAATGCATTTACATCCTTTCTTAAATAAGAAGACCAATACTGTAGACAATACTCCAAATGTGGTCTCACCAATGCCCTGTATAACTGAAGTATAACCTCCCTACTTTTGTATTCAATACCCCTCACAATAAATGATAACATTCTACTAGCTTTCCTAATTACCTGCTGTACCTGCATACTAACCTTTTGTGATTCATGCACTAGGACACCCAGATCCCTCTGCACCTCAAAGCTCTGCAATCTCTCACCATTTAGATAATAATTCCCTTTTATTCTTCTTGCCAAATGGACAAATTCACAGTTTCCCACATAATACTCCATTTGTCAGATCTTTGCACACTCACTTAACCTATCTATATTACTTTGTAGCCTCTGTATGTCCTCTTCACAGCTTACTTTCCTACCTATCTTTGTATCATCAGCAAATTTAGCAACCATACCATACATTCAGTCCCTTCATTCAAGTCATTTATACAAGTTCTAAAAAGTTGAGGCCCCAGTACTGATCCCTGTGGCACACCACTCATTACATCCCGCCAAGCAGAAAAAGTTCCATCAATGGCTACTGTCTGCTTCCTGTTAGCTAGCCAATCTTTTGTCCATGCCAATATGTTACCCCCTACGCCATTAACTTTAATTTTCAGCAATAACCTTTGATGTGGCATCTATCAAATGCCTTCTGGAAATCTAGGTACAGTGCATCCACTGGTTCCCCTTTATCCAAAGCATATGTTACTCCCTTGAAGAACTCCAATAAATTGATTAAACATGATTTGCCTTTCACAAAACTATGTTGACTCTGACTGATTAGCTTGAATTGTTCTAAGTACCCTGCTATATCATCTTTAATAATAGCTTCTAACATTTTCCATGTGGCAGATTTTAAGCTAATTGGGCCTGAAGTTTCCTGCTTTCTGTCTCCATCCCTTTTTGAGTGAAGAAGTTACAGTCACTATTTTCCAATCTAATGGAACCTTCCCCGAATCTAGGGAATTTGGAAAGTTAAAACCAACACTTCAACTATTTCACTAGCCACTATTTTTAAGACCCTAGGATGAAGTCCATCAGGACCCAGGAACTTGTCAACCTGCAGTTCCAACAATTTGCTTAGTATCACTTCCCTGGTGATTGTAATTTTTTTCAGTTCTTCCTTACCTTCCAATTCCTGATTTGCAGCTATTTCTGGGATGTTACTTACATCCTCTATAGTGAAGACTGATACAAAATACCAATTCAATTCATCTGTCATCTCCTTATTCCATTCTTAATTCCCCAAACTGACCTTCTACAGAACAATGCTCACTTTGTTGAACTTTTTCTCTTTTAAATATCTATAGAAAGTCTTACTATCTGTTATTATATTTCTAGCTAGCTTTCTGTCATACTCTAATGTTTGCTTCCTTATTAATCTTTTAGTCATTCTTTTCTGTTTTTCATATTCTGTCCATCCTTCTGACTTGCCACTCATCTTTGTGCAATTGTATGCCTTTTCTTAAAGTCTGATACTATATTTAACTTTTTTAGTTAACCACAGATGGTAGGTTGGAATTTTTCTTTCTTGGAATGTTTCTATTCTGTGTGTCCTGACATATCCCCTTAAATGTCTGCCACTGCACCTCTATTAACCTATCCCTTAACCTAAATTGCCAGTTCACTTTGGTTAGCTCTGCTTTCATGCCCTCATAATTGCCCTTATTCAAGTTAAAAATACTAGTCTAAAACCCACTCTTCTCTCCCTCAAATTGAATGTAAAATTCAATCATATCATGATCACTGCTATCTAGAGGTGGCTTTCACTATGAGGTTATTAATTAATTCTATCTCATTGCACAATACCAACTTGAGTATAGCCTGCTCTCTGGTTGGCTCGAGAACATGCTGTTCATTGAAACTATTCCAAAAACATTCTGTGAAGACCACATCTAGGCTATTTTTGCCCACCTGATTTTTCAGTTTATATGCAGATTAAAATCTCCCATGATTATTGTCGTGCCTTTCTGACAAGCTCCAATTATTTCTTCATTTATACTCTGTCTTACCATGTAGTTACTATTAGGGGGCTGTACACCACTCCCACAATTGACTTCTTGCCTTTATCATTCCTACCTATCGTCTCTACCAAACCACTTATATATCCTGGTCTCCTGAACTTAGGTCATCCCTCTCTGATGTGCTAATATCATCTTTAATTAACAGAGCCACCCCTCCACCTTTTCCGAGCTTCCTGTCCTTCCTAAATGTCACGTACCCTTCAATATTCATCCTGCAGCCATGTCTCTGTAATGGCTATCAGATCATACTCATTTATCTCTATTTGCACTATCAGTTCATCTGCTTTGTTTTGAATGCTGCGTGCATTTAGATACAGACGCTTTAGTTTTGTCCTTTTATTATTTTTGTAATCTCCGGCCTTATCTGCTGATTTACTCTTAGATTTGTACTTTCTGTTCCTCCCGTCATGGTCTGTTAATCATTTCCCACATTAATACCTTTCTCTCTTGCCTTGTCTCTACTCCTTGATATACCACATCTTCCCAAATTTGATCCCTTGCCACCACTATTTCATTTAAAACCCTCTCTATTTCCCTAGTTATGCCAGAACACTTTTGGTCCCAGCACAGTTCAAGTGTAGACCATTCCAATGATACAGCCCCCATTTTTCCAAAAACTGGTGCCAGTGCCCCTTGAACTGGAACCCACTTCTCCCACACCAGTCTTTGTGCCACACATTCATCTTTCTAATCTTATTTTTCCTATGCCAATCTGCCCACGGCTCAGGTAATAATCCAGAGATTATTACCATTGAGGTTCTGATTCTTAATTTGGTGCCTCGCTCTTCATATTGACTATGCAGAACTTCTTTCCTTGGCACACGAGTTGTTCAATGATCAGAAGCCAGTGAATCAGGGCCTACTTGGCTGTGTTCCAATTGCCTCAGGACTGGTGTCAGCTGCTGCATGTTCCTAGTCCATACAACCAAACAAATTCTGTCAACTGTGACTGCAGAGAGGCATCTCAAATGATGAAACATTTCCTAGAATGCCCTCTACTACCACAGCCATGCAACCCTTAAGATCTTTAACTCTCAAGCCAAAGCCTGTGTGGAACAACGGTGAGGCTTCCCTAGCGTACGTATGGTGACAAGGCAAGAAGATGATGAAGAAGTCACCCACTACTGGATTTTAAAAGAAGTCATTGATAGTCAAACATCTTGTAAAAAAATGAAACTAAGCTAGGTCAGAATATTTGGGCAACAAATCCTTGTGGAGGGTCCAGTATGGGATTTATTTCATGATCTTGGTAGTGTGATGATATTATCAATAAACATTAACTGTGTGCTCTCATGTTCTGTTATGGTCATGTCAAAAAAACATTTGTTACATTAGCATTAATCTGTTAAGTATCAGGTCATCTCAACTGGTAACACGCCTGCTCTGTGTCAGTACACTGTGGGCTCAAGTCTTGCTAGATGTTGAAACTGCAGGCCAATACTCAATATGGAGAGAGACACCTTCTTTCAAATCAGACATTAAACCAAAGGCTCATCTACCGAAGGCCCAAGTGGGTGTCAATGATCCTGTGGCACTATTTGAAGTGGGGATGTTATCCTTTTAGTTCTGGACAACACTCTTCTCTCAACCAAATATATTAATTGGCCATTCATCTCATTTGTGACTTGTATCACCTTGAGCAGTGTGGATTGAATGCTGTGGGAACATAGGAACAGGAGGAGGCCACTTAGCCCCTCAAGCCTGTTCTGCCATTTAATCTGATCTGCGACCTAACTCCATTTACTTGCTTTTGACTCATATTCCTTATTATCATTTATTCACAAAAATCTATCCAACTCAGATTTAAAATTCACTTTAATATTTTGAAAACTTCAATCAAATGACCCCTTAACCTCCTAAATTCCAGCAAATACAAGCCTAGCTTGTGTAATCTCTCCTTGTAATTAAACCCTAGGAATCCAGATGTCATTCTGGTAAATCTACTTTCAGGCTAACATATCCTTCATAAAGTGTGGTGCTCAGAACACATTTACCAAAAGTCACTGTACTGCAAGGACAAATGCATGAAAAGTGTTTTGTGACATACAGAGTTTGTGATAAACCACTGTGTGAATGAAGGTACTTTATTCAGAATATACTTCCATAACACTTTGTAACAAATCCTTCATGACCCAGATGTTTGGTTGGTGATAAGTCAGAAAGAACTTTAATTTGTAAAGTAGGGGATCCCAGAACATTTCACATTCAGTAAATTATTTTTGACATTCAGTCAGTGCCTCTCTGGTAAGAGGAAGAGAAGAAAAAAAGAAAAGGAAGGAAATGGATAAATAAATATTGGCCAGGACCCAAGGATACTTTCTCTGATCCTCTTCAAAATAAGGCCATGGGATCACATTGACCTGAGAGGGCTCCTCTGACACTGCCTCAACACTGCATCAGAGTATCGGATCTGAGAGGACTCCTCTGACACTGCTTCAGCACTGCACCGGAGTGTCACGCCTAGGAGGGCTCCTCTGACACTGCCTCAACACTGCACCAGAGTGTCGGACCTGAGGGGGCTCCTCTGACACTGCCTCAGCACTGCACTGGAGTGTCGGCCTTGATTTTTGTGCTCAAGTCCTGGTGTGGAACTTGAACTCTGAACCTGCTGACTCAGAGGTGAGAGTGTTACCAACTGATCCACAGCAAGTAACATCCCTTCCATAAAGTGACATGTCTAACAATGCAGTAATCCCTGAATACTGAGCTGCACTGTCTGTCCGACCATCTGCAGCAGGGATTGAAACTCTGATTTCTGATTGAAAGGAGAGAGTATCACTCACTGAACCAAGCTGACCTGAAAGTGAGATATTATAAATATTCTCTTCAGCCCATCCAGAGCGACCTTGCATAGAAACTTCCAATTCCCACTCAACCCAACTTGATGATCAGAGTCAAGTGTTCCTGGGGACTGACTAGGACGGATGCTCCAATCATCTCGCTGGTGCAGTGGGAAGGCAGACAGACCTGTTGTGTCAGATCCCTGTCCACTGTGTTGCTACATATTTCTTGAAGCTTCCCAAAGCTGTGTTCCCAGAGTTACTGCAGATCCAGTGGGGAATTTGAAGAGATAGGAATGAATTTTGCCTCACTTCACCTCCACCCTGCCACCTCACGTGCCTCCTGTGGAAGGACATGTGATGAAACCCAGCAGTAGGGACTGCACCAAGAGTGTGGTAAGCACGTAGACATTTACAGCACAAGGAGTCCATTCAGCCCATTGTGTTCCTGTCAGCTATTCACTAGAGCAATGCGAGGGGAGTGCAAGGGAAAGCTGATAAATGAAGGAGCAGCAGGAACAAGTGTCCTTAACCATTTGTTGAATGGAAAATTTTCCGTGAACCATTACTGAGTAGGCCTGAAGCTGTGAACAGACAGGATCTCACTCCACAATATGTCAGAGACAGCTGCAAATACTTTTGAATAAAATAGTAGTCTCTTTGTAAGGGTTTTACATGTTGCTGGGAGGGCTATTGAAGTGAGCGAGTAAGGTATCAGGAAATGACTCACTTTAGGTCCAGGAGGCCCAGTAGGTCCAGGAAACCCTAGATAGACAATTAACAACAAAACATTGAATTGGTCATCATTGGCATGGAGAAAGCAACAGTCTCAGAACATCTGTATTTCCTCATTTATTTACTCATTACTCTGTTAGGACTGAATTTGCTCCTTTTTTAAAATTTGATTAATTCTCTTGTCATTATATTAACATTCAGCTTTGCACCGCAACAGCTACCTAATTCCAGAATGTTCTGCATCATTCTGACAGAAGTTTCTATTTAGCAACCATTCCACATCAGGCAACCTCAGATGTAACTATTTCAGGAATTGCACTCAATGGTTGCTCAATGTCAGACCAGAACAGGGGTGAGTCTCCCTAACACTGAACCTCACCCAGTAATTAAACTCTTATCATTGGTCAACTGGAAGATACTTTCCTGCTGAATGAGACCAGGATGGGTGTAATTTACACACTGAGAGTGGACTATGTAAGGATAGGGAACAAGGAGTTTAACGTGTCCCTGATGAAGGAGGAATGGCTGGAATGGTCAGGGTCAGCTTCAGCTGATCAGCCTCATCTTTGCTGTCAGCCCTCTGAGAGGCATTGCAGCTTTAGCATTGCTATAGCAACACTTAAAGGGTTGTTGGCAAAACCTATGGGGATGTGGATGCTTTAAAGTTAGCATATGGAGTCAAACATTCCAAACGGCATTAAAAGGCAGTGGGTATTGAAATGGGTATTTCAGCCTTTCCTGAAGATAATGAGGATGGCATAAGAGGATTTGAGAAGCTGGTAACTGGCAGGATAGGGAGCAAACAGAGACTCAGCCCAGTTATAGAGACATGCAGTGTTCACACCCAATACAGAGACTCTGCCCGGTTATAGAGACATGCAGTGCCCACACCCAATAACAGAGAGTCTGCCTGGTTATAGTGACATGCAGTGCCCACACCTAGTAACAGAGAGTCTGCCCGGTTATAGAGACATGCAGTGCCCACACCTAGTAACAGAGAGTCTGCCCGGTTATAGAGACATGCAGTGTTCACACCGAATAACAGAGACTCTGCCGGTTATAGAGACATGCAGTGATCACACCCAATAACAGAGAATCTGCCTGGTTATAGAGACATGCTGTGCCCATAGCCAATAACAAAGAATCTGCCCAGTTATAGAGACATACAGTGTTCACACCCAATAACAAAGAATCTGCCCAGTTATAGAGACATGCAGTGTTCACACCCAATAACAGAGAATCTGCCCAGTTATAGAGACATGCAGTGCCCACATCCAGTAACAGAGACTCTGCCCGGTTATGGTCAGGCAGTGCTCACAGCCAATGTTTGACAGCGTACAGATAGAATGCAATGCTGCCTTGTACACCTTTAACACTTCTGCAATTCAGAACAGCCCACGTGCTTTACAGCCAAGTAAGTGCTTCTGAAGCCTAGTCACTATTGCTATAAGAACCAGATCTCTATTCCTAACCACTTAACTTCACCCCCTCTGCTGATGCTCATCTCTAATGAGCAGCACTGACCCTCCTATGAACAGGAGATGTCTGTTCAGCCCCTCAATCCCATTCTATCATTCAATTTAATCATGGCACTCTGGTTTAATACACCTTAAGAGCACAGGGACTCGAGGAGACAATTGAGCCAATGAGTTCTTAGCTGATCTGTGACTTAACTGCATGAACTTGCCTTTGCTCCAAATATCTTTGGTTAACATTAATCTATCAAATTAACAATTAATCTAGATCAATTGCCATTTGTGGGAGACAGAGATCCAAACTTACACCACTGCGTGGAAGTGTTTCTTAATCTCACTCCTGAAATGTCTGGTTCTAATTTTTAAATAATGCTCCCTGGTCCTAAACTCCCCAAACAGTGGAAACCGTTTCTCTCTCTGCCCTATCGGTTCCCCTTAATATCCTGAAAACCTCTATTGATTCAAATTCAACTTCATCCCAAAATCTTCTAAATTCAGGGAAATATAACCCTAGTTTGTGTAATCTCTCCTCATACTTTAACCCTTGGAGTCCGAGGTATCTTTTTGGTAAATCTACACTGCACTCCCCCCAAGGCCAAATAGTCCTTCCTAAGGTGTGGAGCGCAGAACTGCTCCCAGTGACTCCAGGTGTGGTCTAACCACGGCTTTGTGCAGCTGAAGCTTTACTTCTACCCCCTTGTATTCTGGTGTATTCTTTGTCAATCTTTGTTTCAAAAATATTAATTAACTGCACTGTCCACCATTCCTACAGCTTTTTGGGCCCAACATTTTAGTGTAGGTGAGGCACAAGGGGGTATTCTCAACCTTCAGCCTCATTCACCTCCCATTTTCAATCATCCTCCATAAAGCTGGCCTTGTGCCAGGAATTCCCTCTGATTGGACGGTATAATGGTGACTTAGCAACAAGCAGAAACCTCATTAAATATGCAAATTGGGTCATATGATATCAGTAATTCACCAAACCATTTTTAGTACCTACAGATTGATAAACATTTAGTGCTGGGCCTGCTTAGTAGGAGAGACAGAAGGTTGTGGGTTCAAGTCCTCCAGAGACATGAGCACAAAATCAAGGCTGAAACTCCAGTATGATACTGAGGGAAAGCTGCACTTGTCAGACGTGCCTTTTCGCGGTTCAGCTGAAGAGCAGGTGAGTTATCCCCAGTGGCCCAATCAAAATTGTCTCTCAATTGACACCACAAGAAACCCCAGATTATCTGATTATTATCAAACTGCTGTTTGTGGGATCTTGCTGTGCATAAATGAGCTGATGTTTTTCCTACTTTACATCAATGATTGCTGTTCAAAAACTCCCACATTGGCTGTGAAACTCTTTGGGGTGTCCTAATGATAAGAAAAGTTACTAAATAAATGCAAGTTTGTTCTTTTTAAGCCTGGCTTTATCCTGGCTTCCAGTTGGCAATGTTAATTTGTTATCAAACTTATTGTCCTGGTTACTTCACTCAGGTAGCTGTCTACATCCTCTCATCTCTATTCTCACTGTCTCCAATCACCATGTACAGTCCCTAGCTGGGAAACTGCTTGTGAGGACCCGACAGAGGCATTCTGAAGCTGGCTACCCTGAGGGTCTCTTGAGTAACTCTTCTCCGATCTGTCTTGGTCTGGGGGGGGAACAACCTTGAATTTCAGCTTGGGTCTGTCGATGGATGATAGAGCTGAGGCTGGATATGTGAGGTGTGAGGGGATGAGCCCAGAACTGCTCTTCCATCGGCCCCTTAAAGAGATGCATTACTAAAATCACTTGAACAACTGATTCCAGTGAGAATCCAGTAGTAAATGCTATTTTATAACCAGGCTGTACATTCAACACATTTACCAAGAACCCAGCTGTTGCTGCTCATTATGGACATCCCATCTGATTCAGAGATTTCCTCATGATAGTTGTAAAGATAAGTAACACTGAACATTACCTGGTGTTCCAGCTGGGCCTCGTTCTCCTGGAGAGCCTGGAAGGCCTCTCAGCAGAGTATCAGTCCTGATGGAGGGCAGAGGCATGTCAGCTGGGAATGGGAAACAAAAGCAAACAATGGCAGTAACTGGGTGAAAGCACATAGGCCATCATTTTGGTAGTTTACTTAGTATCAATCAATCTCTAAACACCCTCAATCACTCATTCTTTCAATCTCCTACTCCCTCAATCATTCACTCCCTCAATCATTCACTCCCTCAATCATTTACTCCCTCAATCATTCACTCACTCAATCATTCACTCCCTCAATCATTCACTCCCTCATTCATCCCCTCACTCAATCACCCACTCCGTCATTCACTCACTCCATCATTCACCTATTCCCTTATTCAATCACTCAATCATCCATTCCCTCTATCACCCATTCCCACATTGAAGCGTTTTGTCACTTCTTAACAATTAAGAATACACACACCCGGCTATCAGCTTATGAACATCTGGGATTTAGCACACCCTACTGGCAGGTATTTTATATAACACTTCTTTTTAACTAAAATGTCTTTTTACAAAAAAGCATTAACATTAAACACAAACATCATATCTCCTCCCTCTTTAACCAGGAACAAACCGGTCAGGCAGCTTGCAGATTCGCTTTGGTCTAGAGAGGATTGTTGGCTTAGGTATCTCAGTTTGTTTGCTTAGAAATGGAAGTTTCTGCTGTTCTACTTGTTTCTGTTCAGGTTCAACAGTTGTAGCTAGCTACAGGTTTGTCAGTTGAATTAAATCGGGTTTCACCAACTGCAGCTGATGTTTCTCAGAAATCTTCCACAATGACTGGAAATTTGGTTCCTTGTATTTAGCTTGACTAATCTGGTCAGTGTGTCTCTTCCAGACTCCACAGGAAGATTCAACATCATAGGTCAGTGGTCCTCGACACTTGGTGATTCTTCCCAGGAGCCACTTTGGTGTCCCACAGTAATTTCGGACTCAAACAAACTGATCCAGATTAAATTCACGAGCTGGTTTACTTGTGTCATGTGATCTTTTCTGATCAAGTTGCGTTGAACTGATCTATCCTTTTAAATCCGGATGCAGCAAATCCATTCCGGTACACAGTCATCTTCCAAACATCAGCTCAGCAGGAGATATGCCTATTGTTGAATGTAGAGCGTTACGATACATCATCAAAAAGTTCTTTAGCTTCAACTTCCAGTCTGTGTGTGTCCTCCCTTTCAATATGGCCATTTTGAATGTCTGGACAAAACGCTCTGCTTCACCATTTGAGGATGGGTGGTAAGGCGAGATGAGAATCTGCTTGATCCCATTGTTTTTCAAGAATGTTTGAAATTCACATGATGTGAACCATGTGCCATTGTCAGATACAATCTGCTCCAACAATCCAAAAGCAATGAACACATTCCAGAGACCATCAATGATCTTTGCTGAAGTAGTCGACTTCATGGGAATAATATGAGGTCACTTTGTGTGGGCGTCCACCGCAATCAGGAAAGTATGTCCGAAAAGCGGTTCAGCAAAGTCCACATGAGGTCTCTGCCATAGGTGGTCAGGCCAAGCCCACGAATGTAATGGGGCAGGTGCAGGAGAAGACTTCATTTCTATGGAAGGCAATCACTGACCATGCCTTTAATGTCTTTATCCAGGTGTGGCCACCATACACATAGACGAGCCAATAATTTCAGTTTGACAATTCCCATGTGACTGAGGTGAAGCTCTTCTAACACTTGTGTTTGGAATTTGAGGAATAACAACTCGGATTCCCCATAACAAACAACCGTCTTGTAGAGTCAGCTCAAATCTACACATGTAGTAAAGCTTAAGCTCAGTAGTCACTTCCTGAGGTACACACCAACCCTTCTGTGTGTACAGGTAAACTTTGGAGAGCACAGTATCCCTCTGAGTTTCAAGTCGAATTTGATCCACTTTAACAGGTAACATGTCTATTTGGTTCACAATGAAAGCAGTGACTTCACTTTGGGTTGTGGAGCTGTGGTGTAACAGAAGCCTGGAAAGAGCATCCGCATTTCCATGATTCTCAGCGGAGCGAAATGTAGTTTCGTACTGGTAGTAAGCAGATAAGATCAGTGTCTACCTTTGTAGGCGTGCAGCGGCAAGTGTCGGAGTTTGTGACTTCGGGCTAAGTAACCAGGTCAAAGGCTTGTGGTCTGTAATGAACGTGAATTTACGCTCATACAAATATTGGTGGAACTTCTTGACTCCATAGATTAGTCCCAGAGCTTCCTTCTCAATTTGGGCATAATTTCATTCTGCCATGGACAATATGTGTGAGGCGTAGGCAATGGGCCTTTCACTGCCATCAGGAAATGTGTGGGAGATGACAGCTCTAACACCAAACCCAGATGCATCACAAGCCAGGCTGACAGGTCACTTTTCATTGAAATGTGCCAGGACTTTAGCAGAACTCTTGCTTGAGTTCCTTGAAACTTTCCTGACAGGCTTGTGACCAATCCCATTTTGCATTCTTCAGCAGATTATTCAATGGTGCTGCCTTGGTACCAAACTGGAAATGAACTTGCTGTAATAATTCACAAGTCCCAAAAACGAAAGAAGCTCCTTAACATTTTTGGGCTGTGGTGCATTCACCCTGCCTTCACCTTTGAGTGAGGTTGAGAGGCCAGTTTCACGAATCACATGTCCCAGGTACTCCACTGAGGGCTTCAGGAACAAGCATTTGGATTCCTTACAGTGGATGCCGTATTTTTCCAGTTGACGCAGGACCCTGTCTAGGTTCCCTAAATGAGTTAGGAGGCTTTTCCTGGTGATGAGCATGTTGTCTTGGAAGCAGATTATACCAGGGAGGCCCTGCAGTATTTTGTCCATGGCCTGCTGGAATACGGCTGGTGATGACACGATTCCAAATTGTAGTCGTTTGTATTGATATAGACCTCTGTGTGTGTGCTGATGGTTGTATGCTTCCTGGAATCTTCACTCAGCTGCATTTGCAAAAATTCCTGTGATAGGTAAAGCTTTGTGAATAATTCACCTCCATTCAGAGCAGCAAACAGGTCCTCAATTTTCAGTAGCAGGTATGATGAACTTGCAGGAAAGGATTAATGGTGATTTTATAGCCACCACATATTCTGATAGACCTGTCATTCTTCACTACTGGGACTACTGGAGCTGTCCACTCTGCATAATCAACTTTCTCAATTATCTGAAAGTTTTCATGTTGTTCCAGTTCCTGCTCTATTTTCTGTTGCATTGAGTAAGGAACTGAACGTGGTTTAAAGAACCTTGGAGAAGCTTCGGCCTTCACAGTAAGTTTGGCCTCAATGTCTTTAATAACTCCAAGACCTTCTTGTTAGACAAGCATACTGATGTCTTCAAAGGACTGCAACATGGGGTTGCAATGCACTTTATTTATTTTATTCTAGTCCAGTTGAATTACTTTTAGCCAGTTCCTGCCCACAAGTGATGGACGATCCTCTTTCACAATGATAAGAGGCAACCTTGCTATTTTTCCAAGTATATTTATGGGTTCACCAGTGTAGGTGCTAAGCTGGTGGAGGGTTTTCTCCAATGGGCATTTCTTGAAAATTTTCTCACATGTCTTCTCTGAAGCAATAGAAACAGATGCTCCAGTGTCAACCTCCATTTCAACCATTTTAGAATTTAGGGCAATGACAACTTTTAGTCCTTCATCTCGCTTCAGATCAGACGGAATGCAATACAATTGCTCCCCTGCATTGTTGCTGTTAGTTTCACTTTCTGCCTCATCTGGACTCGCATTACTTTCGTATTTTGTTTCCAAGTAATGCATCTTTTTAAACTGCCTGTTCATTTTCAAGCACAACTTGTCTGTGTGCTCCTCGTGATGCCCTTTTCTTGGTGGTACTGCTTTACTGTGATCAGCCTTTGATCTACGTGAACACTGTATGTGTCCTTTTTTTCCACAGTCGCGACAATCAGCGGTTTTTCACTTACAGGCTTCTGTATTAAGCCCTATTCCATTACAGCGGTAACATGTTTGAAAGCGAGTATACCCTGACTTTACTATTTTAACTTCAGCGTTGTTAGAATGTGCTTTCAAAGCTCCAGCTTGTTTCTCTGCCATTTCTAGTCTTTGTGCCATCTTGAATGCTTTCTTCAGTGTCAACTCTTGCTCCGCTAACAATTTACGCTGAATTCTTTCATTCCTTAGTCCACAAACCAAGCGATCACTCAATGCTTCTTCCAGGTAACCTTCAAAGTCACAATGTTCCACTAATTTTCTCCACTTAGCCAGGGACTGGGAAGCTGACTCACTCTCAAGCTGTTCTCTTCAGTGAAACTTGAATGTCTCAGCAATAATTGCTGGTCTGGGATCAAAGTGCTTTTTCAAAACAACCACAAGCTCTTTAAAGCTTTTACCTGCTGGCTTGTCAGGAGCATGAGATTTCTCAGTAAAGTTAAATTTTTTATTTCGATGACTGTAAGGAACACTGAGACCTGCTTTTCCTCTTCAATCTCATTCACAAAGAAAAACTGTTCCATTTACTTGACATAAACTACAAGGTCCATAGTAGCTGGATCAAAACCTCTAGAACCCCTAATAATGATGACCCCATCCTCGTCACCATTTGAAGTGTTTTGTCACTTCTTAACAATTAAGAATACACACACACAGCTATCTGCTTCTGAACCCCAGCTTCCTGTGTGAAAAACAGAAGGTTCCTTTATTCCTTATTCTGCAGCAGAGGGCAATACATCCAGGATTTAGCACACCCTACTGGCAGGTATTTTATATAACACTTCTTTTTAACTAAAATGTGCTTTTACAAAAAAGCATAAACGTTAAACACAAACTTCATACTCATTCATCCAGTTCCTCATTCATCCCCTCCATCATTCAACCACCCATTCACCCCCTCAATCCCCAACTCCCCTCAAATATCTATTGAATTTTTCCTTACAGTTTTCTACATTCACTGAATGCTTCATTCCAGATGTCCAGCACTCAATATTCCTGTTGTGTTCTATCTGTGTTCTGTATTTCGGTTAAAGATGCAGAGCAGTGCAGCCCTCCCATTGCCCTGGCCAATATTTGTCTGTCACTAAGTAGATGCACTGTTCACTCATCTGATTTCTGTTTGTGGGAGCTTGCTGTATGCAAATTGGCTGTGGTTTTTCCTATATTACAGTAATTAAAAGTGTTTCAATGGCTGTGAAGACCCTGGGTGGTCTGAGGCCTCGGCAACAGTGTTTTGCCACTCAAAGAATAAGTTTGAAATTCCATGCCAATCCATTTCATATGGGTACTGGGGTAACACATCTATATCCAGGATTCTGAGAGTGCATCAGGAAGATGCTCCACTTCCTGACCAGTCCAACACCAGCTCAGCAAATTCAGTATTGGAGATTCACTCAGCCTGTGAACACATGGTGAATTGCATGACACATTTAAGGAGGAACAGTAGCAGTAGAGATGCAGCTAATGTATTCTTACCTTTTCATGTGAATGAGACAGGAGTGCCCCTTGATCATTTGTGTCATCTTTAAAGCTCAGAGCCCCTAAAGTAGAATTTCAGAGACTGTGGGAATGCACCTGTGCACCAATGCATGGGTCATATGCAAATCTGCAATGTGTACTGCAGCTTGTGCAATATCTACGGGAAGCCTTAAGGACAAAGTCCTGAAGTGTAGACCCAGTTTCTCTGACATTGTTGAGAGCTGGCTGTAATTACAGGGTTATCTCCTTCACAAAGAGGAACACGAACAATTAGGCCCAAAATAGCAAACAGCAAGTTGAAATCCTGTGGCAGCATCAGAACCAGGTTAGGTAACAGGAGACATATATAGCAACAAAAGGTTCTGCCTGACCACAAAGGTAAAGGAGCAAAGGGACCTGGGAGCACAAGCACACAAATCATTAAAAGTTGTAATGCAGGTTAGTTTTTTTAATTCATTCATGGGATGTGGGCATCACTGGCTGGGCCAGCATTTATTGCTGATCACCAGCTGCACTTGAGAAGGTGGTGCTGAGCTGCCTTCTTGAACCGCTGCAGTCCATGTGGTGTAGGTACACTCACAGTGCTATTAGGGAGGTCGTTCCAGGATTTTGATCCAGTGACAGTGAATGACGATATATTTCCAAGCCAGGATGGTCAGTGGCTTGGAGGAGAACTTCCAGGCGGTGGTGTTCCCCTGTGTCTACTTCACTTCTCCTTTGAGATGGTAGTGGTTTTGGGTTGGTGATGGAGGGTGTGAATATTTGTTGAAGAGGTGCCAATCAAGCAGGTTGCTTTGTCCTGGATGGTGTTGAGCTTCTTGAGTGTTGTTGGAGTTGCACTCATCCAGGCAAGTGGGGAGTATTCCATCACACTCCTAACCTGTGACTTGTAGATGGTGGACAGGCTCTGGGGAGTCAGGAGGTGAGTTACTCACTGCAGGATTCCTAGCCTCTGACCTGCTCTTGTAGCCACAGTATTTATATGGCTAGTCCAGTTCAGTTTCTGGTCAATGATAACCCCCAGGATTCAGGGCGTGCCCGCTCCTGCACTTCCCCCCCCTTGACGGGGAGAACATTTTTCCCATAGAACTTCATTGTATTTCTGCTCAGCATGGATCCTGAGGTCTGCCCTTGGTGGATACTGAGTGAGTTGGCATATAGGGTGTAAAGGCAAAGGGCAGTGGGTGGAGGGGTCATGGGTTGGCATGAGTTGACACTAAGTTGACAGGGGATATAAGGGGACATGAGGGTGGGTGGATGGGCATAGTTTGGCATGGAAGATATGAGGGGCCTTAGGTTGGCATGGGGGGAATAAGGGGCCATTGGGGTGGGTGAGGGGCATAGATTGTCATTGATGGGGAGTGGGTGGGTGAGGGCTAGAGGGCTTAATATTCAACAATACACCTGGGATGAAGTCTCAGAGAATTGAAGCCTTTTAACCAAGCCTGCCTTGGCACTTGGGGTTGCTTCTAATCCTCTGATCTGCATCCAGGAGTGGCAGGCTGGACTCCAGGGTGCATGAGTATTGCGTGCAGATCTGGAATCTGCATTATAGGAAGGATGTGATTGCACTAGAGAGAATGCAGAGGAGATTTACCAGGATGTCGCCTGGGCTGGAGAGTTTTAGTTATGAGGAGAGTTTGGATAGACTGGGGTTATTTTCCCTGGAGCAGAGGAGATGGAGGGGGGACATGATTGAAGTGTATAAAATTATGAGAGGCATAGATAGGGTAGACAGGAAAGAACTTTTCCTCTTGGTGGAGGGATGAATAACCAGGGAGCATAGATTTAAGGTAAGGGGCAGGAGGTTTAGAGGGGATGTGAGGAATAATTTTTTTCCCCCAGAGGGTGGTGGGAATCTGGAACTCACTGACTGAAAAGGTGGTAGAGACAGAAACATTTAAGAAGTATTTGGATGTGCACTTGCGATGTCATGGCATACAAGGCTATGGGCCTCATGCTGGAAAATGGGATTAGAATAGTTAGGTACTTGTTTGACCGGCGGAGACTCGATGGGCCAAAGGGCCTTTTTCTGTGCTGTAGACCTCTATGACTATGACTATGACTAGGTCTTACACTCACTAAGTGGAAGTACTTGGGAACAAACAGTAAAGACTCAGAAGGCTGATAATGGGTACACTTTACTACAACAAGGTTCTGAGATTCCTTTTGAGAATGGCTTATTATGACAATCAGTGCGAGGTGGATGGCTGTAGTTCAGGTGAAGCTATTTATAATGGTGGTTACTGGGTCACTGTGTTATGCAGAATAGGACAGTGCTGTTCATGCAGCAACTACATAAAGAACTTTGGTAAAAGTCCTGATGCTCAGTGATTGACGCATGAACTCACCAGGTTGTGAGCTATTTTCTCCTCTGACAAGGATTGAGACTGTGTTTTCCAGTCCTGCCACTCAATGGTCATTCCTCTCTGGGTGGTGAAAATATGGAGGACACAGCAAACATAGCTCATATTGTAGAGCACGTTAGGCTGCAGGGGGAGATCTGATAAACTTCTTCTGTTCCCTTTCTAAGACCTTTACATCTTCCATGAAGCGTGGTGCCTAGAATTGCCCACAGTACTCCAGCTGAGACCTAACCAGTGATTTATAAACTTCTAGTGTGATCTTGTTGTTTGAAAATTCTATTCCAATTTATAAACGGAAGTAAGCCAGATGCTTTTTTTTTATCACCTTACCCACTTGTCCTGCTACCTTTTGTGTCTCTTAACTCCAAGGTCTCATTGCTCACCTGTATTTCAAAATTCTGTTATTTATAATAAATTGTCTTCGCAATGTGCACCACTTCACACTTCTCCATATTGAACTCCATCTGCCCTGTGTCTGCCCATTTCATCATCCTGGCTATATCACCTTGAAGCTTATCAATGCCCTCAGCACTATCTAAACTTTGCCAAATTTTGTACCCTTTGCAAACTTTATATTGCTACAACCCAGTCTAGGTTGCATATAAAAATTGAAAGGAATAATAGACTTAAAACTGACCCTTGGAGAGCAGCACTGCACCTACCGCCCAGCCTGAAAACCATACCACCATCATCAGCCTTTCTTCCTGTCACTGAACCAAATTTGTACCACCATTTCCCGTTACATTTAAGGGCTTCCATCTTCTTATAAACCTCCCATGTGACACTTTGCCAAATGCCTTCTGGAAGTCCCTATACACATCAACAGGTCAAACTTTTCCCCTACCTAACCACTTACACTTTATGTTTATAGAAGGTTTTAGGCTCAATTTCATATGTCTGCTAATCTTTTCTCATAACCTCTCTTTGCCTCCTGAATTCACTTTTTCAATTTCCTTCTGTCCTTTCCATATTGTCTCCGGTTAGTAATGGAATCTTGCTCCAAAAATTTATTCTAAACCTTCTTTTTCAGTTTTATTTCAGCTTTATTTCCTTGGTCATACATTAGCTTCAGATACTAGGCCATTTCTCTTCAAAGCAATCTGCCTAGTTTGTTCTGAACTATCTCTTCCCTGAATGTCCTCCATTGTTCCCTTACTACTTTACCCAGCAATCTACCTGTGCTAGGTTCCTTCCTTAAATTGCTGACATTAGCTCTTCCTTGCTTGATATTTTCTGGTTTCTTTCCACTGTACCTTAAACCACGGTTTAGCTTTAAACCATGGGTATCATCAATGTGGCAAATAAGGTGCAAATGAAGTTCAACCCAGATAAATGTAAGGTAGTTCATTTTGGTAGGAAGAATAAGGAGGTCACTTATTACCTGAAGGTGCAAGCCTAGGTGGGGCAGAGAAATAAAGGGATCTCGGAGTAAAAATACATCAATCACTAGACGTTGTGCCACAGGTTAGCAATGTCATTAAAAAATAAAACATGAATGAGGTTTTATTGCTAGAAGGATAGAATTGAAGAATTGCTAAACCTGTATCGAACCCACTTTAGACCATACTTAGATTATTGGGTGCAGTCCTTGTTGCCATTTTATAAAAAAGATATAGAGACACAGGAGAGGGTGAAGAGTTGAATTACAAGCATGATACGAGAAATGGATGGATATACGTATCATATACAGAAAGGATTGACAGGCTGGGTCTCTCTTCTCTTGAAAAAAGAAGACTGAGAGATGACCTATTGAGGTCTTTGCAATTCTGTCCAGCTGACATGAGACTCTATCCTGGGAGGCTCCCCACTGTGGGACTCCCACAAGATTCCACTCCCTTGTATGGCAGACAGAGCTTACAAATGTAAGAGTTTTTAAAATTCATTAGTGGGATGTGGGCTTTGCTGGCTAGGCCAGCATATATTGCCCATCTCTAGTTGCCCTTGAGAAGGTGATGGTGAGCTGCCTTCTTGAACCACTGGAGTCCATATGGTATAGGTACACCCAGAGTGCTGTTAGGAAGGGAGTTCCCGGATTTTGACCCAGCAACAGTGAAGGAACAGCGATATATTTCCAAGTCAGGATATCAAGTGACTTAGAGAGGAGCTTGTTGATGGTGCCTGTTACCAGCAAATAAGTCAGAGTAAAGAAAAATGGTAAAAATACAGAATTAAAGGACAGAATTAATCAGCATGCATACAGCATTCATAACAAGATGGGAATAATAGAAAATATTTACAAAGAGTAAAAATAGAAATAAACGAGTATGATATGATCATCATTTCAGAGATATATTGCAAGGTGACCAAGGGTGGAAACTGAATATTCAAGGTTATTTCACATTTTGGAAGGATAGTAAGAAAGAAATAGGTGGTGGTGTAGCTCTGTTAATAAAGGGTGAGATCAGTACAGTAGTGAGAAATGATCTTGGTTCAGAAGATCAAGATATAGAATCAGTGTAGGTGGAAATAAGAAATAGCAAAGGAAAGAAGTCACTGGTAGGAGTAGTTTATAGGCCCCTGACAGAAGCTATACTAGAGCACAGAGAATAAAGCAGAAATAATGGGGCTTGTAGGAAAGATACTACAGGTTGATTGGGCAATTTTAATCTTCATATAGCTTGGTGAATCAAATTGGTAAAGGTAGTCTGGAGGATGAGTTCATAGAGTGTAGTTGGGATGGTTTCGTAGAATAATATATTCTGGAACCAACCATGGAAAAATCTATTTTAGACATGGTAATGTGTAATGAGGCAGGATTAATTAATGAGCTCATAGCATGATAGAATTCCACACTTAGTTTGAAGGTGAGAAAATTGGGTTTGAAACTAGTGTCTTAAATAAAAACAAAGTGTGAAGACAGGTTATAAATAGGTTATAAAAATAGGTTATAAGGTAAGACAGTAGATAAGCAATAGCAGATGTTTAAAGAGATTGTCATAACTCTCAACAAAGATATATTCCATTGAAAAAGAAAGACTCTATGAGAAGGATGCACCATTCGTGGCTAACTGAGGAAATTAAGGATGGTATCAAATTGAAAGGAAAGATGTACAATGCTACAAAGATTAGCGATAGCTCTGAAGATTGGGAAAAGTTTAGAAACTAGCAAAGGATGACTAAAAAGAAAGGACAAATTAGAATATGAGAGTAAATTAGCAAGAAATACAAAAACAGACAGTAAGAGTTTCTGTAAAAACAACAGGAGTAGCTAGAGGATGAGACTGGTGACTTACTACTGGGAAACAAGGAAATGGCAGAGACTTTGAATGAATATTTAGCATCTGTCTTTACAGTAGAAGTCACAAAAAACAGCCTGAGAATAGTAAAAAAAAGTCAAGGGGAAAAATGGAGGGAGAAATTTAAAACAATCACTATCACTAGAGGAAAAAGTACTAAAGCTAATGGGGCTTAAGGCTGACAAGTCCCCTGGATCTGATGGTCTGCATCCTTGGGCCTTAAAAGATAGATAGTGGAGAGATAGATAGTGCAGAGATAGTGGATGCAATGGTTGTAATCTTCCAAAATTCCCTAGATTCTGGAAAGGCCCCAATGGATTGAAAACTGCAAATATAACACCCTTAATCAAGAAAGGAGACAGGCAGAAAGCAGAAAACTATAGGCCAGTTGGCCTAACATCTTTCACTGGGAAAATGCTGGAATCCGTTATTAAGTAGTAGTAGGATATTTAGAAAATCATAAAACAATCAAACAGAGTCAGCATAGTCACCTGAAAGAGAAAGCATGTCTCAGAAATTTATTTGAATTCTTTGAGGATGTAACAGGCAGGGTGAATAAAGGAGAACCAGTAAGTGTAGTGTATTTGGATTTCCAAAAGGCATTGGTATTGTGCCACATAAAAGGTTAATAAACAGGATAAGAGCTCATGGTGTTCAGGGTGATATATTAGTATGGATAGAGGATTGGATAACTAACAGGAAACAGAGAGTCAGGAAAAATGGGTAATTTTCAGGTTGGCAAACTATAACTAGTGGGAGTGTGAAAGGCAACAGTGCTGGGGCCTGAACTATTCACAATCTATATGAATGACTTGGATGAAGGGATCAACTGTGTTGTAACCAAATTTGCTGATGATACAAAGATATTTGGGATAGCAAGTTGTGAGGAAGATACAAAGAGTCTGCAAAGGGATAGTTTGAGTGGGCAAAAATTGGAATATATTGTGGGAAAATGTGAGATTGTCCACTATGGTAGAAAGAATAGAAAAGCAGAATATTATTTAAATGAAGAGTGATTACAGAATAATGTGGTACAGTGGGATTTGGGTGTCATTCTATGAGTCACAAAAAGTCAAAAAGCAGGTACAGCAAATAATTAGGAAGACAAATTGAATGCTAGTCTTCATTGCAAGTGGAATGGAATATAACAGTGGGGAAATCTTGCTATAACTGAACAGGGCATTGCTGAGACCACATCTAGAGTACTGTGTACATTTCTGGTCTTAAGGAGAGATATACTTGCACTGTAGGCAGTTTGGAGAAGGTTCACTAGGCTAATTCCTGGGATGAAGGGGTTGTCTTATGAGGAAAGGTTGAGCAGGAGTTTAGAAGAATGATATCTTATTTAAACATAAAAGAATCTAAGGGAGCTTGACAGGGTAGATGCTGAGAGGATATTTCCTCTCATGGGGGAATGTAGAATTAGGGGGCATAGTTTAAGAATAAAGGGTCTCCCATTTAAGACGGAGATGGGGAGAAATTTCTTCTCTCAGAGAGTTGTTAATCTTTGGAATTCTTTTCTCCAAGGAGCAGAGGAGGCTGAGTTATTGAATATATTCATGTCTGAGTTAGACAGGTTTTTGATTGGCAAGAGAGTCACGTGTTAGTGGAATTAAGACCACAATCAAATTAGCCATGATCTCATTAAATGATGGAGCAGGCTCAAGCAGCTGAATGCTGCTGCTCCTTTTTCTTATGTTCTAATGTTCCACCTTTGTCCAAAGGCACCATCCTGTGAATCTGTCTCAAAAATATTGCTGCATTGCATCCAATGAGATCATTGGGAAGGAGCATTACTTAGAACAAAACAATGACTGGAATTATTTTTCCAACATGATACAAGGGGTTTGCTTTGATGTCAGACCTTTGCTCATTGTCCATTCACCATAAAGTGGGGCCTTTTCTCATGCCTAGTGTCATACTCTGCATGGGGAAGCAGATTATACATAGCATCTTCAATATTAAAAAAAGTAAGAAAGGGCCTTGGACCTACTAGTTTCCCTGTCTGAAGCATCCAAAGTGTATTGCTGAGTGAAGCTTAGGATACCTGGTGGGCCGGCGGGACCTGGCAGTCCTGTCTCTCCTGGATATCCTCTTGGACCTGGGGGTCCTTGAGGTCCCAGCGCACCTGAAATGAAAAATATATTGAAAACTGGTGTGAACTGTAATAACGCAGGTGAACAAGATTCCTTCATTGTCCCCGTGTATGAGCCAGATTTTGACCTTGTGTGACTGTGTAACATGGATGATAGAGAATTGGCGACTCACTTTACACTATTTACACCATTGTACCAAATCAGGATCAGCCCTATCTTGTAGAAATTGGTTTGCACAGAATTAAAACATCAGAAAAGATTGTATAAACTGGGATCCTTTCCTCTAGAAAAAGCTGTGAAGTGCCTTCTCAAAGTCTTTTAAATTATGGAGGGGTTTGCTAGGGCAGGAATAGAGAAAATATTTTCACTTTTGTGGGAAGCCAAAACTATGGGTCATCAAGAAAAGACAGTCACTAATAAATTCAATAGGGAATTCAAGACAAGTTTCTTTACCCAGAGAGTGGTGAGAATGCAGAACGCAGTCCCATAGGGAGTTGTTGAGGGAAATAGTGCTGATTCGTTTATGTGGAAAGTAGATACGCACATGGAGGAGAAAGAAATTGCAGGATAAGCTCTTAGGCTGGTTTGATGAAATGGATTGTTTCTCAGCTGAATCGCTTGGAACAGACCCCATATCATGCCAGGTCCTACAGCACGATCCTTTTTTTATTTGTTCACAGGAAGAGGGTGTCACTGGCTAGGCCAGCATTTATTGCCCATCCCAAATTGCCCTTGAGAAGGTGGTGGTGAGCTGCCTTCTTGAACCGCTGCAGTCCATGTGGTGTAGGTACACCCACGGTGCTGTTAGGAAGGGAGTTCCAAGATTTTGACCTGGCGACAGTGAAGGAATGGCGATATATTTCCAAGTCAGGATGTTGAGTGACTTGGAGGGGACCTCCCAGGTGATGGTGTTCCCATGTATCTGCTGCCCTTGCCCTTCTAGATGGTAGAGGTCGTGGGTTTGGAAGGTGCTATCTAAGGAGCCTTGTTGAATTCCTGCATCTTGTAGACAGTACACACTGTTGCATCAGTGGTGGAGGGAGTGAATGTTTATGGATGTGGTGCCAGTCAAGTGGGCTGCTTTGTCCTGGATGCTGTCAAGCTTCTTGAGTGTTGTTGGAGCTGCACTCATCCAGCCAAGTGGGGAGTATTCTATCACACTCCTGACTTGTACCTTGTAGATAGTGGACAGGCTTTGGGGAGTCAGGAGGTGAGTTACTCACTGCAGGATTCCTAGCCTGCTGTTGTAGCCACATTTATATGGCTAGTTCAGTTCAGTTTCTGGCCAATGGATGTCCCATACCAGACACAATCTTTTATCTAATTTCCTATGAGATACTATGACCGATAAGTTCTATCCTGTTTTGAGGTCCCATGTCTCTGACTCAAAGTGCAAAAATGTAAAAATTCACCATCCTGAAGATCTTCCTCCCTTTCAGCCTTTGCTATGGGGATGCCACAATGCCGCTCGATTACCATACAGATCAACCAGCAGATTTTTTGGATTTGATGGGTGGTTTTACAGTCAGGTGCCTTTCCTGCCACTGACCCTCCCCATTTACCCAGGCTGTAGACTGGCACTGATACACGCTGGCTTGGCTGCACCAGTGGCTGGGTTCCTCCATGGCAAACAAGCCCTAGGACAGAATTTTCTGTGCCCGCTGGCGATGGGTGTGTTCGGTGATGTGAGTGGCCAATGTGACAAGAAGGCCAGAAATCGGTTTCACGATGTCGTGAAACCAGTTCGTGATCGTCCACTCAGTCTGTCAATGGATATCGGGAAGCTCAATGTAATACATCAGCAAATCATTATTAGGCCTGCCCGCCGGAATCATCTCTACCCCCACTGGATCGTCCACCTATGTCAGCAGGAAAGCACGCCGGTGCAGAACATGTCTTGACAAGCGTGATGTGCAGAAGTCGGGACTTACCCGCCAGGGCCTTGCTCACATCGTGGACGTCCGAGGAGCAGAAGATGCTGGAGCCCGACAGCAACAGGACCCTGGAGGAACATCCATGGCATGCTGGGTGGATTCTCATGGACACGGCTCTGCAGCGAAGCAGCTCACAGAGGGTGGGAAGTCACCATTGAGAATCTGCTCTCAATGGAGGATGGTCGAGGGGGTGGAGAGGAAGCTCCAGCTGTGTTTGGGAGAGAAAGATGAACTGGGGGTGTGGGGGGGTGGGAGAGGAAGGTCTCGGATCAACTGGGAGAAGAAGAGGTATTGTTGTGGGATGATGTTGTGGGGGGAGCAAAGGTGTCAGGAGTGTGGTTTGGAGGAGGGGAATGAAAATGTTCAGGGAGTGAGGTTTGGAGGTGGGGAATAAAGGTGTCGGTGGGGTGAGGTTGGGAGAGGAAATGAAGGTGTCGGAGGAGATATGGAGGTGGGAAGGAGTACGGAGGGGAGAAGGGGGTAATGGGGACAGCAACTTGGGAGGTCGGTGTAAGGAGGGGTGTAAGGGGAGGAGCTCGGGGTGGGGGGATGGAGTATGGAGAGGGGAGGTGGTCCAGGGGGAGGAAGGATTATAGAGAGGGGAGGGAGTAAGGGTGGCGAAAGAAGTAAAGGTGTGTGAAGGAGTCAGGAAGGGGGAAGGACTAATCAGGGGGGAGCCCTGGGGTGGGGTAGGGTGGGAGGACTAATTGGGGAGGAGTTCCGAGGAGGGAAAGGCTTCCAAGGAGGAAGTGGTCCGGAGAGGGGATGTCCAGGTGAACGTGCAAGGGAGGGCTCTGATGAGTCCATGACTGCCTCCTGAGGAGCAAACTGAGGGTGGGTGTGGTACGAGGGAATGGTGAGAATGACTGAGGGCAGAGTGAGGCAGTAGGGTGGGAGGGTGAGGGTTCAACAGTATCAATAGATGGAATAGTGAGGGCTGTTGGTGGGGACTTGGTGGCAGACATGGATCCTGTGGGTGGCATGGAGGAGGTGAATGTGGATGGGGGTGGGATTTTCAGGAAGGAAGGGAACATACAGTTCACCTGGACATCCCCGAAGGAAAAGGGCTGTGGCTGGTAGGAGACTGAGGGGAGGTGGAAGGTGATGCGGAGGAAGTCAACTGTGAAGGGGGAAAGGAAATGAGTGACTGGGGGAGTGGAAAAGGATGGGAGAGTAAATGAAATACTGTATCAGCAGCATGCAATCTAAATCGAACGTGAAACAAGAGTCAGGGTGGGCGAGATCAGGTGCTGTGTGGCAACGTGTTTAGTGGGTGGGCAGAGATGCAGGTCAGCTCAGTTGGACAACTGAAAGTGAACCCCAGTGGGCAGCTTTGAAAATACTCAGGACATTGAGGTGACTGTGTTACATGAAGGATCTGTGTGTATGTGAGTGTTCTTGCACGAGACTCCAAAAGGCCCTACCACACACACACACACACTTCTCCTTCTAGAATCATTCATTGGCTGGCTGCTCCCCCTGTGATGACAGAGAACGAGGTTGAGGGTCTCACAGGCAAAAAGGACTTGGAGGGAGAGGACAGCCTCTGAGATGCCTGAATGGATGAGCCAGGGGTGTCCAGCTGCTGCTCCTCCTCCCTTCAGGAGCCTGAGGGCCCCGGCCTGACTCCTTGAGGGGAAGGAACACTTAGAGGGACATAGAGGTGCCTTGTTTCCCTCTCGCGTTCCTGCTGCAGGAACTCACTCCATGCGATGGAGTGCAGATCTGTACACATCTCCGTTCTCTGCTGGACCAGGGTCTCCATGGCGTCTGTCATCCTCCCCATGGGGACCTCCATATGCATGCATATGGGCACCACTTCACCAGAGAGCAGGCGGACACACTCCTCTGATTTGCAAGACTCCATTGAGGGCTTCCAACATCTCTGCGTGATGTTCACCCGTATTCTGCTGACTCTCCAGGATGAGTTGGAAGGCCAAATCCAGAGATTGGATATCTGACTTGGACTCCGCAAATGCCTCTTCCTTGTCCTCTGAGTGCTGGGGAGCCCAGCTGAACCTGCCTCCTTCTGCTGTGGACATGTGTCGGTGCGCTGACCACCAGCTTGTGAACCTGAGCCTGCTCTAGATCTAGGTCCCACCGAGGTGTGACTCTGTGCTGGTGGAGGGTGTGGGTAAGTGATGTGACGGGTCTTCCAGGCTTCTTATTTCCAGCTCTTCAATGGAGGAGGTGTCCTCTTGGCCTGAGGTGAGGATATTGATGGAGCTGAGGGACTGGCTGGCTGAGGGTGAAAAAAAAACACTCCCAAATTTTTGAGGCACATTCCCGACACAAGAAAACCCCTCTTGCTTGACCACTTAAGTCACACTTAATAAGTCCAAAGAAAACCACTTCTTTCCTGTTGGTTTCTTCTGATTTCTTACTGATCTTAACATGTGCCTAAGACCAATGAGGGCCTAAATGATCCCAGAAGCTAGGCCTGGTGAGAGACACCAGATGTTCTATGCACATTGGCAGCAGAATAACACCTTGTGTGTCACATGTAATGATGTTTTCTATCCATGTAAGATAAAACATTGTCTGACTTATTCTGAGCAATGCTACAGTAGGTCTGTTAATATAATATAAATATTACTGAATGTTGAACGCAAAATCATAGGGATTGAGGCTCAGATTTCAAGGCTTCAGATGCCATCCAAATCCCTTAATTTAATTAACACTCTGTAATATACTGACACTCAATCAGTATTCTCAGATTCAGGCATCAGACACGGCTCTGTGGTGACACGAGTGTATCTGCAAACAGAACATGAGATGTTTTACAAGTGTGTAAAAAGGAAGAGATTAATGAAGGTACATATAGATCACTTAGAGGCAGACACAGGAGAAATGATAGTGGGGAATAAGGAAATGGCAGACACTTTAACAAATATATTGTGCCAGGTCTTCACAGTAGAAAACAGAAAAAAAATACTAAAAATTATGGGAAACCAGGATCTAACGAGATTGAGGAACTTAAAGTAATTAATGTGAGTGAGGAAAAAGGACAACAGAAATGATGGTGACCAAGGGCCAACAAATTCCCTGGGCCTAATTCCTTACGTCCTAGGTTTTAAAAGAGGTGGCTGTAGAGCTAGAGGATGCATTTGTTTTGATCTTCCAGAATTCCCTAGATTCTTGAACCTTCTCCATGGATTGGAAATTAGCAAATGTAACCCCGCTGTTTAAGAAGGGAGGGAGAGAGAAAACGAGAAACTATAAGCCAGTTAACCTGCCATCAATAGGAGGGAAAATGCTAGAATCTATTATTGGGGAGGTCATAAGACAGAGCCAATCTGGTTTTATGAAAGGGAAATCATGTCTGATGAATTTATTAGAGTGCTTTGCAGGTGTAACCAGCATGGTAAGGAAGGAGGTTTTGCTGAACATAGATTGACTTGTAGGTCTGGAGGAGGCTAAAGAGGTAGGGAAGGGGCAAGGCCATGGGGGGCATTAGAAAAGAAGGATGAACATCTCAAAATCGAGGTGCTGCCTGATGTGGGTAAGTGACCAAAAGGGTGATGGGTGCGAATCTGGATCCAGGCAGCAGAGTTTGGGATAAGCTCAAGTTTCTGTCAGGTCAAAGAAGGGAGGTGGTCGGGAGACTGTTAGGATGTGTTAGGATAGTCAAGTCTACAGGTGAAAAAGGCATAGGTGAGGATTTCAGCAGCAGATGAGCTGAGACAGGGGGTTGATGGTGATGTTATGAAGGTGGAAATAGGTGGCCTGAGATGGAGCTGTTTTGTGGTTAAGGAACTGAGCCTGTTGGGGCATTCTGTCTTCCCAATCTTTCAGTAGAGGAAATTCCAACCCCTCCAGGGCTAATGCTGGAGTGTAGGTGTAGAGGCTGAGATCGTTCTCCTAGGAGCAGAGGAGAATTGAGGGGGGATTTGAGAAAGTGCACGAGGTAGACAAAGAAAGCTGTTCCCATCAACTGATGGCACAAGGACAAAGGGACACAGATTTAAGGTTTTGGTAAAAGGGATGCAGGGGAATGTGAGGACAACCTTTTTAACAGGGCAAGTGGTGATGAGCTGGAACTCGCTGCCTATAAGGGTGGAGGAAGCAGAGATAATGAATGATTTCAAAAGAAATTGGATAGGCATTTGAGGAGGAACAAGGGGTGGGCAGTTGTCTCACTCCCAGGAGGTGAGTTGGTAGTTTAAATATGTTAGTGAGGGTATCAGCCTCTAGATTAAGCTGCCTTGCTGTTTTACAGTGGGTGACTGGGTTTCCCAGGCCCTGGAAAACCTGGCAGCTGAAGATAGGCAAGGACAGCTCATGGAGGATACCTTTGCAGAATAGCTTGTGGCTCAGAAGGAGCAGGAGTTCTTCCCCAAGCCTCCATCAGATGACCACATACAAAGGCCCAGGATTCGAAATCAGATACTCCCACCCTGGGATTGGGGATCTGAGGTGAGAGTGACTGTCCTTGACATCAAGGCAACAGTTGACCGACTGTGACATCAAGGAGCCCGAGCAGAACTGGAGTCAATGGGAATCGGGGAAAACTCTCTGCTGGTTGGAGTCATACCTAGCACAAAGGAAGATGGAGTGTTGTTGTGGTTGTTAGAGGTCAGACATCTCAGTCCCAGGACATCACTGCAGGAGTTCTTCAGGGTAGTGTTCTCGGCCCAACCATCTACAGTTGCTTCATCAATGACCTTCCTTTCATCATAAGGTCAGAAGTGGGGTTGTTCGCTGATGATTGCACAATGCTCAGCACCATTCGCAACTCCTCAGATACTGAAGCAGTCCATGCCCAAATGCAGCAAGACCTGGACAATATCCAGGCTTGGGCTGACAAGTGGCAAGTAACATTCATGCCACACAAGTTCCAGGCAATGACCATCTCCAACAAGAGCAAATCTAACTATTGCCCCTTGACATTCAATGGTATTACCATTGCTGAAACACTCACTATCAACATCCTGTGGATTACCATTGACCAGAAACTGAACTGGACTAGCCATATAAATACTGTGGCTGCAGAGCAGGTCAGAGGCTAGGAAACCTGCAGTGAGTAACTCATCTCTTGACTGCCCAAAGCCTATCCAACATCTAAAAGGCATAAGTCAGGAGTGTGATAGAATACTGTCCACTTGCCTGGATAGTGCAACTCCAGCAACATTCAAGAAGCTTGACAGCATCCAGGACAAAGCAGTCTGCTTGATTGGCACCACATCCACAAACATTCACTCCCTCCCCACCGACGCACAATAGCAGCAGTGTGTCCAATCTACAAGATGCACTGCAGGAATTCACCAAGGCTCCTTTGACAGCATCTTCCAAACGCACGACCACTACCACCTAGAAGGACAAGGGCAGCAGATATATGGTAACACCAGCACCTGGGAGTTCCCCTCCAAGTCACTCACCATCCTGACTTGGAAATATATCGCCGTTCCTTCACTGTCACTGGGTCAAAATCCTGGAACTTCACACCACACGGACTGCAGCGGTTCAAGAAGGCAGCTCACCACCATCTTCTCAAGGGCAACTAGGGATAGGCAATAAATGCTGGCCCAGCCAGCGGTGCTCACAAGCCATAAATGAATAAAACAAAAGACCCCCACCAGGATCAGAGACCACCCTGGGAGCTCTAGGTCAGAGCCCACCCATCCTAGGATTTGGAATTGGAAACCTATTCCTGGGATCAGACCCCCCTATTCCGGGATTGGAATTGAACCCTGGCCCCACTCCTAGCACTGGAACACCTCCCTCCACCACTCACCACCCCCTCCATCCCCCCACCCACCACCCCCCCCACCAACCCCCGGGATTAGAATGCCCTCCATCCTAGATTTTCATAAGAAACAAGGTTGGAGTTAAAACTCCAGCGTGCATGGGGAGACCTGAAATTCCAAACCTCAGCCAAGCCTAATCCACTTCTATTTCTAACTAGGCCACTGATCCTGTGAAAGCATCTCATGTTGCTGTAACCGACAAGACAGTGTAAAGACCAACATTGGGATCCTACAAAGCTCAGAGATAGGACAGCATTTTTATTTGAATTGAAGTAAGTTGTTCTTCATCAATATCTTCATGATGTCCTCAGAGCCATAAATGTCCACTGTGGAACATTCATTCAAGCTGGATGTGTGTTATTGGAAGTGTATAAATATACTTGTGTTTACAGAGTGTACGTACCTGTCCGTCCAGGTGACCCTGCCTCACCTACTTCTCCCGTCTTCCCAGGTGGTCCAATAGGACCAGGAAGGCCAGGTAATCCCTGTAAACCTGAAAAGGAAAAGCTCCAATTACTGTTTCACTGATGTATGTTGAAAACAGTTAAACTGTGGAATTTATAAACATTCATCCTCTATTGAACTTCCATTCTACCTGACAAAGCTGAGTGTCTCCTCACATTTCAATCTCCTCTCCTCAACTCTCTCTTCAGGAAAGTGCAGGAATCGATTATTAAGGACAGCGCATTTCGAAAATCATCATCTGATTCAGCAGAGTCAACATGGATTTATGGAAGGGAAATCTTTCAGGGGTTGTGGGCATCGCTGGCAAGGCTAGCATTTGTTGCCCATCTCTAATTGCCCTTGAACTGAGTGGCTTGCTGGGCCATTTCAGAGGGCATTTAAGAGTCAACCACATTGCTGTGGGTCTGGGGCCACATGTAGGCCAGACCAGGTAAGGACGACAGATTCCTTCCCTAAAGGACATTAGTGAATCAGACGGATTTTTATGACAATTGATGGTAGTTTTATGGTCACTGAGGTTAGTTTTTAAATGCAAGATTTTATTAATTAATGTGAAAGCAAAATACTGCAGATGCTAGAAATCTAAAATAAAAACAGAAAATGCTGGAAAAACTCAGCAGGTCTGGCAGTGTGTCTGTGGAGAGAGAAACAGAGTTATCGTTTCCAGTCCATATGACTGAGGTCAAATGTCTGAAGAAGTCACACAGACTCGAAATGTTAACTCTGTTTCTCTCTCCTCAAATGCTTCCAGAGCTGCTGAGTTTTTCCAGCATTTTCTGTTTTTATTATTAATTAATGAACTGAATTTAAATTCCCCCAGATGCTGTGCTGGGATTTGAACCTGTGTCCCCAAAACATAAACCTGAGCTGCTAGGTTACTATGAGATAAAAACAAAAAAACTGCGGATGCTGGAAATCCAAAACAAAAACAGAATTACCTGGAAAAACTCAGCAGGTCTGGCAGCATCGGCGGAGAAGAAAAGAGTTGACGTTTCGAGTCCTCATGACCCTTCGACAGAACTTGCGTTCGAGTCCAAGAAAGAGTTGAAATATAAGCTGGTTTAAGGTGTGTGTGTGGGGGGCGGAGAGATAGAGAGACAAAGAGGTGGAGTGGGGGGGGGGTGTGGTTGTAGGGACAAACAAGCAGTGATAGAAGCAGATCATCAAAAGATGTCAACGACAATAGTACAATAGAACACATAGGTGTTAAAATTAAAGTTGGTGATATTATCTAAACGAATGTGCTAATTAAGAATGGATGGTAGGGCACTCAAGGTATAGCTCTAGTGGGGTTTTTTTTATTTATATAATGGAAATAGGTGGGAAAAGGAAAATCTTTATAATTTATTGGAAAAAAAAGGGAAGGGGGAAACAGAAAGGGGGTGGGGATGGGGGAGGGAGCTTACGACCTAAAGTTGTTGAATTCAATATTCAGTCCGGAAGGCTGTAAAGTCCCTAGTCGGAAGATGAGGTGTTGTTCCTCCAGTTTGCGTTGGGCTTCACTGGAACAATGCAGCAAGCCAAGGACAGACATGTGGGCAAGAGAGCAGGGTGGAGTGTTGAAATGGCAAGCGACAGGGAGGTTTGGGTCATTCTTGCGGACAGACCGCAGGTGTTCTGCAAAGCGGTCGCCCAGTTTACGTTTGGTCTCTCCACCTCTTTGTCTCTCTATCTCTCCGCCCCCCACACACACACCTTAAACCAGCTTATATTTCAACTCTTTCTTGGACTCGAACGCAAGTTCTGTCGAAGGGTCATGAGGACTCGAAACGTCAACTCTTTTCTTCTCCGCCGATGCTGCCAGACCTGCTGAGTTTTTCCAGGTAATTCTGTTTTTGTTCTGCTAGGTTACTAGTCCAGTGACATTACCACTACACCACTAAAAATCTATTTGCATCTTTTGAGGATATAATGAGCAGGGTAGATAAAGGGGAACCAGTTGTTGTGGTATACTTAGATATTTAAAGGCATTTGATAAGGCTGTTGCACTAAGATAAAAGCTCTTTAAGTTGATGGTAAGTTATTAACAGGGAGAGAGGATTGATTAAAGCTAGAAAAGACAGAGCTAGAATAAACAGATCATTTTCAGATGGCAGGCTGTTATTAGTGGAATTCTGAAAGGATCAGTGCTGGAGCCTCAGCTTTTTACAATCTATATTCAGAACTTTGAAGAAGGGACTGGGAGTGATGGATCTAAGTTTGCTGAGAATAAAAAGCTAGATGGAAAAGGAAGACACAAAGAGGCTTCAGAGGAATATAAACAAATTAAGTGAGTGGGCAACAAGGTGGCAGATAGAGTATAATGTGGGAAAGTGTGAGGTTATTCACTTTGGTCATAAGAATAGAAAAGCAGAATTTTTTTTGAATGGTGAAAAATTATTAAATGTGAGTGTTCAGAGGCATGTGGGTTTTTTTGTACACGAATCAAAGAAAGTGCAGGTGCAGCGAGAAATTAGGAAGGTAAATGGTGTGTTAGTGTTTATTGTTAGGGGGTTGGAATAAAAGAGTAAGGATGTCTTGGTGCAGTTATATAGGGCTTTGGTGGGACCACACCTGGAGTATTGGTGTATAGTTTTGGTCTTCATATCTAAGGATGGATGTATCAGCACTGTGAATGTGCCTTCACCACATGAACTGCAATGTCTCAAGAAGGCAGTTCAAGGGCAATTTTTCAAGGGCAATTAGAGATGGGCAACAAATCTGGCCTCGGCATCGAGGCCCACATCCATGAAAGAATAAAATAAAAAAAATAGAGTGAAGGTTCAGTAGATTGATTTCTGGGATGAGAGTGTTGTCCTATGGAGAAAGGATGAATAAATTAGGCCTAGACTGTCTGGAGTTTAGGAGAAAGAGACGTGACATCATTGAAACATACAAAATTCTGAGTGAGTTTGACAGGGGAGAAGTTGGGAGTTCTTCTCCCTTGGTCAGAGAGTCTAAAACTGAAGGGGGTAGTCTTAGGATAACAAGCTGTCCAATAGACCTTTGATGAAGAGAAATTTCTTCATTTTGGGCTGTGAATCATTGGAATACTCCATCCCAGAGGGCTGTGGATGTTATTCAAGGCTGAGATTGATATATTTTTGGACACTAAGGAAATCAAGGGATATGGAATCGTGTGGAAATTGTATGTGAGGTAAATAATCAAACATGATCTTATCGAGCAGGCTTCTTGTTATTATTTCTTATGCTCTGTTTCCTACCCTCCCCCTTTCCCTGTTTCTCTACTTGCTTGCTACATCTTAAACTTTTCCCAGTTTAAATGAAAGGTCATTGGCCTGAAACATTAACTCTGTCTGTACCAGCACTTCGAATGAGAAACTCACCTACTACCAACCCCCCTCCTTCTCCACGTAACACTGCACATACTTCCTTTTCAGATAACAGTCTAATTCCCTCTTGAATGCTTCAATTGAACTTGCCTCTGCCACACTCTCAGGCAGCGCATTCCAGATCCTAACCACTCGCTGCATGAACGTGTTTTTCCTCCTGTCGCTTTTGCTTCCTTTGCTAATTATTTAAATCTGTGCTTCCTCATTTTCAATCCTTTCTCAAGTGGGAATAGTTTCTCCCTATCTACTCTAACCAGACCCCTCATGATTTTGAATACCTCCAACAAATCTCCTCTCAGCCTTCTTTTCTCCAAGGAGAACAGTGCCAACTCTCCAATCTTTCCTCATAACTGAAGTTCCTCACCCCTGGAACCAATCTCATAAATCTTTTCTACATTCACTCAAATGCCTTCACATCCTTCCTAAAGTGTAGCACCAAGAACTAGACTCCAGCTGTGGCCTAACTAGTGATTTATATAAGCTCAGCATAACCTTCTTGCTCTTGTACTCTATTCCCCTATAGTAAAGCCCAGGATACTATATGCTTTATGAACCACACTCTCAACCTGTCCTACCACCTTCAATGATGTATGCACATATACACCCAAGTCTGTCTGCTCCTGCACCCCCTTTAGAATTGTACCCTTTATTTTATATTGTCTCTCCATGTTCTTCCTACTGAAATTAATCATTTCACATGTCTCCGCATTGAATTTTATCTGCCACCTGTCCACCAACCTACCCATGTTATTTTGAAGTTCTATACTGTCCTCCACTTGTTCGCAATGCTTCCAAGTTTTGTATCATCCACAAACTTTGAAATTGTGCCCAGTACACCAAGATCTAGGTCATCAATATATATTGGGAAGAGCACATTGGGTAAGTCCAGTACAAACCTTCCTCCATTCTGAAAAGCATCCATTAACTACTACTCTGTTTCCTGTCACTCAGCCAATTTTGTACCCAAATTGCTACTGTCCCTTTTATTCCATGAGCCTCTAACTTTGCTCACAGGTCTTTTGTGTGGCACTGTATCAAACACCTTTTGAAAGTCCATGTACACCATATCAACAGCATTATTGCCCTCATCAACCCTCTTACCTCTTCAATAAAACTACAGCAAGTTAGCTAACATGATTTTCCCTTAAGAAATCCATGTTAGCTTTCCTTAATTAACCCACACTTGTCCATGTGACTATTAAATTCATCCCTAATTATTGTTTCTAGAAGTTTCCCCACCACCAAAGATATACCGACTGGCCTGTAGCTGCTGCATGGACTTATTGTTACATCTTTTTTTGAACAAGGGTGTAATATTTGCAATTCTCCAAGTCTTCTGGCACCACCCCTGAGTCTAAGGAAGACTGAAATGTTATGGCCAGTGTCTCTGCAATTTCCACACTCACTTCCCTCAATATCAGGAGTTCCTCAGGGTGGTGTCCTAGGCCTAACCATCTTCAGTGCTTCATTAATGACCTTCCTTCCATTATAAGCTTGTGAGAATGGATTTTTTTAAAAAAAAGTTTTTTGGGGGATATTGTGTTATTCTGTAAAGAAGGCTGGGTGTCTGTGTCTGTGATTTAATTAAGCTAGGCAAGAGGCTGATGGGAGTCAGGCTTTTGGGCTGTTTGGCAAAAAGGTTAAAAGTGTTATGTTTGAGGTACAAGTAAATAGGTTAGATCTAAAATTTGCATTTTTAGATATGTTGAAAGATTGTTTGAATTTTGAAGGGGAATCAGAGGTCCCAAGGAAAATGATTACATCTTGCAGGAATCTATAGGTGAATAGTATTGGGGATATTATATTTTTATTGACCCAAAACCAAAGACAAGATGGAAACATGAAAGACCTTATATTTGGAAGGTTTTGAGTTTCAAAGGGGCTGTGAGAACAATGGGACTGAGATGAAAGGGGAAAAGATATATTGGAATTTAGGTAGATAGCTGTTTATTAGCTATTGAGGTAGATAGCTGTTTATTAGCTGTTGAGGTAGATAGCTGTTTATTAGCTATTGAGGTAGATAGCTGTTGAGGTGTTAAGCTGGAGATGGCTGGAGAAAGCTGGAACGGTTGAGAAGTCTTGGGATGCAGCAAGCAGTTTGATTCTGAAGTGAATTCCATGGCAAAGTGGAAGAGGGTACAAGTCATGTGGTACCCCTTTATTGAAGGTACAGCAGTTTGCCTCTTGTGATATTATTGGATTCCATAGTTAAGCATCTGTAAGGAAGTGTTCCCTGGAAAGTGTTTGCTTGTGTGTTTGATCAAGTAGAGTGTTTTGGGGGGAATGTTTTGTTAGACTAACCTTAATTGTGTGACTGTAGTCTTGTGTGCTTAAGTTTTCTTTTGTATTTTTTGGTGAGGAAAACTTTTAGTTTTAATTTAAAAAAAAACAAGAGTGTTACTGGCCCTCTCACTGCTGATATCAGTCTGTCTTCTTATTATTCAAATGCAAAAAAAATGTTCTGACCCATAAGCAAAGTTTACCTCTGGGATTTGGTTTGTGCAGCAATTAACACTGGTTGTGGTCATAATAAGGTCAGAAGTGGGGATTGCACAATGTTCTGTACCATTCGTGACTCCTCAGATACTGAAGCAGTTTATGTCCAAATGCAGCAAGATCTGGACAATATCCAGGCTTGGGCTGACAAGTAGCAAGTAACATTTGTGCCACACATGTGCCAGGCAATCACCATCTCCAGCAAGACAGAACATAACCTCTTAACATTCAATAGCATTACCATCACTGAATCCCGCACTATCAACATCCTGGGGGTCACCATTGATCAGAAACTGAACTAGGCTAGTCATATAAATACTGCGGCTACAAGAGCACGTCAGAGGCTGGAATCCTGTGGCAAATAACTCACCTCCTGACTCCTCAAAGCCTGCCCACCATCTACAAGGCACAAGTCAGGAGTGTAATGGAATAGTCTCCACTTGCCTGGATGAGTGCAGCTCCAACAACACTCAAGAAGCTTGACATCATCCAAGACAAAGCAGCCCGCTTGATTGGCACCCCATCCACAAACATTCACTCCCTCCACCACCGACGCACAGTAACAGCAGTGCGTACCATCTACAAGATGCACTGCAGGAACTCACCAACGCTCCTTAGACAGCACCTTCCAAACACACAACTGCTACCACCTAGAAGGACAAGGGCAGCAGATGTATGGGACCACCACCACCTCCATCCTGACATGGAAATATATCACCATTCCTTCACTGTGACTGGGTCAAAATCCTGGAACTCCCTCTCTAACAGCACTGAGGGTGTAGCTACACCACATAGACTGCAGCGGTTCAAGAAGAAAGCTCATCACCACCTTTTCAAGGGTAATTAGGGATGAGCAATAAATGCTGACCTAGCCAGTGAAACCCAGATCCGATGAATGAATTAAAAAAAATGTCCTTGGTTGGAGCTCATCCGGTCTCAGTGCATTATTGACTTTAAGTTAAGACAGCCTTTCCCATACCTCCTCCTTATCAATTTTAAACCCTTCCAGTGTCTGATATTTCTCCTTTTTCACCATGACCTGGGCAACATCTTCCTTGGTAAAGAAATACTTGCAAAGTATTCATTTAACACCTCAGCCATGGCCCCTGTCTCTATGCATAAATCCCCGTTTGGGTCCCTAATTGGCCTTTTAGCACCCTTTTACTTCTTATGTGCCTACAGAGGACTATGGGATATCCTTTTATGTTAGCGAACAATCTCTTTTCATACTCCCTCTCTGCTTCTCTTATTTGCTTTTTCACCTCCCCTCTGAACCTTCTGTATTCAGCCTGATTCTAAATTGTACTTTCTACCCGGCATCTGTCATAAGCACACTTTCTCCTCTTTATCTTAATTTCCACCTCCTTTTACATCCAAGGAGCTCTGGATTTGTTTGCCCTACCCTTCCCTTTTGAAGGAATATACCTTGACTGTGCCCGAACCATTTCTTCTTTGAAGGTAGCCCTTTGTTCAGCTATTGTTTGTCCTGCCAACCTTTGACTCCAATTAATTTGACCCAGATCCTTTCGTATCCATTGAAATTGGCTTCCCCCCCAGTTAATTATTCTTACTGCTCACAAATCTGTTGAGTGTGGTCGGCTTTTTCTGTTTTATTTTGGGCAGACACCGGCTATTCTGACTCCTGCCAGGCTTGTCTCTCAAAGAGCGTGACTTCAGAGCAAACAAATTAAAGGTAATTTTTGAGCTCCCTTATGGTGGGCAACTCCTTAAAAAAAGACATCAGAATTCTCACCAGGTAGCCCGGGCAGTCCGATGTCTCCTTTTTGTCCAGGTGGTCCTTTTTAAAAAGATACGAGAGAGTTAAATGAAATGGATGCAGACGGATTGGGAACATTTGACTGTTCCTGATCATGCTAATTTGAATGATTGGTTCTGTCACTCGCTGCTAACCCGATGTCTCACTGAAAGAATAGTGACTGCTGTGTTTTTGCCTGTACTGCAAGCTTCATAGTTTCTGCTTTTATATTGGGCCTAAGCATCCTCTCATGAGTGGGCGGTTTGGATTCAATAGTGTAACCATCAGCAGCCAATACACATTCTCCCAGAATCTGAATTAAAACCACGCATTCTAAAAATAGTTTAAATACATGCACCAGGATTCCTCCAGGGGATCAGCTCCAAATTCAGACTGAGGATTGGGGCTTGCAATAAACTCACTGCTGTTCATTGCACATTTGTGCTGCTTTCCACGATGACTGTGAGAAACAAACCCTGCCAGCTCCAATCCTGCACCCTCTTCAGAAATGTACCCTTTATTTTATATTGCCTCTCTGTGTTTTTCCTATCGAAATTTCTACCCAGTGGGAAATAGTTCCTTCATTGTTCCCTAATTCTAACTAAATAGACTCAGACCAGGACTTTCCCTGAAATCGGTAAAATCCGATATGGAGCGGGGAAGCCAGCTTGACCTGTCGACAGCAATGGCGGAAGTTCACCCTGTATCGTGTGGAACATTATGAAAAAAAATCAGAGGCAACAGGTCTTTCATCGAATCACTGGTGGGGTGGCTTCAGATTTGCCCGCCCTGCCATGATCTTGGAGCTTCAGTAACCTGGGCACCATATTTAAAGGCCGCCCCTGCACAGAGCCAGTATTGTCCAAGGCATAGGAAGCTGCTGGGAACTGATGGCTGACAAGGCTAGGAAACATGCTGCCCCAAATTTAGCGACAGCTCCCTTGAGCACCCACTAGACGTAGTGGAGGCACACTGCCATGTCTTCTACCCCTGCTCTGGGTGAAGACCAGCAGCAAGATCACCAAACCATCATGGGAGGTGGTGGCAGCAGTGGTCAGCACCAAAACACTCCAAAATAGGACAGCCACCCAGTACCAAAAGAGGCTGAATGGTCTCATCCGTTCCTTCAGGCTAAGTCACTCTTCCCATTGCTCTCAACTCACACACTCACGAACCATTCACATGTCCGCAAGGATCTCACTCACTGCCAGTTCAAGGGTCATCATGACTCACTCTCTCACACATACCTTCATCTACCCTGCGGATCGTGCCCTCATGCCATCCATGGCACCACTCACCACCTGCACATGCCAGGCATCCTTCTCATCTGGCCTGGCCGGTGTCCTGCTTACATGCTCTCCTTCAGTCTTCATGCAGGGCAAGCTGGCACCCAACAGAGGGAGAGACCACAGACTAGTAGAGGAATGCTCAACTTCAAGATCCTCAATGGCTTTGAAAACAGAACTATCCAGCTGGCCGGTGAGGATCTGGACCAGTCCTGTGCTGATGGTGAGGTCAGTGCTGCTCTACCAAGTGAGGGTTCAGCAGTGCAACATCCATCAGCCAACCACACTGTGAGTGATGTGCCCTCTTTCACAGGCCACTGCCATGCACTAATTATCTCCTCCCCGCTTTCGCAGGCACATGTGGGAGTCAGCCAAGCAGGTACAGCAGCCAGGTCCTCGATTTCAGCCCTGAGGACATCACAGAAGAGGAATCTGCAGGTAGTGACATCGAAGTCCCATCACAGCGCTCACCCACACCCTCCAACAGCACAGAGACATGCACCACCGTGGGACCTAGCTTCAGGATCACAATCTGGTAAGCAAATCGCATCTTCTGATCCACAGCAGGCGGAGGCAGGGACTTCCCAGGTCCCTGTCACTCGGAGGGCTGCTGAAGGCCAGAAATGTGCTGAGTCTGAGTCAGATGATGAGCCTCTGGACTCGGTCACGTCTCAGTTGCTGGAGCTGCAAAGGCAAGTTCAGGAACATCAGGAAGGGATGTCTGCTGCACTCCTCAGATTGCAAGGCATGAGGGAGGAACCCTTCAGGCTGAGGTAATAATGCCAGCATTGCAACGCACCAAGGTCAACATTGGTGGGATGGCGGCTGCCATGGAGACCTTGGTCCAGGTCATCGGTCCTGCACTGCTGCAGGAGATGCACTTCATTGTTGAGGCACTTGCTGGCATCCATCAGTGCCAAAGCGAGAGTGGTGTGGGGCACATTGAGCTTACTCCAGCTGCCCCTTCCTCTCAAGGAGTCAGCCAGCGGCCCTCCCTCCCTGATCAGGAGGATCAGCAGGTGCACACGCCTGGGCCAGCAACCCAGGTGACTTCAGGAGTGTCCGGCCCATCTGAATCCCCTCTTCCTGTGACTCCAGCAGCTCCAGTTCTGCAGGCTAAGGAGGGTGCCTCTGCCACACTGCAGGATCCCAAAAGCAGGCCGCGGCCCTCCAGAGGATGCCCACCAAGGTCATCACAGGTAACAGTGTGCAGCAGTTGCCAGGCTGCCTTCACCTCTGCTGTGGATGTCTGGGGAGCACAGAGATGTAGTGGCAGGGTTAGGAAGGTTAAAAAGATATAGTTGCACAGCCTGGGCACGGATGTTAATCACTTCCACATAATGTTCATTATTGGAAATAAACTCACAAGAATGTCTCCTTGCCTATGGCTCCTTGTTATGATGAACAGTTTCATGCCACTCAGATGTGAAACCTTGGTTTCTGTACAAAATGAAGGCAAGTGTCACAGTCCAGGACCTCTCCCCTGTGCAGTACGTAACCTTCTGAGTACAGTGAATGTCTGGCTTCAAAGTTACTCTCAAGATCTGTGATGCCTGCTCCTTGATGTGGCTTGTGTTTGCTGCAAGAATAGGAGCACAAAACCATAGAAAGGTTACAGTGCGTAAAGAAGCCGTTCAGCCCACTGCATCTGCATTGGCCATAAAAAGAGAAAAAGAAGCTAGCTGCTCATTTTAATCCCACTTTCCAGCACCTGGTCCGTAGCCTTGCAGGTTACAGCACTTCAGATGCAGATCCAGGTACCTTTTAAATGAGTTAAGGGTTTCAGCCTCAACCACTGATTTAGATATTGAATTCCAGATACCCACCACCCTTTGGGTGAAGAAGTTTTCCCTCATATCCCCTCCAATCCTTCTACCAATCACCTTAAACCTATTCCCTCTTGTAATTGACCTCTCAGAGAGGGGAAACAAGTCTTTCCTGTCGACCCTGTCTAGGCCCCTCATAATTTTGGACACCTCAGTTAGGTCCCCCTCAGCCTCCTCTGTTCTAAGGAAAACACCCTAACCTATCCAACCTCTCTTCACAGCTGCAATTTTCAAGCCCTGGCAACATTCTTGTAAATCTAAGAATCTCGTTCCCAACCATCACAGGGTTCCGTGATGGTTTCTGTGTGCTCTCAGTACCTTAGAGAAGGGGCTGCCCCCACATCTTGACACCATTCCTGACAGATAAATGTGTGGTGCTGATGGGAATAGGGGATGAAGCCTTTCAAAGGATCAAGTGCTGCTAAAGTCCATGTGCCTGCTGTACTTGAGCATCATCTCCATGATATGAGCCTCTTCACAGAGCGTATGTGCGCTGCCCTCAGCCAGACAGGTGTCAGACATTCCCAGATGCAATGTGAAGACGTCAAGAGTGTCGTCTGGGAGAGGCAGTGCGTATGGTGTTGTCACTTGACTGGTAATCCAGAGGCTTGGGGTAATACTCTGGGGACCATGATTGCTGTAAAAACCCATCTGGTTCACTAATGCCCTCTAGGGAAGGAGATCTGTCATCTCCACCTGGTCTGGCCTACAAGTGACTCTGCAGTAATGTGGTTGACTCTTAAATGCCCTCTGAAATGCCCAAGCAAGCCACCCAATTGTATCAAACCGCTAAAAAGCCAATATAAAGTAATGAAACTGGACGGACCACCCGGCATCGACCTAGGCACCGGAAACGACAACAACAATGGCAATCTCAGACCTGTCAACCCTGAAAAGTCCTCCTTACTAGCATCTGGGGGCTTGTGCCAAAATTGGGAGAGCTGTCTCACAGACTAGTCAAGCAACAGCCAGAAATAGTCGTCCTCACAGAATCATATCTTACAGATAATGTCCCAGACATCACCATCACCATCCCTGGGTATGTCTTGTCCCACCGGTAGGACAGACCCAGCAGAGATGGCGGCACAGTGGTATACAGTTGGGAGGGAGTTGCACATCGACTCCGGACCCCATGAAGTCTCATGGCATCATGTCAAACAAGGGCAAGGAAACCTACTGATTCCCACGTACTTCCCTCTCTCAGCTGATGAATCAGTGCTCCTCCGTGTTGAACACAATTTGGAGGAAGCACTGAAGGTGGCAAGGGCGCAGAATATACTTTGAGTGGGGAACTTCAATGTCCATCACCAAGAGTGGCTCAGTAGCACGACCACAGACCAAACTGGCCAAGTCCTAATGCATGTAGCTGCTAGGCTGGGTCTGCGGCAGGTGGTGAATGAACCAACAAGAAGGAAAAACACGCTTGGCCTCATCCTCACCAATCTGCCTGCCACTGATGTATCTGTCCATGATAGTATTGGTAGGAGTGACCACTGCACAGTCCTTATGGAGACAAAGTCCTGTCTTCACATTGAGGATACCATCCATTGTGTTGTGTGGCACTATCACTGTGCCAAATGGGATAGATTTCGAACAGATCTAGTAACTCAAGACTGGGCATCTATGAGGCGCTGTGGACCTTCAGCAGCAGCAGAATTGTACTCGAACACCATCTGTAACCTCATGGCCCGGCATATCCCCCACTCTGCCATTACCATCAAGCCAAGGGATCAACCCTGGTTCAATGAAGAGTGCAGGAGGGCATGTCAGGAGCAGCACCAGGCATACCTAAAAATGAGGTGACAACCTGGTGAAGCTACAGCACAGGACTACTTGTGTGCCAAACAGCATAAGCAGACAGAGCTAAGTGAAACCACAACCAACAGATCAGTTCTAAGCTCTGCAGTCCGTCCACATCCAGTCTGAATGGTGGTGGACAATTAAACAACTCACTGGAGGAGGAGGAGGAGGCTCCACAAATACCCCCATCCTCAATGATGGAGGAGCCCAGCACATGTGCAAAAGATAATGTTGAAGCATTCGCAACAATCTTCAGCAAGAAGTGCCAAGTGGATGATCCATCTCGGCCTCCTCCGGATGTCCCCAGCATCACAGATGCCAGTCTTCAGCCAATTCAATTCACCCCATGTGATATCAAGAAATGGCTGGAGGCCGAAGGATACTGCAAAGGCTATGGGCCCTGACAATATTTTGGCAATAGTACTGAAAACTTGTGCTCCAGAACTTGCCGCGCCCCTAGCCAAGCTGTTCCAGTACAGCTACAACACTGGCATCTACCTGACTATGTGGAAAATTGCCCAGGTATGTCCTGTATACAAAAAGCAGGACAAATCCAACCTGGACAATTTCTGCCACGTCAGTCTACTTTTGACCATCAGTAAAGTAATGGAAGGGGTCATCAACAGTGCTATCAAGCGGCACTTTCTTAGCAATAACCTGCTCACTGATGCCCAGTTTGGGTTCCGTCAGGGCCACTCAGCTACTGACCTCATTACAGCCTTGGTTCAAACATGGACAAAAGAGCTGAACTCCCGAGGTGAGGTGAGAGTGACTGCCCTTGACATCAAGGCAGCATTTAACCAAGTGTAACATCAAGGAGCCCAAGCACAAATGGAGTCAATGGGAATCAGGGGGAAAACTCTCTGCTGGTTGGAGTCATACCTAACACAAAGGAAGATGGTTGTGGTTGTTGGAGGTCAGTCATCTCAGCTCCAGGACATCAGTGCAGGAGTTCCTTAGCGTAGTTTCCTCAGCCCAAACGTGTTCAGCTGCTTCATCAATGACCTTCCCCCACCTCATAAGGTCAGAAGTGGGGATGTTCGCTGATGATTGCACAATGCTCATCACCATTCGCAATTCCTCAGATACTGAAGCAGTCCATGTCCAAATGCAGCAAGACCTGCACAATATCCAGGCTTGGGCTGACAAGTGGCAAGAAACATTCATGTGAAGGAAGCACATTCCTTCGGCAGCACCTTCCGACCCCACGACCACTATCATCTAGAAGGACGAGCTCATTAGATAGATAGGAACACACAAGTGCCTGGCAATGACCATCTCCAACAAGAAAGAATCTAAGCATTGCCCCTTGACATTCAATGGCATTACCATCATTGAATCCCCCACTATCAACATCCTTGGAGTTACCATTGACCAGAAACTGAACTGGACTAGCCATATAAATACTGTGGCTACAAGAGCAGGTCAGAGGTTAGGAATCCTGCGGTGAGTAACTCGCCTCCTGACTCCCCAAATCCTGCCCACCATCTACAAGACACAAGTCAGGAGTGTGATGGAATACTCTCCACTTGCCTGGATGAGTGCAGCTCCCGCAACTCTCAAGAAGCTTGACACCATCCAGGAAAAAGCAGCCTACTTGATTGGCACCACACCCACAAACATTCACTCCCTCCACCACCGACGCACAGTGGCAGCAGTGTGTACCAGCTACAAGATACACTGCGGGAATTCACCAAGGCTCCTTCGGCAGCACTTTCCAAACCCACGACCACTATCATCTAGAAGGACGAGCTCAGTAGATAGATGGGAACACCACCACCTGGAAGTTCCCCTCGAAGTCACTCACCATCCTGACTTGGAAGTATATCACCGTTCCTTTACTGTTGCTGGGTCAAAATCCTGGAACTCCCTTTCTAACAGCACTGTGGGTGTACGTATACCATATGGACTGCAGCAGTTCAAGAAGGCAGCTCATCACTGCCTTCTCAAGGGCAATTAGGGATGGGCAATAAATGCTGTCCCAGCCAGCGACTCCCTCATCCCATGAATGAATAAAAAAAAATCTTGTCATCATCCTCTTGAAATCTTGCGACAACAAGGGCCTTGTTTGGCCAGTGCAATGTCTTCATCACCTGCATCCTCCCCTTCCAAGGCCTCATCACCCTCATCCCCTTTGAGTTCTTCCTCATCGAAGGAAATGTGCAGCTCCTCATCATCCAGGTCCTCCCACCTTTGCATTGCCAGGTTGTAGAACACGCAGTAAGCCATGATGATGCATGACACCCTCTGGTGAGTGGACTGGTGTGCTCCACCAGATCTGTCAAGGCACCGGAACCTCATTTTTAGGATCCCTGTGGTGTGATCCACCGAAGTCCGGGTTGTGGCATGAGCCTCGTTGTTCCTTCCCTGAGAAGCAGTCTGAGACCGCCTCACGGGCATCATCAGCCTTGTCCTCTGTGGGTAGCCCTTGTCCCTGAGGAGCCAACCCTGCAGCTTTTGTGGACCCTGGAAGATGTCAGGAGTCTGAGACCTGCTGAAGGTGTACAAGTCATGGACACTTCTGGGGTATCTTGCACACACCTGCATTATCCATTTCTTAGGGTCGTAGACCAGCTGAACATTGAAAGAGTGGAAGCCTTTGCAGTTCACATACTGGACTGCTTGTTGCCAGGGAGATTTAGGAGCCACAAGAGTGCAGTCAATGCCACCCTGCACCTGTGGGAATCTGGAAATCTCAGCAAATACCAACGCTCTTGCTTCCTGGCTCACCTGACCTCTGGCAAAGTTGAAAAGATTGTGTGCCTTGGCAAAAATGGTGTCTGTGACCTCCTGGATACACTTGTGAATGGAGGCTTGCAAGACCCTGCAAAGATCCCCAGTGGAGCACTGCTGTAGAAATTGAGCACAGTGGTCACCTTCACTGCCACTGGCAGTGAATGCCCTCTGAGTCTGCCTGGCACCATATCCTGCAGAAGGTGGCATATGTGAGTGACCAGCTCCCTTGACATGAGCAGGTGTTGGTGACACTGTTTCTCACCATCTGCAGGTAGCACCTGCATCGTCTGTAGGCCCTGAGTCTAGCGAAGCACCTACAGAAGACGGCTCTGTGGGGTTCATCCTCTGTGTACAGAGAAGGCGGCCTCTTGGTCTTGGGGCTTCTGCTCCTCCCTTTGTCAAGCCATGTGACTCCATCACATTCTTCCCCATCTTCTCTCCTGCCTATAAGTGATGAGGCAGACAGCGAGATCACCAGGCTCCATGTTCTTGATGGTTGCCTCACTACAGTATCCAAGAGAGAGATGCAAGTGTCAGCAATTGTTGCCTAAGGCCCACACTTCGTTAAGTCATTACCTGCGACTGCCTCTCAAGGCCATTTAACACATGCTGGAGAGTTTAGGCCACCACATTGATGCCTAGTGTTTAGTATGTTTGATGGTTCACCAAGCCCACACCCAGCACCACCCTACGCCACATAACCGAGTGGAGGCAGCTTCGGCCACTTGACTGCATCCTGACCTCTCAGCTCAGGCGCTGGCAATGACCTAGCCTGCACTGCAAGGCTCTGCAGTTTGCTTGGACCATGAGCATGACTTTTCAATGTCTATTTAAACATAATGCAAGGGATCAGGAGTGCATTGTTATGACCCACCCCCAAGTGGGGCTCCCCAAAGTTGTTGATCCATACGAGACCCCTCAGTTTGTCACCGTCAGGCTGGGACACCCCAAAATTGTTATGCCCCGGTGAGGAGGATGAACTGGCTCCCTGTCTTTATTCAGCAGCACCCCCCCGACTCTTTTGGTCACAACAAGATTTAATCTAAAATGGATCCCTTCGCAGATACCTTTTTCCCCAGACCCAATCGCTCTGGTTTTGAAGGAACCAATTTGATCAGACCTTCTTGAGTTAAAGGTTTATTAATTACTAAAGGCAAGAAAGGTTAAAACACATGCATATCTGGTCATACAGGTTAAAAGTAAGAATTTAGCTTGAAATAAGTGAATATATATATATATATTATAAAAGGTATATGGAACAGTCCTTGACTCGTGGGGAGTAGGTGATTGAGCATTGCAGCTGCTGCAATTCGAGATTCCAGTAGAATTTACTTCAGTAGATGAATAGTCAGTTTCAAAGTTCCAGTAGAGTTGACTCCGCTAGATGAATAGTTGACTTTGAGGTTCCAGTAACGTTGAATCCAGTAGACAGGGAGTGAGATTGGGATACCTGCAAAATGGTGATTAGCAGGGGCACTGCATATGGCTGTTATTTCTGAGCGAAACTTCCAACACTTGCTCTCTCAGAACATCCGCCAATAGACAGACACAGGGGCAGCTTTTCATCTCACCTTTAACCTCTTCTTTGTATATTCCAAGTGGGAAGCGAATTCACAAACCTGTCTGGACATTGCTCACAGGATTCCTTGACGAGATGATACTCATCTCCCATTATGTCCCATTGTCTCTACCAGAGGGAGCAATTAGTTTCTGGATGTCTTTAGAAGTACCTCGTCTGGCAACAGGGTGGGGTTCCATTACCTCTTAGGCAGCCACTCTGCAGCATTCCAGCCAGTGGCTTGTATGCATTTTTTTTAAAGCTCAGGTGTAATTTTAAAGTCCAATATTTCCGGATGTAATTTGGTGTTTTTCCTTCATTATCATGACACTTGCCCTCCTACCCAGAATGAAATGAGGAAAAAACATATAAAACAACAAAACATTTTCATACACCCATTCATTCTTTAAGCAATAGTCAATTTATCTTTTCTGGTTCTAAGTGGGCTCCTTTAAGTTCTGGACATTCGATTTCCCAGGAATATGGGTGATTTTTAAGTGCTGGAGCAACAAACTCCAACAGAATAGTCTGGCATTCCGGGTCTTAAACTTTTCCACAAAAGTTAATGGATTGTGGTTGGTGTTGACTGGCCTCTCTGTACCCATTTCAGACATACACCTCAAATTGTCTGAGAGTCAGTAATAAACCAAAGGTCTCCTTCTCTACTGTGGAGTATTGTTTCTGATGCTTGTTAAGCTTTTTAGAGAAGTACCTGATTGATCTCTCAATTCCAGATTTGTCCTCCTGTAGGAGAACAACCCCTACCCTAATACCACTCGCAACAATGGGTACTTTAAATGCCTGATTAAAATCTGGGGCTGCAAGCATGGGTTCATCTATTAACATGGCCTTCAGCTTTTCAAAGGCTGTCTAGCATTTCCCTGTCCACATTACCTTTCCCTTTTTCTGTAGTAGGTCTGTCAGCCAGGGTGGGGAGGTGGGGGGCGGGGGAGTGGGGGGTGGTGTGGGCTGCTGTGCTAAAATTTGGGACAAACTTGTGGTAGAGCCCACATATCCCCAAGAACATCATGATTTCCCATTTTGTGGTGGGAATGGGGAACTGGGCTATGGCTTGCACCTTGGTAGCCCTGGGCAGTGCCTGTCCTTGACCATGTATGTGTCCTAAATAGGTCACTTTAGCCTTAGCGAACTCACTCTTTGCGAGATTGACCACTAGGTCAGCTGACTATACACTCTGGAAGACGGCTTCCAGTTGCTCTGCGTGGTTCTCTAAGGTGTCGCTGTACACTAGGAGGTCATCCAGGTACATGACGCAATTGGACAAGTCCATCACTACTTGGCTCATCAGCTTTTGGAACATAGCCAGGGCATTTCGGAGTCCGAACGGCATAACCTGAAACTGGTATAACCCTCTGGAGTTACAAAAGTAGAGATTTCCTTTGCTTGGGCCGTCAAAGGAACCTGCCAGGATCCCTTGAGTAAGTCTACCTTTGTGATATAGGCTGCTTTATCTATCCTATCTATGCAGTCTTCCAGCCAGGGTACCGGGTAGGAGTTGGCTCTGGTCACTGCGTTAACTTTTCGGTAGTCAATGTGAGAACCTTGTGGAGCAGTCCGGCATGGGCACGAGCACAACTGGGGAGCTCCAGCTACTGTTGCTAGGCTCCATTAGTTGGTGCTCCAGCATGTAGTTAATCCCCTGCTGGGCCTGGACCAGCCTCTCTGGGCCTAGACGGTAGGGCTGTTGCTTTATTGGAGGGGCCTTTCCCACATCCACATCATGTAGGGTGAGGGTGGTGCAGCCTGGCTTGTCTCTGCACAAGCCTTTAACGCAGTGAGCAGCCTCGTCAGGTCTGCCCGCTGTTCTGCACCTGGGTGGGAGAACAAGGAGGCTAAGTTGGCTAGTATTTCTGTATTGGTTAGCCGGGTAATAGGGGGTTCAATGTGGGCCTCATCCACATCTCCCTCCAATTCATCCCCACTGCTACCCTCCTCCTCCAGGTTAGTGGCAATGGGACAGACCACTACTTGCTTGTCTTTTCTCGGCTGTGATATCGTTTTATCATGTTGACATGACGCAGTCTTTGCTTTTTCCCCTGATCTGGGGTCTCAATTAGATAGTTCACTTCCCCGAGTTGCTTTGCTCCTCTGTACGGGCCACTGAACCAGGCCTCTAAGGGTTCACCTGATATTGGTAGGAGCACTAACACGTCATCTCCTGGCTGAAAGGTTTGGGTCTTGGCATGTCCGTCGGCCTGTTTTCTCACAGCCGTCTGGGAGATTTTCAAGTCCTCTCGGGCCACCTGGCAGGCTCCCATGAGCCATTCCCGGAACACGGCTACGTAATCCAACATGGAGAGGTCCTCCTCCTGCTCTAAAATCCTCCCCTTGACTAGTTTCAGAGGCCCTCGCACTTGGCGCCCATAAACTAATTTGAATGGAGTAAACCCGGTGGATTCATTGGATGAGTCCCTGGTAGAGAACAGAACGAAACCTAGTCCTTTAACCCAGTCATGAGGATACTTGCGGCAGTATGCCAGGATCATTGTTTTTAGGCTTTGGTGGTGCCATTCTAGCATCCCCTGAGGCTGTGGGTGAATAGCTGAAGACTTTAGTTGAGTCTCGTCCAGGTCACCCATGACTCCCTGGAATATCTTGGACATGAAATTTGTGCCCTGGTCCGACTGGATCTTGGTGGGTAGACCATACCTGGTAAAGAATTGGGTCAATTCCCTCAGCACTATTTTGGCAGATATGGTTCGCAGGGGAAACGCCTCTGAGAAATGGGTAGCCATGTTCATGATGCTAAAGATATACCTGTGGCCCCCTTTTGTTTTGGGTAGGGGCTCCACACAGCACACTAACACCTTGCTGAATGGTTCCGCAAAAGCTGGCATGGGAATAATAGGTGCAGATTGGGGTTTTCCACAACCTGGCATGTGTGGCAGGTTCTGTAAAACCTTACTACATCCCTGTGGAAGTGTGGCCATGCTGGCTAATGTGGGCTTGGGTTTTGCCTATACCGAGGTGCCCAGCCATTGAAACTTTGTGAGCTAGCCACAAGATTTCCCCACCGTACCTTGGTGGCAATACCATCTGGTGGATCATTGTCCACTCCTCATTTGCAGGTCCATTTCCTCAACAGCACCTCATTTTTAATGTAGGAGCATTCAGGGACTGCTTCTACCTCAACCTCATTGTGACCAGCCTGAGCTAATGTTTTTAACAGTGGGTCAGTTTGCTGGGCCGCTATCAAGGATTATTTATTTATCAGCTCCTTAGGGCCTTCTAGACTCCCAACAAAGGTTTCAGATGACCAGACCGGAGGGTTTTCTGTCTGCAGTCCCGTCTCAGCTTCCTGTGTTGGGGCTTGTCGGGCCATAGACCGGGTTACCACACAGTCAGGGAAAACGCCTGGCACTTTCTCCTGTAGCTATTCAGTCTCCCTGACCTCAATCAGCTTCTCTGAGACCACAGGAGATCCTGTCAGGTCATTGCTGAGGAGCAGGTCGACCCCGTCCACAGGCAAACTGGGGATGGCTCCCACAGTCACTGGTCCTGATACAAAGTCACACTCCTGATGTACCCTCCTTCAATCCCCTTTACCAGCACTTTGGCATTTATGGCACTCTCTGGTGGGAAGGTCATGCCTTTTCCCAGCAGTAGAGTCTGGCTGGTTCCTGTGTCCCTCAGTATTACCACAGGCTTACTCATCTCACCCTGAGGAAATGTGGCCACCATTCCTTCAGATACAAAATCCTGATAACCCTCAGGGATTTGTTTAACCTCATCCGCACTCTCAGGAGACCCCCTACAGGGATTCGCAGTCAGAGCCATAGCTTGATCTTATATGCTCTCTGATTGACTCCCATTCTCTGCACGGGGTGTATGTGCTCCGATAAATCCCAGTGGTTTTTCTGGTAGCCTCCAGCAGTTGGCCTGGATGTGCCCTACCTTCCAGCATTTAAAACACAGGCTGCTTGGCTTCACTTTTCATTTCAGCATCACCTTTTCTGTCCTGAGGAGGGTGCCCAGAATTTCCCTCTCTCCCATGGATGCTCAGTTTCCTATCACTCTCCTTCCCAGTTGGTTGGGGGTGCTAAGAGAGGGTTTCTTCTGGAACAAGGGTTTGTGGATCAACTCATAATTGTCGACCAATGTGGCTGCCCCTGCCTGGCCCTGTGACCCACCCAGCCACCAACCCCCCCCCCCCACGCCCCACCCCCTGCCGCCACACCGCTGCTCTAGGTGTGTTCTTATTGGAAAGGTGAGGGAGTTTTTAAACTCCTCCATGAGTTTCAGAAGTCTGGTTTGCAAAGGGACTTGAGAGTCCTGGTCCAGGATTCTCTTAAGGTTAACTTGCAGGTTGAGTTGGTAGTTAGGAAGGCAAATGCAATGTGGGCATTTATTTCGAGAGGACTAGAATATAAAAGCAGGGAAGTGCTGCTGAGGCTTTATAAGGCTCTGGTCAGACTGCATTTAGAATATTGTGAGCAGTTTTGGGTCCCATATTTCAGGAAGGATGTCCTGGAGAGGGTCCTGGAGAGGGTCCAGAGGAGGTTCATGAGAATGATCCCAGGAATGAAAGGCTTAACATATGAGGAACGTTTGAGGACTCTGGGTCTATACTTGATGGAGTTTAGAAGGATGAGTTTAGAAGGGGATCTGATTGAAACTTACAGAATACTGAAAGGCCTGGATAGAGTGGACGTGAGGAAGATGTTTCCATTAGTAGGAGAGACTAGGACCCAAGGGCACAGCCTCAGAGTAAAGGGAAGACCTTTTAGAACAGAGATGACGAGAAACTTCTTTAGCCAGAGAGTGGTGAATCTAAGGAATTCATTGCCACAGAAGGCTATGGAGGCCAGGTCATTGAGTGTATTTAAGACCGAGATAGATAGGTTCTTGATTGGTAAGGGGATCAAAGGTTACAGGGAGAAAGCAAGAGAATGGGGTTGAGAAACTTATCAGCCATGATTGAATGGCGGAGCAGACTCGATGGGTCGAATGGCCTAATTTCTGCTCCTATGTCTTATGGTCTTATGGTCTAAATGCCTGCACCCACTGGTCAAAAGCAAGTTGCTTAAGCCTTTCAAATTCCAGGTACGTCTGGTCAGGCTGTTCCGTGAGGATACAGAATTTCTGATGGTACACCTCTGGCACTAACTGGAATGGCCTTAGTATAGTCCTTTTTACTACCTCACAGTCAGTGACACTTTCCTCAGGCAGGAGGGAGTAAACATCATGAGCCTTCCTTGAAAGTGTACTCTGCAGTAACAAGGACCACTGTTGGACTGGCCTCTTTAATTGCTGTGCTAACCTCTGGAAAGATATAAAGTAGGCTTCCTGCTCTGCTTCATCAAATTTAGGGATTGGATGAGCAAACCGGATTGCCTCAATCCTTAAGTCCGAGCTCGTGGTGTCTTCAAGGGACCCAGTGGGATGCCTGCTCCTCAGTTCAATTTTTTTAGTTGAACCTTCCTTTTCTCTCTTTTCTCTCTCCTGAAATTCCCTCTCTTCCTTTCGTGCCCTTTCCTTTTTTCTCTCTCCTGAAATTCAAATTTCCATTTCTCCAAGTTTAATCTCTCTACTGTTATGCTATCCTTTTCATCATCCTCAATTTCTATCTGTAGACCATTGGCTGCCCCTTTTAAAATTTCAGGTTTTCTGGCTTTTGGCTGAAATTCTAATCTTAAACGCCTCTTTTAACTGTTTGGGAGAGGGAAATTATAGATCCTCAGAAGTAACTGCTTCTGCTTGAAAGGTACTGGCATCAAAAGCAAACATGTTAACACTTTAGTAGGATAGACTCAAGAAAGTCGTTTTGCAGTTTCTAAAAAATTGATTTCAAAAAGACTTTCTGAACTCTAATTTGTTTGTTTCGTCTGTGGGGAAAAAACATTCCAGACTCCGAGCCTCCAATCTGTTCAAATCCAGGACAAGCGCTCCAATTTGTTACAACCCACCCCCAGGTGAGGCTCCCCAAATTTGTTGATCCAGACGAGACCCCTCAGTTTGTCACCATCTGGCTGGGACACCCCCAAATTGTTATGCCCCGCGTGAGGAGGATGAACTGGCTCCCTGTCTTTATTCAGCACCGCCCCTCCACCCCCCCCCCCCGCCCACCCCCACTCTCTTCATCACTGCAAGATTTAATCTAAAATGGATCCCTTTTGCAGATACCTTTTTCCCAGACCCAATCACTCTGGTTTTGAAGGAGCCAATTTGATCAGACTTTCTTGAGTTAAAGGTTAAAGTAAGTTTATCAACTACTAAAGGCAAGAAAGGTTAAAACACATGCATATCTGGTCATACAGGTTAAAGTAAGAATTTAGTTTGAAGTAAGTGAATATATATATATATAATATACATATATTCAAATATATATATTAAAAAAGGATATACGGAACAGTCCTTGACCTGTGGGGAGTAGATGATTGAGTGTTGCGGCTGTTGCGATCCGAGGCTCTAGTAGAGTTGACTCCTGTAGACGAATAGTTGGTTTCAAGGTTCCATTAGAATTGAATCCAAGGAGAGGGAGAGAGATTAGGATGCTGAAAAATGATTTGCAGGGGTACTGTGTGTGGCTGTTACTTCTGAGTCAAACTTCCAGGACTTGCTCTCTCTCAGGGCACCCACCAGCAGACAGATGCTGGGGCAGCTTCTCAGCTCACTTTTAACCTTTTCTTTCAAGTGGGAAGCAAATTCACAAATCTGTCTGAACATTGCTCACAGGATTTCTTGATGAGACGATACTCATCTCCATAATGTCCCATTGTCTCTACTGGAGGGAACAGTTAGTTTCTGGATGTCTTTAGAAGTACATTGTCTGGCAACAATGGGGTTCCATTACCTCTTAGGGAGTCACCCTGCAGCATTCCAGCCAGTGGCTGGTGTGCATTTTAAAAACTCAGGTCTTGTTTAGAAAGTCCAATATTTTCAGATGCAGTTTGGTGTTTTTTCCTTCATTACCATGACAACCCCTCCGTCAGTGTTCCATGGCCACCTTTTCCAAGGGCATCCTCAAGCTTTCCCAGTCGCCCAATGGTTGTGCAGCACCTAAGCACTCAGTCGAGTTTGAAGTCTGCCCACGAAGGGTTAAAATTAGAGGAGTAATCATTGGCGCTCTCAGCTGCTTGAGTGGACACATTTGTTTGACCAGCCTGACTCCAAGCATGTCAACTGAGCTCAAGCTAGATGGTCTCAGCTACAGAAGAGTGCTCATCTTTGATATGTTTCTCTATCTGCCTGGCCGTTTTCTTCCTCTCCATGTTAGTGTGCAACCTTCAACCTGTGTTACCATCACCTCCCCTTTGCACTATTATCCTTGTCCCGAGGTTTTCTTCTCTTCAGTAGTGTTGCCCCAGTCCTGGCACCACAAGCCAGCCATGAAGAAGCTGCTGTGGAGATTTGCCTCTGGCTGCCCCCTCGAATCCATGGAGCCACGTCCTTGTGTTGAGATCCTCACGAGCGCTGCGCTAAGTTTTGTGCACTCACCTCCGATTGCCCCTTGAAGTTCAGGTTGCCAGGTGCACACTTTTGAAAAGCAGTTGTAAATCATTCTATTCTAAAATCACGCCGACATGGGCTTTAAATTTGATGTGGGGGTGTGATTCCTGTGTGTGGCCACGGTAATGATATGCAAATGTATTTAAATTAAGTTCCTGACATCCGACAGCGGGAAACGTGGTCCGCCATTGACGGGGGGAGGGCGCAATTGCTTCCCGGATTTATGTCGCCAGGAAACGCCGGGCCATCTCGCAAGATTTTCCGATCTCGCCACTAAACACGCCCATCACAATCAGGCATGGAAAATACTGGTTTTGATCCTCACCTACAGCAGTGCTCTGTAATGATTTCAGAGTTTCTTTGATCAATACTACCAGCCTCACTCCTTTTTTGCCTTCATCATTTCCGAATCCCTTGTAGGCAGGAATATTATGTTCCCAATCCTCCTCCCCTTTCAGGCAGATTATTGCCATTATATCAGTTCCTGGAACTCACCGACCTTATTTACTATGTGTTGACCACATCGTGCTAAAGATGAGTGCTACAAGACCCATTTTACTCCCATAGAATCATACCACACAGAAGGTGTCTATTTAACCCATCATGCCTCTGTCTGCTCCTTAATTTAACCTATTTTTTCCCCAAACAAAGTAACCAATCACACTCAAGATTATAGAGTGGTGGATCTGGCACTGACCTCTAGGACCTGGTGGCCCTCTCAGTATGTACATGTGGTTTTCTCGTGGCTTTGGCTGCACAGCGGGCTCTGATGTCTCATTACCTGTAGGTGGCACTCCAGCAGCATCTGTACCATGCAGCTCAAACATCTGGAATGATAGCAATGCTGAAATTAGTATTTGGCATCCAAGGACTGTTTCATCAAGGCTTGTTCCTTTTCAACAATAACCCGCAAAGGTGATTTTGAACCAATTGTTCTTTTATTTAAATGAGCTGGAGCCAGCTGTTTTAGTTGGATATGAAACATGCAGCTACCTAAAATATCCCAGACTATTTTCATTAACAAAATTCCCCAAGATCCATCCAATATTGAATATATTTGAAAGAATAATCCCATCTGGGCATGGATCAGCCTCGGTTCAGTGGTAGCACTCTTACCACTCCAGAGGCTTGAGTCCAAAATCTAGACTGACACTCTGTCAGTGCTGAGGGATTGTTAGAGTGACTGTTTTCAAATGAAACATTAAGGCCCTCTCTGCACTCTCAGGTGGCTCTAAAAGATCACATTGTACTATTCAAATTAGCAAAGGAGTTCTCCCTGCCCAATACTGAATCTAGTTATCATCATATTGTTGTTTGTGGGAGCTTGCTGTGAACATTTTGACTTATTTATATTACAACAGTGACTACATTTCATACCACGTGTCCTTGAAAAGCTAAATAAATGCAAGTCTTTCTCTTCTTCCTCATTGGTTGAATCATTTAGGTCTGGATGAGAATCTGTTTTCTAAAACTGCCACATCTGCTTATTAAATGGGATCTTACTGTGCACAAGCTAGCTCCCACGTTTGTCACCATTACAACAGTGACAACATTTCAAATTTATTTCATGAGCAATGAAACACTTTGGAATGTCACAAGATGCTGAGAGGCAATATGTAATTTCAAATACAGTCTCTCTTTTCAATTGTTCTCAAAAATTATTGGGCCAGATCTTCTGAGGAGTTTGAATCAGCATCGGATTGCCACTCCATTCCTAGTTACTTACGCTTCAAGGGTAGGATGGGGGATGGTGGGGGGTTGTTGGATGGTCAATGGGGGAGGGGTAATCAGAAGGGTGGGATGTTGTTGGACGGGTAGTCAGGAGGTCGAGAGGGTATTCGTGGGGGTTGGGAGGGTAGTTGGGGGTGTGGAGGGGTAGTTGGGGGATGGGAGGTGTATTCGGGGGGTTGGGGAGGTAATCGGGGAGGTGGGGAGGGTAGACGGGGGGGTAGGGAGGATAGTTGGCGATGGGGAGGATAGTTGTGGGGAGTGGGTGGGTGGTTGGGGGTGTCAGGGGTGTAGTCGGGGTATGGGGGCGGTGGTCGGGGGTCCCATGGGGCATCGGGGGGGGCCAGTACCACTATTACCCAGGTGTTAGAAGTGGGTGTAGTTGGGGGTGGCGAGGGTAGTTGGCAGGGTGGGGGTGTGGTTAGGGGGCTGGGGTAGGTTGTTGGGGAATGGGAAAGGTAGTTGTGGGGGTGAAGAGGGTAGTTGGGGGGGTGGGGGTGTAGTCGGGGAGTGGGGAGGGTAGTTGGGAGGGTGAGGAGGGAAGTTGGGAGGGTTGTTAGGGGAGTGGGTGGGTGGTTGTGGGGGGGGAGGTCAGGAGTGTAGTCAGAATATGGGGAGTGGTCAGGGGTCCCATGGGGCATCGGGGGTGGGGGGGGGGTGGGGCACCAGTGCCACTTACCCAGGCGTTAGAAGTGGTTTTAATCATTCTAGCTTTTCCTGAGTAACTATTCTGTTAAGAGAATTGGGACCATCTGAAATCTGCGATTTAAATCAGAGTATTGGGTGGTCCCTGGTGTAGGGTAATTGCCCATGGGATGTTTGAACTTCCCGGAGAACTCCTGTGCAATCCTTACGTGGGGACTTCCAGGGGGTCCCACGGTAAATGTTTGGGGTAGCACTGGAGATGGGGAGTTGTGGGAGTGTACACCAGGTCATTACTGCTAGTTTTAATGATGGTAAAATGCAATACACCTAATGTGCCTTTGTTTCTGGAAACATGATTTTGAACAGAAACAATCTCAAAATATTCTGAATGGTTTATGAAGAATCTCCCGTGCAGTCTTTACAAACGCATGGTGCTGTAAAGTTGCCTGAATACTCTTATTGAGAGTATAACAGAGCAAAACCTGCACATACTTCTTTGAGAAACCGCCAAAAATTGCTCAAGGCTTTCACAACATGTGGGGGCTGTTCAGTCTCTTGAAGCCTGTTCTGTCTCTCAGTTAGATTATGGATGATCTATATATTAGAATGTCAACCAAGCTTTATTCCATACCCCTTAACAGCCTTGTCTAACAAAATCTATCAAGCTCAGTTTTGAAAGCTTCAATTGACCTCCAGCTTCAACAGTTTTTTGAGAAAGTTCTAGAATTCCATTCACCTTTGTGTGAAGTGATCCCTGACATCACCCATGAACCACTTGTCCTGGACTCTCCCGCCAGAGGAAACAGTTTCTCTCTATTAATCCTATCAAACCCTTTAGTCATCTTAACATCTTAATTAGATCACACCATCTTCTGTATTTGAGGGAATACAACCTTAGTCTATACGATAAATCAACCTGTCCACATAATTTTACCCTTTTAGTCCCGGTATCATTCTAGTGAATTGGTGTGGCTGCCCCCTCACAGGCTGTCCTGTGGTGCACTGCAGGACAGCAGCTGAGATCTAACCACAGCTCTGTACAGCTATAATGTAACTTCCACCCCTTTGTATTCCAGCCTCTTTGGGATGAAGGCCAACATTCAATCAGTCTTTTTGATTTTTCTGTACCTGTCCACCAGTTTTTAGTGATTTCTGCACAGGACCATGACTGTATCAGCTTTGGTGCTGCAACTTTGAGAAGCTTCAAGAAATCCTGTAGCAACACAGTGGACGGGGATCTGACACAACAGGTCTGTCTGCCTTCCCATTGCACCAGCGAGATAATTGGAGCATCCGTCCTAGTCAGTCCCCAGGAACACTTGACTCTGATCATCAAGTTGGGTTGAGTGGGAATTGGAAGTTTCTATGCAATGTCGCTCTGGATGGGCTGAAGAGAATATTTATAATATCTCACTTTCAGGTCAGCTTGGTTCAGTGAGTGATACTCTCTCCTTTCAATCAGAAATCAGAGTTTCAATCCCTGCTGCAGATGGTCAGACAGACAGTGCAGCTCAGTATTCAGGGATTACTGCATTGTTAGACATGTCACTTTATGGAAGGGATGTTACTAGCTGTGGCTCAGTTGGTAACACTCTCACCTCTGAGTCAGGCAGTTCAGAGTTCAAGTTCCACACCAGGACTTGAGCACAAAAATCAAGGCCGACAATCTGGTGCAGTGCTGAGGAAGTGTCAGACCAGCCCTCTCAGGTCCGACACTCCAGTGCAGTGCTGAGGCAGTGTCAGAGGAGCCCTCTCAGGTCCGACACTCCAGTGCAGTGCTAAGAGAGTGTCAGAGGAGCCCTCTCAGGTCCGACACTCCGGTGCAGTGCTGAGGGAGAGTCAGAGGAGCCTTCTCAGGTCCGACACTCTGGTGCAGTGCTGAGGCAGTGTCAGAGGAGCCCTCTCAGGTCCGACACTCCGGTACATTGCTGAGGCAGTGTCAGAGGAGCCCTCTCAGGTCCGACACTCCGGTGTAGTGCTGAGGGAGTGTCAGAGGAGCCCTCTCAGGTCCGACACTCCGGTGCAGTGCTGAGGCAGTGTCAGAGGAGCCCTCTCAGGTCCGACACTCCAGTGCAGTGCTGAGGCAGTGTCAGAGGAGCCCTCTCAGGTCCGACACTCCGGTGTAGTGCTGAGGGAGTGTCAGAGGAGCCTTCTCAGGTCCGACACTCCAGTGCAGTGCTGAGGCAGTGTCAGAGGAGCCCTCTCAGGTCCGACACTCCGGTGTAGTGCTGAGGGAGTGTCAGAGGAGGCCTCTCAGGTCCGACACTCCGGTGCAGTGCTGAGGCAGTGTCAGAGGAGCCCTCTCAGGTCCGACACTCCAGTGCAGTGCTAAGAGAGTGTCAGAGGAGCCCTCTCAGGTCTGACACTCCGGTGCAGTGCTGAGGGAGTGTCAGAGGAGCCTTCTCAGGTCCGACACTCTGGTGCAGTGCTGAGGGAGTGTCAGAGGAGCCTTCTCAAGTCCAACACTCCGGTGCAGTGATGAGGGAGTGTCAGAGGAGCCTTCTCAGGTTCGACACTCCGGTGCAGTGCTGAGGGAGTGTCAGAGGAGCCTTCTCAGGTCCGACACTCCAGTGCAGTGCTGAAGGAGTGTCAGAGGAGCCCTCTCAGGTCCGACACTCTGGTACAGTGCTGAGGCAGTGTCAGAGGAGCCCTCTCAGGTCCGACACTCCGGTACAGTGCTGAGGCAGTGTCAGAGGAGCCCTCCAAGGTCCGACACTCCGGTGTAGTGCTGAGGGAGTGTCAGAGGAGCCTTCTCAGGTCCGACACTCTGGTGCAGTGCTGAGGCAGTGTCAGAGGAGCCCTCTCAGGTCCGACACTCCGGTACATTGCTGAGGCAGTGTCAGAGGAGCCTTCTCAGGTCCGACACTCCGGTGTAGTGCTGAGGGAGTGTCAGAGGAGCCCTCTCAGGTCCGACACTCCGGTGCAGTGCTGAGGCAGTGTCAGAGGAGCCCTCTCAGGTCCGACACTCCAGTGCAGTGCTGAGGCAGTGTCAGAGGAGCCCTCTCAGGTCCGACACTCCGGTGTAGTGCTGAGGGAGTGTCAGAGGAGCCTTCTCAGGTCCGACACTCCAGTGCAGTGCTGAGGCAGTGTCAGAGGAGCCCTCTCAGGTCCGACACTCCGGTGTAGTGCTGAGGGAGTGTCAGAGGAGCCCTCTCAGGTCCGACACTCCAGTGCAGTGCTGAAGGAGTGTCAGAGGAGCCCTCTCAGGTCCGACACTCTGGTACAGTGCTGAGGCAGTGTCAGAGGAGCCCCCTCAGGTCCGACACTCCGGTGCAGTGCTGAGGGAGTGTCAGAGGAGCCTTCTCAAGTCCGACACTCCGGTGCAGTGTTGAGGGAGTGTCAGAGGAGCCCTCTCAGGTCCGACACTCCGCTGCAGTGCTGAGGGAGTGTCAGAGGAGCCTTCTCAAGTCCGACACTCCGGTGCAGTGTTGAGGGAGTGTCAGAGGAGCCCTCTCAGGTCCGACACTCCGGTGCAGTGCTGAGACAGTGTCAGAGGAGCCCTCTCAGGTCCGACACTCTGGTGCAGTGCTGAGGGAGTGTCAGAGGAGCCCTTTCAGGTCCGACACTCCGGTGCAGTGCTGAGGCAGTGTCAGAGGAGCCTTCTCAGGTCCGACACTCCAGTGCAGTGCTGAGGGAGTGTCAGAGGAGCCCACTCAGGTCCGACACTCCGGTGCAGTGCTGAGGGAGTGTCAGAGGAACCCTCTCAGGTCCGACACTCCGGTGCAGTGCTGAGGCAGTGTCAGAGGAGCCCCCTCAGGTCCGACACTCCGGTACAGTGCTGAGGCAGTGTCAGAGGAGCCCTCTCAGGTCCGACACTCCGGTGTAGTGCTGAGGGAGTGTCAGAGGAGCCTTCTCAGGTCCGACACTCTGGTGCAGTGCTGAGGCAGTGTCAGAGGAGCCCTCTCAGGTCCGACACTCCGGTACATTGCTGAGGCAGTGTCAGAGGAGCCCTCTCAGGTCCGACACTCCGGTGTAGTGCTGAGGGAGTGTCAGAGGAGCCTTCTCAGGTCCGACACTCCAGTGCAGTGCTGAGGCAGTGTCAGAGGAGCCCTCTCAGGTCCGACACTCCGGTGTAGTGCTGAGGGAGTGTCAGAGGAGCCCTCTCAGGTCCGACACTCCGGTGCAGTGCTGAGGGAGTGTCAGAGGAGCCTTCTCAGGTCCGACACTCTGGTGCAGTGCTGAGGGAGTGTCAGAGGAGCCTTCTCAAGTCCGACACTCCGGTGCAGTGATGAGGGAGTGTCAGAGGAGCCTTCTCAGGTTCGACACTCCGGTGCAGTGCTGAGGGAGTGTCAGAGGAGCCTTCTCAGGTCCGACACTCCAGTGCAGTGCTGAGGGAGTGTCAGAGGAGCCTTCTCAGGTCTGACACTCCGGTGCAGTGCTGAGGGAGTGTCAGAGGAGCCCTCTCAGGTCCGACACTCCAGTGCAGTGCTGAGGCAGTGTCAGAGGAGCCCTCTCAGGTCCGACACTCCGGTGTAGTGCTGAGGGAGTGTCAGAGGAGCCCTCTCAGGTCCGACACTCCGGTGCAGTGCTGAGGGAGTGTCAGAGGAGCCTTCTCAGGTCCGACACTCTGGTGCAGTGCTAAGGGAGTGTCAGAGGAGCCTTCTCAAGTCCGACACTCCGGTGCAGTGATGAGGGAGTGTCAGAGGAGCCTTCTCAGGTTCGACACTCCGGTGCAGTGCTGAGGGAGTGTCAGAGGAGCCTTCTCAGGTCCGACACTCCGGTGCAGTGCTGAGGGAGTGTCAGAGGAGCCTTCTCAGGTCTGACACTCCGGTGCAGTGCTGAGGGAGTGTCAGAGGAGCCCTCTCAGGTCCGACACTCCGGTGCGGTGCTGAGGCAGTGTCAGAGGAGCCCTCTCAGGTCCGACACTCCGGTGCAGTGCTGAGGGAGTGTCAGAGGAGCCTTCTCAGGTCCGACACTCCGGTGCAGTGCTGAGGGAGTGTCAGAGGAGCCTTCTCAGGTCCGACACTCCAGTGCAGTGCTGAGGCAGTGTCAGAGGAGCCCTCTCAGGTCCGACACTCCGGTGCAGTGCTGAGGGAGTGTCAGAGGAGCCTTCTCAGGTCCGACACTCCGGTGCAGTGCTGAGGGAGTGTCAGAGGAGCCTTCTCAGGTCCGACACTCCAGTGCAGTGCTGAGGCAGTGTCAGAGGAGCCCTCTCAGGTCCGACACTCCGGTGTAGTGCTGAGGGAGGTTCAGAGGAGGCCTCTCAGGTCCGACACTCCGGTGCAGTGCTGAGGCAGTGTCAGAGGAGCCCTCTCAGGTCCGACACTCCAGTGCAGTGCTAAGAGAGTGTCAGAGGAGCCCTCTCAGGTCCGACACTCCGGTGCAGTGCTGAAGGAGTGTCAGAGGAGCCCTCTCAGGTCCGACACTCCAGTGCAGTGCTGAAGGAGTGTCAGAGGAGCCCTCTCAGGTCCGACACTCTGGTACAGTGCTGAGGCAGTGTCAGAGGAGCCCCCTCAGGTCCGACACTCCGGTACAGTGCTGAGGCAGTGTCAGAGGAGCCCTCTCAGGTCCGACACTCCGGTGTAGTGCTGAGGGAGTGTCAGAGGAGCCTTCTCAGGTCCGACACTCTGGTGCAGTGCTGAGGCAGTGTCAGAGGAGCCCTCTCAGGTCCGACACTCCGGTACATTGCTGAGGCAGTGTCAGAGGAGCCCTCTCAGGTCCGACACTCCGGTGTAGTGCTGAGGGAGTGTCAGAGGAGCCTTCTCAGGTCCGACACTCCAGTGCAGTGCTGAGGCAGTGTCAGAGGAGCCCTCTCAGGTCCGACACTCCGGTGTAGTGCTGAGGGAGTGTCAGAGGAGCCCTCTCAGGTCCGACACTCCGGTGCAGTGCTGAGGGAGTGTCAGAGGAGCCTTCTCAGGTCCGACACTCTGGTGCAGTGCTGAGGGAGTGTCAGAGGAGCCTTCTCAAGTCCGACACTCCGGTGCAGTGATGAGGGAGTGTCAGAGGAGCCTTCTCAGGTTCGACACTCCGGTGCAGTGCTGAGGGAGTGTCAGAGGAGCCTTCTCAGGTCCGACACTCCAGTGCAGTGCTGAGGGAGTGTCAGAGGAGCCTTCTCAGGTCTGACACTCCGGTGCAGTGCTGAGGGAGTGTCAGAGGAGCCCTCTCAGGTCTGACACTCCAGTGCAGTGCTGAGGCAGTGTCAGAGGAGCCCTCTCAGGTCCGACACTCCGGTGTAGTGCTGAGGGAGTGTCAGAGGAGCCCTCTCAGGTCCGACACTCCGGTGCAGTGCTGAGGGAGTGTCAGAGGAGCCTTCGCAGGTCCGACACTCTGGTGCAGTGCTGAGGGAGTGTCAGAGGAGCCCTCTCAGGTCCGACACTCCGGTGCGGTGCTGAGGGAGTGTCAGAGGAGCCCTCTCAGGTCCGACACTCCGGTGCAGTGCTGAGGGAGTGTCAGAGGAGCCTTCTCAGGTCCGACACTCCGGTGCAGTGCTGAGGGAGTGTCAGAGGAGCCTTCTCAAGTCCGACACTCCGGTGCAGTGATGAGGGAGTGTCAGAGGAGCCTTCTCAGGTTCGACACTCCGGTGCAGTGCTGAGGGAGTGTCAGAGGAGCCTTCTCAGGTCCGACACTCCGGTGCAGTGCTGAGGCAGTGTCAGAGGAGCCTTCTCAGGTCCGACACTCCGGTGCAGTGCTGAGGCAGTGACAGAGGAGCCCTCTCAGGTCCGACACTCTGGTGCAGTGTTGAGGGAGTGTCAGAGGAGCCCTCTCAGGTCCGACACTCCGGTGCAGTGCTGAGACAGTGTCAGAGGAGCCCTCTCAGGTCCGACACTCTGGTGCAGTGCTGAGGGAGTGTCAGAGGAGCCCTTTCAGGTCCGACACTCCGGTGCAGTGCTGAGGCAGTGTCAGAGGAGCCTTCTCAGGTCCGACACTCCAGTGCAGTGCTGAGGGAGTGTCAGAGGAGCCCTCTCAGGTCCGACACTCCGGTGCAGTGCTGAGGGAGTGTCAGAGGAGCCCTCTCAGGTCCGACACTCCGGTGCAGTGCTGAGGCAGTGTCAGAGGAGCCCCCTCAGGTCCGACACTCCGGTACAGTGCTGAGGCAGTGTCAGAGGAGCCCTCTCAGGTCCGACACTCCGGTGTAGTGCTGAGGGAGTGTCAGAGGAGCCTTCTCAGGTCCGACACTCTGGTGCAGTGCTGAGGCAGTGTCAGAGGAGCCCTCTCAGGTCCGACACTCCGGTACATTGCTGAGGCAGTGTCAGAGGAGCCCTCTCAGGTCCGACACTCCGGTGTAGTGCTGAGGGAGTGTCAGAGGAGCCTTCTCAGGTCCGACACTCCAGTGCAGTGCTGAGGCAGTGTCGGAGGAGCCCTCTCAGGTCCGACACTCCGGTGTAGTGCTGAGGGAGTGTCAGAGGAGCCCTCTCAGGTCCGACACTCCGGTGCAGTGCTGAGGGAGTGTCAGAGGAGCCTTCTCAGGTCCGACACTCTGATGCAGTGCTGAGGGAGTGTCAGAGGAGCCTTCTCAAGTCCGACACTCCGGTGCAGTGATGAGGGAGTGTCAGAGGAGCCTTCTCAGGTTCCACACTCCGGTGCAGTGCTGAGGGAGTGTCAGAGGAGCCTTCTCAGGTCTGACACTCCGGTGCAGTGCTGAGGGAGTGTCAGAGGAGCCCTCTCAGGTCCGACACTCCAGTGCAGTGCTGAGGCAGTGTCAGAGGAGCCCTCTCAGGTCCGACACTCCGGTGTAGTGCTGAGGGAGTGTCAGAGGAGCCCTCTCAGGTCCGACACTCCGGTGCAGTGCTGAGGGAGTGTCAGAGGAGCCTTCTCAGGTCCGACACTCTGGTGCAGTGCTGAGGGAGTGTCAGAGGAGCCTTCTCAAGTCCGACACTCCGGTGCAGTGATGAGGGAGTGTCAGAGGAGCCTTCTCAGGTTCGACACTCCGGTGCAGTGCTGAGGGAGTGTCAGAGGAGCCTTCTCAGGTCCGACACTCCGGTGCAGTGCTGAGGGAGTGTCAGAGGAGCCTTCTCAGGTCTGACACTCCGGTGCAGTGCTGAGGGAGTGTCAGAGGAGCCCTCTCAGGTCCGACACTCCGGTGCGGTGCTGAGGCAGTGTCAGAGGAGCCCTCTCAGGTCCGACACTCCGGTGCAGTGCTGAGGGAGTGTCAGAGCAGCCTTCTCAGGTCCGACACTCCGGTGCAGTGCTGAGGGAGTGTCAGAGGAGCCTTCTCAAGTCCGACACTCTGGTGCAGTGATGAGGGAGTGTCAGAGGAGCCTTCTCAGGTTCGACACTCCGGTGCAGTGCTGAGGGAGTGTCAGAGGAGCCTTCTCAGGACTGACACTCCAGTGCAGTGCTGAGGCAGTGTCAGAGGAGCCCTCTCAGGTCCGACACTCCGGTGCAGTGCTGAGGCAGTGTCAGAGGAGCCCTCTCAGGTCCGACACTCTGGTGCAGTGCTGAGGGAGTGTCAGAGGAGCCCTCTCAGGTCCGACACTCCGGTGCAGTGCTGAGACAGTGTCAGAGGAGCCCTCTCAGGTCCGACACTCTGGTGCAGTGCTGAGGGAGTGTCAGAGGAGCCCTTTCAGGTCCGACACTCCGGTGCAGTGCTGAGGCAGTGTCAGTGGAGCCTTCTCAGGTCCCACACTCCAGTGCAGTGCTGAGGGTGTGTCAGAGGAGCCCTCTCAGGTCCGACACTCCGGTGCAGTGCTGAGGGAGTGTCAGAGGAGCCCTCTCAGGTCCGACACTCCGGTGCAGTGCTGAGGCAGTGTCAGAGGAGCCCTCTCAGGTCCGACACTCTGGTGCAGTGCTGAGGGTGTGTCAGAGGAGCCCTCTCAGGTCTGACACTCCGGTGCAATGCTGAGGCAGTGTCAGAGGAGCCCTCTCAGGTCTGACACTCTGGTGCAGTGCTGAGGGAGTGTCAGAGGAGCCCTTTCAGGTCCGACACTCCGGTGCAGTGCTGAGGCAGTGTCAGAGGAGCCTTCTCAGGTCCGACACTCCAGTGCAGTGCTGAGGGAGTGTCAGAGGAGCCCACTCAGGTCCGACACTCCGGTGCAGTGCTGAGGGAGTGTCAGAGGAGCCCTCTCAGGTCCGACACTCCGGTGCAGTGCTGAGGCAGTGTCAGAGGAGCCCCCTCAGGTCCGACACTCCGGTACAGTGCTGAGGCAGTGTCAGAGGAGCCCTCTCAGGTCCGACACTCCGGTGTAGTGCTGAGGGAGTGTCAGAGGAGCCTTCTCAGGTCCGACACTCTGGTGCAGTGCTGAGGCAGTGTCAGAGGAGCCCTCTCAGGTCCGACACTCCGGTACATTGCTGAGGCAGTGTCAGAGGAGCCCTCTCAGGTCCGACACTCCGGTGTAGTGCTGAGGGAGTGTCAGAGGAGCCTTCTCAGGTCCGACACTCCAGTGCAGTGCTGAGGCAGTGTCAGAGGAGCCCTCTCAGGTCCGACACTCCGGTGTAGTGCTGAGGGAGTGTCAGAGGAGCCCTCTCAGGTCCGACACTCCGGTGCAGTGCTGAGGGAGTGTTTGAGGAGCCTTCTCAGGTCCGACACTCTGATGCAGTGCTGAGGGAGTGTCAGAGGAGCCTTCTCAGGTTCCACACTCCGGTGCAGTGCTGAGGGAGTGTCAGAGGAGCCTTCTCAGGTCTGACACTCCGGTGCAGTGCTGAGGGAGTGTCAGAGGAGCCCTCTCAGGTCCGACACTCCAGTGCAGTGCTGAGGCAGTGTCAGAGGAGCCCTCTCAGGTCCGACACTCCGGTGCAGTGCTGAGGGAGTGTCAGAGGAGCCCTCTCAGGTCCGACACTCCGGTGCAGTGCTGAGGGAGTGTCAGAGGAGCCTTCTCAGGTCCGACACTCTGGTGCAGTGCTGAGGGAGTGTCAGAGGAGCCTTCTCAAGTCCGACACTCCGGTGCAGTGATGAGGGAGTGTCAGAGGAGCCTTCTCAGGTTCGACACTCCGGTGCAGTGCTGAGGGAGTGTCAGAGGAGCCTTCTCAGGTCCGACACTCCGGTGCAGTGCTGAGGGAGTGTCAGAGGAGCCTTCTCAGGTCTGACACTCCGGTGCAGTGCTGAGGGAGTGTCAGAGGAGCCCTCTCAGGTCCGACACTCCGGTGCGGTGCTGAGGCAGTGTCAGAGGAGCCCTCTCAGGTCCGACACTCCGGTGCAGTGCTGAGGGAGTGTCAGAGGAGCCTTCTCAAGTCCGACACTCTGGTGCAGTGATGAGGGAGTGTCAGAGGAGCCTTCTCAGGTTCGACACTCCGGTGCAGTGCTGAGGGAGTGTCAGAGGAGCCTTCTCAGGACTGACACTCCAGTGCAGTGCTGAGGCAGTGTCAGAGGAGCCCTCTCAGGTCCGACACTCCGGTGCAGTGCTGAGGCAGTGTCAGAGGAGCCCTCTCAGGTCCGACACTCTGGTGCAGTGCTGAGGGAGTGTCAGAGGAGCCCTCTCAGGTCCGACACTCCGGTGCAGTGCTGAGACAGTGTCAGAGGAGCCCTCTCAGGTCCGACACTCTGCTGCAGTGCTGAGGGAGTGTCAGAGGAGCCCTTTCAGGTCCGACACTCCGGTGCAGTGCTGAGGCAGTGTCAGTGGAGCCTTCTCAGGTCCGACACTCCAGTGCAGTGCTGAGGGAGTGTCAGAGGAGCCCTCTCAGGTCCGACACTCCGGTGCAGTGCTGAGGGAGTGTCAGAGGAGCCCTCTCAGGTCCGACACTCCGGTGCAGTGCTGAGGCAGTGTCAGAGGAGCCCTCTCAGGTCCGACACTCTGGTGCAGTGCTGAGGGTGTGTCAGAGGAGCCCTCTCAGGTCTGACACTCCGGTGCAATGCTGAGGCAGTGTCAGAGGAGCCCTCTCAGGTCTGACACTCTGGTGCAGTGCTGAGGGACTGCTACACTATTGGGGATGCCATCCTTATGACAAGAAATGAAACCAAGTGCCCTCTCAAGAGGACACAAAAGATCCCATGGTACTATTCGAAGAGCAGGGAGTTATCCTGGTGTGCTGGCCAATATTAGTCGCTCAACCAACAGCAACCACAACTTACAACATAACTTATATTGATGTAGTGCCTTTAACATAATGAAACATCCCAAGATGCCTCACAGAAGCCTTATGTAACAAGGTATGACCCTGAGCCACATATGGAGATGTTACATTAGATAAACAAAAGATTGGTCAAAGAGGTAAGTTTTTAGGGATGCCTTAAAGGAAGAAAGTGAGGTAGAGAGACGGAGAGGTGTAGGGAGGGAAATCCAGAGCTTAGGGCCAAGGCAACTGAAACCACATTAGGGCTCATTGGTCAGAGCCTCCAAGAACATCACATGACCCCTGACAGACAGCAGGAGACGCTATAACTCCTAACATAGAAAAATGTGAAGTGATGCATTTTGGTAGAAAAATGAGGCAAGGCTAAATGATATTCTTTTCAACGAGGTGCAGGAACAGAGAAACTTTGGGATATATTTACACAAATCTTTGAGAACAAGGCAAGCTGAGAATGCTGTTAAAAAAGCATCTGGATCTTAGGCTTTATTTCTAGAAGAATAGAGTATAAGAGCAAGGAATTAACACTGAAGCTGTAAGCTAACACTGGTTAGGCCCCAGCTGGAGAACAGTGTTGTGTTCAGTTCCAGGCACTGCACTTTAGGAAGCATGTCAAGGCCTTGGAGAGAGTGTAGAGGAGATTGATGAGAATTATACCAGGGATGAGGGATCTTCTGTTACAAGGTGAGACTGCAGAAGCTGAGGTTCTTCCCCTTAGAGCAGAGAAGATTAAAAGGAGATTTAATAGAGGTGTTCAAAATCTTTGCTCATTGTGTATCATGAACTGAAGCTTTACATTCAGTTACAGAATATTACTCGTTCCCAGATAACTACATCTTTAAAAACCATTAAAATAAGGTTCCTGTCATCATCACTGTAAGTCATGGTATCAGAGGAAATTATTTTTGTTAGTTTCCAAATAGTCTCCAAAGAATAAAATAAGCAAATTCAGGATTCATTTTATAAGCCACAAAATAATGAAAAAGGGATAGAGGAGCATTTGCAAGGAAATTAATGGGAGTTGCAAGAACTAGAGTAGTGAAATTGGGAACTTTTAACTACGCTGATATTGAATGGGGCAGTAAATGTGTTAATGACAAAGAAGGGGAAGTTCTTCTAAAATGTTTTCAGGAGAACATTCTTAATCAGTATGTTTTCTGCTCAATGAGGAAGGAGGCATTGCTGCGGAATTAAATAGGTCTAGTGGAGAAAGTCACAGTTAATGAACATCATGGGAATAGGGGTCATAGTATAGTAAAGTTTAGATTAATTATGAAGAAATACAAAAAACAATCTAGACTAAAAATTCTTAACTGGCATACAGTTAATTTCAGCAAATCGAGGAGGGATCTGGCCCAGATAAATTGGAGTTAAAGGCAGAAAGGTAATGGAGTAGTGGGCAGCCTTTAAAGAGGAGATGGTTTGGGTCGAGTCTAAGTTCATTGATACCAGGAGGAAAGGGAGGGTAACTGAAGCCAGAGTTGGATGACTAAGAAGATAGAGAGTAGGATGAAACAGAAAAAGGGGATATTTGGCAAATGGCATCTCAAGATCTTGGAGAGGGTGATCATAGAAGGGTATGAGACTAAATATAAAATGTATTAAAAAAGCGTAAAAAGGGTTATAGGGGAATGATGTCTGGGTGGGAATAGATTGGCGGCTAATACAAATGAAAATAAAAGGCTTTCCATAAGCACATTAAGAATAAAAAGGTTGTCAGCAATGGGGGAATTAGGGCCCACAATGGAGAACTATTGTTGCAGGGTTGTAGCATGGCTGAGGTGGTAAATGTATATTCTTCATTGATATTCACCAAGGAAGAAGACTTTGCCAAAGGTGTGGTTAGCAAGAAGGTTGCAAGGATACTGGATGAAATAAACATAAAGAGGAGGTATTAGAAAGGCTGGCATGCTGAAAATTGGATTAATCGCCAGGTCCAGATGGCATTTATCTGAGGATACTGAGAAAAGTAAGGTTGGAAATTATAGAGACTCTGGCCACAATCTTCCAAGCCTCCTTAGATATTGGGGTGGTGCCACAGGACTGAAGGATAACAACTGTTACACCCTTGACCAAAAAGAGATGGCACTTTGAAACAATTGGTACAGAATAGATGGGCTGAATGGACTCCTTCCGTCCTGCTGTACTCTATGAAGTGTTGCTGCAGTTAAGGCTGTTTTGTGAGTTAAGCATTTTGTAAAGAACATATTATATTTACAATAGGAATAAGAAAACCTGATCATGAAATGTAGAATCGTTATCAGGGCAGCAGACATTGTGACTGCAATTGGCTGTGGTAAGTCACCACATCGACCTCTAAAGGAAAAGCAAAATACTGCAGATGCTGGAAACCTAAAATAAAAACAGAGAATGCTGGGAAATACTCAATAGGTTTGGCATCATCCATGGAGAGAAACAGAGTTAACAACTTCTCTGATCAAGGACTTTTTTCAAAACCTTTCTTCATCCTGACTTGGAAATATATCGCCCTTCTATCACTGTCACTGGGTCTCCCAACACCACAAGGACTGCAACGGTTCAAGGCGGCAGCTCACCACCATCTTCTCAAGGGTAATTAGTGATGGGCAATAAATGTTGGCCTAGCCAGTGATGCTCACATCCCATGAACGAATTTAAAAAAACAGTTTTTCTCTCCACAGATGCATTTCCAGCATTTTCTGTGTTATGAAAGTATAATAATTTTCATAATATTATTCTGGGTTATTGCAAAGTAGGTTATGAGTGTGTGTAGATGGTTCTGCCTGTGTGATTTAATTACATTTGGAGTCAGGCAGACTGCAATATTGAAATTATAAAAAGGAGTTAAATGTAGAAATGTACTTGAAATACTAATGAGTAAACTTGGATGAGATCTTAGCATTTGAGGTGTGAAGGAAATTTGCATTTTTAGATAAGTGAAGGAGTTGTTTGGATTTCAAAGGGATGTTAGGATGTTTACAACTAGCCAGATAAGCAAGGTTAAGCAGTGTATTTATTTTTCCCAAAGGTTACTGACAATATTGGCAACATGAAGGATTTTTACATTATGGGAATGGAACAATAGAATTGACATATTAAAGAGAGAGAACCATATATAAAGGAGAAGGAATTGCTATGTTTTGGGGCAATGTGAGATCTAACAAGAGTGTGTGAAACAGCCTTTGGGAAGCCTTCAGCCATTTATGCATAAGTTTGCTGTGTCCAGTTGGAGACAAGCTTTTGGAATTCCACTGTCAAGTGGGTATCATGGTAACTTGCTGGCTTGCTTTTTTTAATTTCAAATCTATTTTGGACTGTTGCCTTAAAGGGGGTGTGTAAATTGGAGTCAGGTCAATTAGGAATTTTAGGATTTGTTATAGTATTGAGTAATTGTAGTGTTATGTATGTCCTTGAAATCTTTTTTCTTGTTAATAAATATTTTAATTTAATTTTTAAACCCTCTAATGGTCCTGGTGGACTACTGTCAGAAGAAGTATCGGTGGACTATGATGCAGGCTTTATATTTTGAATGCATATTTGAGGCGTACAAGGAGAAATCTAGGAATATAAGGAAACAATTTTGTTTAACAGTTATTGAGTTTGAGAGATTAAAACAAAGTAATTTTGACCGGTGGATATGGGCATTAAAGGTAGAGACAACATATGCAGCTCTTAGAGAAGTAATTCTTGGAAGAATTTAGAGATTCAATTCCTTTGGTAGTGAGAACTCATGTGGAAGAACAGAGGGTTAAAATCACAAGACAAGCAGCAGAGAATAGCTGATGGTTATGAGTTAGTTCATAGATCTGAATCATTTTTTCACCCCCTCCCTTTTAAATCTGAGAAAGATAGAAAGTGGGAAGGTGAAAGGAAGGTGGGTAATCAAGAAAGAATAGGAGTGTTTGGAAATTCTCAGTAAGTTTTTTCTCAGACCAGAAAGGAGGGTGCTGAGGGTAGAAGTGACACTCAACAATTGAGGCGTTGTCATTGTAATAAAGTTGGGCACACAAAGTCAATGTGTTGGGGGTTACCAAGAAAATCTGTTGAAGTAATTGGAATGAAGTAATTGGAAGTAAAAGTGCTGTGGGTTCTGAGGTTCAGCCACAGGAAAAACCAATGGTTTGTATACAGGTAAAGCAGGAAGAATCAGTGATAGGTAAAGAAGTGGGAATATGTTCACAATTTACCCAAAGGAGTTCTGAAGAGCAGATTGCAGAAATGGTCAAAGATTTTGTATGCGAAGAGGAAGTCTTTCCTTGTGTACAGGGTGGAGCAGGTAAAGATATTAGAATTTTAAGAGACACAGGTGCTAGTCAATTCTTAATCTTATGGGATAGTGATACTTCTTTTTCAGAGGGAATATTGCAGGGAAGAGTGATAATAAGTGGGGTTCATGGAGATGCTAAATCTGTTCCATTGTTGAAGGTAAATTTAAAGAGTAAGTGGAAAACATGTAAGGTGTTTGTCGGAGTAGTGGAATAATTGCCCATTGCAGCAGTTCAATTTATTTTAGGTAATGATGTTGGGTCACAGATGTGGGTCATACCTACGGTAGTTGAGAAGCCTTTAGAGGTGCATTCAACAGAGGTATGCAGAAAGAGTATTCTGGATTGCTTCCAGATTGTGTAGTAATGAGATCACAAACTCACAGGTTAAAACAGGGAGAGGAGGAAGTTAAAAGGCAGGGGAAAGATATTGAAATTCAATTAGGTGATGTTATCTTTGATAAGATTGTTCAGGGAGAGAGAACTGAGGAAATGAAGCTGATGTGTTTAGCTCAGGGAGGTTGGTAGAGTTACAACAGAAGGTTCCACGAATAAAGCAGTTATATCATAGAGCTTACTCAGAAGCGGAATGTATTCCAGTATGTTATTACCTTAAAGGTAATGTGTTAATGAGGAAGTGGAGGCCATCTCACGTTTCAGTGATGAAAAATGGATGGAAGTGCATCAGATTGTTATACCATCTGGATACAGAAATGAGATATTGAGAGTAGCTCATGAAATTCCAATAGGGGGATATTTAGGAATTAGGAAAACTCAGGCAAAAATACAAAAACATTTATATGAGCCTGGATTGCATAAAGATGTAGTCAAATTCTGTAGAACATGTCACTTATGTCAGGTGACAGGGAAACTTCAAGCAGTGATTAAACAAGCAACTTTAATTCCAATTCAAGCATTTGAGTAACCTTTTATTTGGGTCCTAGTTGATTGAGTAGGGCCCCTACTAAGACTAAAAGTGGAAATCAGCACTTGCTGATAATAATGGATATGTCTACAAGGTTTCTGGAATCGATGCCTTTGCAAAATGTTATAGCAAAGAGAATTGTGGAAGGGTTGATTAAATTTTTTACAAGATATCTTGTAAAAAGAAATACAATCAGATCAGGGTTCAAATTTCATGTCACAGCTGTTTAAGGAAGTAATGAACAGTTTGGAAATAAAACAATTTAAATCAACAGCTTACCATTTTCAATCACAAGGTGCTTTGGAAAGATGGCATCCAACTTTAAAAACCATGATGAGGGCTTATAGTCAGGACTATCCACAGGATTGGGATAGGGGAATACAATTCTTGTTATTTGCTAATTGAGGCGCTCCTAATGCATCAACTGGATTTAGTCCTTTTGAATTAGTTTATGGTCATTAGGTAAGGGGACCACTGAAATTGATTTGGGAGAAATTGGTGGGTCAAAATTTGGAAACTACTGTCCTGGATTATGTGACAAGCTTCAGACAAAGATTGAACAGAGCATGTGAATTAGCAAAGGAACATTTAAGAATATCACAGCAGGTGATGAAAGCCAAGGCAAATAAGACAGCCAAAGCTCATAGTTTTGTTGCTTGGGATAAAGTGTTAGTTTTGTTACTAGCATTGGAGGAGTCATTAAAGGTAAGGTTTAGTGGAGTTAACTGGATTGAAAAGAAAGTAAATGGAGTAAATTATTTTAAAAATACTCCAGATAGAAGAAAGAAGTGGAGAGTGTGTCATGTAAATATGCTTAAAAAGTATTTTGACAGGGAAGATAACCAAAAGGAGGTATTAGTGGTGATAGATAAGAAGTAAGAGGTAGAAATGAAGGATTCTGAAATTGATTTTCCTCTAATCAAATAGGACAACGAGGGGGTACTTAGAAATTTAAATGTAACATTGGGCTAAATTTTACATCCCGCGGGCAGATGAGCACCCGACCCAGTTGGGCTTAAAATCGTGCGGGCAGACCTCAGGTGAGCATCCCGACTTCATTACACACTTGCACAATATTTCACTTGGTGTGCGCGCGCAAAAGTTGGAAGTGCACCCGTCAACAATTAAGAGGGCAATTAAGCCCATTAACGGCGCAATTGTCTCTGATTTTCTGTGGCTTGTCCAACCTTATGCTGGCAGATGGGTGAATTGGCAAAGCATGCCCACCAAAGGTAAAACTCAGGCCATTGAGTTACCTTCCAGACAAGTGGTCAAAGTAATTTGGAGAAGTTATTGCAGTCATACTAGCTATTTGTGGGAATAATCTGGGGAGGACAAATTTAGCTACATATGGGGCAGAATATTGCGCTCATTGGGCGGGTGTATGCCCAACTCGAGCAAATGAAAAATGACACGCAATGACATTGGGTGTGGGTTTCAACATCATCGCGTACTCACGCAATATTTCGGTTGGTGGGCGGCGTGGGAGTTGGTAGCATGCCCGACTTAACAGGCCTATTAAGATCATTAAAATTTTAATTAAATTAAACTTTTTGCTGCCCATCCAACCTTACAGTTGGCAGGCAGGTGAAAAGACCAAGCAGACTTTGCATTTTTTGCGCAACCTCATCCACGGGCGGGATGAGGTTTCAATCAATGAATAAAAAAAAAATAAATTTCCACCTCATCTTTAATGCATCCCTGCTCATGAAACAGAGCTCTGTGCCTCAGGGAACTTTTACTGAGTGCACACATGCATATGTGTGAACCTCCATGCTCGCCCTACTCCCCCACGCTCCCCCCCACCCCCACCCCAGCAGCACTGAGCGCTGCAGCACGTGATTCATGCTGGCTGTCCGTTAATTGGCCAGCTAGTATGAAATCATGGCCTGGGCTCAATCGCGAGCGGCTGCTCATTTCGCAGCTGCTCCCGGTCACCCCCGCCAAGTCCACCTGACAACTGGAAAACCCTGGCCATGATGTACATGGCAACATCCTTATAGATTAAATCCAGCAAAGTTATTACTAGTACAGAAAAAAATTGAATTCATGCTTCAAAATGACATCATTGAGTCTAGTTGCAGTAACTGGAGTTCGCTTATTGTGGTGGTATTGAAGCCGGATAGAACACAAAATCTTTGTGTGGACTATTGAAAAGTGAATGCAGTGACAAAAGCGGATTCATATCCTATACCACGGTTGAAAGGTTGTATTGAGAAACTGGAACAATCAAAGTTTATCTTAAAACTTGACTTGCTGAGAGGATATTGGCAAGTATACTTATCGGAGAGAGAACAAAGGAGATATTGCCGTATCGACTATATCAGTTTAAAGTAATGCCATTTGGTATGAAACAATGCATCAGCAATGTTTCAAAGACTGACAAAGTAAGTGCAGGGCTGAACAATTGTGCTGTTTATATTGATGATTTGATAGCTTTCAGTCACATGTGGGAGGAGCATTTACAGCATCTGCAAGGACTATTTAATTGATTAATTTAATTAGCAAGAAGCTAATTTGGTGGCACAGGTTACATATCTAGGCCATACCATTGACGGTGGCTCTGAGAGAGGTGAAAGTAAAAGCCATCATGAATTTCCCCTGCCCACATAAAAATGAGAAGTCTTGAGATTTCTGGGCTTGAATAGGTTTTACCAGAAGTTTGTACCAAATTTTAGCAGTCTGGTTGTTCCGTTGACTGAACTATTAAAAAAAAACAAGTTTTAATGGACGCAGGAGTGTCAATGCATTTGACAGTTTAAAAACTGTACTGGCTACAACACAGTTTTGGCAGTACCTAATTATGCCAATCAGTTTAAGTTGGCAGTTGACACGAATGAAGTAGGCTTTTGTGCTGCACTGTTGCAAGAAGATGAAACTGGAATTGAAAAACTGATAGGGTATTTTTCACTAAAGCTGAATGTACAACAGAGAAGATATTCAACGATCAAAAAGGAGACTGGATCTGGTGTTAGCGTTGCAGCATTTTGAGGTTCATGTTGCAAGGAATCCATCAGAAACAATTGTTTATGCAGACCACAATCCTTTAAAATTTCTGGACAAATTTCGAGTCTGAAGTGCAAGGCTGTTCAAATGGAGTTTATTGCTGCAACCATTTAATTTACAGGTTATACATGTGGCTGGACGAGAATATCTAATTGCAGGGTCATTGTCGAGAGCTGAAAGTCAAAGGAAATTGGACATTTAAAACCTGGACACTGAACTGAAATGACCTCTTAATACAAAGGATTTGTATATATTGCTATGTTACTGCTTGCACCTGGTGATGTAATAGTTTGGGTATATAGATAAGATAGTGGGTAGTGTAAAATGGGTTGAGAAAGTGAAGCCATCTTTTAAAATTATGACGGTTTATTTTTCCATAAGGATGGAGGTGTTATGAAAGTATAATAATTTAATAGCATTATTCTGGTTTATTGTCATGTAGGTTTATGGGCATGAGTGTGGATGGTCCTATGTGTGTGATTTAATTACATTTGGAGTCAGGTAGACTGCAAGATTGAAATTATAAAAAGGAGCTGGGGGAAAAGGGTACTTGAAATGCTAATGAGTAAACTTGGATGAAGTCTTAGCATATAAGTTGTTAAGAAAATTTGCATTTTTAGATAAGTGAAGGAGTTGTTTGGATTTCAAAGGGACGTTAGGGTGTTCACAACTAGCCAGATAAGCAATGCTTAGCAGTGTGTTTATTTTTCCCAAAGGCTACTGACAATATTGGCAACATGAAAGATTTTTACATTATGGGGAAGGTAAACTTCCAAATGCATATGGAACAATAGAATTTGTATATTAAAGAGAGAGAAACATATATATAAAGGAGAAGGAAATGCTATGTTGGGGGTGTCATGTAAGATCTAACAAAAGTGTGTGAAACAGCCTTTGGGAAGTCTTCAGCCATTTATGCATAAGTCTGCTGTGTTCAGTAACTAAAGTTGGAGACAAGCTTTTGGAATTCCACTGTCAAGTGGGTACCATGGTAACTTGCTGGCTTGTCTTTTTTTAAATTTCAAATCTATTTTGGACTGTTGCCTTAAAGGGGGTGTATAATTTAGAGTCAGGTTAATTAGGAATTTTAGGATTTGTTATAGTATTGGGTAATTGTAGTCTTATGTATGTGCTTGAAATCTTTTTATTTGCTAATAAATATTTTAATTTAACTTTTAAAATCTTAACGGTCTTAGTGTGCTCATTATGTCCGAATTCAGAGCACACATCTTCTTGTAATAAATACCAATTGCAAAACCATTGTGATAGCGTGGCCAAGTTTCCATTGTCAATTTGGTCCACCTGGCGCACATCATCAGCCACATCATAACATCTGTTTTTACACCACATCAACTTAGTCATTTTGGTATAAAATTCCTTACAGTTCCTGGCAGCTACATACGGTTAGCATCACCTTCAAGGAATTAGAGGAGAAATTAATGTTGCTTTAACATTTCTCAGATCTCTGGAAATGCTGGAGAAGGAATGAAGGTGATGAAGACAGTTCCAACATTCAATGCAGGAGAAGGTAATTAAAGGTCAGTTAGCCTGATCTGCAGGATGAAGAATACGCTTGAGGGAATTTCATAGGGTTCTATATACAAGTATTTAGCAAAAACTGGTTCTGTTGGGATCATTGTTTACATCTTACAAATTTGTTGGAATTCTTTCAGGAATAATGAAACAAATGGATTAGAACCATTCTGATCGATGGAGTTTACTTGCATTTTCAAAAGTCACTTGACAAAGTTCCTTATGTGAGGCTAGAAAGAGCTTAACACTCATGAAATAGTTGGAGGAGAAGAGTGAGATTGGTTATAAATGAGAAGTCCCCTACCTGGCTGAAGATAGCCATGGGAGTTCTAGCCTATTTGTGAATGAGGTTGAATGTGATGTCTGCAGTATTATAACCTGAATTCCCTCAGTGTCTTTCTGCTGATTCATCTCTGAATTTCTATCTCGCCTTTCATTTCTACCCTCCTGAGGACCCGGTCTAATCTACCATTCTTCCCCTGGTTTTCTACTCTCCTGCCACAGCTTCCTATGTACTTCTCTTTGGTCTTATCAAGAGGAAGGGCCCATCACTGCCGCCTTAGGAACAGAAACTGCAACTGCTCCACCCTCCTCTCTCACTGCCCTTCCTGTTTCTAGGATGCCCACCAACCTCCCTCCTATCCCAGCACCTCCTCCCCCCTCCACTGCCCCTTCAGACTCTGCCAAGTGCTTAATAGTGATTACCCTTTTCCCACTAGAGCCTCCATTTGCTTCTGAACAAGTCCATTGCTTGCCTTGACCTTCTTGTGTTGAAAACACGGCTTTGACTGAAACTTGGCTCTGTCTTTGAATGATTGGACCTACATTAAACATACAACTGAACATTTAATATATGTTTAACAGGGGAAACTACTGCACACACCATGTGATTGGTTGTTCTACTACATAGATTGGGGAACATTTTAAAAATATTTCTGAAATTAAACAAGCCTTTTTACCTTAATTTCCAGAGTATTTAATCTCTCCTGTAGTTCAGCAAATTTGGTGCAGTTCATACATTCTGTAAGTAAAATGAACACCTGTTAAATTTTACACTTCAGCATTTTATCATTTATAAAAAGCAAAAAATATCCATGGCTTTTCAGCAGTCACAATGGGGTAGGCTCTGGCTTTGTGAGGTCTGTGGAATGGCTGATAGCCAATCAGCAGTTTGGTTTACATGTCTCTTGATCTTTGCCTTGTTACGATTCTCATAGAGACTGATAAAATTTTTAAAAGACATTTGAATTTTGAGTGACTGACCGGATGGCTTGCTCTTTTTTTCCTTTTCCAGCCAGATAACTTTTAATCCCTGAACTGACTTTCATTGGAAGGGTTACCCTGAAGATCTCCCCCTCAACCAAAGCTAGGCAAATCTTCCAACCTCATTCAAATTCTCATGAACTTGGTCTCTTCAAGTTGAGTGCGAGATCTGACCTGCATTCTGCATGGTAAATCATAAAGGCTGGTGCTTCTATTTCTCTGCCTTCTCTCGCTTTCGGATTCTTGCAGACTAACCTGTTTGTGAGATTCAGGGATAGCTTACAAAAAACCTTGAAATCTGATACTACAATGGCTTGCTATGGACTTTTCCTGTCTCAAAGCCATCTCCAAACCAACATGCATCACATGGCCATCTATCCAAGTAGAAATGCTAATTAGCTCTCCTTTAGATCCCCAAACTCCATTCTATCTTGGAATTAAATAGAGAGTTTAAAGTATAACCAGTTACAAAACCTTGCCAACAAGGCAGCATTTGACCAAGTGTGGCATCAGGGAGCCCTAGCAAAATTGGAGTCAATGGGAATTAGGGCCTGGAGGGCATTCTGCTTACACTTTTTCCATCTCTATTCATGCAGGACAAGATGGCACACAACAAGAGGGAGAGGTCACAGACTGGTGGAGGAATGCCTGAAATCAAGGTCCTCACTGACTTTGAAAACAGCACCACACAACTGGTCGGCAAGGATCTGAACCAGTCCTGTGCTGATGGTGAGGTCGGCACTGCTCTACCAAGTGAGGATTCAGCAATGCAACGTCCATCAGAGAACCATGCTGTGAGTGATGTTTCCTCTTTCACAGACCACTGCCATACACTAATTATCTCCTCTTGCTTTCACAGGCACATTTGGGAAACAGCCGAGGGAATTCATGACTCAAGGCCTCCAATCAAGCCCCAAAGAAACCTCTGAGGAGGAATCTTAAGTCCCATCATAGCGCTCACCCACACTCTCCACCAGCGCAGACACACACCTAGCTTTAGAGTAGCCTCAGGATCACAATCTGGGGAGCACATCACATTTTCTAATCCACAGCAGGCAGGTGGTGGAAGAGACATCCCAGGTGTACAGCACTCGGAGGGTTGCTGGATGCCAGAAGTTTGCTGAGTCTGAGTCAGATGATGAGCCTCTGGACTCGATCATATCTCAGTTGCTGGAGTTGCAAAGGCAAGCTAGGGAATATCAGGAAGGGATGTCCACTGCACTCCTCAGGCTGAGGTGATAGCACCGGCATTGCAATACAATGAGGTCAACACTGGCAGGATGGCAGCTGCCATGGAGACCTTGGCCCAGGACATCGCTCCTGCACTGCTGTGTGGGATTTACTCCACTGCTGATGCCATAGTTGGCTTCCAACTGTGTGTATGGAGTGGGGTGCTGGGCAGCTTCCACTTCTCCTTAAGGAGTCAGCCAGGGGCCCTCGGGCACCCGTAGGGAGGAGAATCAGCAGGAGCACACTTTGGGACTATCCACCCTGGTGATTCCGGGAATGTCAAGGCCATCTGACTCCCCTCTTCCTGTGACCCCAGCATCTCCAGCTCCACAGGCCGAGGAGGGCGCCACTGCCACACAGCAGGACCCCGACAGCAGGCCGGGGCCTCCAGGTCTCAGCCCTCCAGAGGATACCCGCCAAGGTCATCACAGACAGGGCATCACAGTCAGCAGGCTGCCTCCACCTCCATTGTGGATGTCCAGGGAACACCAAGATGTCGTGGCAGGGTTGGGAAGGTTAAGAAGGCCTGCGCAATGGTGTTAACCACTTGTACATAATGTTGTCAATAAACTCCCAACAATGTCTCCTTGCCTATGGCACCTTGTTCTGACGAGCAATGTTTGTGTCTCTCAGATATGAAACCTTTCTGCACAAGATAAAGGCAGGTGTCTCAGTCTAGGCCTCTTCCCTGTGCTCTGTGCAGCCTTCAGACCAAAGTGATGGCCCAGCCTCACACTCCCTGGACACATTACTGATGCCTGCACCTCAGTGGTGCTGGTCATTGCTGCCAGAATGTAGTGGGCAGGCGTCACAGAGTTCTGTCATTCTCTCTGTGTGCTCTCAGCACCTTTGAGGTGGGGCTGGCCCCCATCACACTAGCATCTGTGACCAGTGACACTGTGCTCCAGCTCCTGAAGGGCTCAGGTGCTGAAGGCGGACACAGCATCAGGTACGTCTAATGTTTCATGGCTGAGTCTCTGAGATGTTCCTGATCATGGAGAGCAAGTGAGCTGCCTTTGGCCAGACAGGAGTCAGACATTCACAGAGGCTGTGTGAAGATCTATGGAGTGTCCTCACTGCATGTTGTCATCCTCCTGCAATCGAGCAACTGTTAGGGCCTCCACTGCATCTCCATGACAGGAGCATTCTCACAGAGGGTATTGGTGCTGCCATAAGCCAGACTGGAGTCAAACATTCACAACTGCGTTGTGCGGATCTATGGGACACCTCAATGCATGTTGTCATCATCCTCCACAAATCTGGCAGCTATGGAGGCCTCCTGAGTGTGCCTGCCTCGTCTAGCTAGTGCGAGAGCTTCATCCCCATCGTCATCACCACCGAGGACCTCCTCATCCTCATCCCCGTCAGCGTCCTCCTCATCAGAGGAGATCTCCAGGTCTTCCAACTCCTCCTCAGCCAGCTCCTCTCCACGTTGCAGCACCAGGTTGTAAAGGGCGCAGCAGATGATGACGATGTGTGACACCTTCTGTGGTCTATATTGCAGGGCTCCACCAGATCGGTCCAGGCACTGGAACCTCATCGTCTGCTCCACCAAGTTGCGAGCTGCTGCATGAGCCTCATTATAGCGTTGCTCTGCTGCGGTCTGAGGCTGCTGCATGGGTGTCAAATCAGCCATGTCCTCTGTGGATAGTCCTTTTCCCTGAGGAGCCAACCCTGCAGCCTCTGTGGACCCTGGAAGACTGCAGGGACCTGTGAGCAACTCAGGATGTAGGCGTCGTGCACGGTCCCTGGAAACAGTGCGCAGACTTGCAGGATGTGTTTGTGGTGGTCCCACACCAGCTGCACATTCACTGAATGGAGGCCCTTGCGGCTGATGTAGTTGACCCCTTGTTATGGAGATCTGAGCACCACATGAGTGCACTCGATCAAACCCTGCACCTGTGGGAAACCTGAGATCAGGGCAAATCCAATTGTTCTTGAATCCTGGTTGTCTTGGTCCTGGGCGAAATGCACAAAGTTGTGTGCCCTGGTGAAGGTGGCATCCGTGACCTCATGGATGCATTTGTAGGTGGAGACTTGTGATATCCCACAAAGGTCACATGTGGAGCCCTGAAAGGAGCCACTGGCATAGAAATTGAGCGCACGGTTACTTTCGCTGCCACTGGCAGTGGATGCCCTCCATGTCCACATAGTGCCAAATCTTGCAGCAACTGGCAGATGTGAGCGACCAGTTCCTTAGACATGCGTCAATCTGTAGGAATGAAAGGTGGTGCCTATAGACCCTGGGTGTCGCTAGGGTGTTGCTCCTGGATGGTGTGTGCGGGATCCCCAGCCACCCCTTCTTCTGGAGGGTGCTGCCCCTCCCTGTGCGCAGCCAGGTGCCTCTGTCGCTCTCTTCCCCATCGTCTCCGCTCTCTGTATGCCACGAGACATACAGCTAGTTTACCAGGCTCCACACTCCTGATGTACTCCTCCTGCACAATGAAAGAGAGAGATGCGTTGGGTAGTATGGGTGTACTAAGAGCCTGTCCTGGTTAAGCCTAAGGGCCCCTTAACGTATCTTGGAGAGTGCTGGCCCCCAATTAGATGGTCAGAGATTAATGCACTGCATGGTTGCCAGAAATCCCACCCACAAATGCCCCACTGTACTTGAGCAGCTGGTGGCACTTTGCCACTGGACTGCATGCTATGCTCTCAGCTGACGCACAGGCATTCTCCTAACCTGCACTGCAAGGCTGCACTGTTAGCTTGAACCATGGGGGAGGCTGGTTCAAACCGGGATGATGATGTTGCAAGGGGCTGTGAGTGCCTCCAGCAGTGACTGCCTCATGGCTTTAGCAAGGAGATTGTACAATGTCCCCAGTCATCCAACTGTTCTGCCATCTACTGAAACTTTCATTAGTTTGTAGTCTGTGCCTGAGAGGTGAAAAACTCTGGAGCACTTGATGGCACTTCCATGCCCCTGTGCTGCTTGAGTGGGCAGATAAGCTAGAGGCCCGACTCCATGCCTGTCAATGTGGCTGCACCTGAACTGTCTCAGTTGCAGAAGAATGGTCACTTTATACAGGTGTCCCTGATGCATGTCTGCTTCCCTCCCAATGACCGGGCACGTGCTTGTGCAGTACCATCAACCTCAGCGCAGCCCTTGCCCTGGCACTGCACTGTCAGCCAGCCAGGAAAAAGCGACTTGCCGGTGCCCTCGCCTGAATGGGCAGCGCCTCAAATTTGAGATCCAACATGCGACCCTCGCGAGTGCTACACAATGTTCCCCTCAGAGTGCAGCTCTCCAGGTGCACACCTTATAAATGCTGTTGCGAAATCAGGTGATCCAGCGTTGGGGGATGATTCTGATGAGCCGGGCTTACAATAATATGCAGATATATTAGAACGAGGTTCCCAACGCGCGGTGGGAAATGCGGCCCTCCATTGACAGGCAGAACGGTCGATTGCAACCTGGTTTCACGATGTCGTGAAATTGACTTTTGGCCCTCTTGCCATATTGTCCATTCATGCCCACCATGACTCCCGATGCCAGCGGGCACGGAAAATTCCACCCTTAGGCTTTTTATGGGAAAGCCCACTGGTACAGATCCAATAGGATTTAGCTTATGAGGCCTCACAATTCCTATGACCCATTCCAAACTGAGATCCTTTCATTCTGTGTCATAAATAATTCAAACATTCAAATATCTCAGTTGTGTTCTGTGGGAGCTGGCTGTGTACATTCTGATCACACATCTGCACTTAGAAGTAATTCATTGGCTCTGAGATTCTTTGGGACATTGTGAGGACATAAATCCAAATTCTTTCTTTATGATATCATCTTAAGGGGAAGCCCAATGATATTCTGACTGCCTGGCCCCAAAGTTACATTAGCCTACCCCACAGTAGGGCCCTTTGACATTATATATATTTACCATTATATCTTCCTGTCTCCATTTCCTTACATTTTTACACACCAAGGTTTCACTACCACATCTCAGGGCTGTTCCATATCACTCACTAATAGGCACAACCTTCCCCAATTACCACAATATGTCCTTCCACTGTCTAAAGAATTTTCAATCTATCCGGGCAACTTGTCAATTATTCAATGGGCTGATAGTCTCCTTATGAGCTTCAATGGAGGAACTTTGTCGAATGTTTTTAAAAAATCCAAATGAACTATAACCATTAAATTATCCTTGTTCAGCGGCTCAGTCACCACCACTTCCTCACCGACCCGACCCTCACAACAAATGATTACAGCAGATTTGTTGCCTATTACTATTAAAACCATGTTAACCGCTCCCCATACTGTGCTGTTTGAACACCCTCACTCTTTTTGTCACCCTCTGGATGCTGGTTATAATTAACCTGGTTTACACTTTGCCCCACATTGGAACTACATTTGCATCCTCCTGTCCTCAGCTACTACTCTCGTGTATATGGAACTCTGAAAAATATCAACAGAACCATCATGTGCTTCCTCCTTTAATTCCTTGAGGATTGTAGGATTTACCCGACCTCTGTCAGTGTCTGCATATTTAATTGCAGCTTCTGTTAATCATAGTATTTAGCTGACCTCTCAATGTGCTCTGGGTCATTGATCTTCATTCTTGACATGGACTGGAATTTGTCTCCTTTGTGAGAATTGAAGTGAAGAATCAGTCCAATGTGTCTGCCATACATTGACCATCTGGAATAGTTTTACCAATTTCATGTTTAGCAGCCCCACCTGGTCTTTAAGCTTCTTTCTACTGTTACAATTGTTCTCTAACATCTATAGGCCCCCCCTTGTTCCCTGAGCTGTCTAATGGTTGTCAGAAATTCAGTGTTTATTGAAACAATATGGAAAATGGTTTCACATTTTCCAATCTACTGTCATCTAAATGGAATCAGCTGTCATATTGAAATTAATTTCAAAGACTTTTGAGCATAGTTTGAAGATGCACAGATACTCATAATGCTGTGTTATCCAGTCCAACAGGTCATTTTTAAAAATTAAACTGGCATTGTGCATTGAGAGGTTCTTGCCTGTAAGTACGGGAATTCCCCATTAAGCAGTAATGCACAAAACTGCTGTTCATCATCTAGATCATACAGGAGTAATGTGGAGTATTGAGAAGTTTATTTGTTCTTGGAGCTGAGACAGCACCATACAGCCCCAGGTCAGGGATCGTGCAGATCAGATCGAATACCAGTCCCACCATGCCTTCACATACCAACATGTCTTTCTCATTACTCAGACCACCGATTCTTGTGGTCTGCTAAGACAACTATCAAGTTAATTATCAAATAAAGGTCAGGTTTATGGTTTGGACTTGAACCTGAGATATGGAATTAAAACTAAGAAGGATATCAACAAAAGAAGTGAGATGGGAGCCAATTAAAGCAAATCCTACAGGAAGGTGAATTACATCACAGTCAGGATAGGGACTATCTTTGGCTATTGCAGATTATAGGTTGTTATGTGCTATTTTGACCAATATTTGACTGGGATGCTTACAACAAGAATTATATAGATGTTCTCATGAGTAAATGAGATTTTCCCCATTGAATGAATCTAGGTGCATATGCAGAAAGAGATTTAACCATAAAACCATATGACATAGGAGCAGAAGTAGGCCATTCGGCCCATCCAGTCTGCTCTGCCATTCAATGGGATCATGACTGATCTGATAATCCTCAACTCCACTTTCTTGCTTTTTCCCCGTATCCCTTGATTCACTTACTGATTAAAAATCTATCTATCTCAGACTTGAATATACTTAATGACCCAGCCTCTACAGCCCTCTGCAGTAAAGAATTCCACAGATTAACAACCCTCTGAGAGAAGAAATTCCTCCTCATCTCTGTCTTAAATGGGTGACCCCTTACACTGAGATTATACCCTCTGGCCCTAGACTCTCCCACAAGGGGAAACAACTTCTCAGCATTTACCCCGTCAAGCCCCATAAGAACATTATATGTTTCAATAATGTCACCTTTCATTCTTCTAAACTCCAAGGAGTACAGGCCCAGCCTACTCAACCTCTCCCCATAAGAAAATCCCTCCATACCTGGGATCAACCTAGTGAACCTTCTCTGGACTGCATCTAATGTCAGTATATCTTTCCTTAGATAAGGGGACCAAAACTGTTCACAGTATCCTAGGTGTGGTCTAACTAGTGTCTTGCATAGTTTTAACAAGACTTCCCTATTTTTATACTCCGTTCCCTTTGAAATAAAGGCCAACATTCCATTTGCCTTTCCTATTACCTGTTGAACTTGTGATTCATGCACAAGGGCCTCCAAATCCCTCTGTGCTGCAGCTTTCTTCAGTCTTTCTCCATTTAAATAATATTCAGCTCCTCTATTCTTCCTGCCATAATCTCACATTTTCCCCCATTATATTCCATCTGCCACATTTTTGCCCACTCACTTAACCTGTCTACATCCCTCTGTGGACTCTTTGTGTTATCCCCACCGCTTGTCTTCCCACCTATTTTTGTGTTATTCTTAAACATTCATTTCCCTTATCCAAGTCATTAATATATATTGCAAATAATTGTAGCCTCAGCACTGATCCCTTTGGCAGTCCACTAGTTACAGCTTGCCATCCTGAAAATGCCCCCCTTATCCCAACTCTGTCTTCTATTAGTTAGCTAGTCCTTTATCCATGCTAACATACTACCTGCAATATCATGGGCTCTTATCTTTTAAGTAGCCTTATGCGTGGTACCTTATCGAATACCTTTTGGAAATCCAAATATGTGACATCTACAGGTTCCCCTTTATCTATCCTGCTTGTTACTTCCTCAAAGAATTCTAATAAATTTGTCAGGCATGATTTCCTCTTCATCAAGCCATCCTGATTCTGCTTGATTATATTATGCATTTCTAAATGGTCTGCTATTACATCCTTTATAATAGAGTCTAACATTTTCCCAATTACAGATGTTAAGCTAACTGGCCTATAGTTACCTGTATTGTGTCTTCCTCCCTTTTTGAATAAGGGTGTTACATTTTCCTATCCTCTGGGCTTTGTCCAGAATCTAAGGATTCTTGGAAGATTACTACCAGTGCATCCACTATATTCGCAGCTATTTCCTTTAATATCCTAGGATGCAACCCATCAGGTCCAGGTGACTTATCAGCCTTTAGCCCTATTAGTTTCCCTAGTATTTTTTCTCTGGAGATAGTTATTGTATTCATTTCCTCCCCCCCCAACCACCACCAACCCCTACCACCACCGCCCCCCCGCCCCACCCCGCCACCACCAACCCCCCTCCCCACTTTTTCCCCTTGATTATTTAGTATTTTTGGAATGCTATTAGTATCTTCTACCATGAAGACTGAAGGAAAGTATTTACTCAACTCCTCTGCCATTTCCTGGTTCCCCATTATTATTTCCCCAGCCTCATTCTCTAAGGAGCTTATACTGACTTTGGCCTCTCTCTTCCTTTTTATATATTTAAAGAAGCTCTTACTGTCCATTTTTATATTACTTGCTAGTTTATTTCCTCTCTCTTTTTTTGGTCATCTTCTGTTAGCTTTTAAAACTTTGCCAATCTTCTGGCTTACCACTAATCTTTGCCACGTTGTATTTTTTCTTTCACTTTGATACTGTTGTGGGGAATTTTCAGTCAGAGAACATAGTTCCTTGGCTGTGTGGTGGTCCCTCTGCCACTAATTGAACGAAAAGGTATGTAGGGACAACTCCTTGGTGCTGGTACTTGGACCCCTGCTGCTCGTGAGCCAACCTGGGTCAGTTGAGAACAAAGGTAATAGGCTGAGCTAGTTAATAATGTAAATCAGTGTAAAATAGGGACAGATGTTGACATGGGTTGTATGTGTATTTTGTGCGTTTAAAATAATCAGAATCATCTGGGCATTGTGAACACCCATAACCTTATTGCAGGAGGGCAGTTAAAAAGAGATGGATGTCTGTAAGTAGACAATAGTAAACTATCAATATTCATTGAAGTTCACCTCCGATCGTGAACAGGCTATCAATACTTGTCAGAGTTTACCTCAGGCTGCATTGTAACATGAACTTGATGGTGTGCAGTCGTTAATATGAAATGGGAAGCAATCTCCACGTATTGTTTATTATTTTCACTGTATTGTTAGCCATAGCAATGAATGAAACTGTCTTACTATAAAAACTGGATACATGCTTGTATTTGTTAGATGTGACTCTGGTGTAGTTCACATCTCTCGTTGCAACGATAATAAAATCAACTGTGTCTTCGCCTCTAGCCAGGGTCTCGTGGCTTTCTCTTGTTTTCTCTAGGTCACACTAATTCAACAGGAAACCCTTAGCAAATTAATAGGCCCCAAGAAATGTAACATAGAAATCCCCCAACAATATGATCATTAACTTCCTTGGTTAACCATGGTTGGTTTAGCCCCTTCCTACAATCCATCTTCCTCACTGGGGTATATCTTTGTTGTGAGTCATAAATGATTTTCTTAAATGTCTGCCATTTTTCATAGAACAAAGAACAAAAAAAGTACAGCACAGGAACAGGCCGTTCGGCCCTCCAAGACTGCACAGATCATATTGCCTGTCAATCTAAAACATTTTGCACTTCCGGGGTCCGGATCCCTCTATTCCCATCCTATTCATGTATTTGTCAAGCTGCCTCTTAAATACCATGATCGTACCTGCTTCCACCACCTCTTTTGGCAGCGAATTCCAGACACTCACTACCCTCTGAGTAAAAAACTTGCCCCGCACATCTCCTCTAAAGTTTTCTCCTCTCACCTTAAATCTATCATCAATTGTCTTTTCTGCTAAACTCCTTTCCCAAGAACCATTCGAGCTAATCTCACACCAGCACCCTTTCTGTTTTATCCGAGAAACCTTCTTCCCTTCAATTATTTATCCAATTCCTTTTTGAAAGTCAAGGTAGAATCAGGCAATGAATTCCAGATCCTAACCATTTACCGGGTAAAAAGGTTTCTCTTCAAGTCACCTTTAGTTCTTTTGCCAATCACCGTACATCAACGTCCTCTAGTTCTAGACCCTTCCGTCAATGGGAACAGTTTGTCTCTATCTACTTTATTGAAACCCATCATGATTTTGATCAAATCTCCCATTAATCTTCTCTTCTTTAAGGAGAATAGCGCCAGCTTCTCCAAACTATCCATGTAACTGAAGTCCCTCATGCCTGGAACCATTTTCATAAATCTTTTCTGCATCGTCACTAAGATCTTTATATCCTTCCAACATATGGTGCCCAGGATTGGACACAATTGTGATTGGAACAGTCTATTATGCACTACCTTATCAAATGCCTTTTGAAAGTCCATGTACACCATATCAATCACATTACCCTCATCAACTCTTGTTACTTCCTCAACAAAACTGAATCAAGTTAGTTAAATGCGATTTGTCTTTAACAAATCCATGTTGGCTTTCTTTAATTAATTCACACCTGTCCAAGTGACTGTTAATTTTTTTCCTGGATTATGATTTTTAAAAGCTTCCCCACCATTGAGGTTAAACTGACTGGCCTGTCATTACTGGGTTTATCCTTACACTATTTTTTGAACAAGAGTGTAGCATTTGCAATCCTTCAGTCGTCTGGCACCAGCCCCGTTAGATCAGGAGGATTGAAAGATTATGGCCATTACCTCAGCTTCTCTGCCCTTATCAGCCTAGAATGCGACCTGGAACTAGGCCGGCTGGCCTTGCTATGTCATGACCATTCTTCACGTGTAAATGGCCAGACAATCAGTTTACATGAGAGTGCTGTAGCAAAGCTACAAGTCTGGTTCGAGTTTGGAACAAGGATTAAAAAAGGTGTATGGATGTTAAGGCCTCATCTTTTATTTCTGTTTGTTATCTGGTTTTTTAATCTTTGGGCCCCAGTGCACCAGGTGCCACTTGTTGATTCTTCTATATGTTGCTCCTCTCCCTCCCTACTGTGTGAATCTACATGCTGAGTGTCCACAAGATCTGGGGATGTGGGACGCTCACATGTGCTCCTTTTCTGCTTGTGGAGCTCCTGGCTGGTGTTAACCCTACCTCCTCCTTTGATGGCTGGGGTTTACTCCAATGCATTTCTTACTGGTCACTTCAGATCAGCAAATTGACCATCTAACCCAAGGTATTCCTGAATTTATGGATTCAGTTCCTTCCAAGGCAATTTTATTCATTTGCAGGATGTGGGTGTCACTGCCAAAAGCAGCAGTCATTGTCCATTTCTTATTGACTTTGAGAAGATGGTGGTGAGCTGCCCTCTTGAATGCAACCAAGAGGCTTGCCAGGCCATTTAAGAGGATATTTAAGAGCCAACCACATTGCTGTGAGACTGGAGTGACATATATATCAGACCCAGTAAGCATGGCAGATTTTGGTCATTAGCCATTAGTCAACAGTTCAGTTTTTAACTACAACCAGGTCACCAATACTAAAACTGGCTTTTTATTCCAGCTTCATTTGGTCAATTGAACTGAAATCCCCCAGGTGCCATAGTGAAGTATGAACTCATTGGTGCAGTTACATGCACACTGAGGCAGTTAACTGCTCACTGATGTAATCATCTGTTCATTGGTAGAATTAGCTGCTCACAGGTGAAGTAACCTGCTCACAGGTGGAGTTACCTGCTCACTGGTGGAGTTACCTGTTCTCTGGTGAAGTTACCTGCTCTCTGGTGGAGTTACCTGCTCTTTGGTGGGGTTAACTGCTCACTGGTACAGTTACCAGATCACTGGAGGAGTTACCTGCTCATTGGCAGGGTGAGCTGCTAAACTGTGGAGTTACATGCTCATTAGTGCAGACATCATCTCACTAGTAGAGATATCAGTGCACTGGTGGGGTTGCCTGCTCACAGGTGGGGTTACTTGCTCGCTGGTGGAGTTACCTGCTCAATTGTGGAACTTCCTGCTCTCTGTTGGAGTTACCTGCTCATTGGTGAAATTACCTGCTCATTGGTGAGGTTACATGCTCACTGGTTGTGTTAGCTGCTCACTGGTGCAGTTACCAGCTCACTGGTGGAGTTATCTGTTCACTGGTGGGGTTACCTGCTCATTGGTTTAGTTACCTGCTCACAGGCAGGGTTACCCTCTCATTGGTGGAGTTACCTGCTCATGGGCCAGATTCTCTTCTTGCTAATGGGCTCACCTGGCAGTGGTGTGGTTACCTGCTCACTGGAGGAGTTGCCTGTTCAGTGGTGCAGTTACCTCCTCACAGGTGGGGTTACCTGCTCGCTGGTGGGCTCGCTTGGCAATGGTAGGGTTACCTGATCATTAGTGAAATTTCCTGTCCCCTGTAGGTGTTACCTGGTAACTGGTGGAGTTACCATCTCACTGGTGGCATTATCTGCTCACTGCTGGGGTTACCTTCTCATTGGTGAAGCTTCCTGCTCAATGGAGGGTACACCTGCTGAACAGATGAGGTTATCTGCTCACTGGTGGAATTACCTGTTCATTGATGGTGTTACAAGCTCTTGGGTGGGGTTACCTGCTTGCTTGTGTTCTTACCTGGTAGTGGTGGAGTTACCTGCCCCCTGTAGGTGTTACCCGGTCACAGGCAGAGTTGCCTGCTCAGTGATGGTTTTACTTGCTCACTGGTGGAGTTACCATCTCACTGATGCGGTTATCTGCTCACTGGTGGTGTTACTTGCTCACTGGTGTGGTTACCTGTTCAATGGAGGGTTTACCTGCTCACTGGTGGCGTTACCTGTTCACTGGTGGAGTTACCTGTTGACTGGTGTGGTTACATACTCAGTGGTGGGGTTAAATGATCACTGGTGAAGCTACCTGCTCATCGGTGGAGTTAACTGCTCACAGGTGCTTTTACTTCCTCACAGGTGGGGTTACCTCCTGACAGGTGAAGTTACCTGTTCACCAGCCTGGTTACCTGCTCACTGGTGGAGTTACCTGTTCTATGGAGGGTTTACCTGCTCACAGGCTGAGTAACCTGTTCACTGATTGTGTTCGCTGCTTACTGGTGCAGTTACCAGCTCACTGGTAGAGTTACCTGCTCATTCATGGGATTACCTGCTCACAGGTGGGGATACCTGCTCACTGCTGCAGTTACTTGCTCACTTGTGGAGTTAACTGCTCACTGGTGCAATCACCTGCTTATTGGTGGTTTTACCAGCTCTGTGGTGGGTATAACTGCTCACTGGTGAAGTTACCTGTTCACGGGTGCGGTTACCTGCTCACGGGTGGAGTTATCTGCTTACTGGTGAGTTTACCTGTGCAGTAGTTGAATTACCTGATTATCCCTGGAGTTATCTGCTCACTGGTGGGGTTACCTGATCACTGGTTGAGTTACCTGTTCACTGGAGCAGTTACATGCTACTGGCAGAGTTACCTGCTCACTGGTGGAGCTACCTGCTGGCTAGTGTGGCTACATGCCCACTCTAGGGGTTACCTGGTCACTGGTGGAATTACCTGCTCACTAATGGATTACCAATTCACTGTTGGAGTTTCCTGCTCTCTGGTGGAGTTACCTGCTCATTGGTGAAATTACCTGCTCAGTGTTTGAGTTACCTGCTCAATGGTGGAGTTACCTGCTCACTGGTGGGTTTAACTGCTCACTGCTGAAGCTACCTGGCTCAGTGGTTGAGTTACCTGCTCAGTGGTGGGATTACCTGCTCAGTGGTGGGGTTAACTGCTCGCTGGTGGAGTTACCTGCTCACTGATGGAGTTACCTCCTCACAGGTGGAGTTACCTCCTCACTGGTTATGTTACCTGCTCACAGGTGGACTTACCTGCTCACTGGTGCAGTTACTTGTTCACTAATGCATTTAGCTGCTCACTGGTTGATTTATTTGCTCTCTGGTGGAGTTACCAGCTCATTGGTGGAATTACCTACTCACAGGTGGGGTTACCTGCTCACTTGTGGAGTTTCCTGCTCATTGTTTGACTTATCTGCTCATTGTTGGTGTTACCTGCTGTCTGGTTGTGTTAGCTGCTCACTGGCATAGTTACCAGCTCACTGATAGAGATAGCTGCTCGCTGGTGGGATTACTAGCTCACTAGTGGTGTTACCTGTTGACTGGTGCAGTTACCCCCTCACAACTGGCATTTCTTGCTCACTGGTGGAAATATCTGCTCACTGGTGCAGTTATCTTCTTACAGGTGGAGCTACCTGTTCACTTGTGGAATTACCTGCTCACTGATTGGGTTACCAGCTCACTGGTCAAGCACCTTGCTGAATGGTGGGAGTTAACTGCTCACTGGTTGAGCTACCTGCTCAGTGGCAGAGTTATCTGATCAATAGTGGGGTTTCCTGCTCACTGGTAAGGTTACTTGCTCACTGTTGCAGTTACCTGCTCACTTGAGGAGTTTCCTGCTCACTGGTGGGGTTGCTGGCTCACTGGTGGATTTACCTGTTCACTGGTGGGATTGCCGGTGCAGTGGTGGTGTTACCTGTTCACTGGTGCAGTTACCGCCTCACAGGTGGCATTTCCTGCTCATCAGTGCAATGATCTGCTCACCGGTGGAGTTGCCTGCTCACCGATGCAGTTACCTGCTCACCGATGCAGTTACCTGCTCACCGGCGGCATTATCAGCTCACTGGTGGAGTTACCTGCTCACTGGTGGAGTTACCTGCTCACTGGTGCAGTTACCTGTTCACTGGTGGATTTACCTGCTCACTGACTGCATTAGCTGTTCACTGGTGCACTGGGTTACCTGTTCACTGGTTGGGTTACCTGCTCACCGATGCAGTTACTTGCTCACTGTTTGAGTTCCCTGATCGCAGGTGGACTTAACTGCTTACTGGTGGGGTTAGCTAATCACTGGTGCCATTATCTGCTCACTTGTGGAGTTAGCTGCTTATTGGTGGAATTGCCTGTTCACTGATGGAGTTACTTGCTCATGGGTGGGGGTTACCTGCCCAGTGTATATTAAAAGTATGAAGAGAAATGGGAAGAATTTAACACCTCTTTGAACAAACTGAAGAACCAGTTGGCAGAGAAGATCCAGCAATGTTCAAGACTCTAGGAGGAAGCCAACAGCTACAAGAAGGAGACAGAGGAGCTGAAGAATCAGTTGAATGAAGCTAAAGAGGCTTTGAAAGCAAAAGTCGTAGAACTTTCCAAGATACAGGTAGGTAATGAGATCATGGGTGACTCAACTACTGAACTGATAGAAGTTGAGATTTCACCTGAGAAAAATGTGTCCAACAGTGAAGTCAAAATGAAGGCCGAGACTAAACTCTGTGGTCGAAAGAAGACAAAAAGACAATAAAAGGTGAGAATGACAAAGTTAACAGATGAATCATTGGAAACTAAACTTGCTTGTTTCCTATTTTGCTACAGAACAATGCCCCACATTATGACAGGAACACCACCTGCAGAATTACTGATGAAACGCAGTCTCTGAACAAGGCTAAGCCTGATACTTCCTAATTTGGAGGGGAAGGTGGGGAAAAGTAAAGGGAACCAAAAAGCGATTCATGATTTGCATAATTGTGAGCGACAGTTTACTGCTGGAGAAGCAGTATATGTAAAGAATTTCAGAGGACTACTGAAGTGGTTTCTTGGTAAAGTAAGCTCTGTGACCGGACCATTATTGTACCATTTGGAAGTGAAGGGCCGGATCACTCATAAGTACGTGGATCATTTAAGAAGAAGGGAGATACCCAAGCAAAATGATGTTCCACCTGTAACCACTGCTGAACCTATGGTTCCTGCTGAAGTTGCTCAACCAAGGATAGACATGCCCGATGTCTCTGTCGGAGTGAAAGACACTGAACTGCAAGTGCCTGATGAGGTACCTGATATTAATGCAGTTCCAGAGAATGTATTTCTACAAAAGAATCTGAAGTTGTGGAGCTGTGACTTTCCACACGGATCAGGAAACCACCTGAAAGACTAAACTTGTAATTTTATGACCTGTGTAAATGTTGTAATGTCATGAGATAAATATCCTTGTAAGTATAAATGTACGGAAATGTTAAAGGGGGAGGAATGTAATAATTATAGTTCTGATAAACGTAGGACTGTAGCTTTAAGCATAATCCTGCATTGTAAGATCACATGATCTGTGTAAACCAACGAGTTAGCAGCACGGGGAACATCTAAGGGAGGGTTCTTCTTTAGTTATAGAATTTGATGCACACATGTAGCTGCTACTGCTGTCATGTAAATAAAGTTCAATGTTTCCACCAAGTAAAGCTGCCTGGAAAATTAATTCTATAACAATGGTGTTACTTGCTCACTGGTGGGGCTACCTGCTCATTGGTGGAGTTACCTGCTCAATGGTGGGGTTACCTGTTGACAGGTGGAGTTACTTGCTCACTTCGTTTTCATGTTCATATGAATATACGAACATCTGAACAAGGAGCAGGAATAGGCCATTCAGACCTTCATCCCTTCTCCACCATTTAATAAGATCATGGCTGATCTGATAGTAACCTCAAATCTGCATCCTGCCTACCCCCGATAACCTTTCACCCCCTTGCTTAGCAAGAATCTATCCAGCTCTGCCTTAAAAACATTCAAAGAGTGGAATCGTTCCAGATTTGCACTAAGATTTGCGGGCAGGTCAAACTACATTTTACCTGCCGGCCGCAATAGCGGCTCTTAATGCCACACCCTCCCATACCCACCACATTACTCCTGCACTCCTGGGAAACACACTGTTTGCTCGCCCACCACCACCTCGCCACTACCTCACGCCGGGCACCATATTTAAAGTCCAGCCACAAGCACATATCTCAGTACTTCTAAATCACCACTGTTGCATGGAAAACATGGCCCTGAAACTGAAGAAGACTGCAGTCCCCAGGTTCAGTGACATGTCCCAAGAGCACCTTTTTGATGCCATGCAGGCCTGCCGGGTTGTCCTCTACCTCCGCTCGGGCCGCAGGATGGGCAGCAACAGCACTAACCAGGCTTGGGAGGTGGTGGCAGAGGTGGTCAGCACCAGCATCCTGCAAAAGAGGACAGCCACCCAGTGCCACAAGAGGATGAATGAATGAACTCCATTCTGCCAGGGTAAGTCACTCTTCTCATCACTCTCAACTCACACACTCACAAACCCATCACACTTCCACAGGGATCTCACTCACTACCGGTTCAAGGGATATCACCATTCACTCTCACACACACACCTTCATTGTCCTCATCCTGTCCATGGGACCATTCACCACCCACACAGGCCAGGCGTACTTATCATCTGGCCTGGCAGGTGTCCTGCTTACAATCTTTCCATTTCTATTCATGCAGGACAAGCTGGCACACAACAAGAGAGAGAGGCTGCAGACCGGTGGTGGAATGTCTGAAATCAAGGTCCTCACCGACTTTGAAAACAGAGCCATCCAGCCTGACCGGTGAGTATCTGGACCGCTCCTATGCTAACAGTGAGGATCCGGCAGTACAACATCCATCAGACAACCATGCTGTGAGTGATGTGTCCTCTTTCACAGGCCACTGCCATGCACTAATTATCTCTCCTTGCTTTCGCAGGCACATCTGCCAAACAGCCGACAGAGTCCATGATCCAGGGCCTCCAATCAAGCCCCAAGGAGGAATCTGAAGGCACCCTCCATGAAGTCCCATCACAGCCCTCACCCATACCATCCATCAGCGCAGAGACACACACCTCGATGGGACCTAGCTTTAGAGTAGCCTCGGGAACACAATCTGGTGAGCACATCGCACTTTCTGATCCACAGCAGGCAGTGGCAGGGACTTCCCAGGTGTCTGGCACTCAGAGGACTGCTGGAGGCTGGAACGTTGCTGAGTCCAAGTCAGATGATGAGCCTCTGGACTCGGTCATGTCACAGTTGCTGAAGCTGCAAAGGCAAGCTCCAGCTCCACAGGCCAAGGAGGGTGCCATTACCGCACAGCAGGATCCTGAAAGCAGGCCAGGGCCCTCCAAGTCTCAGTCCTCCAGGGGACGCCCGCCAAGGTCATCACAGACAGGAGGTAGCAGTCAGCCGGTTGCCACCACCTCCACTGTGGATGTCTGGGGAGCACCAAGACATAACGACAGGGTTAGGAAGGTTAAGGAGAATTAACTCTTTTAAGAATCAACCAAATAAACTAAATTAACAAAATGAGGGAGAAAATAAACACAGCCCCTAAATTAGGGTAGCTGTAAAACCAAAGACACCGTTTAAAAGAAACTTACAAACATCAAATCAAAATGTGATTAAGAGGGTCAATAAAGCATCCCAGTCCCCACGGTGCCCACCGTGCACGGAAGGCCTCGACGACGCTGGCAGACACCGCGTGCTCTCTCTCCAGGGACACCCGGCCGTGAACGTAGCCACGGAAGAGGGGCAGACATTCAGGTCGGACGACCCCCTCGGTCGCCTGCTGCCTGGACCTGTTAATGGCCAACTTGGCCAGGCCCAGGAATTTGACAACAGGGTTTGCAAATTGGCACTTTATATCCTAACATCAGAATAGATTAATCGAGACTCGACTTCATCTCTACCCCAGGAAGGCCTAATGTTCCAACAACATTGTGATAAGGGAATGAGGTTAAAGTTCATTAAATTCTGCTTTATGGATCAGCAGTATGTTAGTCCTGAAAGGTGAATAAAAACTTTGATTTGCAATTTGTTCCTGGATTGCAGGTGAATTCAAGGTGTTGGAATGAGCACACAAACCTGCAACCAACTCATCTACCTTCAATCCCACCAGCCCAGCATACAGCAGAGTCTGCAGAATGTACTCTGGAGTAATGAGCCATCTCAGAACCCATTGGGCTGGGGCAGAAGCAAGTCATCCTTATCCCCAAAGGACTGTCTATGAAGAAGATAAATGCAAGTATTTCTTTTTTGTATAGAGTACTAAGTATCAACATCTGTAATTCTTTCACTTGATTGGTTTACATGATGCGGAGAAGATGGCCAATGTGCTGTAGAATGGTTCTCAAGTTACCTTGTCCTTTCGCCTTTGATATTGCCCACACATGCAACTGAAATAACTTAAAATCCAAATCTCACAAAAGTCTAACAAAGTCACATTTGATGGAGTGATTCCACAATTGCAGTGTTCAACCCACACTTACAGGGGGCGATGGCTGGAGAGAGAGAGGGCCTCATTCACCGGCCTATTAATGTAATTTAACGATAACTCTGCATATTGTCATAAACAGCAGAATGGAAGAACGGTCTCGAACCAACCTTTGTATAAAACTGCACCCTAATAACCTTGTTCTCAAGCACACATTTGCAGTTGTGTAGTGTGTTTTGGAATAGTTAAAGCATTTGTTTGCCTCCTAATAAGTCGGCATTAATGAAGGTTTTAAAAAAAATCACTGCTTTTTGAAAATATATATCTGAAATTCAGATAAAAAGCAGAATCTAACAAACCACAGTGTACAGGCTGGAGAGAAAGAAGTGGAAGATTCCAAGAATGCGAATTGCACAGGGTGGGGTTGAACCGAATTTCCTTTATCAGTAACATATCTTTAGTGGGGGATCTTGCCCTAGATTTACACCATGGCCACTTCATTCGAACAAACACACGCACAGGTGAAATATGAAGTAGGAACAGGAGAGGCTATTCAGCCCCTCAAGCCTGCTCTGCCATTGTGAGATCATGGCTGATCTGATTGTGGCCTCAACTCCACATTCCACTGAATCCCGATAACCTTTGACTCCCTTGTTAGTCAAGGATCTATCTACCTCTGCCTGAAAAATATTCATTGACTCCGCCTCCACCGCTCTCTGGAGTAGAGAATTCCACAGACTCATGACCCTCGGAAAGAAAAATAATCTCATTTCCATCTTAAATGGGAGACCCATTATCTTTAAGTTGTGTTCCCTAGTTCTAGTCTGTCTCACATGGGTAAATATCCTCTCAGCATCCAACCTGTCAAGGCCCCTCAGGAGCTTATATGTTTCAATAAGATCACCTCTCATTCTTCTCACCTCCAATGGATACATACCCAGCCTGTCCAATCTTTCCTTGTAAGATAATGCCGCTCACCCATCCTAGGTATCAGCTGAATTAACCTTCTCTGAACTGCTTATAACACATTTATATCCTTTCTTAAATAAGGAGACACAAACTGTACACTGTACTCTAGATGTAGTCTCACCAACACTGTATACAACAGCAATCAAACATCCCTGCTTTTATATTCCATTCCCCTTGAAATAAACACCAACATTCCATTTGCCCCATTAATCACTTGCTGTACCTGCACACTAACTTTTCCTGATTCATGTACCAGATCCTTCTGTATCTCAGAATTCTGCAGTACCTTTCCACTTAAATAATTTGCTGCTTTACTTTTCTTCCTGCCAAAATGGACAAGTTCACATTTTCCCACATTATACTCCGTCTGCCAAATTTCTTTTTACTTGTGTAACCTATCAATGTCCCTTTGCAGCCTTATGTCATCTTCTCAACTTACTTTCCTACCTATCTGTGTCACCAACAAAGTTAGCGACCATACATTCAGTCCCTTCATCCAAGTCATTGATATAAATTGTAAATAGTTGTGGCACTCCACTCATCACATCTTGTCAACCTGAAAAAGACCCATTTATCCCCACTCTATACTTCCTGTTACCTAACCAATCCTCTGTCCATGCTAATATGTTACTTCCTACACCATGAGCCCTTATTTTGTGTAGTAACCTTTGATGTGGCACTTTGTCAAATGCCTTCTGGAAATCTAATTACAGTAAATCCACAGGTTCCCCTTTATCCATGTTGCTTGTTTCTTCCTCAAGCAGCCCCAAAAAATTAGTCAAACATGATTTCCTTTTCACAAAACCATGTTGACTCTGCTTGAGCATATTGAGATTTTCTATGTGCCCCATTAGCACCTCCTTAATATTAGGTTTCAACAATTTCCCTACGATAGATTTTAAGGTAAGTGGCCTGGAGTTTCCTGCTTTCTGTCTCCTTCCTTCCTGGAATAGAGAAATCACATTCGCTATTTTTCAATCTGATTGAACTGTTCCAGAATCTAGGGAATTTTGGATAATTAAAACGAATGCACATTGCAATAAAGCTTATATCAGACAGCTGTAAGGGAGACAACCCAACATTAAGACTAAAGTTTAGATTGCCAGCACTTTGAGTAGCCTCTATAAGCATTTATAACATTCATGGAAATAATTTCACCCATAAAATAAGAGAAATTTACCTTCAAAAGGGTTTAAAAACATCCTCTGCAGTTGATAGTAGGAATCTACTAATCCTTTGTTGTGAAGTACTATCTATTTAAAAAGTTTAATGCCATTACGCTAAAATAACACCAATAACCTAGGAAACTATCTCAAAGCACTTTATAGAAGTGCAATCAAAAAAAATCTGATGCCAAGACACTTTTTTTTATTCCTTCATGGGATGTGGGCATCGCTGGCAAGGCCAGCACCTGTCTCCCATCCCCAATGGGCCCCGAGAAGTTGGTGGCAAGCGGCTGTCCCAAGCTGCCGCAGTCCGTCGGTGCAGGCATACCCAGGGCTCTGCCAGGGAGGGAGTTCCAGGCTCCTGGCCCAGCGACAGTGAAAGAAAGTCAGTAAAGCCTCAGGCCAGAATGGTGTGTGGCCTGGAGGGAAACCCACAGGTGGGATGTTCCCGGGCGTCAGCTGCCCTCGCCCCTCCCACTGGCAGAGGCCATGGGCCCGGAAGGCGCAGCTGAAGGAGCCCTGGTAAACTGCCACAATGTGGCCCACAGATGGTACACACTACCGCCACTGTGTGCCAGCGGTGCGGGGACTGAACACCCAAGGTGGTGGATGGGGTGCCAACCAAGCGGGCCCCTCCCCCCCGGATGGTGGTCAAACCTTCTGAGTGTCACTGGAGCCGCACTTATCCAGGCAAGTGGAGAGCACAGCACCACACCCCGACCCGTGCCCTGCAGATGGCGGACAGGCCCTGGGGAGCCAGGAGGTGAGCCACTCCCAAAAGAATCCCCAGCATCAGGCCCGATCCCATAGCCACAGATCCACATGGCGGTCCAGTTCAGTCCCCGGCGACTGTCAACTCCTATAATGTTAGGTTTACCTGCTGACAAGTAGAATTACCTACTCTCTGTTGCATTTACCTGTTCACTGGTGGAGTTACCTGTTGACTGATGGGGTTACCTGTTCACGGGTCAAGTTACCTATTCACTGGCGGGGTCACCCAACTCACTGGCGGGGTTACTTCTTGACTAGTGAGGTTACCTTTTGACTGGTGGGGTTACCTGTTCACAGATGGGGTTATCTCTTCACAGGTGGGGTTACCTGTTCAATGGTGCATTCATCTGTTCACTGGTGCATTCACCTGCTCACTGGTGGAGTTACCTGCTCATTAGTGGAGTTACCTGCTCATTGGCTCTCTCTCACTTTTCAGGAAATAATGGAAAACTTGTTGCAATGAACATTTTGCTTTTTCAGATGCATGGAAAATAACTTGGTAGAGGTTTCTTTAAATTTGCAGGGAAATGTAAATGATTTTATCTTTTAGCACATTTCCCCTCTCCGTGCACTGAAGTGCTCCACCAATAAAGCTTCAATACATAATTGTGGACTTGAAGTAAACCTTAAATGTCATTTTAGATGTGATGGTGCAGGAAATACTTTATTATCATTTAGCCTCATGTTTGAAAAGGGATGCTTTTAGATTTGGGCTGCAACAAAGGAAGTCAAGTATAGTAAATTACCTTTAAAAAAAATGGAAAATAAACATTTCCCTGAAATAATTTGGATCTGAAATATTTTCCTGACACAAGCCAGACTCCCTTTGTTTAAACCGCTTAGCTAGCCCATTCTCCACTTAATGTGTTTTTTCCCTTTTTTGGCTTTTTGCATAGAAATTCTGCAAACAATCTTGAGACCTTTGAATTCTGTTGAAAAATCGAAAACATCCCAGGAAACTTAACATTGCCCTAGAGAGTTGGTTAGTGAAAGTGTTACTTAGCCAGAGAGCCAGCCCTGTGGGCAGTCTATGGTTTTGGGATATGTCTCATATTTCACAACTTAGCAGCAAACAGCCGCCACAGGTTGTCTGTTAAACATGCGTTCACCTCTGGGGCCTATCTGCAAAAGAGCAAGGCTATATCTTTGGAAGTATAATGAAATCCAGGCTACAAACTTTTTTTTAGACTTGGTCTGGTCTGACTTAGTTTTCCAGCTCTAGAAAGAGAGAAAGGACTTGCAGCTCTACAGCATGTTTCACAACCCAGGACATCCCAAAATGCTTCTCAGCCAATGAAGTATTTTTGAAGTGTGGTCACTGTTTCCTACTTTACAACAGTACTTCAAAAAGGCTTCATTAGCTGTGAAGCACTTTGGGATGTCCTGAAGCTGTGAAATACACAAGAACTACAAATCCTTTCTTTCCTGAGTGGGCAAAAAACTCCAGACCTGAGCAAATTGAAAGAAGAGTGTGGATTGGCATTAGACGCTGGTTAAATTTATAAAAACAAAAAACTGCGGATGCTGGAAATCCAAAACAAAAACAGAATTACCTGGAAAAACTCAGCAGGTCTGGCAGCATCGGCGGAGAAGAAAAGAGTTGATGTTTCGAGTCCTCATGACCCTTCAGCAGAACTGAGTGAATCACTCAGTTCTGTTGAAGGATCATGAGGACTCGAAACGTCAACTGGTTAAATTTGATCTCTTACTGTGGACTGAAGTTGAAAGCATTCCTTCATACAAATCTCTGTTTAACAAATTAACAAAGAAGGATTCACATTTGGGTTTGAATCCAAACCTTAATCCAATCCTTCCCTTATTGCCTGTGTTTACCGATGTTGTCCTTCTTTCAGTTTGTGTCTATAACTTTCCCATAAAATGTTTCGGGATGTTTCAGTCTGTTAAACGCATTACGCAAATGCAACTTGCTGTCTGCAAAGAACTTGAGGCACTAGAACCATCCAGCACCCTGGGTAGTATCGGCCCAGATTTGCAAAAAGTGTTGTTTCAACCGTTGGCCACAATGGCGGGTTTTTGCACCGTATCATCCCATTCCCTGCCTCATTAATAATACATACACATAAAAAGCTCCGAACCTTGATGGGCGGGCTCTAATTTTCCTGCTCTGCCGTCACCTCAGGCCTTCAATAATCCTGGCGCCATATTTAAAGGGTGCCCTGCACAGAGCTCGGTCTCTCGAAGGAATTGGAAGCTGCTGCAAAGTCATGGCTCCCAAAAGGAGGAAACATGCTGGCCCCAAACTTAGCGACACCTCCGTCGGGCACCTACTGTACACAGTGGAAGCACACCATGAAGTCCTCTATCCCTGCTCTGGGTGAAGACCAGCAAGCAAGGTCACCAATCTACCATGGGAGGCAGTGGCAATGGTGGTCAGTGCCAATGTCCTGCAAAAGAGGACAGCCACCCAGTGCCACAAGAGGAGGAATGGTCTCCTCCGTTCTGCCAGGGTAGCTCACTCTTCTCACACTCTCAACTCACATACTCAAACCCACCACACATCCACAGGGTCCTCACTCACTGCCAGTTCAAGGGACATCACCATTCACTCTCTCACACATATCTTCATTGTCCTCATCCCATCCATATGACCACTCACCACCCACACATGCCAGATGTACTTATCATCTGGCCTGGCAAGCATCCTGTTTACACCCTCGCCATCTATATTCATGCAGGACAAGCTGACACACAAGAGGGAGAGGTCACAGATTGTTGGAGGAATGCCTGATATCAAGATCCTCATGGACTTTGAAAACAGAGCCATCCAGCTGATCTGGACTGTTCCAGTGCTGACGGTGAGCTTGGCAGTGCTCAACCAAGTGAGGATCCAGCAGTGCAACATCTATCAGACAGCCGTGCTGTGAGTGAGTTCCCCTGTTCCGCAGTTCCCTGTCATGTACTAATTATCTCTTTGCTTTCACAGGCACATCTGAGAAACAGCCAAGGGGGTCCACGACCCAGGTCATTGACTCAAACCCTGAAGACAACTCAGAAGAGGAATCTGCTGAAGCCCCAATTGAAGTCCTGTCACAGCGCTCGCCCACACCCTCCAACAGTGCAGAGACACGCACTTTGGTGTGACCTAGTTCTAGAGTAGCCTCAGGGTCACAATCTGGTGAGCAGATCACACTGTCTGATCCACAGCAGGCAAAGGCAGGGACTTCCCAGGTTTCCAGTACTCAGAGGATTGCTGGAGGCCAGAACGTTGCTGAGTCTGATTCAGATGATGAGCCTCTGGACTCGGTCATACCTCAGCTGCTGGGGCTGCAAAGGCAGGCTTGGGAACATCAGGAAGGGATGTCCACTGCACTCCTCAGATTGCAAAGCACGATGGATGAGCCCTTCCGTCTTCAGGCTAAGGTGATAGTGCTGGCATGCCAATGCACTGAGGTCAACACTGGTAGGGTGGCGGTCCCCATGGAGACCTTGGTGCAGGATGTCACTCCTGCACTGCTGCATGGGCTGAACTCCATCACTGATGCCATAATTGGCCACAAGCAGTGTGTAAGTGACAGGGATGCTGGGCAGCTCAATCTCACTCCAGGTATCCCTGCTCCTCAAGGAGTTGGCCACTTGGGCACCCATAGGGAGGAGGATCACCAGGTGCACACTCTGGGCCCATCCATCCAGGTGATTCCGAGAGTGTCCGGCCCATCTGACTCCCCTCTTCCTGTGACCTCAGCAGCTCCAGCCCCACAGGAAGGGAGGGAGGGATAAACCAGGGAACTACAAGCCAGTCAGTCTAACCTCAGTGGTGGGGAAACTATTGGAAGCAATTCTGAGGGACAGAATTAATCTACACTTGGAGAGACAGGGATTAATCAAGGACAGCCAGCATGGTTTTGTTATGTTCTGATGAAGAGTCATGCAGACTCGAAATGTTAACTGTATTCCTCTCTGCAGATGCTGTCAGACCTGAGTTTTTCCAGCTATTTTTGTTTTTGTTTCAGATTTTCAGTATCCACAGTATTTTGCTTCTATCTTATGGTTTTGTTAAGTGGAGGTCATATCTGATCAATTTGATTGAATTTTTCGAAGAGGTGACCAGGTGTGTAGATGAGGGCAATGCATTTGATGTAGCCTACTTGGACTTCAGCAAGGCTTTTGATAAGGTCCCGCATGGGAGACTGATGACAAAGCTAAGAGACCATGGGATCTAAAGCACTTTGACAAATTGGATCCAAAGTTGGCTGAGTGGCAGGAAGCAGAGGGTGATGGTTGAAGGGTGTTTTTGTGACTGGATGCCTGTGTCCAGTGGGGTTCCACAGGGATCGGTGTTGGGTCTCTTGCTGTTTGTGGTATATATAAATGATTCAGACTTGAAAGTAGGAGGGTTGATCAGTAAATTTGCGGATGACACGAAAATTGGTGGAGTGGTAAATGGTGAGGAGGATAGCCTTAGATTACAGGAGGATATAGACAGGCTGGTCAGATGGGCTGATCAGTGGCAAATGGAATTTAATCCGGATAAGTGTGAGGTGATACACTTGGGCAGGACAAACATGGCATGAGAATACACAATGAATAGCAGGACCCTGGGAAGTACCGAGGATCAGAGGGACCTTGGTGTGCATGTCCACCGGTCCCTTCAGGTAGCGGGACAGTTAGATAAGGTGGTTAAGAAGGCATATGGGATACTTGCCTTTATTAGCCGAGGCATAGAATATAAGAGCAGGGAGCTTATGCTGGAACTGTATAAAATGCTGGTTAGGCCACAGCTAGAGTATTGCGTGCAGTTCTGGAATCTACATTTTTGGAAGGATGTGATTGCACTAGAGAGAGAGCAGAGGAGATTTACCAGGATGTTGCCTGGGCTGGAGAGTTTTAGTTATGGGGAGAGATTGGATAGACTGGGGTTATTTTCCCTGGAGCAGAGGAGATTGAGAGGGGACATGATTGAGGTGTATAAAATTATGAGGGGGGGGTGCATAGATAGGGTAGACAGGAAGGAACTTTTCTCCTTGGTAGAGTGATCAATAACCAGGGGCCATAGATTTAAGGTAAGGGGCTGGAGGTTTAGAGGGGATGTGAGGAAGAATTTTTTCACCCAGAGGGTGTTGGGATTCTGGAACTCACTGCCTGAAAGGAATTTAGAGGCAGAAACCCTCATAACATTTAAGAAGTACTTGGATGTGCATTGCAGGAAAATGGGATTATAATAGCTAGGTACTTGTTTGACCGGCGCAGACTCGATGGGACAAAGGACCTTTTTCTGTGCTGTAGACCTCTATGACTCTCTGACTCTATAAGTCTCAGCCCTCCAGAGGACGTCTGCTATGGTAATCATAGAAAGGGCGTTCACAGTCAACAGGCTACCTCCACCTCTGCTGTGGATGACTCTAGGGCACCAAGATGTAACGGCAGGGTTAGGAAAGTTAAGGAGAATTAGTTGCACAACCAGCTTATATTTCAACTCTTTCTTGGACTCGAACGCAAGTTCTGTCGAAGGGTCATGAGGACTCGAAACGTCAACTCTTTTCTTCTCCGCCGATGCTGCCAGACCTGCTGAGTTTTTCCAGGTAATTCTGTTTTTGTTACAGGTATTAATCACTTGTACATACTGTTCACTATTTTCAATAAAACTCCCAAGAATGTCTCCCTGCCCATGGCTCCTTGTTCAGATGAGCAGTGTTCTTGTCACTCAGATGTGAAACCTTTCTGTACAAGATAAAGGCAGATGTCTCAGTCCAGGGCCTCTTCCCTGTGCTCTGTGCAGCCTTCAGACCACAGTGATGGTCCAGCCTCACACTCCCTGGACACATTAATGATGCCTGCACCTTGACGGTGCTTGTCTTACTGCCGGACTGTAGTGGGCAGGCGTCACAGAGTTCTCTCATTCTCTCTGTGCGCTCTCAGCACATTTGAGGTGGGACTGGCCCCCATCTCTTCAGCATCTGTGACCGGTGACACTGTGCACCAGCTCCTGAAGGGGTCAGGTACTGAAGTCAGACAAAGGATCAGATGCATTTGAAGTTTCATGGCTGCATCTCTATGATAGGACCCTGATCATGGAGCGTAAGTGAGCTGTTCTTGGCCAGACAGGAGTCAGACATTCACAGAGGCTATGTGAAGATCTATGAAGTGTCTTTACTGCATGTTGTCATCATCACCCTGGAATATTGCAACTATTAGGGCCTCCACTACATCTCCATGACATGAGCCTGAGCACTGAGGGTATGTGCACTGCCGTCAGCCACACAGGAGTCAAACGTTCATAGATGCAAGGTGGGGATGTCAGGACTGTCCTCACTGCATCTCATCAACATCCTCTATGAGGTCCATTGATTGCACCTACCTCATCTGGATAGTACGATGGCCTCATCACCGACATCCTTGCCTTCGAGGATCTCATCACCATCATCCCCTTCAACATCCTCCTCAGCAAAGGAGATGTGCAGCTCTTCCATGTCCTCCTCAGCCAGGCCCTCCCCTATTGAGGTGTCAGTTTATGGAGCGTGCAGCAAGTGACAATGATACACGACACCCTTGGTGGATGGTATTGCAGGGCTCCACTGGAGCTGTCTAGGCACCAGGACCTCATTTTCAAAACACCCGCCAAAGTGCGGGTTGTGGCATGAGCCTCATTATACTGTCGCTCTGCTGCAGTCTGATGTCACTACACGGGCATCATCAGCTACGGCCTCTGTGGGTAGCCCTTGTCCCCAAGGAGCCAACCCTACAGCCTCTCTGGATCCTGGAAGGCGTCAAAGAACTGAAACTTGCTAATGATGTAGGAGTCGTGAATGGTCCCTAGGAAGCGTACGCAGACCTGCAGGATGTGTTTGTGGTGGTTGCATACCAGCCGAACATTCAGTGAGTGGATGCCCTTGCGGGTGACCTAGTTGACAGCTTGTAGTCATGGAGATCTAAGCGCTACGTGAGTGTAGTTGATGGCACCCTGCACTTGTGGAAAACCTGAGGTTGTGCAAATCCCAGAGCTCTTGCTTCCTGGCTTTCCTGATTCCGGGCAAAATGTGACTTCGTGAAGATGGCATCCGTGACCTCCTGGATACAATTGTGGGTGGAGGCTTGCAAGGTCCTTCTCAGGTCACCTGTGTAGCCCTGGAAGGAGCCATTGGTTTACAAACTGAGCGCCACGGCCACTGGCAGTGGATGCCCTCCATATCCCCGTGGCATCAAATCCTGCAGCAGGTGGCAGATGTGACTGACCAGTTCCCTAGACATGTACAGTCTTCAGCTACTCTGGTTCTTGGTCATCTGCAGGAATGACATCGCTGTCTCTAGACTCTGGGCCTAGTGAGGTGCCTACGAGTGGCGCCTCACTTTCAATATTCAGCTGTGTGCACAACAGGCTCTGCCGCCCCTTCATCTTGAGGTAGGTTCTCCTCCCTTTGCTGAGCCAGGCTGCTCTCTACTGTAAGCCATGAGGCATACCGTTAAATCACCAAGATGCATGATCCTGATATTTTGCATTACTGCATTACTGACCCACAACAACACATTACTGACCCAGAACTCTGCATTATGGATCTCAACACTGCATTACTGACCTACAAACTGCATTACTGATCCACAACACAGCATTACTGATTTACAGCACCGCATTACTGATCTACAGCACCGCATTCATGATCTACAATACCGCATTACTGATTTACAGCACCACATTACTGATCTACAGCACCGCATTACTGATCAACAACACCGCATTACTGATCAACAACACCGCATTACTGATCTACAACACCACATTACTTTTTAAAAATTCATTAATGAGATGAGGATTTCACTGGCTAGGCCAGCATTTATTGCCCATCCCTACTTGCCCTTGAGAAGGTGGTGGTGAGCTGCCTTCTTGAACTGCTGCAGTCTGTGTGGTGTAGGTACATGCACAGTGCTGTTAGGGAGGGTGTTCCAGGGTTTTAATTCAGCGACAGTGAAGGAACAGTGATATATTCCCAAGTCAGGATGATGAGTGACTTGGAGGGGAACTTCCAGGTGGTGGTGTTCCCATCTATCTGTTGCCCTTGTCCTTCTGGATGGTAGTGGTCATTGGTTTGGAAGGTGCTGTTGAAGGAGCCTTGTTGAGTTCCTGCAGTGCATCTAGTACCTGGTACACACTGTTGCTACTGTGCGTTGGTGGTGAAGGGAGTGAATGTTTATGGATGTGGGCTGTTTGTCCTGGATGGTGTTATGCCTCTTGAGTGTTGTGGGAGCTGCACTCATCCAGGCAGGTGGAGAGCATTCCATCACACTCCTGACATATGCCTTGTTTATGGTGGACAGGCTTAGGGGAGTCAGGAGGTGAGTTACTGATTGCACAACTCCTAGCCTCAGACCTGCTCTTGTAGCCACAGTATTTATATGGCTAGTCCAGTTCAGTTTCTGGTCAATGGTAACCCATAGGATGTTGATAGTAGAGAATTCCATGATGGTAATGCCATTGAACATCAAGGGGCAATGGTTAGATTCTCTCTTGTTTGAGATGGTCATTGCCTCACACTTAGGTGGCGTGAATATTACTTGCCACTTTTCAGCCCAAGCCTGGATATTGTCCATGTCATGCTGCATTTGGACATGGACTACTTCAGTATCTGAGGGGTTGTGAATGGTGCTGAACATTGTGCAATTATCAACAAACATCCCCACTTCTGACCTTATGATGGAAGGAAGGTCATTCATGAAGCAGCTGAAGATGGTTCAGCCAAGGACATTACCCTGGGGAACTCTTGCAGTGATGTCCTGGGACTGAGATGGCTGACCTCCAACAAGGAGTCAGGAGGGCTAAAAGGGTTCATGAAAAATCATTGGCAACCAGGATTAAGGAAAATCCCAAGGCCTTTTATACATATGTAAAAAGAGAGTAGCCAGGGAAAGGGTACATCCACTCAGGGACAGAGGTGGGAATCTGTGTGTGGAGCCAGAAGAAATGGGAGAGATACTGAATGAATACTTCTCATCAGTATTCACCAAAGAGAAGGACTTAGTGGTCGATTTGTCTAGGGAAGAATGTGTAGATTGCCTGGATCATGTTGAGATCAAAAAAGAGGTGTTAGGCGTCTTGAAGAATATTAAGATGGATAAGTCCCCAGGGCCAGATGGGATCTACGCCAGAGTACTGAGGGAGGCAAGGGAGGGGATTGCTGGGGCCTTGACAGAAAGCTTTGTATCCCCACTGGCAACGAGTGAGGTCCCAGAGGTCTGGAGCATGGCCAATGTTGTTCCATTGTTTTAGAAGGAAAGCAGGGATAATCCAGGAAATTACAGGCCGGTGAGCCTTACATCAGTGGTAGGGAAGTTATTGGAGAAGATTCTTCATGACAGGATCTACTACCATTCGGAAGCAAATGGGCGTATTAGTGAGAGGCAGCATGATTTTGTGAAGGGGAGGTCATGTCTCACTAACTTGATCGAGTTTTTCGAGGAAGTGACATAGATGATCGACGATGGAAGGGCAGTGGATGTTATATACATGGATTTCAGTAAGGCCTTTGACAAGGTCCCTCATGGCAACTGGTACAGAAGGTAAAGTCGATCAGAGGTGAGCTGGCAAGATGGATACAGAATTGGCTTGGTCATAGAAGACAGAGGGTAGCAGTGGAAGGGTGCTTTTCTGAATGGAGAGCTGTGACTAGTGGTGTTCTGCAGGGATCAGTGCTGGGAACTTTGCTGTTTGTAGTATACGTAAATGATTTGGAGGAAAATGTAACTGGGCTAATTAGTAAGTTTGCAGATGACACTAAGGTTGGAGGAGTTGCAGATAGTGAAGAGGATTGTCAAAGGATACAACGGGATATAGATTGGTTGGAGACTTGGGCGGAGAAATAGCAAATGGAGTTTAATCCGGACAAATGCGAGGTAATGCATTTTGGAAGGTCTAGTACAGGTAGGAATTATACAGTAAATGGCAGAACCCTTAAGTGCATCAACGAGCAGAGGGATCTGGGTGTACAGGTCCACAGGTCACTGAAAGTGGCAACGCAGGTGGATAAGGTAGTCAGGAAGGTATATGGCATGCTTGCCTTCATCGGCAGGGGTATTGAGTATAAAAGCTGGGAAGTCATGCTGCAGCAGTATAGAACTTTGGTTAGGCCACACTTGGAATATTGCATGCAATTCTGGTCGCCACATTACCAGAAGGATATGGAGGTGCTGGAGAGGGTGCAGAGGAGGTTTACCAGGATGCTGCCTGGTCTGGAGGTTATTAGCTATGAGGAGAGGTTGGAGAAACTCGGATTGTTCTCACTAGAGCGATGGAGATTGAGGGGCAATTTGATAGAAGTTTACAAAATTATGAGTGGCATGGACAGAGTAGATAGTCAGAAGCTTTTTCCCAGTGTGGAAGAGTCAATTACTAGGGAAAATAGATTTAAGGTGAGAGGAGAAAACTTTAGAGGAGATGTGCAGGGCAAGTTTTTTACGCAGAGGGTAATGAATGTCTGGAATTTGCTGCCAGAGGAGGTGGCGGAAGCGGGTACAATAATGATGTTTAAGAGACAGATTGATAAATACATGAATAGGATGGGAATAGAGGGATACGGACCCTGGAAGTGCAAAATGTTTTAGTTTGACAGGCAATATGATCGGCGCAGGCTTGGAGGGCCGTAGGGCCTGTTCCTGTGCTGTACTTTTCTTTGTTCTTTGCTCTTAACCACAACCATCTTCCTTTGTGCTCAGTATGACTCCAACCAGTGGTGAGTTTCCCCCATGATTCCCATTGAATCCGGTTTTGCTTGGGCTCCTTGGTGCCACACTCGGTCAAATGCGGCCTTGATGTCAAGAGCAGTCATTCTCACCTCACCTCGGGAGTTCAGCTCTTTTGTCCATGTTTGAACCGAGGTCAGGAGCTGAGTGGCTCTTGCCGAACCCAAACTAGTAAGCAGGTCATTGCTAAACAAGTGCCGCTTGATAGCACTGTTGATGACCCCTTCAATCACTTTACTCATGATCAAGAGTGGACTGATGGGGCGGTAATTGGCCGGGTTGGATTTGTCCTGCTTTTTGCATACAGGACATACTGGGCAATTTTCCAATTAGCCGGGTAGATGCCAATGTTGCAGCAGTACTGGAACAGCTTAGCTAGGGGCACGGCAAGTTCTAGAGCACAAGTCTTCAGTACTATTACCAGAATATTGTCAGGGCCTATAGCCTTTGCAGTTTCCAGTGCCTTCAGCCGTTTCTTGATATTACATGGAGTGAATTGAATTGGCTGAAGACTGGCATCTGTGATACTGGGGACCTCCGGAAGAGACGGAGATGGATCGTCCATTCAGCACTTCTGGCTGAAGATTGTATAAAATGCTTCAGCCTTATCTTTTGCACTGATGCGCTGGGATCCTCCATCATTGAGGATGGGGATATTTGTGGAGCTTCCTCCTCCAGTGAGTTGTTTAATTGTCCACCACAATTCACAACTGGATGTGGCAGGACTGCAGATCTTTAGATCTGATCTGTTGGTTGTGGGTTTGCTTAGCCCTGTCTATCACTTGCTGCTTATACTCTTTGGCACACAAGTAGTCCTTTGTTATAGCTTCACCAGGTTGACACCTCATTTTTAGGTATGCCTGGTGCTGCTCCTGGCATGCCCTCCTGCACTCTTCATTAAACCAGGGTTAATCCCCTGGCTTGATGGTAATGGTAGAGTGGGGGATATGCCAGGCCATGAGGTTACAGATTGTGTTCGAGTACAATTCTGCTCCTGTTGATGGCCCACAGCATCTCAGAGCTGCCCAGTCTTGAATTGCTAGACCTGTTTGAAATCTATCCCATTTAGCACAGTGATAGTGCCACACAACATGATGGAGGGTATCCTCATGTGAAGATGGGACTTCGTCTCCACAATGACGGTGTGGAGGTCACTCCTACTGATGCTGTCATGGACAGATGCATCTGCAACAGGCAGATTGGTGAGGATGAGGTCAAGCATGTTTTTCCCTCTTGCTGGTTCCCTCACCACCTGCTGCAGACCCAGTCTAGCAGCTATGTCATTTAGGATTCGGCCAGTCAATGGCATTGCTACTGAGCCCTCTTGGCGACAGACATTGAAGTCCCCCACCCAGAGTACATTCTGTGCCCTTGCCACCCTCAGTGCTTCCTCCAAGTGGTGTTCAACATGAAGGACACTGATTCATCAGCTGAGGGAGAGCAGTATGTGGCAATCAGCAGGAGGTTTCTTTGCCCATGTTTGACCTGATGTCATGAGACTCCACTCTTTTTTTGTGGCTTTGTAGTGGTTTGTTACAACTGAGTGGCTGGCTGAGCCATTTCAGAGGGCATTTGAGAATCAACCACATTGCTGTGTGTCTGGAGTCACATGTAGGCCTGACCAGGTAAGGACAACAGATTTCCTTCCCTAAAAGGCATTAGTGAACTACATGGGTTTTTACAACAATCAACAATGGTTTCATGGTCATTGTTAGACTTTTAATTCCAGATTTTTATTGAATTCAAATTCCATCTGCCGTGGTGGGATTTGAGCCCAGGTCCCCAGAGCCTTACCCTGGGTCTCTGGATTACTAACTCAGTGACAATACCGCTACGCCATTGCCTCCCCCTTGTGGCTATTTGACCAGGAGGCTCTTTTATAGCCTGCCCATACCTGCTGCTTTATTAACTGACGGAGGGTTTCAGCATTGAAAAGCTTCCCCACTGTCCCATTGCATTTGTCTCCTGTGCATGCCCCCTCCCCATCAACACTTTAAATTTTAATTGATATCACGTGAGAAACAGGAGAAAGTGAGAGATGGCAGGGACATCGCCCACTTCCAGTTCTGCCATCTGGAATGGCAGGTCATGGTTCAAATTCTGCCCTTAGTCTCTCAGTGAGGTTTCTCTGTTCATGACCTTTCTTCTGTGTAACTAATTTTATCAAAACTTGGACACATGTGAGGCTCGAGTGATCGAGCTGAGTCCAGGTGTTGCTGCATTCTATTTACACAATGAGCTGACTCAGCTACATGAACACAAGGGAGTCCCCAGCACACCAAAGGACACACATTTGTCCCAGGATTGTAAGTGTATGAGCACTCTGTTTGAGAGTCCCTATTCCATTGACTTATGGCAGATTTCAAAACTAACTCATGCACACTCCAGCCCTTCTCTCTCTTGGTGAAATTCTCATTGCCCTGGATAAGTTTGGTTGTGGGCTGACCCAGAATTACACTGATGGTTCATGAGGTCTCAGTGATATGGTTACATTTTCAAAAGGAAGGCAATAGGAAGAGCTGGCAATTAATTACCAGTAAAACTCACTCGGAGTATGGGGAGCAACAAGTAGCAATTTTCAAGTGGCAAGAACAGGGAGCATGGAGGGTCTGGAATAAATTTGAGTGCAGTTGGGAACACAGTGAGAAGCCACTATGAGCATGAGAAATTTAAACTCAGTTACTCATGCAGTGGCACATAATTGCCATCGCTAAAGATGAGAGGCTTGATTTTGTGAGAAGAGAGTGTTTGGATTCATGAGAGGAACATGAGACTGCTGGGATCCATGCCTGCTTGGTCTAGCTCCCAGACGGAGGGGAGAGTACAGTTCTTCTATCCACCACATTCTCCATCAAGACCTCAAGGAGGTATCAGCAAAATGTGGGGTCACTGGAGACAACTGCCCCCAAACTACCTCTGACCTTCCTCTGCTCATCATTTCCCAGTCATAGCTGCTATTTGCCTTTTTAGTTGCCCCATTGTGCCTCGCTCCTGCCTCCTGCCCACACCTCTAATTGAGCATCGAACTCGCCTCTGAGCCAATTTGTGGCTGACACTTTGAAAATTACATTGCATCACTGATGCTGATGGAGTTTGGGGTGGGAAACTGGAAATGTCCTTGATCCTGAAGTGAAAATTCAGTTCCTGTCTCTATCCCACTCAGACACAGGTCATGTTGTGTTCTCCAGAGTAGCTGGAAGAAACGCTGGGCTAAGAATTGGTCTGCTCCTGTTTTAGGCTGTAAGGAGCCATGTTTTGTGAGTAGACCACACTTGGTCCTGTTGAGGCAGGCAGCAGGCAAACCTCATGCTGTCTCCTCATTTGAATGATTGTAACACTTAGCAAAATGGGAGCTATACTGTTGGGTGGCTGAGCAGAGGGTCTAACACATGCTCCAATCCACCTGCCCCTCTTAAAGAGGAGCTAAACTGGCTGTAAGGAACATACTGCTGGCTGTCTCTGCAGGAACTAGCTGGAAGGAGAAGAGCCAGGGGGGAGAGAGAGAGAGATAGAGAGGTCTGCCAGGATCTCCGGTTGGTGCTGGAGACATTAGCATGGGTTGATAGAGGCTATGTTTCCATGGGGTGCCAGGAGCCCCTCACGGATCACCCTCAGAAGCGAATGGGAAGCAGGGGCTATGGAGGCCTGGACTCACTAAACTGGCAGTAGTGCCCCAAGAATTCAATGGCCTCATTTTTCTTTTATTCATTCGTGGTTCGGCCAGCACTTGTTTCCCATCCCGAATTGCCCTTGAGAAGGTGATAGCTAGCCACCTCCTTGAACTGCTTTCTTCACATGACTTCTCCCACTGCATGATCAGCCTCTCAATACACCACACCCCATCTGTCAGCCAGCAGCACACAGGCCTCAGGCTTAACCTTCAGATGATCCATTTCACCCTCATACACCCACCATTGAGACCAGCCCCCCTTGCTGCTTTCAAATGTCTCCACTCTTCCGTGGCAACGAGCACATCACCCAAACACATTGACATTTTTCCCACTCCCTAGCAGACAGGGTGGTCCATACCCGCAGGGAGAAAACTATAGAGGATATGTGCGGGGCAAGCTTTTTACGCAGAGGGTAGTGAGTGTCTGGAATTCGCTGCTAGAGGAGGTAGTGGAAGCAGGTACGATAGTGGTGTTTAAGAAGCAGCTTGACAAATACATGAATAGGATGGGAATAGAGGGATATGGACCCTGGAAGTGCAAAATGTTTTAGTTGACAGGCAATATGATCAGTGCAGACTTGGAGGGCCGAAGGGCCTGGTCCTGTGCTGTACTTTTCTTTGCTATTTCTTTCTATCATTCCAGTGATGTAGCTGAGACTGGCAATGCCTGCATTGGCTGAATCCTCAGGAAATGACTGTTCAGGACAGGGAAATAGGACAGTTCATGTGTCAACTCACCAGATGGTGAAGTTGAAGATGAACTCAGCTGCTGGGGACACAGGTGAGGACTTTTGTGTGGTGGCATACAGGGGAATATTGATGTGGATGCACACATGGTACTTTGACAGACCTGCCAGGTAGTCTCCGCTCACTGACAGAGTCTGCCTCCAGAATGGCACAGGGCATCTAGCAGAGCTTGGAGCCTATCCTTTCCACTGAGAGATGGCCAACTCTATGACAGCACTTGCTGATACAGCCATGATGCAGAATCTGATGGCCACTTTCTCAGCTTTGACTGCAGCACAAACAGAATCCTCCAAAGGTCTCAGTGCTGTAGTGGAAACTTAGAGAGAGATCATGACATCTGCACAGCTATCATGGCTACAGATCTCAGTATGTGATGAGGCATGCAGGGCCTCACAGCAGTCCAGCAGGTTACTGGGATTGCTGAGGTATCCCACAGGAGAGTGACAATGGCTCCATGGAGCTAGAACCTGCAGTCCTCTCTCAGGATGATAGCTTTCATGCTCCCACCATTGCTACTCTGCCAGTGCCCTTGCTGTTGCCTGTCAGCCAACCAGACTCCTACTACCCGGGCTCAGGCGGTGCAGTCATCAATTAGATCCTGAAGGCCCTCGAAGTCATCCTGCAAGCCCATCCATAGTCTCTGCCCAGCGAAAGTCAGCAGCCTTCCGCCAGCCATGCTGCAGCCATTGTGTAGGAGCATGAGGACAGGCAAAGGCACATACGGGAATGCATAAGGGTCAATAGTTCTGTTTGTGAGTCAATGATGAGTTACCCCAAAGATGGTATACATAGCTGACAGAAACTGTGCAACTTTGAACTGCCTTTGAGAGCATTCTGAAAGAGCATTTCCCAGGTATGCACACTTTTACTAAATAAGGAACTACTGCTGAATCTACCTACAGTCAACTCTGTGTTTCAGATACTTCACAACAGATGCTGATGTTGTAGCTGGACTGGAACAGCTTAGCTAGGGGCGCAGCAAGTTCTGGAGCACGTCTTTAGTACTATTGCCAGAATATTGTCAGGGCCCATAGCCTTTGCAGTATCATATGCCTTCAGCCATTTCTTGATATCACGTGGACTGAATCACATTGGCTGAGGCATGTTGGAGACTTCAGGAGGAGGCCGAGATGGATCATCCACTCAGCACATCTGGCTGAAGATGGTTGTAAATGCTTTTCCACTGATGTGCTGGGCTTCCTCATATTTTGTGGAGCCTCCTCCTCTAGTTAGTTGTTAATTGTCCATCATGATTCATGACCAGATGTGGCAGGACTGCAGAGCTTAGATCTAATCCATTGGTTGTGGGATCACTAGGCTTTGTCTATTTCACACTGCTTCTACTGTTTAGCATGCATGTAGTCCTGTGTTGTAGCCTTACCAGGTTGGCACCTCATTTTTAGGTATGCCTGGTACCGCTCCTGGCATGCCCAGTTGCCCGGCTTAATATTGATGGTAAAATCAGGGATATGCCAGACCACAATGTTAATAATTGTGGTGAAATACCATTTTCTTTTACTGCTGATGGCCCACAGCACCTCATAGATACTCAGTTTGCACAGTTAGATCTGTTCTGAATCTATGCCACAGTGGTCGTGCCATGCAACATGGTGAAGGTTGTTGTCAGTAAGAGACTTCAGCTCCATAATACTGGTCATTCCTACCAATACTGTCATGGACAGATGCAGCTGTGACAGGAAGGTTAGTGAGAATGAGGTCAAATAGGCTTTTCCCTCGTGTTGGTTCCCTCACCGACTGCCACAGCCCCAGTCTGTCTCAGAGGGATCTATGTTTCCTTTCACTAATCTCTTCCATCTTACATACTTAAAGAAACTCTTATAATCTTTTTATATTTCTTGCTAGTTAAATCACATTCTATTTTTGCCCTCTTGATTTCTTGGTCATGTTCTGCTGATATTAACTCCCACAAATCCTTACGTTTATTACTCTTTTGGCAACATTTTAAGCCTCTTGATTATATCCTTAGCTTTTCTAGCTAGTCATGGTTGGACCACTTATCCAGTGGAGTTTTTATTCCTCAAGGATATGTTTATTAATTGAGAAGTATGAATTATTTCCTTAAACGGTCACCTAGCGTCACATTTTTAAATCTAATTTCCCAATCTAGTTTAGCAAATGCACCCATTATACACATATCATTGGCTGTGTTTAAATTTTAAATACTATTTTTGTACTTAACCACATCATTCTCAAACTCAATACAAAATTCTTTCACATTATGATCTTTCTTACTCAGAGGATCTCTGACTTTAAGATTACCAGTTCAGTAAACACAGAACATAGTGCAATAATTGATCAGTTTTCTATAAATATAACAAAATGTCATAAATTAAATGCACTGCTAATACAGAACACAGCTGTTTCAATAAATCATTGTAATATATATAGAGAGCATATTGCTTTAGGTAGCTCAGTGCTATTAATACACCAGAGCAATAGGTAGAATACAGAGTAATTGAATAAAACACAGTGCCATTAAATCTTTCAGAGTGCAAAAAAGATGGATTTTTAAAAATTCATTCATGAGATGTGTCACTGGCAAGGTCAACATTTATTGCCCATCCCTAATTGCCCCTGAGAAGGTGGTGGTAAGCTGCCTTCTTGAAATGCTGCAGTCCATGTGGTGTAGGTACACCAACAGTGCTGTTAGGGAGGGATTTCCAGGATTTTGACCCAGTAGCAGTGGAGGAACGGTGATATATTTCCAAGTCAGGATGGTGAGTGGTTTGGATGGGAGATTCCAGGCGGTGGTATTCCCATCTATCTGCTGCCCTTGTCCTTCTTGGAGGTAGAGGTCGTGGGTTTGGAAGGTGCTGTCTAAGGAACTGTAGTGAATTCCTGCAGTGCATCTTGTAGATGGTACACACTGCTGCTACTGTGCATCGGTGGTAGAAGGAGTGAGTGTTTGTGAATGGAGTGCCAATCAAGTGGTCTGCTTTGTGCTAGATGGTGTTGAGCTGCTTGAGTGTTGTTGGAGCTGCACTCATCCAGACAAGTGGAGAGTATTCCATCACACTCCTGACTTGTGTCTTGTAGATGGTGGACAGGCTTTGGGGAGTCAGGAGGTGAGTTACTCACTGCAGGATTCCTAGCTTCTGACCTGCTCTTGTAGCCACAGTATTTCTACGGTTAGTCCAGTTCAGATACTGGTCAATGGTAACCCCCAGGATGTTGATAGTGGGGGATTTAATGATGGTAATGCCATTGACTGTCAAGGGGTGATGGTTAGATTCTCTCTTGTTGGAGGTACTCATTGCTTGGCACTTGTGTGGCATGAATGTCAGCCCAAGTCTAGATATTGTCCAGGTCTTGCTGCATTTGGACATGGACTGCTTCAGTATCTGAGGAGTCGCGAATGGTGCTGAACATTGTGCAATCATCAGTGAACATCACCACTTCTGACCTTATGATGGAAGGAAGGTCATTGATGAAGCAGCTGAAGATGGTTGGGCTGAGGACACTACCCTGAGGAACTCCTGCAGTGATGCCCTGGAGCTGAGATGACTGACCTCCAACAACCACAACCATCTTCCCTTGTGCTAGGTATGACTCCAACCAGCGAAGAGTTTTCCCCCGATTCCCATTGAGTCCAGTTTTTCTAGGGCTCCTTGATGCCTCACTCGGTCAAATGCTGCCTTGATGTCAAGGGCAGTCACTCTCACCTCACCAAAGTATTTCAGCTCTTTTGAACCAAAGCTGTGATACAATAAATGGAGCAATGTGCTCAAAATGGATCACAGCACAATAAATGGATAAATGAAACAAAAGACATGAATAGAACACAGTGCTATAATCCGAAAGCAGTACAAGAACATGGCACTTCAAATGGAACAGGACATTATTGATCTGGATTTGTGGTAGTAATGACAGAAAAACTGTTAGCATTCACCATCTTAATTCATCTGAAATTGGAGTCCACACATGTGATATTGGGCAGAATCTTAATGCCATTGGTTTTGGTGGAGCATCGGGAACATTTTTGGGTTGGGGACTGGAAGTTAGGAACAGAGGGCTGTCTAGTTTCTGTTTGGCCAAGGTGACCAGTTTATGTGGGGAAGTATCAATACCCAATATGTGTGAGAGCACCACCAGGAGATCCTGCAGATGAACCTATAATCCCCTAGCAGCACATGCAATGTCTCCTTTCTGAGGCAGTCACATCCCCCTTACTGTTGACATACACCCAGCAAGGGCTGGTCTCTGAGGGAGCAGGATAACCACTGTAGCCTGGGCTCATAATTTGGCTGTGCCATCCTCACAGCCCTACAGTGGTGCCCACTCCTTTACCAGATCCAATATTGAACACATCATAGGCAAGTTCAAATAGCACAGGCACAGACACCAGGAAGAATGCTTCCCAACTAAACAAGAACCTATCTCCATTAAAACACCCTGAATAGTTGTACAATTTGGGACAGCTGATTGCTTTTCCTATCTATGCAGGTATGTTTTGCTTATCTGACTAATCTTATGCATTTTCCCACCTGCTGTTGCTAGATAGGAGTTGGCGAGGTGGCTGCCAGCTGTGTGTTACCCTGAGGTACAGCTTCCTTTGTCAGCACAGGCCTGTTTGATACTTGTGTGTGGTAGCCTAGATCCTCCCACTTTCAGGCTGCTATGAACTGACTGGGTGGTGAGGAGAGGGTCAGACTGGTTTGAATAATGGAAAGACTGCATCCTCACTTTTTTCCATTGCAGGTTCAGACACCTACCCTGTACAATTAGTCCCATTGCAGCAATAGCATCACAGAAGTTATTACCCATCTTCCAGCTCATTGGGCCCAGGTCATGGCCTCACCTGACCCATGGGGAGCTATGAGCACAGCTCAAGATCTTAATGATGGTCAATGCTCCTCATCATAAGGGTGAGGGTCCCTGGAACTGTTACTTCTTCCAAGGCTTTACCGTTTAACATGTCTTGCCTGAACAACCCCCATATGCAGGCAGCAGACTGCTCCTTGACTTCTACCATGTTATGGTGGCCCCTACACTAATTGCCCCAATACACCAAAAGGTTTCCTCTATTAAAAGTCCTGAGAGATCCTGACTTTTGGCCTTAGAAGCTCTGGAGGAAATGGTCTGGTCTTCCTGACAGGTTTTATCCTGTTCTGGCACCATTGCCTCAGCTGGGTTCAGGGATCACCTCTCAAGCCAGTCAACTCATTCCCATGGTATGGATGGGTGTCTGGTGCCATTGACCTGAGTAAGATGCAGTGATGGGTTGCTGACAGGGTCACTCAGATGGGTCTTGTTCCTAGTCATATATCTCAGGAAAGGGTTAAAAGAAAGTCTTTAAGTTACATTTATAAATAACCACATTAGCCAGTTAATTGGCAAGCCTGGGCTGGTGTATGACATTGGGTGAATCCAAGTAGTAGCTACAAGAGTAAAAAACATGACACCTTTCACAGTGTCAGTGCTCCAAAGCGCTTTGTAGCCAATGGAGTATTTTTGAAGTAAAAACAAAAAATGATGGGAAAACTCAGCAGATCAGGCAGCATCTGTGGAGAGAGAAACAGAGTTAACGTTTCAGGTCGATGACTGCTCATTGGAACTGAAGAAGGATAGAAATGAAAGAGTTTTTAAGTCAGTAGAAGGGGAGGAGGCAAGAAAAACAAAAGGGAAGGTCTGTGATAGGGTGGAGAGGAGGAGAGATTAAATAAGAAAAGATTTCAAAGAGAATGGTAATGGTTATAGCAAGGATGAGGCACAAGGGAAGACTGGGTGACTGCTTTGCAAAACATCTCCATTCATTTGGCAAGCATGACCATGAGCTTCCTGCCGCTTGTTATTTTAATTCTCCACCTTGCTCCCACTCTGACCTCTCTGATCATATCCTGCTGCACTGTTCCAATGAAGCTCAACACAAACTCAAGCAACGGCAACTCATCTTTCATATAGGCACTCTACATTCTTCTGGACTCAATATTGAGTCCAACAACTTTAGATCATAACCTCTGCTTCCATCTTTTTCTGGGTGCTTTTGTTGGCTTTTTTGCTTGTTTCTTTATCTCTTCATGTTGTATTCAGAGCATTGTTTTTTAGCCATTCACAACTTTCATTTCTTTAGTGGGCCCAAAATCACCTCTTTGGCTGTTGCATCATGAAATATTTTGTGCCAAGTGCTGCCTGCTAGCCACAGCTGACAGCTACAACAGAGCAATGGCCTAGAAGCATTTCTCCTGAATCCTGGCCAGGGAAATCGGCATCCCCCATTCTGCTGCTGTGTCTGCGTCACTCAGTGATCTGCCTTTCATCACTCCTGGATTGGAAGAAATTGCAGCTGCACCAGACTAACTGACACGGAGGGCAGCTATCACAGGGATCCCTGGACTCTCAGCTCACTCAGAGCTTGTGTTTTGGCACCATTGATGAGTATGCTTTTCTTAAGCATGGAGTAAGGAAGTTGAAACTTTGCTGGATGTAATTCAATCTTCTATTTATTTATTTAATGTCTTCACACAGAGTAGCCTGATATAGCTGACATGAAGCAGTCTAAAAAGACGGCCATAAACCTAACATAAGAAATCTGGAACCGGCGCAAAAGATTAGCAACAGAGCTGCCTAGATTATTATATGAAGAGAGATAAATAAAGAAAATTAATGTTGTTGTTCTGGGTACCAAATATAGAAGGTGTTTTGCCAAAAAGATTCCCAATAAGTCCCCACCATTGGCACCAAGTCAAAAGCAGCAGGTCCTGAGCCTGTACATAAAGTTAAAGGATGGCACACCACACGGGTAGAGAATTAGGGCCAGGTTTTGCTGAACCAGGGCTTCTAACAGAACCTGTCATTTATGAGACTTGGCCTTGAGTCTTCAGCTCAAAAATCTTTTCTCTATTAAGTCACTGAAAGTGCGAATTGATATTATCACAGCGCCGGAGACTGGACATTCACAACCTGAATAAATAGTGTAAGCAACTGTGCATCTTAAGGATGAAGGACTGAAAATTTAACAATGCAAAGACTGAGAAGGAAGAATAAATTACAGAGGGTTAATTCAATACCAAATCAGGTACAGAAAGAGAACTAAAGATAGGGAAAGAAAAATTGGATTAATAGAGGGAGACAGAAAAAAAAATTTTGTTACATTTCTAAAAATGGAGAGAATGTGATTCCACAGTAGTAATAGTTAATTTTCAGGGCCAGAGAGGTTGATTGACAATAATTAATAATTATCACACATCAACTGGATACATACACCATTAATTACCAGCACTAAATGCCTGCAACGGGTTTGGTTCATATCTATTGCGCAAACACAGTAACTTCATGTCATTCGATGAATATCATTGATGAGGCAGACAATGAGAGACTTCTTTCAGGAAGCTAATAGCGAAGTGGTGCAACTGAGGCAATATGTTTCAGGTATTCACATTTAAACCGTGCATCTGCTCCCCTTCTAAAACTGTTGTACCATGTTTACATACAGAACAGAGAGGGTCATTATAGATTCTGATCTATTATACAACCATGGATTCTCAAACTCATACGGCACAGGAGGCCATTCAACCAATCATGCCTGTGCCAGCTCTTTGAAAGAGCAATCCAATTAATGCCATTCCTCTGCTTTCTCCCCAGAGCCTTGCAATATCTTTTCCCTTTCAAGTGTTTATCCAGTTCACTTTTGAAAGTTACTGCTGCATCTGCTTTCACCAAGCATTCACTGCAATCTAGATCACAACCACTTACTGTGTTGAAAAAGAGAGTGGAAGATGAGTATCAACCCAGATATGTATTAGTGTGGCTAGAGGATTAATCAATCAACTGGAACCAGAATGATGTACAAATGGCTCATTTTCAGATTGGCAAACTGTAACTAGAGGAGTGCAGCAGGGATCAGCGCTGGGGCCTCAACTATTTACAATCTATATCAATGACATGGATGAAGGCCCTAACTGTATTGTTGCCAAATTTGCAGACGACACAACGATCGGGAAGAAAGCGAGTTGAGAAGAATATAGGGTCTGCAAAGAGATATAGGTAAAAAGAGATAAATGAGTGAACAAAAAACTGGCAGATGGAGTGTAATGGTGGAAAATGTGAGGTTTTCCACTTTGGCAGGAAGAATAGAAAAGCTGTATACTATTTAAATGGAGAGAGATTGTAGAACTCGGTTGTACAGAGGGATTTGGGTGTGCTGGTACATGAATCACAGAATCAGCATGCAGGAGATTTTCTTTATTCCTTCATGATATGTGGGTGTCGCTGGCTAGGCTAGCATTTATTGCCCATCCCTAATTGCTCTTCAGAAGGTGGTAATAAGCTGTCTTCTTCAACCTCTAAAGTCCATGTGGTGTAGGTACACCAGGAAGCTGTTAGGGACGGAGGTCCAGTATTTTGATACAGTGAGGGAGGATGAATGCGATATAGTTCTAGGTCAGGATGTAATGTCAAGCTTGGATGGGAACTTCTGGGTGGTGGTATTCCGATGTGTCTGCTGCTCGTCCTTCTAGGTGGTAGAGGTCATGAATTTGGAAAGTGCTGTCTAAGGAGCCTTCATGTGTTTCTGCAACGCATCTTGTAGATGGTACACACTGCTCCTACTGTGCATCGGTAGTGGAGGAAGTGAATGTTTGTGGATGGCATGCCAATTGAATGGGCTGCTTTGTCCTGGGTGGTTTTAAGCTTCTCGAGTGTTGTTGGAGCCGAACTCATCCTGGCAAGTGGAGAGTATTCCATCACGCTCCTGACTTGTGCCTTGAAGATGGTGGACAGGCTTTGGGGAGTCAGGAGGTGAGTTACTCACTGCAGAATTCCTGGCCTCTGACCTGCTCTTGTAGCCACAGTATTTATATGGCTAGTCCAATTCAGTTTCTGATCAATGGTAACCCCCAGATGTTGTTAGTGGGGAATTCAACAATGGTAATGCCATTGAATGTCAAGAGATGATGAATAGATTCTCTCTTGTTGGAGATGATCATTACCAGGCACTTGTGTAGCGTGAATGTTACTTGCCACTTGTCAGCCCAAGCCTGGATATTGTCCAGGTCTTGTTGCATTTGGAAATGGACTGCTTCAGTATCTGAAGAGTTGCAAATGGTGCTGAACAATCAGCAGCGAACATCCCCACTTCTGACCTTATGATGGAAGGAAGGCCACTGATGAAACAGCTGAAGATGGTTGGGCTGAGGACACTACCCTGAGGAACTCCTGCAGTGATATCTTGGAACTGAGATGATTGACCTCCAACAACCACAACCATCTTCCTTTGAGCTAGTTATGACTCCAGTCAGCGGAGAATTTTCTCTGATTCCTATTGACTCCAGTTATTCTGGGGCTCCTTCATGCCACACTCGGTCAAATGTTACCTTGCTGTCAAGGGCAGTCACTCTCACCTCACCTCTGGTGTTTCGCTCTTTTGTCCATGTTTGAACCAAGGCTCTAATGAGGTCAGGAGTTGACTGGCCTTGGAGGAACTCAAACTTAATGTCAGTGAGCAGGTTATTGCTAAGCAAGTGCTGCTTGATAGCACTGTTGATAACCTCTTCCATCACTTTACTGATGATCGAGAGTAGACTGATGGGGCAGTAATTGGAGGGATTGGATTTGTCCTGCTTTTTGTGCACAGGTCATACGTGGGCAATTTTCCACATCGTGTCATGGATGCCAGTATTGTAGCAATTAATTAGGAAGGCAAATTGATTGTTGGTCTTTATTATAAGGGAGAAAGAGTGTAAAAGTGGGGAAGTCTTCCTATAACAATACAGGGCATTGATGAGACCACTGTGTTGTGTACAGTTTTGGGCTCCTTATTTAAGGAGAGATATATTTGCCTTGGAGTCAGTTCAGAGAAGATTCACTTGGCTGATTCCTGGGCTGAAGGGGTTGTCTAATGAGGAAAGGTTGAATAGTTTGGGCCTATACTCATTGGGGTTCAGAAGAATGAGAGGTGATCTTATTGAAACGTATAAGGTTGTGAGCAGGCTTGACAGGGTAGATGCTGAGAGGATGTTTCCCTTCATGGGGGGAGGTCTGGAACTAGTAGGTACAGTTACAGAATAATGGGTCTCCTATTTAAGATGGAGGAAGAATTTCATATTTCAGAGGATCATTGGAATTCTCTATCCCAGAAAGCAATGGATGCTATGTCATTGGATATATTCAAGGCTGGGTAATACAGATACTTAATCGAGAAGGGCTATGGTCTGAAGGTAAGTTGTGCTCACATTCATGTTGCTTGGGCTCATATCGCCCTCACCAACATCATACACACCAGACCCAGAGTGTTTTACAACGAAACATGGTTGACGTGATAATCGAACTGTCTGTTACTGCTTTGGCAGGATGCTACCCTTGGTCTCCAGAGTCAGTGAAAAACACACATAGGGTCAAAGTTGCTCTCAATCATTCACGGCAGAACACTAACCAGCTGTTTAATGAAAAACAGATTGGTCAGCTTAAAGCTTACAGTAACATGTCTTCGCTAAATCTGACATAAACCACACATATGCCCAGACACCAGTCAATACTGCTGCATCAGTTAAATATGGGAGATTTTCAAATGTATGCTCAGATTGAAGTGTCCTTTATTATTTCTACATCATCAACAGTGGAAATATGTGTGTGGTTTAAAAAAAAGCTTCATTTGATGTACATCAAGGAGAAATATCTCAAAGTGGTAGTTACGGAAATCTCTCAATTCTCTATCCTTTTACTATTTCCATGTTTTAAATTTGCACAAAATGAGTGTCTAAACAAAGCATGCCTTATAGCAGAATTTCCCTGTTAAGTAACTAGATCGCCACTATAACACTACATCGCCGCAACGACTCTGCATCGCCACAATAACTCTGCATCGCCGCAACAACTCTGCTTCGCCGCAACAACTCTGCATCGCCGCAAAATAACTCTACATCGCCGCAATAAATCTGCATTGCCGCAATAAATCTACATCGCTGCAATAACACTACGTCTTCTGGACATATTGGCTCTGGCAAGAAAAAGTTGTGTCTTATTGTGGAAATCGATGGACTGTTCGGTTCCCCAGTTTGGATATTCACTGGGATTTGAAGCACTGTTCAGTTTGCCAGTGCGGATATTCATTGGGTGTTGATGCAGTGTACAGTTTGCCAGTGTGGATATTCACTGGGTGTTGATGCAGTGTTCAGTTTGCTAGTGTGGATATTCACTGGGAGTTGATGCAGTGTTCAGTTTGCCAGTGTAGATATTCACTGGGTATTGATGCACTGCTCAGTTTGCCAGTGTAGATATTCACTGGGTATTGATGCACTGTTCAATTTGCCAGTGTGGATATTCACTGGGTTTTGATGCACTGTTCAGTTTACCAGTTTGGATATTCACTGGGTGCTGATGCAGTGTTCAGTTTGCCAGTGTGGATATTCACTGTGTGTCAATGCACCGTTCAGTTTGCCAGTGCGGATATTCACTGGGTGTTGATGCACTGTTCAGTTAGCAATTGTGGATATTCATTGGGTTTTGATGCATTGTTCAGGTTGCCAGTGTGGACATTCACTGGGTGTTGATGCAGTCTTCAGTTTGCCGTGTGGATAGTCTTTCGGTGTTGATGTACTGTTCAGTTTGCCAGTGTGGACATTCACTGGGTGTTGATGCACTGTTCAGTTTGCCAGTGTGAATATTCAGTGGGTGTTGGTGCAGTGTTCACTTTGCCAGGGTGGATATTCACTGGGTACTGATGCAGAGTTCAGTTTGCCAGTGTCGATATTCACTGGGGGTTGATATACTGTTCAGTTTGCCTGTTTGGATATGCACTGGGTATTGATGCAGTGTTCAGTTTGCCAATGTGGATATTCATTGGGTGTTGATGCAGTGTTCCATTTGCCAGTTTGGATATTCACTGCGTGTTGATGCAGTGTTCAGTTTGCCAATGTGGATATTCATTGGGTGTTGAAGCAGTGTTCCATTTGCCAGTGTAGATATTCACTCTGTGTTGATGCAGTGTTCAGTTTGCCAGTGCGGGTATTCACTGGTTTTTGATGCACTGTTCAGTTTGCCAGTGTAGATATTCACTGGGTATGGATGCAGTGTTTAGTTTGCCAGTATGGATATTCACTGGGTTTCCATGTACTGTTCAGTTTGCCAGTGTGGATATTCACTGGAAGTTGATACAGTGTTCAGTTTGGCAGTGTGGATATTCTTTCAGTGTTGAAGCACTGTTCAGTTTGCCAGTGTAGATATTCACTGGATGTTGATGCAGTGTTTAGTTTGCCAGTGTAGATATTCACTGGGTTTTGACGCATTGTTCAGTTTGCCAGTGTGAATATTCAGTGGGTGTTGGTGCAGTGTTCACTTTGCCAGGGTGGATATTCACTGGGTACTGATGCACTGCTCAGTTTGCCAGTGTGGATATTCACTGGGTATTGACGCATTGTTCAGTTTACCAGTGTGGATATTCACTGGCTTTTGATGCAGAGTTCAGTTTGCCAGTGTCGATATTCACTGGGGGTTGATATACTGTTCAGTTTGCCTGTTTGGATATTCACTGGGTATTGATGCAGTGTTCAGTTTGCCAATGTGGATATTCATTGGGTGTTGAAGCACTGTTCCGTTTGCCAGTTTGGATATTCACTGGGTGTTGATGCAGTGTTCAGTTTGCCAATGTGGATATTCATTGGGTGTTGAAGTAGTGTTCCATTTGCCAGTTTGGATATTCACTGGGTGTTGATGCAGTGTTCAGTTTGCCAGTGTAAATATTCACTGGGTATTGATGCAGTGTTTAGTTTGCCAGTGTGGATATTCACTGGGTTTGGATGCACTGTTCAGTTTGCCAGTTTGGATATTCACTGGGTTTCCATGTACTGTTCAGTTTGGCAGTGTGGATATTCACTGGGTGTTGGTGCACTGTTCAGTTTGCCAATGTGGATATTCACTGCGTGTAGATATACTGTTCAATTTGCCAGTGTGGATATTCACTGGAAGTTGATACAGTGTTCAGTTTGGCAGTGTGGATATTCTTTCAGTGTCGATGCACTGTTCAGTTTGCCAGTGTAGATATTCACTGGATGTTGATGCAATGTTTAGTTTGCCAGTTTGGATACTCACTGGGTTTTGATGCATGGTTCAGTTTGCCAGTGTGGATATTCACTGGGTGTAAATATACTGTTCAGTTTGCCAGTTTGGATATTCACTGGGTGTTGATATACTGTTCAGTTTGCCAATGTGGATATTCATTCAGTGTTGATGCACTGTTCAGTTTGTCAGTATGGATATTCACGGGGTGTTGATGCTGTCTTCAGTTTGCCAGTGTGGATATTCACTGGGTGTTGATATACTGTTCAGTTTGCCAGTGTGGATATTCATTGGGTGTTGATGCAGTGTTCAGTTTGCCAGTGTGGATATTCACTGTGTATTGATACACTGCCCAGTTTACCAGTGTGGATATTCACTAGATATTAATACATGGATCGGTTTGCACAGGTGCATATTCATTGGGTGTTGATGCACTATTCGATTTGCCAGTTTGGATATTCACTGGGTGTTGATATACTGTTCAGTTTGCCAGTGTGGATATTCATTGGGTGTTGATGTAGTGTTCAGTTTGCAAGGGTGGATATTCACTGGGTATTGATCCACTGTTCAGTTTGCCAATTTGGATATTCACTGGGCTTTGATGCAGTGTTCAGTTTGCCAGTGTAGATATTCACTGGGTCTTGAGGCAGTGTTCAGTTTACCAGTGTGGATATTCACTGGGTGTTGATGCACTGTTCAGTTTGCCAGTATGGATATTCACTGGGTTTTGATGCAGCCTTCAGTTTGCCAGTGTGGATATTCAATGGGTTTTCATGCACTGTTCAGTTTGCCAGTGTGGATAGTCATTCGGTGTTGATGCACTGTTCAGATTGCCGGTGTGGATGTTCACTGGGTTTAGGTGCATTGTTCAGTTTGCCAGTGTGGCTATTCACTGGGTGTTGATGCAGTTTTCAGTTTGCCAGTGTGAATATTCACTGCGTGTTGATATACTGTTCAGTTTGCCAGTTTGGATAATCACTGGGTTTTGATGCAGTGTTCAGTTTGCCAGTGTGGATATTCATTGGGTGTTGATGCAGTGTTCAGTTTGCCAGTGTGGATATTCATTGGGTGTTGATGCAGTGTTCAGTTTGCCAGTGTGGATATTCACTGGGTGTTGATGCACTGTTTAGTTTGACAGTGTGGATATTCATTGGGTGTTGAAGCAGTGTTCCATTTGCCAGTTTGGATATTCACTGAGTGTTGATGCAGTGTTCAGTTTGTCAGTGTGGATATTCACTGGGTGTTGATGCAGTTTTCAGTTTGCCAGTGTGAATATTCACTGCGTGTTGATATACTGTTCAGTTTGCCAGTTTGGATAATCACTGGGTTTTGATGCAGTGTTCAGTTTGTCAGTGTGGATATTCACTGGGTATTGATGCACTGTTCAGTTTGCCATTGTGGATATTCAATGGGTTTTGAGGCACTGTTCAGTTTGCCAGTTTGGATATTCACTGGGTTTTGATGTACTGATCAGTTTGCCAGTTTTGATATTCACTGGGTGTTGATGCAGTGTTCAGTTTGCCTGTGTGGATATTCACTGGGTGTTGATGCAGCCTTCAGTTTGCCATTGTGGATATTCACTGAGTTTTGATGCACTGGTCAGTTTGCCACTTTGGGTATTCACTGGTTTTTGAAGCACTCTTCAGTTTGCCAGTGTGGATATTCACTGGGTGCTGATGCAGTGTTCTGTTTGCTAGTGTGGATATTCACTATGTGTCGATGCACCGTTCAGTTTGCCTGTTTGGATATTCACTGGGTGTTGATGCACTGTTCAGTTAGCAATTGTGGATATTTATTGGGTTTTGATGCATTGTTCAGGTTGCCAGTGTGGACATTCACTGGGTGTTGATGCAGTCTTCAGTTTGCTCGTGTGGATAGTCTTTCAGTGTTGATGCACTGTTCAGTTTGCCAGTGTGGATATTCACTGGGTGTTGATGCACTGTTCAGTTTGCCAGTGTGAATATTCAGTGGGTGTTGATGCAGTGTTCACTTTGCCAGGGTGGATATTCACTGGGTATTGATGCACTGCTCAGTTTGCCTGTGTGGATATTCACTGGCTATTGACGCATTGTTCAGTTTGCCAGTGTGGATATTCACTGGCTTTTGATGCAGTGTTCAGTTTTCCAGTGTGGATATACACTGGGGATTGATATACTGTTCAGTATGCCTGTTTGGATATTCACTGGGTATTGATGCAGTGTTCCATTTGCCAGTTTGGATATTCACTGTGTGTTGATGCAGTGTTCAGTTTGCCAGTGTTGATATTCACTGGGTGTTGATGCAGTGTTCAGTTTGTCAGTGTGGATATTCATTGGGTGTTGAAGCAGTGTTCCATTTGTCAGTGTGGATATTCACTGGGTCTTGATGCACTGCTCAATTTGCCTGTGTAGATATTCACTGGGTGTTGATATACTGTTCATTTTGCCAGTTTGGATCTTCACTGGTTTTTGATGCAGTGTTCAGTTTGCCAGTGTAGATATTCACTGGTTGTTGATGCACTGTTCTATTTGCCAGTGTAGATATACATTGGGTGTTGATGCATTGTTCAGTTTGCCAATGTGGATATTCACTCACTGTTGATGCACTGTTCAGTTTGCCAGTTGTATATTCATTTGGTGTTGATGCATTGTTCAGTTTGCCAGTGTGGATATTCACCATCTGTTGATGCACTGTTCAGTTTGCCAGTTGGATATTCATTGGGTGTTGATGCAGTGTTCAGTTTGCCAGTTGGATATTCACTGGGTGTTGATGTAGTGTTCAGTTTGCCATTGTGGATATTCATTGGGTGTTGATGCAGTTTTCAGTTTGCCATTTGGATATTCACTGGTTGTTGATGCAGTGTTGAGTTTGCCAGTTTGCATCTTCACAGGGTTTTGATGCACTGTTCAGTTTGTCAGCATAGATATTCACTGGGCATTGATGCACTGTTCAGTTTGCCAGTCTGGATATTCACTGGGTATTGATGCACTGTTCAGTTTGCCAGCGTGGATAGTCACTGGCTGTTGATGCACTGTTCAGTTGGTCAGTTTGGTCTTCACTGGTTTTTGATGCACTGTTCAGTTTGCCAGTGTGGACATTCACTGGGCATTGATGCACTATTCAGTTTGTCAGTTGGATATTCATTGGGTGTTGATGCATTGTTCAGTTTGCCAGTGTAGATATTCATTGGGTGTTGATGCATTGTTCAGTTTGCCAGAGTGGCTATTCACTGGCTGCTGATGCACTGTTCAGTTTGTCAGTTGGATATTCACTGGCTGTTGATGCAGTGTTCAGTTTGCTAGTTTGGATCTTCACTGGTTTTTGATGCACTGTTCAGTTTGCCAGTGTGGACATTCACTGGGTATTGATGCACTGTTCAGTTTGTCAGTTGGATATTCACTGGCTGTTGATGCATTGTTCAGTTTGCCAGTGTAGATATTCATTGGGTGTTGATGCACTGTTCAGTTTGTCAGTTGGATATTCACTGGCTGTTGATGCATTGTTCAGTTTGCCAGTGTAGATATTCATTGGGTGTTGATGCACTGTTCAGTTTGTCAGTTGGATATTCATTGGGTGTTGATGCATTGTTCAGTTTGCCAGTTTGCACCTTCACTGGTTTTTGATGCACTGTTTAGTTTGCCAGTTTGATATTCACTGGGCATTGATGCACTCTTCAGTTTGCCATTCTGGATTTTCATTGGGTATTGATGCTTTGTTCACTTTGCCAATGTAGAGATTCATTGGGTGTTGATGCATTGTTCAGTTTGCCAGCGTGGATATTCACTGGCTGTTGATGCACTATACAGTATGTCAGTTGGATATTCATTGGGTGTTGATGCAGTGTTCAGTTTGCCAGTTTGGATCTTCACTGGTTTTTGATGCACTGTTCAGTTTGCCAGTGTGGACATTCACTGGGCATTGATGCACTGTTCAGTTTGTCAGTTGGATATTCACTGGCTGTTGATGCATTGTTCAGTTTGCCAGTGTAGATATTCATTGGGTGTTGATGCATTGTTCAGTTCACCAGTGTGGATATTCACTGGCTGTTGATGCACTGTTCAGTTTGTCAGTTGGATATTCACTGGGTGTTGATGCATTGTTCAGTTTGCCAGTTTGCATCTTCACTGGTTTTTGATGCACTGTTTAGTTTGCCAGTTGGATATTCATTGGGTGTTGATGCACTGTTCAGTTTGCCAGTGTGGATATTTATTGGGTGATGATGCAGTTTTCAGTTTGCCAATTGGATATTCACTGGGTGTTTATGCTCTGCTCAGTTTGCCAGTGTGGATATTCACTGGGTATTGATGCACTGTTCAGTTTGCTAGTGTGGATATTCACTGGGTTTTTATGCACTGTTCAGTTTGCCAATTTGGATATTCACTGGGTTTTGATGCACTGTTCAGTTTGCCAATTTGGATATTCACTGGGTTTTGATGCACTGTCCAGTTTGCCAGGGAGGATATTCATTGGATTTTGATGCTGTGTTCAGTTTGCCAGTTGGATATTCATTGGGTGTTGATGCAGTGTTCAGTTTGCCATTGTGGATATTCACTGGGTATTGATGCACTGTTCAGTTTGCCAGTGTGGATATTCACTGGGTTTTGATGCCCTGTTCAGTTTGCCAGTGTGGATATTCACTGGGTGTTGATGCAGTGTTCAGTTTGCCAGCGTGAATATTCACTGGGTGTTGATATACTGGTCAGTTTGCCACTTTGGATATTCACTGGGTTTTGATGCAGTGTTCAGTTTGCCAGTGTGGATATTCACTGGGTGTTGATGCAGTGTTCAGTTTGCCAGTGTGGATATTCACTGGGTGTTGATGCACTGTTCAGTTTGCCAGTGTAGGTATACATTGGGTGTTGCTGCAGTGTTCAGTTTGCCAGTTGGATATTCATTGGGTGTTGATGTAGTGCTTGCTGTCCCATGGTTTTCTCTCTTCCCTTTCATCATAATAAACTGCATCTCTCAACACCTCCATTGTTCGATGGAAGGAGGAATTGAGGAGGATGGGAGCTGGTTGTTAATTTCTTGCTTTATAGTGATGGAGGTCACCCAGTACCTCCTTGTGCTCGGTCAGCAAATATCCTACATGTACAGGCACAATGGGCGATCACTTTGTGCTCTACATTGTCTGACATATCTGCTGTCACTTGAGCAGTCATGTTTAGGCATGCTATAATTCTGACAGACGTTCTCATTAACTGCTGCAGCACCCACCATTCCTGGTCTATTGGGCATGACCTCAGGTTCACCAGCGTTTGGTATTGGTGGAGTTACGCTGGCAGCTGTGAGGTCTCAAATTGATTCGCTAAGAATGAAGACAGATAGGAGGGTCTGGTCTGTAGAGTTTCTACGTATTTAAAAAGGAAAAGAGTAAATAACGTGAGTGTTGGTCCTCTAGAGAATGACAGTGGGGAGCTAATAGTAGACAATAAGGAAATGGCAGAAGAAATGAACAAATATTTTGCTTCTGTGTTCACTATAGAGGATACAAAAAACATTCCAGTAATAGCTGCAAATCAGGTGGTGAACGGGAGAAAGGAACTTGTTGAAATTGAAATCACTAGGGAAACGGTACTGAGCTAATTAATGGAGCTGCAGGCTGCCAAGTCTCCGGGTCCTGACAGATTTCATTCTAGGGTCTTAAAAGAGGTGGCTAATGAGGTAGTTGATGCGCTGGTGTTAATTTTCCAAAATTCTCTAGATTCTGGAAAGGTTCCATCTGGCTCTGTGTGGAGCTGGAATATGTAGGTAGGGTTCTAAATGAATACTTTGTGTCAGTGTTCACAAGCGAGAGGGATGATGTGGGTATGGAAATCAGGCAGAAGTTACAATTATTTATTTAATAATAATTAAAGAAATTAGCATAGAAAGGGAAGAGGTTCTAAGTGGTTTGACAGGCTTAAAAGTAGATAAATCTCCAGGCCCGGCTGTTGAGTGAGGCAAGGGAGGAGATAGCAGGGGCACTGGCAATAATTTTCAAGACCTGCAGCAAGTGTTGGTTGCTCATCAGAATTGATGAGCTGGAGTCCGAGCTCCGGACGCTGAGGCACATCCGGGAGGGGGAGAGTTACCTGGATGCTTTGTTTCAGGAGGCGGTCACACCCGGTAGATTAAGTACCTCAAGTCCGGTCAGTGGTCAGGATCAGCAGGGTGTGACTGCAAGTAAAGTAGGTAGAGGGATCCTGTGTTCAGGAACAGAGGAGCCTCAGCTCTTGACCTTGTCCAACAGGTACGAGGTACTTGCTCCCTGTGTGGATGAGGAAGAGGGCTGTAGGGAGGATGAGCCAGCTGACCACGGCACCGTGGCACAGGAGGCCATTCAAGAGGGAGGAGCAAAAAGACAAGTGGTAGTTGTAGGGGATTCTATAATTAGGATCGAGAGTCGCGCATGGTATGTTGCCTGCCCGGTGCCAGGGTGAGGGACATCTCTGACTGGCTTGAAAGGATATTGGAGAGGGAGGGGGAGGATCCAGTTGTTATGGTCCACATCGGGACAAATAACATAGGTAAGACTAGGAAAGAGGACCTGTTTGGGGATTATCAGGAACTAGGAACTAAATGAAAGTCCTCAAGGGTTATAATCTCCGGATAATTACCCGAGTCACATGCAAATTGGCATAGGGACGCAAGAATAAGGGAAGAAAACACGTGGCTAAAGGAGTGGTGCGGGAAAAAAGGGGTTCCATTTCGTGGGGCACTGGTATCAGTATTGGAACAGGTGGGATCTGTACCGTTGGGACGGTCTCCACCTGAACCGATCTGGGACCAATGTTCTAGCGAAGAGAGTAAATAGGGTGGTCAACAGGACTTTAAACTAGAAAGTCGGGGGGAGGGAAGGTAAAACTCCAAGAAGCATGACTAATGGGAAACAAAGCATCAGGTTAGCGTGTGTGTGTGTGTTGGGGGTGTGGGGGGGGGGGTGTGGTGTGGATTCAACTTCATGGAAAATTATGAAAAAATTGAAAAGAAAGGAGAGCCCAGGAGAGGCTATTAAAGTCTCCAGAACACAAAATAGGACAGAGTATTTGGAAAGGGCTAGGAATCTAACTTCAAGCACATCAGATAAAGGGATGACAACGAGAAAGGGGACGGGAAATACAGTACTGAAAGTGTTGTATCTAAATGCACGCAGTATACGAAATAAGGTAAATGAGCTTGTGGCGCAGATTGAAATTGGCAGATATGATGTGGTGGGCATCATGAAGACATGGCTGCAAGGGGATCAGGACTGGGAGCTAAATATCCAAGGATATACATCCTATCGAAAAGATAGGCAGGTTGGCAGAGGGGGTGGAGTTGCTTTGTTGGTAAGAAATGAAATTAAATCGATATCAAGAAATGATGTAGGGTCAGTTGATGTAGAATCTGTGTGGGTAGAGTTGAGGAACCGCAAAGGTAAAAAAAAACCATAATGGGAGTTATGTACAGGCCTCCAAACAGTAGTCAGGATGTGGGGCACAAGATACACCAGGAGATAGAAAAGGTGTGTAAGAAAGACAAGGTTACAATGATCATGGGGGATTTCAATATGCAGGTAGACTGGGAAAATCAGGTTAGTAGTGGATCCCAAGAAAAGGAATTTGTGGAATGTCTACGAGATGGCTTTTTGGAGCAGCTTGGGGTGGAACCCACTAGGGAACCGACAATTCTAGATTTAGTGATGTGTAATGAGGCAGATTTGATAAGGGAGCTTAAGGTGAAGGAACCCTTAGGAGGAAGTGACCATAATATGATAGAATTTACCCTGCAATTTGAGAGGAAAAAGCTGGAATCAGATGTAATGGTATTATAGTTGAATAAAGGCAATTACAGAGGCATGAGGGAGGAGCTGGCCAGAAATGACTGGGAGATGAGCCTAGCAGGAAAGACAATGGAACAGCAATGGCATGAGTTTCTGGGAGTAATTTGGGAGACACAGCAAAAATTCATCCCTAGGAAGAAGAAGCATGCTAAAGAGAGGTAGAGGCAACCATGGCTGACAAGGGAAGTCAGGGACAGCATAAAACCTAAAGAGAAAACATACAATGCGGCGAAGAGCAGTGGGAAACCAGAGGATTGGGAAACCTACAAAGACCAACAGAGGACAACTAAAGAAGAAAGGAGGGAGAAGATTAAATATGAGGGTAAACTAGCCAGTAATATAAAAGAAGATTGCAAGAGTTTTTTAGATATATAAACGGTAAGAGAGAGGCAAAAGTGAACATTGGGCCGTTGGAAAATGACGCTGGAGAAGTAGTAGTGGGGAACAAAAAAATGGCGGAGGAACTGAATAGGTACTTTGAGTTAGTCTTCACAGTGGAAGACACGAGTGACATCCCCAAAGTTCAAGAGAGTCGGGGGGGCAGAGGTGAGTATGGTGGTCATTACCAAGGAGAAGGTGCTAGGAAAACTGAAAGGTCTGAAGGTGGATAAATCACCTGGGCCAGATGGATTACACCATTACACTCTGAAGGAGATAGCTGAAGAGATAGTGGAGGCATTAGTGGTGATCTTTCAGGAATCACTGGAGTCAGGGAGGGTCCCAGAGGACTGGAAAATCGCTAATGTAACCCCCCTGTTTAAGAAGGGAGTGAGGCAACAGACGGGAAATTACAGGCCGATTAGCCGGACCTCGGTCATTGGTAAGATTTTAGAGTCCGTTATTAAGGATGAGATTTCAGAATACTTGGAATTGCATGGTAAAATCGGGCAAAGTCAGCATGGTTTCATCAAGGGGAGGTCATGCCTGACAAATCTGTTAGAATTCTTTCAGGGGCTAACGAGTAGGTTAGACAAAGGAGAGCCAATGGATGTTATCTACTTGGACTTCCAGAAGACCTTTGACAAGGTGCCGCATAGGAGGCTGCTCAGTAAGATAAGAGCCCATGGTGTTAGAGGCAAGGTACTAACATGGATAGGCAGGAGGCAGAGAGTGGGGATAAGGGGGTCCTTCTCAGGATGGCAGCCGGTGACTAGTGGAGTTCCGCAGGGGTCAGTGTTGGGACCACAACTTTTCACTTTATACATTAATGATCTAGCTGAAGGAACTGAGGGCATCCTGGCTAAGTTTGCAGATGATACAAAGATAGGTGGAGGGACAGGTAGTATTGAGGAGGCAGGGAGGCTACAGAAGGATTTGGACAGGTTAGGAGAATGGGCAAAGAAGTGGCAGATGGAGTACAACATGGGGAAGTGTGAGGTCATGCACTTTGGTAGGAAGAATAGAGGCATAGACTATTTTCTAAATGGGGAGAGAATTCAGAAATCTGGAGTGCAAAGGGACTTGGGAGTCCTAGTCCAGGATTCTCTTAAGGTTAACTTGCAGGTTGTCGCATTAGTTAGAAAGGCAAATGCAATGTTGGCATTTATTTCAAGAGGACTAGAATATAAAAGCAGGGATGTACTGCTGAGGCTTTATAAGGCTCTGGTCAGACCACATTTAGAATGTTGTGAGCAATTTTGGGGCCCGTATCTCAGGAAGGATATGCTGGCCCTGGAGAGGGTCCAGAGGAGGTTCACGAGAATGATCCCAGGAATGAAAGATTTAACATATGAGGAGCGTTTGAGGACTCTGGGTCTATACTCGATGGAGTTTAGAAGGATGAGGGGTTATCTAATTGAAACTTACAGAATACTGAAAGGCCTGGATAGAGTGGATGTGGGGAAGATGTTTCCATTAGTAGGAGAGGCTAGGACCTGAGGGCACAGCCTCAGAGTAAAGGGAAGACCTTTTAGAACAGAGTTGAGGAGAAACTTCTTTAGCCAGAGAGTGGTGAATCTATGGAATTCATTGCCACAGAAGGCTGTGGAGGCCAGGTCATTGAGTATATTTAAGACCAAGATAGATAGATTCTTGATTGGTAAGGGGATCAAAGGTTACAGGGAGAAGGCGGGAGAATGGGGCTGAGAAACTTCTCAGCCATGATTGAATAGTGGAGCAGACTCGATGCGCCAATTGGCCTAATTTCTGCTCCTATGTCTTTTGGTTTTATGGTCTCTCTAGCCACAGGAGATGTGCCAGAGGACTGGAGGACAGCCTATATGGTACTGTTATTCAAGAAGGGAGGAAGGGATAAACCAGGGAACTACAGGCCAGTCAGTCTACCCTCAGTAGTGGGGAAACTATCGGAAGCAATTGTGAGGGACAAAATTAATCTACACTTGGAGAGGCAAGAATTAATCAAGGACAGTCAGCTTGGTTTTGTTAAGGGGAGGTCATGTCTGACCAATTTGATTGAATTTTTCGAAGAGGTGACCAGGTGTGTAGATGACAGCAATGTATTTGACGTAGTATACTTGGACTTCAGCAAAGCTTTTGATAAAGTACCACATGGGAGACTGATAATGAAGGTAAGAGTCCATGAGATCCAAGGCAATTTGGCAAATTGGATCCAGAATTGGCTGAGTGGCAGGAAGCAGAGGGTGATGGTTGAGGGGTGTTCTGGTGACTAGTTGTCTGTTTCCAGTGGGGCTCCACAGGGATTGGTGTTGTAGAGAGTATGCATAAATGGGTCTTTTTCAGATTGGCAGGGGGTGTGACGAGTGGAGCCTGTACTGGGGCCTCAATTTTTTACGATTTACATCAATGACTTAGATGAGGGGAGTGAAGACATGGTAGCTAAATTTGCAAATGACGCAAAGATAAGTAGGAAAGTATGTTGTGAAGAGGTCATGAAGGGGTTGCAGATGGATACAGAAAGGTTGAGTGAGTGGGCAAAGATCTGGCAAATGGAATTTAATGTGGGAAAATGTGAAGTTGTTCACTTTGGCAAGAAGAACAAAAAAGCAGAGTATTACTTAAATGGAGAACGGCTGCATAATTCTGAGGTGCAGAGGGATCGAGGTGTTCGAGTACATGAATCACAAAATGTTAGAATGCAGGTACAAGTAATTAAGAAGGCTAATGGAATGCTATGCTTTATTATGAGAGGAATTGAACATAAAAGCAAGGATGGTTTGCTTCAATTATACAAGGCATTGGTGAGGCTATATCTCGAATACTGTGCACTGTTCTCATCTCCTTATTTAAGGAAGGATGTAAATGCATTGGAGGCAGTTCAGAGGAGGTTTACTAGATTGATACGTGGAATGAGTGGGTTGTCTTATGAGGAAAGGTTGGACAGACTGGGCTTGTTTCCACTGGAGTTTATAAGAGTGAGGAGTGATTTGATTGAAATATACAAGACCCTGAACAGCCTTGACAAGGTGGATGTCGAAAGGATGTTTCCTCTTGTGGGTGAGTCCGGGAACTAGGGGGCACTGTTTTAAAATTAGGGGTCACTCTTTTAGGACAGAGATGAGGAGAAATTTTTTCTCTCGGAGGGTTGTGCAACTTTGGAACTCTGCCTCAGAAGGAGGTGGAGGAGGGGTCACTGAATATTTTTCAGGTAGAGGTAGATAGATTCTTGTTAGCCAAAGGAATCCAAAGTTATTGGGTGTAGGTGGAAATGTAGAAATCGAAAAACAAGATCATCAGCCATGATCTTATTGAATGGCGGAGCAGGCTCGAGGGGCCAAATAGTCCACTCCTGTTGCTATTTCTTATGTCCTTTTTAGAGCCCAAACCCTTCAGACCTATGCTTGAGCTTTGGCCAAATGTGTGTTCTTCATGATGGTCTGCAGCTTGGTCAGGTGTCATAGAGTGTTGCACAAATATGGCTTATGTATCCTGTACAGAAGCCCCATGGTTGGGTAAACTGCTTGGCACACCCTTATGGCTCAATGAATTCCTGATGGCACGTATGTTTGAGGTTCAAGTCGCTGATCTCAGCCATTGAAGGAAGTTTCGAGCTGACCCTTTACCTTGGCTTCATCTCCTCTAGCTCCCTGTGTTTCTCCAGAATAAAGTAATTCACAATCTGTTTTCATTTCTTAACGAACATCCTGTGGGTGGTATTCATTGTGTGGGATGCAGGCTGGGGATCTATTGTCTACTTTACAGCTCCCTCCATTTTCATTTGAATGACTTTAATGGAAATAAGAACTAGGAGATGTAAGAGGGGCAGCTGGCTCATTACCACCTACTTTGGCACAATTACCCCCACTGCATTAACACTTTCCTGGTCCAAGGGTAGGGGCAGGTCCGATAGGCTTTCTTTTGGAACTGTGAACAGTTAAGAGACATTATTATTATATTATTATCCTAACAGCTAAGGCACAGAGACAGAGATAACAGAGGTGGAGAAGAGTGAGATAAGACACAGAGACAACAGAGATAACAGAGGTGGGGAAGAGTGAGATAAGACACAGGGACAGGGACACAGGCTGTTCTTCATGGCTCTGAAACAGAAAATTGCAAAGTAGCCAGGCCAGCAAAGGCCGAGGTTAAACCACCAAGCAGGCTGCAATACAATTAGAAGCCATATTTTAAGTAAGATAATTTACTGCACTGAAAACTGTGGTGTATTTATTATGTTGTATTATTATGTACAGGTAAGTTACACAAATTGAATTAGATAAAGTCCTGTTATAACTGCTGCCCTGTTTGTTCACTTCTGTGAAATAAATCAGCTTATTGATTTGTTCCTGGTCTTGCCTCAGCAAAGTAATTACTTCCTCAGCCTTCAGAGAGATTGAAGTTACACATGCACAAAAAACTCAAATACCTATTTCAGATATCACAGGGATATGATCAATACCCGCCTGCTCCCAGGGTTGTTTATATAATATGGATAGATATTTGCTGACTAAATGATAGCGTAACCCAGGGATCTAATAAGTATAGGCACAATCCGAATGTAAGAAACTCAGACCACTTATGAAAGTGACCAGCACCATATACCCAAAAGAATATATAAGGCAGGTCCAAAGCTTGTAAAATGCCATCTCTCATGTGGAAACCTCAAATAGTCTCTGGTCATTAGTTGAGCTCCCATATTTTCAAGTGTGAGACAATAATATTAACTTATAGAACTCCTGATACAGTGAACCACCCGACTGTAAGAGTAAAGAATTGTATAAGCCTTGGTGAAACCACACCTGGTGTATTCTGTACAATTTTGGTCTTTTTACCAAAGGACTTGCTTGCTTTAGAAGAAGGACATCAAGGGTTCACTAGACTGATTCTTGGTACAAAGGGATTATCCAATGATTAGCAATTGAGACTAGGCCTATATTTTTTTGAATTTAGAAGAATGAGAGGAGATCTCATTGAAACATATAACATTCTTAAGGGATTTGATAGAGAAGATGCTGGGAAGATACTTCCTCTGGTTGGGGAGTCTAGAACGAGGGATCACAGTCTCTGAATAAGGGGTGGGCCATTTAGGAACGAGACAAGGAGAAATTTCTTCATTCAAAGAGTCACAAATTATTGGAATTCTCTACCGCAGAGAGCTATGGATGTTCAGTTATTGAGTATGTTCAAACTGAGATCGATAAGATTTTGGATATGTGAGGTTAAAGGATGTGCACGGGTAGTTAGGTTGAGATAGAAGATCAGTCATGATCTAGTTCAATGGGGGAGCAGGCTCAATGGGCTGAATGGCCTACTCTTGCTCCTATTTCTGATGTTCCTGCTACCATAAACTCCCAGATACAGTGAAATACTGGCACAGAAACTGTGTTTACAATATAAAAAGTGTTGCGAAGCCTCGCACAATATAAAAAATGGGATAGTTCAAAATGTTCTCAGTTGCTGTACCAGACTGTTCATTAAATTTCCAGAATATAGCTAATAAAATTCGTGCATTCTATATGTGACATGCATGATGACAAGTCCTAACATCTTCAACCTGCATTACTTAAATCATCCAAACTCATGGTTAGGGAACTGACAGGAAAAAAAATCTGACATGTACAGCATATTTTTCTCTTTATCTGAATGTGACATTATCCCAACATAATAATGTTCACTGAGTACAGCTCCCAGAGATTTTATACATGAGGATCGAGAGTGTGTGCTCTTGTTACAGTGGAGAAATACGAGAGGCACATCAACTCAAAGAAAAATCCAGATTCAGTGGAAGGAAACTTTAGATAGCACTCATTTATAATTTGGAACCATACATCTCTGCAGCTTTTTAAACATTGGTAGTGGTGAGGAAGTAGATTTATAATTTCATTTTACTCGTGTGGAGAGATCAGACAGCCTGATGTTTAAAATCACAGTTTTATTTCTTTGTCTGTTTTGGTCATATAATTAAAGTGTTCTACAACTGATCCTATTAAAAAAAGGTCTCAGGTGCCTTGTACTTAGATTTCCCAATTGCCTCTCAACTCTGTAATGTCTCTCTAATGTCTAATTCAGGTGTAACGTCTGGCTGTGGAAACATTCCTTTCAGGATAAAGAGCACAGCCTGTGGATTCCATTCACTGTTAAAACTAGCTCCATGCTTCCAAACTCCCCCTTGCCCCATCCCTCCACTCAACTGGGTGTCAATTTAAGAGCTCATAAATTTCTCTCTCATCTTCCAACATCGTCCATCCCCAGCCACCATTCCCCCCTCCTCCACGTTACACAGGATTGTAAGTGTCAATTAGATTTTCTTCCTCTGTTCCAGAGATTTAATAAACACACAGCATTCAGGACTCTGGGTGCTGAGTGTAGACAGGTCCTTATACCCACAGGCAATCTCACTCACCCAGAGTCCTCAGGGAGTTCTCAATGAGCCACATGAACCTGTGTGCACTGTCATTCATCAGTCTACATGGGTATTTGATGGGTCTTAAAATGCCCTTCACCTTGTGTTCTAAACAGAACCAACAGCACAAAGTAACCCACAGAGCTCTCACCCAACTCACCACACCAGCTCAAGGCAAGCAGAATTATACCCAGATAGGAGTAGAAAGATCAAGCAACTTGGTCCATTTCTATATTATTCTCTTCAGGATTCTGTGCACTGTGCATCAAGCCAGTCCAAAGGACAAACAATTAATCACTTCCAGCTTTCTGTAACTTACCTCTGTAGGCTGTTGTAAATGCCTATCATTTTAAAAAAATCTTTCACGGGGTGCAGGTGTCACTGGCTAGGCCTGCATTTATTGCCCATCCCTAATTGCCCTTGAGAAGGCGATGGTGAGCTGCCTTCTTGAACCGCTGCAGTCCATGTGGTGTAGGTACACCCACAGTGCAGTTAGGGAGGGAGTTCCAGGATTTTGACCCAGCGACAGTGAAGGAACGGTGATATATTTCCAAGTCAGGATGGTGAGTGACTTGAGGGGAACTTCCAGGTAGTGGTGTTCTCATCTATCTGCTGCCCTTGTCCTTCTTGGTGGTAGATGTACTGATACAGTAAAGGGTACAAGCTAAGAGCAGTCTCCATGCTTGCTGGTACATATGACTCTGTCCAACACTAAACAGATCCTGAGTGCGGGTCATGTGCTCTGTTACATCACTGTGTGGGCGGTAGTGTACTCAGTCCCACATTAACCCTCTATGTGCCAGACCCTTACACTACACCTCCCCCCAAGTTTACCTTATGTCTTGTACTGTTATTCTACTATCCAACATTTCCATTGTCATTACTACGTTATCACTTCCTCATCTCCCCGCTCCATGTCCTTAAATTCAAAGGTTCGGACAGCCTGGAGACCCTTCCATATCTCACTCGCACTACTGTCGGAGGAGTGGTAGACTCTGTCACTGCTGGTTCTTCCTGAAGGTTTGGGGGCTGTTCTGGAATGTTTTCATCCTTTGCTTCCACTATTTCACATTGAACTATATATGGTCCATTCGGCTGTTGCGCTGGTCGGTGGTTGCTAACCTAACTCATTTCTTGCAGGGGTGGACAAACATTGTGCTCATTTCCTTGTCCTTTCTTTCACTTCTTCCATCATCATATAGGTTGGTGTGACGTGTGTGGAAACTTTCATTTCAAAAATGGAACCCTCGCTCCCACTTGTTTCACAATTTTACCGAAAGTTTTGATCAATTCCTTCTTTTCCAGTTGTTTTTTGAGCTTATGAATCTTTTCATTCAGCTCAGCAACTACTCTGGTATGTTCAGTTGTGTTTGTTTCAGATTTATCTTTGGAACTCTCATATAAGTTTGACAATGTCCCCTGGGTATTCAGTTCTGTTTGGAATCTCTCTTCTATGGTCACTGACTGCTCCTTGGACTCTTTCAATTCACTCATTAGATCATCATTCTGTTTCATAGACTTTCTCTTATCTGCTTTCAAAGCCTGAATTTGCTCTTTCATATGGTGTATCTCAACCTTCACGTTGTTCAGATTGGACCAAAGTTCAAGAAGTTCATTAGTTTTGGTTGTTAATTCTGCTTTCAAGCAACTCCTCTGATGCATCAGCAATTCTTCCTCCTGTTCCAGGCATTTATCACAATGGCTGCTAGAGACTTCTGATGCTTAATTTTATCAAGTTTTAATTGAAGATCTATCCTTGTTGAACTTGCTTCTGCAAGTTTGTAATTTACCCATTTCAAGTCCTCTTTCAAGCGTTCTACTTCCTGTGAGGTACATTCCAGTGTTCTCAATTCTTGTTTTTCCTTTACAGACTCCTCTTTCATATATGAAAGCTGATTCTCTATGCTGATCAGCTTTTCTTTGGCAGAGTATAATTCCTCTGCGCAATCCTTCAAGCTTACATTCTGTAATCATACTTTGGCCAATGGTTTCTGAGACCCTTCATACTCTTTTGTGAGAAGTTCTATTTGCTCTTGCCATTCTAGGTTCTTAATTTTCATCACTTCAGATATATCTTTGGAAAGGTAAAGTTTTCTCAAGTTTTCTTCCAAATGTCCAACCATTTTCTTCAGCTCTGCAGTCTCTTTCTTGAACCTCTCAGCTTCCTACCAGAACATGGAACATTCCTGAATCTTCTCTGCCAACTGGTTCTTCAGTTCTTTTAAATCCATAACTCCTTTTAGTGCATTTTCTGTCTGCTGTTGTGCCTGGCTGTATTTGTGGTTGAGTTTTCCCAATTCCTGCTTCGAATTGCCAGCAATGGAATTCAGATTTATTATTTTCTCTTGGTACCTTTGTGATGCCTCAGAAATTTGTTTGTTCAGATCTCAAACAGTTTGGCTCATTCAAGACTTTAGCTCATCATGCATTTTCAAAGGTATATACTCAGCTTGAATTTTGTGTTTCAAATCTTCCAGTTCAGCTTTGGGGTGAACATTTTTCAATCTTATTTGATTTGACTTTTGCAGGATTTGTGTTTTTTGGACTTCATCAGATAGCTTTCCACCATTCACAGCCAGCTGCTCACTCTGCACTGCCACCTGTTATTGCAGTTTGGGTAATGTGTTGGGATTTCCAAAAAGATATATTTTTGGAATTTCAGACAGGTCTTTGCCTCTCAAACACCCTTGCATGGTTTGCTCAGATAATATCTTTCTCCATTTCATAGCTTTAATGGGAGCGGTTTCTAGCGCTCTTTTTGAACTCAACGTGCTCCACAACTTGAAGATTAAAATATTCATCAAATGTTTTTCATGTTTCATTGAAGCTGGCTGAGGATTCATCCATGCCTTGCATTAGGATTACTTAATCCACAAGTTCACCAAACCAGAATAAAACAGTATTAATCTGGCTTTTTCTGACTTTCTACTTAGATCTGATAGTTTTGAAATTCTTTTTCAAGGATGCCAAATTTTTCTTTAGGTTTGACCATTGGATAAGTCCAAAATGTTGTGATTGTGTAGATGAGAGAAATTCTGATCCATGGTTAATTTTTTAAAAATGTAGGTTCTGCTTTAAGAGATTTCTGAATTTAAAGGTGGCATCACCATCCTCTCAGAGCCAAAAGGATTTCCTGCACTTGCTTGTTTTGACAGGCTCTGCTGCAATGGCAATTATGCTCAGCTTGAAAAATTTTTCATCAATGACCTTCCTTCCATCATAAGGTCAGAAGTTCGCTGATGATTGCACATTGTTCAGCACCATTCACGGTTCCTCAGATACTGAAGTAGTCCATGTCCAAATACAGCAAGACCTGGACAATATCCAGGCTTTGGCTGACAAGTGGCAAGTAATATTCGCGCCACACAAGTGTCAGGCAATGGCCATCTCCAACAATAATCTAATCTTCGCCCCTTGACATTCAAGGACATTACCATCACTGAATCCCACACTATCAACGTCTGGGGGTTACCATTGACCAGAAACGGAACTGGACTAGACATATAAATACTGTGGCTGCAAGAGCAGGTCAGGAGCTGGGAATTCTGAAGATAGTTGGGTCTTGGACACTACCCTGAGGAACTCCTGCAGTGATGTCCGAGAACTGAGATGACTGACCTCCAACAACCACAACCATCTTTCTTTGTGCTAGATACGACTCCAACTAGTGGAGAGTTTCCCCACTGATTCCCATTGGCTCCAGTTTTGCTCAGGCTCCTTGATGCCACACGGTCAAATGCTGCCTTGATGTCAAGGGCAGTCACTCTCACCTCGCTTCGGGAGTTCAGCTCTTTTGTCCATGTTTGAACCAAGGTATTAATGAGGTCAGGAACTGAGTGGCCTTGGCGGAACCCAAACTGGCCATCAGTGAGCAGGTTATTGCTAAGCAAATGCTACTTGATAGCACTGTTGATGACTCCTTCCATCACTTGACTGATGGGCAGTAATTGCCCATGTTGTATTAGTGCTGCTTTTTATGCATAGGAAATACCTGGGCAATTTTCCACATTTTCAGGTAGTTGCCAGTGTTTTAGCTGTACTGGAACAGCTTGGCTAGAGGGACAGCAAGTTCTGAAGCACAAATCTTCACTACTATTGCTGGAATATTGTCTGGGCCCATAGCTTTTGCAGTATCCAGTGCCTTTAGCCATTTCTTGATTTCATTTGTAGTGAATTGAATTGGATGAAAATTGGCACTTGTGATGCTGGGGAGATCCGGAAGAAGGCGAGATGGATCATCCACTCGGCACTTCTGGCTGAAGATTGTAGCAAATTCTTCAGCCTTACCTTTTGCACTGATGTGCTGGGCTCCCCCATCATTGAGGATGGGGATATTTGTGGAGCCTCCTCCTCCAGTGAGTTGTTTAATTGTCCACCACCATTCACAACTGGATGTGGCAGGACTGCAGAGCTTAGATCTGATTCATTGGTTGTGGGATCACTTAGCCTTGTCTATCTCTTGCTGCTTATGCAGTTTGGCACACAAGTAGTCCTGTGTTATAGCTTCACCAGGTTGACACCTCATTTTTAGGTATGCCCGGTGCTGCTCCTGGTATGTCCTCCTGCACTCTTCATTGCACCAGGGTTGATCCCCCAAGGTTTGATGGTCATGCCGGTGTAGGGGACATGCCAGGCTACACTGGTTACAAATTACGGTTAAGTACAATTCTGCTGCTGCTGCTGCTGATGCTTATAGCAGGCAGGTTGGTGAGGATGAGGTCAAGTATGTTTTTCCCTCTTGTTGGTTCCCTCACCACCTGCCACAGATCCAGTCTAGCAGCTATGTCATTTATTACTCAGCCAGCTCGGTCAGTAGCAGTGCTTCCGAGCCACTCTTGGTGATGGACATTGAATTCCCCCACCCAGAGTACATTCTGCACCCTTGCCATCCTCAATGCTTCATCCATGTGCTGTTCAACATAGAAGGGCAGTGATTCATCAGCTGAGGGAGTGCAGCGCGTGGTAATCAGCAGGAGGTTTCCTTGCCCATGTTTGACCTGATGCCATGAGACTTCATGTAGTCCGAAGTCGATGTTGAGGACTCCCAGGGCAACTCCCTCCTGACTGTATACCATTGTGTCACCACCTCTGCTGGGTCTGTCCTACCGGTGGGACAGGACATACCCAGGGATGATGATGGTGGTGTCTGGGACATTATCTGTAAGGTATGATTCCGTGAGGATGACTATATCAGGCTGTTGCTTGACTAGTCTGTAAGTAGCTCTCCCAATTTTTGGCATAAGCCCCCAGGTGTTAGTGAGGAGGACTTTGCAGTGTTTACAGGGCTGAGATTGTAGTTGCTGTTTCCGATGTCTAGGTCAATGCCGGGTGGTCCATCCGGTTTCATTCCTTTTTTGAGACTTTGTAGTAGTTCAATACAATTGAGTGGCTTGCTAGTCCATTTCAGAGGGCGTTTAAGAGTCAACCACATTGCTGTGAGTCACATGTAGGCCAGACCAAGTAAGCACGACAGATTTCCTTCCCTAAACCAGCAATACCTTCATGGTCACGGGGAGGCGGTGGCCTAATGATATTGTCACTGGACTAATATTCCAGAGACCCTGGGTTCACAATCCCATCACAACAGGTAGTGAAATTTAAATTCAATTAAAATCTGGCATTAAAAGTCTGCTGATGGAGCCATTGTTGATTGTTGCAAAAATCCATCTGGTTCACTAATGTCCTTTAGGGAAGGAAATCTGCTATCCTTACCTGGTCTGGCCTGCATGTGACTCCAGACCCACAGCAAAGCAGTTAACTCTTAAAATGCCCTCTGAACAAGGGTACTTAGGGATCAGCAATAAATGCTGGCCTAGCCAGCGACGCCCACACCCTGTGAAATAAAAAATTACATATTTATTGCATATTTATTAATTGAGTTTAAATTCCACCAACTGCCGTGGTGAGATTTGAACCCATGCCCCCAGGATAATAGCCTGGGCCTCTGGATTACTAGTCCAGTGACAGTGTAGACATGTCCACACAAAGAAAAAGGGCGGTACCGCCAAATATAGAACTCCCTCATTACCCAGAAACGTACAGGCCAAGATAAAGCAGAAAAAGAAAGTTTATGACAGTCACAAAAAACTTAATACCGTAGAAAGCCTCGAGGAGTATAGAAAGTACAGGAGTGAAGTAAAAAAGGTAATTATGAAAAAATATTGGCAGGTAAAATCAAAGAAAATCCTAAGATGTTTTACCAGGACATTAAGAGCAAGAGAATAACTAAGGAAAAGGTAGGGCCTATCAGAGATGTACATGGTAACTTGTACTTTGATGCTGAAGATGTGGGCAGGGTTCTCAATGAGTACTTTGTCTCTGCTTTCACTGAAGAGAGGGATGATGCAGACATTCTAGTTAAAAAGGAGGAGTGTGAAATATTAGATACAGTAAACATAGTGAGAGAGGAAGTACTGGAGGGACTGACATCCTTGAAGGTGGATAAGTCACCAGGGCTGGATGGATTGTATCCCAGGCTGTTGAAGGAAGCAGAAAGGAAATAATGGATGATGCGAGGATCATTTTCCAATCCTCATTAGATACAGGCGAGGTACCAGAGGATTGCAGGTTTGCAAATGTTGTACCATTATTTAAAAAGGTGCAAGGGATGGGCCAGAAAAATATAGATCGGTCAGTCTGATTTTGGTGGTGGGCAAATTATTGGAAACAATTCTGAGAGACAGGATAAACCGTCACTTAGAAAGGCACGGGTTGAACAAGGATAGTCAGCATGGTTTTGTTAGAGGAAGATCGTGTCTTACTAACTTAATAGAATTTTCTGAGTAAGTAACAGGAAGGATTGGTGAGGGTAGTGCAGTGGATGTTGTCTACCTGGATTTCAGTAAGGTATTTGACAAGGTCCCACAAGGCAGGCTGGTCACGAAAGTGAGATCCCATGGGATACAGGGGAAGGTGGCATGTTGGATCCAAAATTGGCTCAGTGACAGGAAACAAAGGGTGATGGTTGGTGGATGTTCAACGAATGGAAAACAGTGTCTAGTGGTGATCCACAGGGCTCAGTATTGGGGCTCTTGCTGTTTGTTGTATATATTAATGATTTAGACTTAAATTTGGAAGGCATGATTGAGAAATTTGCAGATGACACAAAAATTGGCCATGTAGTTGATAGTGAAGAGGATAGCTGTCGACTCCAGAGTGATATCAATGGTTTGGTTGAGTGGGTGGGGAAGTGGCAAATAGGATTCAATTCGGAAAGTGTGAGGTAATGCATTTGGGGAGGGCAAACAAAGCAAGGGAACACTCAATAAATGGAAAGTTATTGAGAGGGGTTGCAGAAGTGAGAGGCCTTGGAGTGTATGTCCACAAGTCCTTGAAGGTGGCAGGACAGGTGGACAAGTTTGGTCAAGAAAGCATATGGAATGTTGTCCTTTATTGGTTGAGGTATTGAATATAGAAGCAGGGATGTAATGGTGGAACTGTATAAAACACTGGTTAGGCTTCAGCTGGAATTTTGTGTACAGTTCTGGTCAATACATTACAAGAAGGATGAAATTACTCTGGAGAGAGTACAGAGGAGATTTACAAGAATGTTGCCAGGGCTTGAAAATTGCAGCTATGAGGAGAGAAGATATAGGCTGGAGTTGCTTTCCTTAGAACAGAGGCGGCTAAGAGGTCACCTAATTAAGTTGTACAAAATTGAGGGGCCTAGATAGGGTAGACAGGAAAGACTTGTTTCCCCGAGCAGAGAAGGTAATTACCAGGGGGCATAGATTTAAGGGGATTTGTAGAAGAATTAGAGCGGACATGAGGAAAAGCTTTTTCACCTAGAGGGTGGTGGGTGTCTGGAATTCACTGCCTAAGTTGGTGGTCAAGGCTGAAATGCTCAACTGATTTAAAAGGTACCTGGATCTGCATCTGAAGTGCTGTAACCTGTAAGGTTATGGACCAGGTGCTGGAAAGTGGGATCAAAATGAATGGCTGGCACAAACACAATGAGCTGAATGGTCTCTTTCTGCACCATAACTTTTCTATGGTTCTATGGACAGTATCTTGATGAATTGATTTCACTAGTCTCCTTTCCACTTGCCCTACAACCTACAGGCCTCACTCCACCCCCCCCCCCCCCGCACCCTTACAACCTACAGGCCTCACTCCACCCACCCCCCCCCCGCCCCCTTACAACCTACAGGCCTCACTCCACCCCCCCTACAGTCTACAGGCCTCATTCCACCCACCACCCCCACTACAGTCTACAGGCCTCATCCCACCCACACCCCCACCCCCCTACAGTCTACAGGCATCACCCCACCCACCCCACCCCACATTCTACAGGCCTCACCCCATTCCCCCTGCAGTCACTGCATACAAACCAACTTTGAAAATTCACAGAATTTAATTAACTGTTAGAAATATGAAGTTTATAAAATTGTTATGTTTTTGGACTACCTCTTTAATTTGAGGTAAAATGGAAGACTGAAGGGGATTATATGATCTTCTCTCAATTCTGCCTGACACAAGCCTGCATAGCTTGGTTGTTAAAGATGAAAAGGGGGGGCAGGGCTGATTTACTGGGAAGATGGTATAAGATATTCATGCCTGTAGACAATGGTAAGATCAGTTGACTGATTGCTGACTGTAGGTAGACTATTAGTTTCCCAGTCTCAGAGGGAGGTGTTAGGAATGTCAGGCTTTATAAACAGTTATACTTTAAACTGTCAGTCTAATTCCAAATCGAATGGAGCTGGGTGTCTAGAAGATAGCCAATTAGCATTTCTACCTGGATGCAAGGTCCATGTGATTCACGTTGCCATGGGGATGAGCTTCGAGAGGGAAAAAGTCAATAGAAAGCCTTGTAGTTTTGGTTTGTGGGTTTTCTAAGACACCGCTGAAAGTCAATGACACAAGTCAGTCTGCAGCCATCTGAGACAGGGGGCAGGAGATAGACAAAGCCAGTTCTGGACCTGAAGCAGAGAAAGTACTGGCTCTATTGTTCACCATGCAGAATGCAAGTGGGGGTTCATACTCAGATTGAAGACACTGAGTTTTGAGGAATAAAAGAAGGCTGGAAGATTCGCCCAGCTTAGAATAAAGGGAAGGAATCTCCAGTGTAACTTTCGTAGTGAAAGTCAGTTCTGGAATTCTAAGTTACATGGCTGGGAAAGGGAAAAGGACGCAGGCCATCAGGAGTTGAGAAAGTTTGGACTGGTTTCAGGAGAAATAAATGTCCACTTAAGGGACTGCTTTTAGCTTGTTACAGTAAAAGTCTTAAAACTTGAAACTTGTCATGCGATCATTTCTGTCAGTCACTGGAAATTCAAATATCTTTTCAAAAGTTATTGGTCTCCAGGGGGATTATAGCATAGCAACCAATTACTGCCCTATATGGGTTTATAGTGTCTGACTAAATAAATTCTGTTTCCACAATGGAGAATTCCAGGATTTTGGAATCACAATTCAAAATTCAAACCCACAGCTTTTTCAGTCTCATGATGTGGCAATTTCTGGAAAGCTGCTGCTGTCCTGTCTTGTTTGCTGAGTTTGATACTTCAGAGAGCAGTTACGCTGGTGTGGGACTGGAGTCACATGTAATCCTGACTGGCTGAGGTTTTCTTTCTAAAAGGTTATTAATGTACCAAGTTGGATTTTTATGACAATCCCACAGCTTCACGGTCACTTTGACTGTTGAAGACTTTTCACACTGAATTCAAATTCCCAAACTGTACTAATGGAATTTGAACTTCATGTTGCCTGGATTACTGCTTCTCTGATAACCACAATGCTACCATAACCCTTTACACACTCTTCAGTTTACATAAATTAGAAAGGAAATTCCAGAATTCCTGTGCCTAAGACTTTGAAATAAATGGTTATACTGAATGCATTGCAAGGAAGGAGCCATATCTGAGGCCACAGATATATCCAACACTTGAGAAGCTGTGTAGTGGCAAAGATTATTTATACTTATCTTACACCAATAAAGTGTGGTGGTGCATGTGTGTGGAAATCTTGATTTTTGACATATTTTGGATTTAGTTTCCTGTATCTTGGAGAACAGTGATTCAATATTTGAAACCAAAATAATCCTACTCTGGTAAGTTTACAGTTATTTTCAATGTGAAATGGATTCTTATCACAACTGATTCTGTATAATATGTCCCTCCACATCCTTCCCACACCCCCAAGTTCCAGCCGTACCTCCTATCAGTTCTGTTTTGTCTCCTGTGTTCAAAAAACCCCTGCTTTCCGATAAATATAATTTGCAAGTTAATTTTTAACTTAAAATCGTCTTTGATCTGTTTGCCTCATTATCTTCTGAACTATTTTCACATTTCACATCAACAGTTATTTCCTCACCATTTCCTCCACTTTAATTAGAGGGAAATCGTTTGCTGTCCTTTCGGCTTTCTGATCTGATAAAGAAAATTACTTCATGTTTATCCCTGCAATGGTCCCACCAGATGTTTGCCGTTCATTCCAATTCATTGCTGGTGATTTGTCCAATCTACAATGAAAGCCAACACCACAATTTGGGATGAGAAGCCAAACCCAAGGTGAGAGGAGATGGGGTTGCCCACACCTCGGGCAGAATGAGCCCAAGCTGGTATGCAGCCATCCCATGATTTGTAAATGTAAGCACCTTATGGATTGCATGGTTTACTGCCTTCCTTCAGATCTGCAAGCTTAGGGAAGAAAGAAGCACAACCCATTTCTGATCATAGTTCAGAGTTGTTCATTAGTAAATTAAAAATCCTGTATTCTAATCAGACTGATCTTCTGTCAATAAGCTTCCTTATCTATAAACTTTTGATTCAAATATATCTGAACCTTACATCTACAAAGCAGATTGTGGTCTTGTGTGTTTCAGTAACAACGTGCTGCAGTGAGACTTCAACCCTCGACATTCTGACTGAAAGCTGGGTATGGGTGACACTTTAAAACTCAGCCTTGATCCTCTACCTCATCTTGTTCCATTATAATGTCTTCTCAACAAAATGGGGTTTGGGGGGGGAATTCGCAATTGGATCCAAGTGTTCTACACTAACATCAGTAGCGCCATCTCAATCAATGGGTGGCAATCAGATAGCTTTCCTATTAAATCTGGAGTCAAGCAGGGTTGTCCTCTCTCACCTGTTCTTTTCGTGTGTTCCTTTTGCTGAGTCCATCAGGAAGGATCCGGGCATAAGAGGAGTGACGATCCCAGGCAGTGGAGGCACTCAGATCAAAGCCTCCCTGTACATGGATGATGTCGCCGTCTTCTGCTCAGATCCGCTGTCGGTGCGCAGACTGATCCACATCTGCGACCAGATCGAACTGGCCTTGGGAGCCAAGGTAAATTGTGGGAAGAGCGAGGCCATGTTCTTCAGGAACTGGGCTGACCGATCCTTTGTCCTCTTCCCTGTCAGGGCTGATGGCCTGAAGGTGCTGGGGATATGGTTCGGAGGGACCGGGGCATGCTTTAGAAACTGGAAGGAGTGAGTGTCTATGGTGAAAAGAAAACTGAGTGTGTGGGAGCGACGCTCCCTCTCCATTGCGGGTAAGAACCTGGTCATCAGGTGTGAGGCACTCCTGCTGTTGCTGTATGTGGCACAGGTCTGGCCCATTCCACACCCCTGCGCGATGGCAGTCACCCGAGCCATCTTTCGATTTACCTGGAGGTCGAAAATGGATTGTTTTCGCAGGGACGTGATGTACAAGCCTCTAGATAAAGGGGGAAAAAATGTGCCCAGCATCGCTCTCATACCTTTATGTGTGGCTGCATCAAGCTGTGCGTAGATCCTCAGTATGCAAACACCAAGTGTCACTACATGGTGAGGTTCTACCTGTCCCCGGTGTTGCGAAGGATGGGTCTGGCCATGCTGCCGCGGAACGCTCCAAGTAGTTGGACCGTGCCGTACCACCTGTCCCTCATGGAAAAATTTATGCAGAGAAACAGCTTTGACCACAAGTCCATCAGGCAGTGGTCGGCATGTAACGTCTTAGAGGCCCTGAGGGAAAAGGAGAGGGTGGATCCTGTGGGATGGTTCCCCGAGCAGACTGTCAAAGTAATTTGGCAGAATGCCTCATCGCCAGAACTTTCCAACAAGCACCAAGACGTAGCTTGGCTGGTGGTAAGAAAGGCCCTCCCCTTCAGATCCTTCCTACACGCCAGGAGTCTCAGCCCCTCGGCACATTGCCCTCGAGGTGGCTGTGGTGGAGACGAGACCGTTGTTCACCTCCTTGTAGATTGTGCCTTTGCAAAGAAGGTCTGGAGAGAGATGCAGTGGTTTCTGTCGATGTTCATCCCGAACAATTCTGTGACACAGGACTCTGTTCTCTATGGGCTGTTCCCAGGGACACACACCAAGATAAACATCAACTGCAGCTTGAGAATCATCGACTCGGTGAAAGACGCTCTTTGGTCTGCCCAAAACTTGTTGGTTTTCCAGTGCAAAGAATTGTCCCCGACTGAGTGTTGCAGACTGGCACATTCCAAGGTCCAGGAGTACGTGCTGAGGTATGCACTAAAGCTTGGGGCAGCCGCTGCAAAGGCCCAATGGGGAAAGGTCGCTGTCTAAGACCTTTCTGCCACAGTGCACTGAGGGGCTGGGAACTGTATAGAGCCTCTCGGGATATACAGCTCAAAATGAATGTATGCAAATGATTGTAATATTCATTGATTGTATTGATGCATCTCGTGAGACATGTTGTAAAAGTTGAACCTGATTGTACCTTTCCAATGGTGATTTTGAAATGGTTTGGAATGTTCTTCCAGATATTTTATGAATAAAGTATATTTTTCCAAAAGAAATGACAGACCGTTTCTTCGCTCACACAGACGCTGAGTGCTACTAGCAATAAGATGGCTCATTCTGCTGTGTTTCTTTAATTAACAATACATCCAACAATTAATAATACACTTCCCAGTTTTTCCCTTCTCTTTTGTTTAATTTTATAGCTGAAAACATTTAATTTTACATCAACCCTGACACATTCACACTCTTTGATTTGCTTTTCCCTGTTTCCTTATTTGTTTCTTCACAATCCCTCTTGGCCCTGAGCAACGTCTCTCCAAATTCCCCTTTGATTGGACGTTTTGATTGTTTTTCTGACTCATTGGGCTGAATTTAAGGATGAATGCAGGAGCAGGAAACTTGATGGGCTGTGTGAGTTCATTATGCGGTAGCCAAATTTTGACCGCAGATTCAGATTAAAAAATGAAGCTGTGTTATAGCAGATTAGGCCTCACTCACCTCATCCTGTGGCTGGTTCCTACTTGTCATATATTTGTACATTACCAATACTCATTAACAGAAAGCTTTTACATCCTACATTCAAGGTGAACTCAGTGGCACATGGGAAACCCCTGGCACCCAGTTCACCTCTATTCAAAGGTGGTGTGCAGCAGTTGGCTTTGTGCAGTTTGCCTGAGGTGACTGGTTGTCATTATTGAATTCTGAGGCACAAGGGAGAGGAGCAGGAGAATGGCAACTTTCCTGGATGCCTGAGACTGGCAAGGGTGAGTCAGGGGTGAGGGCTGATGGAGGTTCAGGTGGGGGCATGGAGGACTCAAAGAGGGTTTCAGGATAGGACAACAGGTGGGATCGGGGCATGGAAGTGTGCAGTGGGCGGAGCCCGGTATCTTGGGTGTTGTCGAGAAGGTGGGGGCAGTTAGTGAATACAAACGGGATAAGAGGCCTAAAGGGCAGTACTGTCCAAAGTTGGATCAAGTGCACCAAAAAGTAAAATCCTGCTGGAAATCTGAAATAAAAACAAAAGATACTGGAAAAAGTCAACAGGTCAATTATCATCTGTGAAGAGAAACGGAATTCAGGTTGATGAGCTTTTATCGGAACACTGGGTCAAACTCAGAGTGCTGGCAGAGTTCAGTGACAAGGCGCAGTTTGATTCAGTAGTGGGGGGCAGGTCCATTCTTAGGTAGGGATATTCAAAGGTCTCATAGGGCAGGTCACATGATCTAACAGAGACTTTAAGGATGTTGTGGGGATGGTCTAGGGTCAGAGGAAGAATTTCAATGGGGATGGGGCTTGGCTCAGGGGGGAGAGATGATAGGGTCCAGGGTGATGGGGGGAGATTCAGAGGGAAGGCACACAGCAATGTTGGCAGGGTCGAGGATGATGCAGACTTGGTGGAAGGTGACAGGGGAGAGTGAAGGGCCATGGGCTGCAATTCGTGGGTCCACTAGCACACTGTTACTGGTCATGCCCAAAATTTCACTTGTAGTTGCCAGGAGAGCAGATCCAAGTGGGAGGAAGCCAGTGCAGGGTGGGGTGGGGGGTTGGGTGTGGACGATGGGAGGAATGTACGCATGGAACATGGAACACATGGGCACATAAGTCCTCATCTCACTGCATTTTCCACACTGTTTACTTGCTGGAATACCTATGGATCTCACACCTAATATTTCCACAATCTTAGGAACAGCAGGAGAGCTCTAACTAGTCAACATCTGAGGTCCAAGTCCAGCAGGAGGCAGCACCAGAGGGGGAATCTGCTCAGGAGACAGCCATCCAGGGAAGGAATCAGAGAAAGTGGTCACTGGCATGGTAGTGCATCTTCAGGACATGGAAAAGCCTCCTCCAGATATCTGAGAGGTAATGCCAGAGCCACCTGAGCAGTCCTGGAAAGCAATCACTGAAATCTGCCAAAGACCCTGGTGGATCAGCATCTGCTACCTTGAAAAAGTTCCTGTGGAAATATTAATCTCCTTCTACCTCTGTGGAACAAATGGGACATTCCACAATGACACCATCATATGGAGGAATCAATGATTGCCAGATTTCAAAATAGCCCAGATACTGTTCAAAGGCATCAATACAATGGAAGGATTAAAGATAGGAAGAATGATGATGAAAGCCCCTTTAGTGATCTGACTGCTACAGCAGAAGACAGAATAGGAATAATGATAATAGATGACTGCAATCCCAGAAATACCAAAGGAACAGTTAATAAGCTCTTCAGGTTTACACAAAGTATCATTATGTGATCAATTAGTCATAGCAGAGAGACCGAATCCTCGAAATGACACAAAGTAAAGAGAATTCTGAGGACAAGGATCAAGGCAATGATGCATCAAACAAAGTATACTGGTCACAAGGAGTTTTGGTTCTGCACTGAATTGTATTGGTCATCCGTTAACTGTGCATCACTAGATAGTGTTTGCACTTCAGCAGTATGTAGAACACATTGGTTAAAATGTTACCTTGATTCACTAAGTACTGAGGATCAGTGCAAATTTAAGGAACATAAAAGTACTACTTGCTTTAAGTTTAGTGATTACAATGTATTGAAGTCACTAAAGAGTATTATAATTCCATGTAAGATAGCTGGAGTAAGCCATGGTGTATGTACTGATGTAGTCTCTAGTGAGATAGCTATGCTGTTGGTTATACCTTCTATGAAAATGAAACTTGACATGGAATTTTCTAATATACTTATTTTGGAAAATCAGTGGATCCGCAGTTGCCTGAGTCAAGACATTATTGTATAGTCATTTGGTAAAACAGAAGTTGAGCATGGCTGAAAAAAGAGACATGTTGAAGCTTTTTGTCTTGCGCTCATCAGGGTTTTGTAAGAAAACCAATATAAGGGGAAAACAACAATTCCTGCTGTATGAGAAGAGAGTGCTGATTGGTTGGCAAGTGCACTCTGATTGGTAGAGGCATAACTATGGAGAATGCACCAGTAATGGTGACTGACAGTTAACTGCTAAGCATTGTTTGAAGTTTAAACCAGGCAGCTTGACCCTGATTGGTCAAGGCATTGCCCTGAGGAATGAGTCAGTGAATGGCTGTCATTTATTTTGTTTAGCTGAAACAGGAACAAAGTATTTACATATTCTTTCTGTCTGCAAAGAACAGGGCCCTGTGGATTAATATATGTAGCTTCCTGTACACACATGTGCCATACTACAAGCCTGACTGACAACCTTAAATTGGTTGTCAGTGTAGTTCTTAGCATGCTGAGGATTATTGTGCAAATGTTGTCCAATCGTGGAATCACATCTAATGTTGGACACTGTGTCTTGAGTATTGCAAGCATGGGCTGGTTAGGATCGGTCTGTACTCTGCCCATTGTGAACAGTGGCTGGGATATGCTGTTTGACATGATCCGCCAGTCTTTGGGATGTACAGCTACATACCTAGCATCACATTCCTCTGAAATTCATAGACACATTACTCATTTGTGTTATAGGCAGAATGTCTGTTTGGCTTGATGGCAGCTTCCTGTTAGTGGCAAATACCACTCGTGTTGCTACTGCATAGTAGCAGCCTGAAACATCTAGCTTCACCTATCGCTCAAATTTTTGAGATACTTTGCCCTTCCAGGGTAACCTGAGGTAAACTGGGCACTTTTCAGAGCAGAAAGTGGTGGCCTTAGGCTCGTTCATGAGTTTGCGTGATATACAGTGCAAAATGATTTGATCAGGGTAGCCATTATCCCACAGGACACCTTTGATGTGTCCCCATTTCAGCATCAAGCTTGCACAGTGAGCAAATGGCTTGGGCCCTATTTACAAGGTTGCCAATAAGGCCAGTGTATGGAATTGTAAGAATCCCAATGTGTATATTGACCAGTGAAGGCAGCCTTGTGGTAGACCATGGTAAAGAATCCCTTGGCAGATTTCTCAATTAGTATGCCAAGAAAAGGGAGTTCATCTGACTGCTCCATTTCATAGGTGAATTTGAGCGCAGGATGGGATTCTTATAGCACAGGCTATAAAATCATATCTGCAACCTTGTAAATAGGGCCCAAGCCATTTGCTCACCATGCAAGCTTGATGCTGAAATAAGGGCATCAAAGTCGTCCTGTGGGATAAAGACTGCCCTGATCAAATCATTTTATGCTCTATATCACACAAACTCATGAACAGGCCTAAGGCCACAACATTCGGCCCTGAAAAATGTCCAATCTATTTCAGATTACCACAACAGGGCAAGGGGGCAAGATATCCCAAAAATTTGAGTGGTAGGTGAAGTTAGCTGTTTCAGACTGCTATGCAATAGCAACGTGAGTGGTATTCAACACTAACAGGATGCTGCCGTCAAGCCAAAAAGACATTCTGCTTCTCACACAAATGAGTAATGTGGTATATGAATTTCAGTGCCAGTGTGATACTAGATTTGTAGGCCGTATGTCTCAAAGACTGGCTGCTTGTATATCCCAGCCACTGTTTGCAATAGGCAGGGTACCCAACCTGCCCATGCTTGCAAAACTCAAAACACAGTGTCCAATGTTAGATGTGATTCTGTGATTGGACAACATCTGCTAAATAATCCTTAGCGAGCTAAGAATTACATTGATGACCAAGTTAAAATTGTCAGGTGGGCTCCCAATGTGGCACATTTGCATGTACTAGAAGCTGCATATATTAATACACAGGGCCCTGTTCTTTGCAGACAGAAAGAACATGTACATACATTGCTAAAAGCAAAGAACTGCGGATGCTGGAAATCAAAAACAAAAACAGAAACAGAAATACCTGGAAAAACTCAGCAAGTCTGGCAGCATCGGTGGAGAAGAGCACAGTTGATGTTTCGAATGCTCATGACCCTTCAACAGAACTAAGTAAAAATAGGAAAGGTGTGAAATATAAGCTGGTTTAAGGGGGGGGGGACAAGAAGCCGGTAATAGGTGGAGATAACCAAAAGATGTCACAGACAAAAGGACAAAGAGGTGTTGAAGGTGGTGATATTATCTAAGGAATGTGCTAATTAAGGGTAGAAAGCAGGACAAGCAAGGTACAGATAGCCGTAGTGGGGGTGGGGTGGGGGGAGGAATCAAAAAAGGCTAAAAGGTAGAGATAAAACAACAGGTGGGGAAATACATTTAAAAATAATGGAAATAGGTGAGAAAAGAAAAATCTATATAAATTATTGGAAAAAACAAAAAGGAGGGGTAAGAAACGGAAAGGGGGTGGGGATGGAGGAGAGAGTTCATGATCTAAAATTGTTGAACTCAATATTCAGTCCGGAAGGCTGTAAAGTGCCTAGTCGGAAGATGAGGTGCTGTTCCTCCAGTTTGTGTTGAGCTTCACTGGAACAATGCAGCAAGCCAAGGACAGACAAGTGGACATGAGAGCAGGGTGGAGTGTTGAAATGGCAAGCGACAGGGAGGTCTGGGTAATGCTTGCGGACAGACCGAAGGTGTTCTGCAAAGCTGTCACCCGGTCTGCGTTTTGTCTCTCCAATGTAGAGGAAACCACATTGGGAGCAATGAATGCAGTAAACTAAGTTGAGGGAAGTGCAAGTGAAATGCTGCTTCACTTGAAAGGAGTGTTTGGGCCCTTGGACGGTGAGGAGAGGGGAAGTGAAGGGACAGGGTGTTGCATCTTCTGCGGTTGCATGGGAAGGTGCCATGGGAGGGGTTTGAGGAGTAGGGGGTGATGGAGGAGTGGACCAGGGTGTCACGGAGGGAAAGATCCCTACGGAATGCCACCGGGGGGATGAATGGAAGATGTGTTTGGTGGTGGCATCATGCTGGAGTTGGCGGAAATGGCGGAGGATGATCCTTTGAATGCGGAGGCTGGTGGGCTGATAAGTGAGGACAAGGGGGACCCTATCATGTTTCTGGGAGGGAGGAGAAGGCGTGAGGGCAGATGCGCGGGAGATGGGCCGGACATGGTTGAGGGCCCTGTCAACCATCGTGGGTGGTAAACCTCGGTTAAGGAAGAAGGAGGACATGTCAGAGGAACTGTTTTTGAAAATGGCATCATCAGAACGTACATTGACATACATTGCACCTGTTTCAGCTAAACAAAATAAGTGACAGCCATTCGTTGACTCATTCCTCAGAGCAGTGTCTTGACTAATCAGGGTCAAGCTACCTGGTTTAAATTTCAAACAATGCTTGGCAGTTAACTATCAGTCACCATCATTGGTGCATTTTCCATAGCAACACTTCTACCAGAGTGCATTTGCCAATCAATCAATACTCTCTTCTCATATAGTATAAATTGTTCTTTTCCCCTTATGTTTGTATTCTTGTGAAGTGTCCTGATGAGTGCCAGATGAAAAGTTTTGATGTGTCTCTTTTTTCAGTAACACATTATTGTAGTCCCTTAACTTGATGCTTTCTATCAAGAGTGTTGGAGAACCATTAATGGCATCAGGTAATAAGAGTCATAGAGAAAAAAAGAAAATTATCTTGAAGCAACATTGACAAGCAGGGTGAGCAAATTGTCTAAGGTTAAAAATCCTGTGAAAAGATGCATCTGTGATTGAAGTATACAAGGCTAATAGAAAAGACTAGCAGAGATTTGCAAAACATTTGCAGTCAAAGTAGCATCTTTATTACATCTTCTTCTCCAGATAGCACCCTCAATTATTGAAGGGTCTCTGAGCCACGGCTTATATTGTGACTTACTACAAGGCAGGGTAGTCTACCTCAGCCGGAATGGGGATTGGCTGTTCCCTAGGTCACATGGGCATTCCTTGACATCCAATAATACCATAATCAGGAAATTAACCGTCTTTCATCATACTCCCCAGTCCACTTTGTTCTTAAAGGGGCATCGCACAAAAGAAAATAGAGGCTTCCTGAAGCACGTGAGTCATCACACAAAGCAAAGGGAATTAGCTGGAGTGAATTTGAAGTTTATTCTAAGCTACCAGATAAGGGACAGCCAGCCTTGTCACATAAATGGATTTGTACTGCTACATCCCACATACCAGGACTTTTTAAGGCTAAAGTGAAGCTATTTGCTCAGGGTATTGAAGAATGTTAGGATGATACAGATGTTAGAGCAGATTCTCCCACAGGTGGAAAAGCAATTTTAAAAATCTTTTTAGTCCTTTTGGCCACATATTCATGGGAGTGTAGATTAAATCAACGTAAAAGCCATGATTATGCAGGGCAATACTTGCAAGAGAGAAACTGTCCAGAGGCAGCAGATACAGAAGGAAAATTATGGAAATGAAACAAGTGAACCCATGGCTTGAAGGATGCTTTAAGGATGCAGTATTTTTGGTGAGATTTATTCTGCTGAAAGTAGATTGTGTTCAACTAAAACCCAATCTCACAATATTTTATTAATATCATAAAGAAAAACATTCAGGCATTTTTATGATGCATGTTGATGATTTCTTATGGGATGGTATTGTGGAATTTGAGAAATGTGTTATTAATAACATTAGACTGGAATTTAAAATTAGGAATCAGGGTTGTGGAATCTAATTATTCCAGACCAACTCTGCTTTAAATCTAAACCAAATGGTCTCTTCCAATATCAGGAATAGTGATGCACTGAACTTACGCTGCTGGTGTCCAACCCGGAGGAAGTTCTGACATGTGCACAGGCAGTGAAATAGCACAGGAAGTTTAAACTTCTAATAGATTGTACACTGCCTGGGACCCTCCACAAACGCCTCTTAAACTGATCCATGTCGTAGACTTGGGCTGGATATGCAGGAATTACCCGAATACTTACCCTAGGATTGTTACACTGTTTAATCTCTGGTGTAACTCAGTGATCAATATTGCAATACAACCCATTGCACCCCACATATACACCCCGACACCCCCAACTAGCACCTGCTGTGCTGTACACGCTCCCTCCCCCCCCAACCACTGGCTTGACTACACAATCCCCCTGGCTCAACTACACATCTCCCCACCTCCGGCTTGACTACACCCCCACCCCTCACCGGCTCGACTACACACCCCCCAACCAAGCTCAAATACACACACCACCAACTACCAACCCCTCCCCGGCTCGACTACCTGCCAGAACTGGTTACCTGCTGCAACATGGCCTGACTATCCCTCCCCCTGATACCAGGCCAAACTACTCACCCAACCTGGCCACATGCCTGACCCGCTGTCCGCCCCCTGATCCAACTACCCACCCCTCCTAACTACGCATGGTCTCTTGGATCCTACACCCCCTTTAGAATTGTATCATTTTGTTTTTATTGCCTGTTTCTCCTCCCAAAATGCACCACTTCACAAGTCTCTCATTAAATTTCAGCTGTCATGTGCCCACCCATCCCACCAGCCTGTATATGTGATTTTGAAGTTTCTCTCTGTCTTCCACACGCTTACATTTAAACAATGCTGAGTGAAGAAAAATACCCAGGTAAAGAGGAGGGAGATGGCACATGCTGTAAATATTATCTCCACATCACAGTGCCACAACAATTTTAATGTACTGACCAGGTCACATTAGTTAAGAGCAGCAGATATTCCTTCCAATGGATTAATATTGGTTGGATATCTGAAAATAAATCCAGCTGCATAATTTGTTCTTTTGATAATACCCCCTTCTATCTTGCTGAATCAAGAGCAGCAGTTTAGTTGTCTGGGAAATTCTTGCCCTTTCACTACAAATTGTAACTTGCGCACACACTAAAACATTCGATTTTCAAAGCAAAACTTTGAGAGGGAAATTGCCCTTCCCAAGTTATCTAAACTGAGCACAAGAACATACGAACATAGAGCAGGAGTAGGCCATTTAACCCTGCTTTGCCATTCAATAAGATCATGGCTGATCTGATAGTAACCTCAACCCCACATTCCTGCCTACCCCCAATATCCTATCACTCCCTTGCTCACTAAGGATCTATCCACCTCTGCCTTAAAAATATTAAAATATTCTGCTTTTACCATCTTTTCAGGAAGAGAATTCCAAAGACTCACGACACTCTGAGGGAAAAAAATTTGCCTCATCTGTTTTAAATGGGCGACCCCTTATTTTTAAACAGTGAGCCCTAGTTCCAGATTCTCCCACAAGAGGAAACAGCCTCTTCACATTCAACCTGTCAAATCCCTTCAGGACAGCAGCAAGTTGCATTTTGACCTAAATATGAGTTAAAAGCAATAAACACACAAATGCTCTGAGATGGAGAATAAACCTCAAGTAAAATCCATCTGAAGCAAGACGGCCCTGTTCATTGACGGGAAGAGATGTGGTGAAGGATTGTAAGCTAGAAGCTTGTAGATGTCAGTAGATAGATGCTGAACTTAACACATATGTTGCCAAATGCTTTTCTTCAGTTTTTCATCTTCTTTATGTTAAGCAGCCTGAGTACAAACACTCTAGAACATTCAATTTTGTCCTTGTATGTAAAAATGAATCTCTTCAAACACAGAACTCTTTCATTCCGACTCTAGAAATGTTTCAAACATTATTCTGAAGCACATTTCATTGATGTTGCTCCCATTATTTCAATTGCTCTTCATAGCTTCACTTATGCCACGCAGCCCTGGAATCCAAATATTTTTCTGAAAGGTTGAAAAAAGTCCAGGAGAAGGCTCTGCAGCACCAGATGCAGAAAGAGGACAGGATCAATCAGTAAGTGCTGGTTAGATGGCACCAAGCTCGGATTGTAAGATCCTGTTGGTTGTGGGAGCAATGGGCAACAAAGGGAGGAAATTGATTGGACAGATTTTAGATCAGATAAGGGATGAGTTGGTAGGAGAAAAGTGTGATGAGTGTTGACTGCATCCCAGTGAGGAACCTGTTCATTAGAATAGCCGGAGTGGTTGTGAATTGTATTTTTTGGCCTGGTTTCTGTGTGGATTATTGCACAGAAACAAGAATGATTCCATTTTGGGGGAAGGGTTGAGGAAGAGGTAAGGTGGGGGAGGAGAACTGCAAAATCTAACGAGCTTTACTTAAATCCCACTTTGTGCCAAATCTTTGTGGGGGATAATAATCATGGCGGAGTTCACAGTCTGAAACATCTCATCATTTGAGCTGCTGCTGACAATGCACTGAGAATCAGATTGCTAGAACAGAAAGAAAAATAAAGAAAAAGATTAAAAATACAGCTGAATACAACATTTTCAGAAAGAGACTGCTGAAATCTTCTTGAATGTTCTTCAAGGGAAATTCAATACCACACTTGATAGTAATCCCCGAACTTATTGCACAGCTTGCCTCCCAGCTAACATTGCATTGTGTTTAGGCATGGGATCCATTTCAAACACAATGATGTGAACAGCCGTGTCTGAATTCAGAGATGATTAAATGTCTGTTTTGTGTTATAGATCAGTTAATTCAAGCTGTCAAAACAAGAAGTTCTGAAAGATGGAAGTGTACTTTGGGAAGGCAGAGGTTGCTTTCGGATGGTCTCAGCAGTTTTGTAGAGAATGCTGTGGAGATGATGCTACATGAAGCTGTGGTCAGGCACTCGTGGACACCATCCTAAATAACAACAGTTGCTAGGGATGATATCTCAGTGTGGGGACAGCCCTCTGATAAAAGATCTGAACCCTAGCATTTTAGTCATCTTGCTGCTGTCTCGTCCTGAATGTGGGATCAATATGAATGAGGAAATGAATACCTTTGCATTCATTCTACTGAAACAACTGCTCTATCCTTCATTCTCAATTGTAAAATAAAGATATGACAGGGAAGTTGCAAATTCTTATTTGGATATTGTCAAAAAAAGGAAACAAAACAAATTAATTAATTGAATCGATTTTCCGGAGTGTCCCATATAACCAGGTCATCCCATATAATTAGCACACACCCACCCCAACTTCACTCCCACACACCCAGTCCCACTCCTCTCCCACACACCCATCCCCACTCCTCTCCCACAGACCCACCCCCACTCGTCTCCCACAGACCCACCCCACACACCCACCCCCACTCCTCTCCCACACACCCACCCCCACTCCTCCCCACACACCCACCCCCCACTCCTCCCGCACACACCCACCCCCCACTCCTCCCCCACACACCCACCCCCCCCACAAACCCACCCCCACTCCTCCCCCACATACCCAACACCCGCACACACCCACCCCCACTCCTCCCCAACACACCCACCACAACTCCTCCCCCACACACCCACCCCCACTCCTCCCCGGCATACCTAACCCCCCACACACCCAACCCCACTCCTCACCCACGCAACCACCCCCACTCCTCCGCCACACACTGACCCCCGACAAACCCAACCCCCACTCCTCCCCCACACACCCACCTCCACTCCTCCCCCACACACCCAACACCACTCCTCACCCAAACACCCACACCCACTCCTCCCCCACACACCCACTTCCACTCCTCCCCCACACACCCACCCCCACTCCTGCCCCACAAACCCACCACCCACTCCTCCCCCAAACACCCAACCCCCCCACTCCTCCCCCACACACCCACCTCCACTCGTCCCCCACACACCCACCCCCACTCCTCCCCCACACACCCACCACCCACTCCTCCCCCAAACACCCAACCCCCCCACTACTCTCCCACACACCCACCCCCACTCCTCCCCCAAACACCCACCCCCACTCCTCTCCCACACACCCAACCCACCCACTCCTCCCCCAAACACCCACCTCCACTCCTCCCCCACATACCCACCACCACTCCTCCCCCAAACACCCACCCCCAATCCTTTCACACACACCCAACCCCCCCCACTCCTCCCCCACACACACACCTACACACCCACCTCCACTCCTCTCCCACAAACCCACCTCCACTCCTCATCCACACACCCACGTCCACTCCTCCCCCACACACCGACCCCCCGACACACCCACTCCATCTCCTCCCCCACACACCGCCCTCCCCCACACACTCACCTCCACTCCTCCCCCAAACACCCACCTCCACTCCTCCCCCACACACCCACCTCCACTCCTCCTCCACACACCCACCTCAACTCCACCCCCACACACCCACGTCCACTCCTCCCCCACACACCCACCTCCACTCCTCCCCCACACACCCACCTCCACTCCTCCCCCACACACCCACATCCACTCCTTCCCCACACACACACCTCCACTCCTCCCCGACACACCCAGCTCCACTCCTCCCCCACACACCCACCCCCACTCCTCCCCCACACACCCACCCCCAATCCTCGCCCACACACCCACCACCCCCACACACCCACCCCCACTCCTCCCCCACACACCCACCCCCAATCCGCCCCCACACACCCACCCCACCCTCATCCCCCACACACCCACCTCCCCCACACACCTACCCCCCCCACACACCCAGCCACACTCCTCCCCCACACACCCACCACCGCCACACACCGACCTCCACTCCTCCCACACACACCCACCTCCCCCACACACCCACCTCCCCCACACACCCACCTCCAATCCTCCCCCACACACCCACGTCCCCCACACACTCACCCCCATCCTCCTCCACACACCCACCTCCCCCACACACCCACCCCCCACTCCTCCCCCACACACCCACCTCCCCCACAAACCCACCCCAACTCCTCCACCACACAACCACCCCCCACTCCTCTCCCTCACACCCACCGCCCACTCCTCCCCCACACACCCACCCCCCACTCCTCCCCCACACAGCCACCTCCCCCGCACACCCACCGCCCACTCCTCCCCCACACACCCACCCCCCACTCCTCCCGCACACACCCACCTCCCCCACACACCACTCCCCACTCCTCTCCCACACACCCACCCCCCACTCCTCTCCCACACACACACCTACACACCCACCCCCACTCCTCCCCCAGATGCCCACCCCCCCCAAAAACCCACCCCTCACTCCTCCCCCACACACCCACACCCCCCACAAACCCACCCCCACTCCTCCCCCACAAACCCACCCCCACTCCTCCACCACACACCCACCACCCACTTCTCCCCCACACACCCACCCCCCCCTGCTCCCCCACACACCCACCCCCATTCCTCCCCCACACACCAACCCCCCACTCCTCCCCCACACACCCACCTCCCACTCCTCCCCCACACACCCACCCCCCACTCCTCCCCACACACCCACCCCCCACTCCTCCACCACACACACACCCCCCACTCCTCCCCACACACCCACCCCCCACTTCTCCCCCACACACCCACCCCCCACACCTCCCCCACACACCCACCCCCACTCCTCCCCCACACACCCACCTCCACTCCTCCCCCACACACGAACCCCCCACTCCTCCCCCACACACCCACCCCCACTCCTACCCGACACACCCAACTCCCCCACACACCCACCTCCCCCACACACCCACCACCCACTTCTCCCCCACACACTCACCCCCCACTGCTCCCCCACACACCCACCCCCATTCCTCCCCCACACACCCACCCCCCACTCCTCCCCCACACACCCACATCCCACTCCTCCCCCACACACCCACCCCCCACTCCTCCCCCACACACCCACCCCCACTCCTCCCCCACACACCCACCCCCACTCCTACCCGACACACCCAACTCCCCCACACATCCACCTCCCCCACAAACCCACCCCCCACTCCTCCTCCAGACACCCACCCCCACTCCTCTCCCACTCACCCACCCTCCACTCCTACCCCACACACCCACACCCACTCCTCTCCCACACACCCACCCCCTCTCCTCCCCCACACACCCAGTCCCACTCCTCCCCCTCACACCCACCTCCCCCACACACCCACCCCCACTCCTCCACAACACACCCACCCCCATTCCTCCCCCACACACCCACCTCCCCGACACACCCACTTCCACTCCTCCCCGACACACCCACCTCCCCCACAAACCCACCTCCACTCCTCCCCCACACACCCAACCTCACTCCGACCCCACACACACACCCCCACTCCTCCCCCACACACCCACCTCCCCAAACACCCACCCCCACTCCTCCCCCACACACCCAACCCACTCCTCCCCCACACACCCAACCCCACTCCTCCCCCACACACTCACCCCCACTGCTCCCCCACACACCCAACCCCCCACAGATCCACCCCCACTCCTCCCCCACACACCCAGCCCCACTCCTCCGCCACACACTCACCCCCCACAAACCCACCTCCACTCCTCCCCCATACACCCACCAGCACTCCACCCCCAAACACCCACCCCCAATCCTCCCCTACACACCCACCTACAAACCCACCCGCAGTCCTCTCCCACAAACCCAAAGCCACTCCTCCTCATACACCCACCTCCACTCCTCTCCCACACACCCAACACCCCCATTCCTCCACCACACACCCACCCCCCACTTCTCCCCCACACACCCACCCCCCACTCCTCCCCCACACACCCACATCCCACTCCTCCCCCACACACCCACCCCCCACTCCTCCCCCACACACCCACCCCCCACTCCTCGCCCACACACCCACTCCCCTCTCCTCCCTGACACAGCCACCCCCTACTCCTCCCCCACACACCCACCCCCACTCCTCCCCCACACACCCACCCCCCACTCCTCCCTCACACACCCACCCCCATTCCTCCCCCAACACACCCACCCACCTCCACTCCTCTCCCACACACCCACCACCACTCCTCCCCCAAACACCCACCCCCACTCCTCTCCCACACACCCACCCCCATTCCTCCCCCAACACACCCACCCACCTCCACTCCTCTCCCACACACCCACCACCACTCCTCTCCCACAAACCCACCGCCACTCCTCCTCAAACACCCACCTCCACTCCTCTCCCACGCACACAACCCCCCCACTCCTCCCCCACACACCCACCTACACACCCACCTCCACTCCTCCTCCACAGACCCACGTCCACTCCTCCCCCACACACCGACCCCCCGACACACCCACTCCATCTCCACCCCCACACACCGGCCTCCCCCACACACCCAAACCCACTCATCCCCCACACTCGCACCACCCCCGCACACCCACCTCCACTCCTCCCCCACACGCCACCTCCACTCCTCCCCCACACACCCACCTCCACTCCTCCCCCACATACGCACCTCCACTCCTCCCCCACACACCCACCTCCACTCCTCCCCCATACACCCACCTCCACTCCTCCCCCACACACCCACCTCCACTCCGCCCCCACACACCCACCTCCACTCCTCCCCCACAAACCCTTCCCCATTCCTCTCCCACAGACCCATCCCCACTCATCTCCCACAGACCCACCCCACACACCCACCCCCACTCCTCTCCCACACACCCACCCCCACTCCTCTCCCACACACCCAACACCCACTCCTTTCCCACACACCCAACTCCACTCGTCCCCCACACACCCACCTCCCCCACACACCCAACTCTCCCACAAACCCACCCTCCACTCCTCTCCCACACACTCAACCCCCACTCCTCCCCCAAAATCCCACCACCCCCTCACACCAACACCCACTACTCTCCCACACACCCACCTCCACTCACCCACACAACCACCTCCCCCACACACCCATCCCCACTCCTCCCTGACACATACACCCCCCACTCCTCCCCCACACACCCACCTCCCCCACACACCCACCTCTCCCACAAATCCATCCCCACTCCTCCCCCACACACCCACCCCCCACTCCTCCACACTCACCCACCCCCATTCCTCCCCGACACACCCACCCCCTACTCCTGCCCCACACACCCACCCCCCACTCCTCCCCCACACACCCACCACCACTCCTCCCCCAAACACCCACCCCCACTCCTTTCACACACACCCAACCCCCCCACTCCTCCCCCTCACACCCACCTACACACCCACCCCCACTCCTCTCCCACAAACCCACCGCAACTCCTCCTCACACACCAACCTCCATTCCTCTCCCACACACCCAACACCCCCACTCCTCCCCCACACACCCACCTCCACTCCTCTCCCACACACCCAACACCCCCACTCCTCCCCCACACACCCACCTACACACCCACCTCCACTCCTCTCCCACAAACCCACCTACACACCCACCCCCACTCCTCCCCCACACACCCATCTACACACCCACCCCCACTCCTCTCCCACACACCCACCTCCACTCCTCCCCCACACACCCACCTACACACCCACCTCCACTCCTCTCCCACAAACCCACCTCCACTCCTGCTCCACACACCCACGTCCACTCCTCCCCCACACACCGACCCCCCGACACACCCACTCCATTTCCTCCCCCACACACCGCCCTCCCCCATACAACCAAATCCACTTATCCCCCACACACGCACCACCCCCGCACACCCACCTCCACTCCTCCACCACACACCCACCCCCACTCCTCCCCCACACACCCACCCGCATTCCTCCCCCACACACACACATCCACTCCTCCCCCAGACACCCACCTCCATTCCTCCCCCACACACCCACTTCCACTCCTCTCCGACACACCCACCTCCACTCCGCCCCGACACACCCAGCTCCACTCCTCCTCCTCACACCCACCTCCCCCACACACCCACCCTCCACCTCCCCCACACACCAACCCCCACTCCTCCCCCACACACCAACACCCACTCCTGCCCCACACACCCTCCCCCAATCCTACCCCTCACAACCACCCCCCACTCATCCCCCACACACCCACCCCCAATCCTCCCCCACACATCCACACCACCCCCATCCCCCACACACCCACCACCCCCACACACCCACCCCCACTCCTCCCCCACACACCCACCTCCACTCCTCCCCCACACACCCACCTCCACTCCTCCCCCACACACCCACCCCCACTCCGCTCCCACACACCCACCTCCCCCACACACCCACCCCCACTCCTCCCCCACACACCCACACCCACTCCTCCCCCACACACCCACTCCCACGCCTCCCCCACCCACCAACCCCCACTCCGCCCCCACACATCCACCCCCACTCCTCCCCCACACACCCACACCCACTCCTCCCCCAAACACACACCCCCACTCCTCCCGCACAAACCCACCCCCACTCCTCCCGCACACACCCACTCCAATCCTCCCCCACACACCCAACCACACACCCACTCCTCTCCTCCCCCACACACCCAACCACACACCCACTCCTACTCCTTCCCCACACACACACCCCCCACTCCTCTCGCACACACCCACTCCCACTTCTCCCCAAGACACCCACTCCACCCACACACCCTCCCCCACTACTCCCCTACACACCCACCCCCACCATACACCCACCCCCACTCCTCCCCCACACACCCACCACCCCCACACACCCACCTCCAATCCTCCCCCACCCATCCACATCCCCCACACACCCACCCCCACTCCTCCCCCACACACCCACCTCCCCCACACACCGACACCCCACTCCTCCCCCACACACCCACCTCCCCCACAAACCAACCCCCCACTCCTCCACCACACACCCACCCCCCACTCCTCCCCCACACAGCCACCTCCCCCACACAACCACCCCCCACTCCTCTCCCACACACCCAACCCCCACTCCTCCCCCACAAACCCACCCCCCACTCCTCCCCCACACACCCACCTCCACCTCAAACCCACCCCCCACTCCTCCCCCACACACCCACCTCCCACTCCTCCCGCACAAACCCACCTCCCCCCCACACCCACCCTCCACTCCTCTCCCACACACCCTCCCCCCACTCCTCTCCCACACACCGACCCACACACGCACCCCCACTCCTCCCCCACACACCCACCCCCCCCACAAACCCACCCCCACTCCTCCCCAACACACCCACCCCCATTCCTCCCCCACACACCCACCACCCACTTCTCCCGCGCACACCCACCCCACACTCCTCCCCCACACACCCACCCCCCACTCATCCCCCGCACACCCACCCCCCACTCCTCCCCCACACACCCACCCCCCAATCCTCCCCCACACACCCACCCCCCACTCCTCCCCGACACACCCACCCCCTACTCCTCCCCCACACACCTACCCTCACTCCTCCCCCACACACCCACCCCCACCCATCCCCCACACACCCACCCCCACCCATCCCCCACACACCCACCCCCATTCCTCCCAAAACACACCCACCCCCCAACTCCTCCACCATACACCCACCTCCACTCCTCACCCACACACCCAACTCCCCCACACACCCATCCCCACTCCTCCCTGACACACACACCCCCTACTCCTCCCCCACACACCTACCCCCCACTCCTCCCCCACACACCCACAACCCACTCCTCCCCCACACACCCACCCCGCACTCCTCTCCCACAAATCCACCACCACTCCTCCCCCACAAACCAACCCCCCACTCTTCCCCACTCACCAACCCCCCACTCCTCTCCCACACACCCACCCCCACTCCTCCCCCACACACCCACCCCCCACTCCTCCCCACACACACACACCCCACTCCTACCCCACACACGAACCCCCCACTCCTCCCCCACACACCCACCCCCACTCCTCTCCCACTCACCCACCCTCCACTCCTACCCCACACACCCACCCCCCACTCCTCTCCCACACACCCACCCTCCACTCCTACCCCACACACCCACCCCCCACTCCTCTCCCACACACCCACCCCCACTCCTCCCCCAAACACCCAGTCCCACTCCTCCACCTCACACCCACCCCCCCCACACACCCACCCCCACTCCTCCACAACACACCCACCCCCCCCACACACCCACCCCCACTCCTCCCCCACACACCCACCTCCCCGACACACCCACTTCCACTCCTCCCCGACACACCCACCTCCCCCACAAACCCACCTCCACTCCTCCCCCACACACCCAACACCACTCCGACCCCACACACACACCCCCACTCCTCCCTCACACACCCACCTCCCCAAACACCAACCCCCACTCCTCCCCCACACACCCAACCCACTCCTCCCCCACACACCCACCCCCACTCCTCCCCCACACACCCACCCCCACTCCTCCCCCACACACCCACCCCCCACTCCTCTCCCACACACCCACCCCCATTCCTCCCCCAACACACCCACCCCCACCCCACTCCTACCCCACACACCCACCTCCACTCCTCTCCCACACACCCACCACCACTCCTCCCCCAAACACCCACCCCCACTCCTCTCCCACATACCCACCGCCACTCCTCCTCACACACCCACCTCCACTCCTCTCCCACGCACACAACACCCCCACTCCTCCCCCACACACCCACCTACACACCCACCTCCACTCCTCCTCCACACACCCACGTCCACTCCTCCCCCACACACCGACCCCCCGACACACCCACTCCATCTCCACCCCCACACACCGCCCTCCCCCACACACCCAAACCCACTCCTCCCCCACACACCCACCTCCACTCCTCCCCCACACACCCACCTCCACTCCTCCCCCACACACCCACCTCCACTCCTCCCCCATACACCCACCTCCACTCCTCCCCCACACACCCACCACCACTCCGCCCCCACGCACCCACCTCCACTCCTCCCCCACAAACCCTTCCCCATTGCTCTCCCACAGACCCACCCCCACTCGTCTCCCACAGACCCACCCCACACACCCACCCCCACTCCTCTCCCACACACCCACCCCCACTCCTCTCCCACACACCCAACACCCACTCCTTTCCCACACACCCAACTCCAATCGTCCCCCCACACACCCACCTCCCCCACACACCCACCTCTCCCACAAACCCACCCCCACTCCTCTCCCACAAACCCACCCCCCACTCCTCTCCCACACACTCAAACCCCACTCCTCCCCCAAAATCCCACCACCCCCTGACACCAACACCCACTCCTCTCCCACAAACCCACCTCCACTCCTGCTCCACACACCCACGTCCACTCCTCCCCCACACACCGACCCCCCGACACACCCACTCCATCTCCTCCCCCACACACCGCCCTCCCCCACACACCCAAACCCACTTATCCCCCACACACGCACCACCCCCGCACACCTACCTCCACTCCTCCACCACACACCCACCCCCAATCGTCCCCCACACACCCAGCACCCACTTCTCCCCCACACACCCACCCCCCACTCCTCCCCCACACACCCACCCCCATTCCTCCCCCACACACCCGCATCCACTCCTCCCCCACACACACATCCACTCCTCCCCCACACACCCACCTCCACTCCTCCCCCACACACCCACTTCCACTCCTCCTCCACACACCCACCTCCCCCACACACCCACCCTCCACCTCCCCCACCCACCAACCCCCACTCCTCCCCCACACACCCACCCCCACTCATCCCCCACACACCCACACCCAATCCTCCCCCACACACCCACCCCACCCTCATCCCCCACACACCCACCACCCCCACACACCCAGCCCCACTGCTCCCCCACACACCCACCTCCACTCCTCCCCCACACACCCACCCCCACTCCGCTCCCACACACCCACCTCCCCCACACACCCACCCCCACTCCTCTCCCACACACCCACCCCCACTCCTCCCCCACACATCCACCCCCACTCCTCCCCCACACACCCACACCCACTCCTCCCCCAAACACCCACCCCCACTCCTCCCGCACACACCCACTCCAATCCTCCCCCACACACCCAACCACACACCCACTCCCACTCCTCCCCCACACACGCAACCACACACCCACTCCTCTCCTCCCCCACACACCCAACCACACACCCACTCCCACTCCTTCCCCACACACCCACGCCCCACTCCTCTCGCATACACCCACTCCCACTCCTCCCCCACACACCCACTCCCCCCACACAACCTCCCCCACTACTCCCCCACACACCCACACCCAACACACACCCACCCCGAATCCTCCCCCACACACCCACCACCCCCAGACACCCACCTCCAATCCTCCCCCACACATCCATATCCCCCACACACCCACCCCCACTCCTCCCCCACACACCCACCTCCCCCACACACCCAACCCCCACTCCTCCCCCACACACCCACCTCCCCCACAAACCCAACCCCCACTCCTCCACCACACACCCACCCCCCCACTCCTCCCCCACACACCCACCTCCCCCACACAACCACCCCCCACTCCTCTCCCACACACCCAACCCCCACTCCTCCTCCACACACCCACCCCCCACTCCTCCCCCACACACCCACCTCCCCCTCAAACCCACCCCCCACTCCTCCCCCACACACCCACCTCCCACTCCTCCCGCACACACCCACCTCCCCCCCACACCCACCCCCCACTCCTCTCCCACACACCCTCCCCCCACTCCTCTCCCACACACCGACATACACACCCACCCCCACTACTCCCCCACACACCACCCCACAAACCCACCCCCACTCCTCCCCAACACACCCACCCCCATTCCTCCCCCACACACCCACCACCCACTTCTCCCCCACACACCCACCCCCCACTCATCCCCCACACACCCACCCCCATTTCTCCCCCACACAACCACCCCCCACTCCTCCCCCACACACCCACCCCCCAATCCTCCCCCACACACCCACCCCCCACTCCTCCCTGACACACCCACCCCCTACTCCTCCCACACACACCCACCCCCACTCCTCCCCCACACACCCAGCCCCCACTCCTCCCCCACACACCCACCCCCATTCCTCCCCCAACACACCCACCCCCCCCACTCCTCCCCCACACACCCACCACCACTCCTCCCCCGACACACCCACCCCCACTCCTCTCCCACACACCCAGCAACCCTACTCCTCCCCCACACACCCACCCCCACTCCTCTCCCACAAACCCACCGCCACTCCTCCTCACACACCCACCTTCACTCCTCTCCCACACACACAACCCCCCTCTCCTCCCCAACACACCCACTTACACACCCACCTCCACTCCTCCTCCACACACCCACGTCCACTCCTCCCCCACACACCGACCCCCCGACACACCCACTCCATCTCCACCCCCACACACCGCGCTCCCCCACACACCCAAACCCACTTATCCCCCACACACGCACCACCCCCGCACACCCACCTCCACTCCTCCCCCACTCACCCACCTCCACTCCTCCCCCACACACCCACATCCACTCCTCCCCCACACACCCACATCCACTCCTCCCCCACACACCCACCTCCCCCACACACCCACCTCCACTCCTCCCCCACACACACACCACTCCCGCACACCCACCTCCACTCCTCCCCCACACACCCACATCCACTCCTCCCCCACACACACACCACCCCCGCACACTCACCTCCACTCCTCCCCCACACACCCACCCCCACTCCTCCCCCACACACCCACCACTCCCACACACCCACCCCCATTCCTCCCCCAACACACCCACCCTCCCCACTCCTCCCCCACACACCCACCTCCACTCCTCCCCCACACACCCACCATCACTCCTCCCCCAAACACCCACCCCCACTCCTCTCCCACACACCCAACCCCCCCACTCCTCCCCCACACACCCACCTACACACCCACCCCCACCACACACCCACCCCCAATCTTGCCCCACACACCCTCCATCCCCACACACCGACCTCCACTCCTCCCCCACACACCCACCCCCCACTCCTCCCCCACAGACCCACCACCCCACACTCCCACCCCCATTCCTCCCCCAACACACCCACCATCACTCCTAACCCAAACACCCACCCCTCACTCCTCCCCCACACACCCACCTACACACCCACCCCCACTGCTCTCCCACAAACCCACCGCCACTCCTCCTCACACACCCACCTCCACTCCTCTCCCACACACCCAACCCCCCCACTCCTCCCCCACACACCCACCTACACACCCACCTCCACTCCTCCTCCACACACCCACGTCCACTCCTCCCCCACACACCGACCCCCCGACACACCCACTCCATCTCCTCCCCCACACACCGCCCTCCCCCACACACCCAAACCCACTTATCCCCCACATACGCACCACCCCCGCACACCCACCTCCACTCCTCCCCCACACACCCACCTCCACTCCTCCCCCACATACCCACCCCAACTCCGCTCCCACACACCCACCTCCCCCACACACCCACCCCCACTCCTCCCCCACACACCCACCCCCACTCCTCCCCCACACACCCACCCCCCCCACACACCCACCCCCACTCCTCCCCTACACAACCACCCCCACTCCTCCCCCACACACCCACCCCCACTCCTCCCCCACACACCCACCTCCCCCACACACCCACCCCCACTCCTCCCCCACACACCCACCTCCCCCACACACCCACCCCCACTCCTCCCCTACACAACCACCCCCACTCCTCCCCCACACACCCACCCCCACTCCGCCCCCACACACCCACGCCCACCACACACCCACCCCCATTCCTCCCCCACAAACCCTCCATCCCCACACACCGACCTCCACTCCTCCCCCAAACACCCACCCCCACTGCTCCCCCACACACCCACCCCCACTCCTCCCCCACACACCCACCCCCACTCCTCCCCCACACACCGACCTCCACTCCTCCCCCACACACCTGCCCCCACTCCTACCCGACACACCCACCCCCACTCCTCCCCCACACAACTACCCCCACTCCTCCCCCACACAACTACCCCCACTCCTCCCCCACACACCCACCCCCACTCCTCCCCCACACACCCACCCCCACTCCTCCCCCACACAACTACCCCCACTCCTCCCCCACACACCCACCTACACACCCACCTCCACTCCTCCTCCACACACCCATGTCCACTCCTCCTCCACACACCGACCCCCCGACACACCCACTCCATCTCCTCCCACACACACCGCCCTCCCCCACACACCCAAACCCACTCATACCCCACACACTCACCACCCCCGCACACCCACATCCACTCCTCCCCCACACACCCACGTCCACTCCTCCCCCATACACCCATTTCCACTCCTCCCTCACACACCCACCTCCACTCCTCCCCGACACACCCATTTCCACTCCTCCCTCACACACCCACCTCCACTCCTCCCCGACACACCCAGCTCCACTCCTCCCCCACACACCCACCTCCACTCCTCCCCCACACACCCACCCCCACTCGTCCCCCACACACCCACCCCCAATCCTCCCCCACACACCCACCCCCCACTCCTCCCCCTCACACCCAACCACACACCCACTCCCACTCCTTCCCCACACATCCAACCACACACCCACTCCCACTCCTGCCCCACACATCCAACCACACACCCACTCCCACTCCTTCCCCACACACACACCCCCCACTCCTCTCGCACACACCCTCTCCCACTCCTCCCCAACACACCCACTCGCCCCACACACCCTCCCCCACTACTCCCCCACACACCCACCCCCACCACACACCCACCCCCATTCCTCCCCCACACACCCTCCACCCCCACACACCGACCTCCACTCCTCCCCCACACACCCACCTCCCCCACACACACACATCCAATCCTCCCCAACACACCCACTCCCCCCACACACCCACCCCCACTCCTCCCCCACACACCCACCTCCCCCTCACACCCACCCCCCACTCCTCCCCCACACACCCACCTCCCCCACAAACACACCCCCCACTCCTCCACCACACACCCACCCCCCACTCCTCCCCCACACACCCACCCCCCACTCCTCCCCCACACACCCACCTCCCCCACAAACACACCCCCCACTCCTCCACCACACACCCACCCCCCACTCCTCCCCCACACACCCACCCCCCACTCCTCCCCCACACACCCACCCCCCTCTCCTCCCCAACACACCCACCCCCTACTCCTCCCACACACACCCACTCCCACTCCTCCCCCACACACCTACCCCCCACTCCTCCCCCACACACCATCCCCCACTCCTCCCCCACACACCCACCCCCCACTCCTCCCCCACACACCCACCTCCATTCCTCCCCCACACACCCACACCCCACTCCTCCCCCACACACCCACCCCCCACTCCTCCCCAACATACCCACCCCCCACTCCTTCTCGCACACACCCACTAGCCCCACACACGCTCCCCCACTACTGCCCCACACACCCACCCCCATCACACACCCACCCCCCATTGCTCTCGCACACACCCACTCCCCCCACACACCCACCCCCACCAAAAACCCACACCCACTCCTCCCCTACACACCCACCACCCCCACACACCGACCTCCACTCCTCCCCCACACACCCACCTCCCCCACACACACAACTCCAATACTCCCCCACACACCCACATCCCCCACACACCCACCCCCACTCCTCCCCCACACACCCACCTCCCCCACACACCCACCCCCCACTCCTCCCCCACACACCCACCTCCCCCAGAAACCCACCCCCCACTCCTCCACCACACACACACCCCCCACTCCTCCCCCACACCCCCACTCCTCCCCCCCACACCCACCTCCCCCACACACCCACCCCCCACTCCTCCCCCACACACCAAACTCCCCCACAAAAACACCCTCCACTCCTCCACCACACACCCACCCCCCACTCCTCCCCCACACACCCACCGCCCACTCCTCCCGCACACACCCACCTCCCCCACACACCCACCTCCACTCCTCCCCCATATACCCACCTCCACTCCTCCCCGACACACCCACCTCCACTCCTCCCCCACACACTCACCCCCAATCCTCCCCCACACACCCACCTTCACTCCTCCCCAACACACCCACCTCCCCCACACACCCACTCCCACTCCTCCCCCACACACCCACCCCCACTCCTCCCCCACACACCCGCCCCCAATCCTCCCCCACACACCCACCCCCACTCCTCCCCCACACAGGAAACCCCCCACACACCCAGACACACTCCGTCCCAAACACCCACCCGCCCCACACACCCACCACCCGCACGCACCCACCTCCACTCCTCCCCCACACACCCACCCCCACTCCTCCCCCACACACCCACCCCCCCCACACACCCACCACCCGCACACACCCACCTCCACTCCTCCCCCACACACCCACCTCCACTCCTCCCCCACACGCCCACCCCCACTCCTCCCCCACACACCCACCTCCACTCCTCTCCCACACACGCAACCCCCCCCACTCCTCCCCCACACACCCACCTACACACCCACCTCCACTCCTCCTCCACACACCCATGTCCACTCCTCCTCCACACACCGACCCCCCGACACACCCACTCCATCTCCTCCCACACACACCGCCCTCCCCCACACACCCAAACCCACTCATACCCCACACACTCACCACCCCCGCACACCCACATCCACTCCTCCCCCACACACCCACGTCCACTCCTCCCCCATACACCCATTTCCACTCCTCCCTCACACACCCACCTCCACTCCTCCCCGACACACCCAGCTCCACTCCTCCCCCACACACCCACCTCCACTCCTCCCCCATACACCCATTTCCACACCTCCCCGACACACCCATCTCCAATCCTCCCCACAAACCCACATCCCCCACACACCCACCCCCACTCCTCCCCCACACACCCACCTCCCCCACACACCCTCTCCCCACTCCTCCCCCACACACCAAACTCCCCCACATACCCACCCCCCACTCCTCCCCCACACACCCACCGCCCACTCCTCCCCCACACACCCACCTCCCCTACACACCCACCCACCAATCCTCCCCCACACACCCACCCCCCACTCCTCCCGCACACACCCACCTCCCCCACACACCCACCTCCACTCCTCCCCCACACACCCACCCCCACTCCTCCCCCACACACCCACCCCCACTCCTCCCCCACACTCCCGCCCACAATCCTCCCCCACACACCCACCCCCCACTCCTCCCCCAAACAGGAAACCCCCCACACACCCAGCCACACTCCGTCCCAAACACCCACCACCCGCACACACCCACCCCCACTCCTCCCCCACACACCCACCCCCCCCACACACGCACCACCCGCACACACCCATCTCCAACCCTCCCCGACACACCCACCCGCACTCCTCCCCCACACACCCACCCCCCCCACACACGCACCACCCGCACACACCCACCTCCAGTCCTCCCCCACACACCCACCCCCACTCCTCCCCCACACACCCAGTCCCACTCCTCCCCCACACACCCACCCCCCCCACACACGCACCACCCGCACACACCCACCTCCACTCCTCCCCCACACACCCAACCCCCACTCCTCCCCCAGACACAAACCCCCCACTCCTCCCCCACACACCCACCCCCACTCCTCCCCCACACACCCACCCCCACTCCTCCCACACACACCCACCCCCTACTCCTCCCCCACACACCCACCCCCATTCCTCCCCCACACACCCACCCCCCACTCCTCCCGCACACACCCAGCTCCACTCCTCCCCCACACACCCACCTCCCTCACACCCCCACCCCCACTCCTCGCCCACACACCCACCTCCCCCACACACCGCCCTCACCCACACACCCACCCCCCCCACACACCCACCTCCCCCACACACCCACCCTCACTCCTCTCCCACACAGGAAACCCCCCACACACCCAGACACACTCCGTCCCAAACACCCACCCGCCCCACACACCCACCACCCGCACGCACCCACCTCCACTCCTCCCCCACACACCCACCCCCCCCACACACCCACCACCCGCACACACCCACCTCCACTCCTCCCCCACACACCCACCTCCACTCCTCCCCCACACGCCCACCCCCACTCCTCCCCCACACACCCACCTCCACTCCTCTCCCACACACGCAACCCCCCCCACTCCTCCCCCACACACCCACCTACACACCCACCTCCACTCCTCCTCCACACACCCATGTCCACTCCTCCTCCACACACCGACCCCCCGACACACCCACTCCATCTCCTCCCACACACACCGCCCTCCCCCACACACCCAAACCCACTCATACCCCACACACTCACCACCCCCGCACACCCATATCCACTCCTCCCCCACACACCCACGTCCACTCCTCCCCCATACACCCATTTCCACTCCTCCCTCACACACCCACCTCCACTCCTCCCCGACACACCCAGCTCCACTCCTCCCCCACACACCCACCTCCACTCCTCCCCCATACACCCATTTCCACACCTCCCCGACACACCCATCTCCAATCCTCCCCACAAACCCACATCCCCCACACACCCACCCCCACTCCTCCCCCACACACCCACCTCCCCCACACACCCTCTCCCCACTCCTCCCCCACACACCAAACTCCCCCACATACCCACCCCCCACTCCTCCACCACACACCCACCCCCCACTCCTCCCCCACACACCCACCGCCCACTCCTCCCCCACACACCCACCTCCCCTACACACCCACCCCCCAATCCTCCCCCACACACCCACCCCCCACTCCTCCCGCACACACCCACCTCCCCCACACACCCACCTCCACTCCTCCCCCACACACCCACCCCCACTCCTCCCCCACACACCCACCCCCACTCCTCCCCCACACTCCCGCCCACAATCCTCCCCCACACACCCACCCCCCACTCCTCCCCCACACACCAACCCCCACTCCTCCCCCACACAGGAAACCCCCCACACACCCAGCCACACTCCGTCCCAAACACCCACCACCCGCACACACCCACCCCCACTCCTCCCCCACACACCCACCCCCCCCACACACGCACCACCCGCACACACCCATCTCCACTCCTCCCCGACACACCCACCCGCACTCCTCCCCCACACACCCACCCCCCCCACACACGCACCACCCGCACACACCCACCTCCAGTCCTCCCCCACACACCCACCTCCACTCCTCCCCCACACACCCAACCCCCACTCCTCCCCCAGACACAAACCCCCCACTCCTCCCCCACACACCCACCCCCACTCCTCCCCCACACACCCACCCCCACTCCTCCCACACACACCCACCCCCTACTCCTCCCCCACACACCCACCCCCATTCCTCCCCCACACACCCACCCCCCACTCCTCCCGCACACACCCAGCTCCACTCCTCCCCCACACACCCACCTCCCTCACACCCCCACCCCCACTCCTCGCCCACACACCCACCTCCCCCACACACCGCCCTCACCCACACACCCACCCCCCCCACACACCCACCTCCCCCACACACCCACCCTCACTCCTCTCCCACAAACCCACCGCCACTCCTCCTCACAAACACCCAACACGCCCACTCATCCCCCACACACGCACCACCCCCGCACACCCACCTCCACTCCTCACCCACACACCCACCCCCACTCCTCCCCCACACACCCACCTCCACTCCTCCCCCACACATCCACCTCCCCCACACACCCACCCCCCACTCCTCCCCCACACACCCACTCCCCTCTGCTCCCCGACACACCCACCCCCTGCTCCTCCCACACACACCCACTCCCACTCCTCCCCCACACACCCATGCCCCACTCCTCCCCCACACACCCACCCCCATTCCTCCCCCAACACACCCACTCCCCCACTCCACCCCCACACACCCACCTCCACTCCTCTCCCACACACCCACCACCACATCGCCCCCAAACACCTACCCCCACTCCTCTCCCACACACCCAACCCCCCCACTCCTCCCCCACACACCCACCTACACACCCACCCCCACTCCTCTCCCACAAACCCACCGCCACTCCTCCTCACACACCCACCTCCACTCCTCTCCCACACACTCAACCCCCCCACTCCTCCCCCACACACCCACCTACACACCCACCTCCACTCCTCCTCCACACACACACGTCCACTCCTCCTTCACACACCGACCCCCCGACACACCCACTCCATCTCCTCCCCAACACACCGCCCTCCCCCACACACCCAAACCCACTCATCCCCCACACTCGCACCACCCCCGCACACCCAGCTCCACTCCTCCCCCACACACCCACCTCCACTCCTCCCTCACACACCCACCTCCACTCCTGCCCCATGCACCCACCTCCACTCCTCCCCGACACACCCAGCTCCACTCCTCCCCCACACACCCACCTCCACTCCTCCCCGACACACCCAGCTCCACTCCTCCCCCACACACCCACCTCCACTCCTTCTCGCACACACCCACTCCCCCCACACACCCTCCCCCACTACTCCCCCACACACCAACCCCCACCACACATCCGCCCCCCATTCCTCTCGCACACACCCACTCCCCCCACACACCCACCCCCACTACTCCCCCACACACCCACTCCCCCCAAACACCCACTCCCCCCACACACCCTCCCCCACTACTCCCCCACACACCCACTCCCCCCAAACACCCACTCCCCCCACACACCCTCCCCCACTACTCCCCCACACACCCACCCCCACAACAAACCCACACCCACTCCTCCCCTACACAACCACCACCCCCACACACCGACCTCCACTCCTCCCCCACACACCCACCTCCCCCACACACCCAACTCCACTCCTCCCCCACACATCCACCTCCCCCACACACTCACCCCCCACTCCTCCCCCACACACCCACTCCCCTCTCCTCCCCGACACACCCACCCCCTACTCCTCCCACACACACCCACTCCCACTCCTCCCCCACACACCCACCCCCCTTTCCTCCCCCACACACCCACCCCCATTCCTCCCTCAACACACCCACTCCCCCACTCCACCCCCACACACCGACCTCCACTCCTCTCCCACACACCCAACCCCCCCACTCCTCCCCCACACAGCCACCTACACACCCACCCCTACTCCTCTCCCACAAACCCACCGCCACTCCTCCTCACACACCCACCCCCACTCCTCCCCCACACACCCACGTCCACTCCTCCTGCACACACCGACTCCATCTCCTCCCCAACACACCGCCCTCCCCCACACACCCAAACCCACTCACACCCCACACACTCACCACCCCCGCACACCCGCCTCCACTCCTCCCACACACACCCACCTCCACTCCTCCCCCACACACCCACCTCCACTCCTTCTCGCACACACCCACTCCCCCCACACACCCTCCCCCACTACTCCCCCACACACCCACCCCTACCACACACCCGCCCCCCATTCCTCTCGCACACACCCACTCCCCCCACACAACAACCCCCACTACTCCCCCACACACCCACTCCCCCCACACACCCACTCCCCCCACACACCCTCCCCCACTACTCCCCCACACACCCACATCCCCCACACACCCAACCCCACTCCTCCCCCACACACCCACCTCCACCACACACCCACCCCCCACTCCTCCCCCACACATCCACCTCCCCCACAAACCCACCCCCCACTCCTCCACCACACACACACCCCAAACTCCTCCCCCACACACCCACCTCCCCCACACAATCACCCCCCACTCCTATCCCACACACCCACCCCCCACTCCTCCCCCACACACCCCCTCCGTACTCCTCCCCCACACACCCACCACCCCCACACAGCCACCTCCCACTCCTCTCCCACACACCCACCCACCTCTCCTCCCGCACACACCCACCTCCCCCACATACCCACCCCCCACTGCTCTCCCACACACCCATCCCCCACTCCCCTACCACACAGCCACTTACACACCCACCCCCACCACAAACCCCCCCCCCACTCCTCCCCCACACACCCACCACCCCCCACAACCCCACCCCCACTCCTCCCGCACACACCCACCCCCATTCCACCCCCACACACCCACCCCCCACTCCTCCCCCACACACCCACCCCCCACTCCTCCCCCACACACCCACCCCACACTCCTCCCCCACACACCCACCCCCCACTCCTCCCCCACACACCCACCCCCCACTCCTCCCCAACACACCTACCTCTCCCACACACCCACCCCCCACTCCTCCCCCACACACCCACCCCCCACTCCTCCCCCACACACCCACCCCCACCCATCCCCCACACACCCACCTCCACTCCTCCCCACACACCCACCCCCACTCCCCTTCCACACACCCACACCCTACACCTCCCCCACACACCCACCCCCACTCCTCCCCCACACACCCACCCCCACACTTCCCCCACACACCCACCCCCACTCCCCTTCCACACACCCACCCATTACTCCTCCCCCACACACCCACCCCCACTCCTCCCCCACACACCCACCTCCCCCACACACCCTCCTCCACTCCTCCCCCACAAACCCACGCCTCACTCCTCCCCTACATACCCACACCCCACTCCTACCCACAAACCCACGCCCCACTCCTCCCCCACACACCCACCCCACCCTTCACCCACATACCCACATCCACTCCTCCCCCACACACCCAACCCCACCCTCCCCAACACACCCACCCCCACTCCTCCCCCAAACAACCACCTCCACTCCTCTCCCACACCCACCCTCTACTCCTCTCCCACACACACACCCCCCACTCCTCCTCCACACACCCACCTCCCCTCCTTCCCCACACACCCACCCCCACTCCTCCCCCACACACCCACCCTCAACTTTCCTCTCACACACCCACCCCCACTCCTCCCTCACACACCCCCACCTTTCCCCCACACAGCCTCAACTTTCCCCTCACACACCCACCCCCACTCCTCCCTCACCCACCCCCAACTTTCCCCCACACAGCCACCTCCATTCCTCCCCCACACACCCACCCCCACCCATCCACCACACACCCACCCCCACTCCTCCCCCACACACCCACCTCCCCCACACACCCACCTCCACTCCTCCCCCAAACACCCACCCCCACCCTTCCCCCACTCACCCACCTCCACTCCTCCCCCACACACCCACCACCCCCACAAACCCACCCCCACTCCTGCCCCACACACCCCCCTCCTCCCCCACACACCCACCCTCCACCTCCCACGCACACCCACCTCCACTCCTCCACAACAAACCCACCTCCCCCACACACCCACCTCCCCCACACACCCACCCCAACTCCTCCCCCACACACCCACCCCCACTCCTCCCCCACACACCCTCCTCCACTCCTCCCCCACAAACCCACGCCTCACTCCTCCCCCACACACCCACACCCCACTCCTACCCACAAACCCACGCCCCACTCCTCCCCCACACACCCACCCCCACCCTTCCCCCACATACCCACATCCATTTCTCCCCCACACACCCACCCCCACTCCTCCCCCACACACCCACCTCCCCCACACACCCTCCTCCACTCCTCCCCCACACACCCACGCCTCACTCCTCCCCCACACACCCACACCCCACTCCTACCCACAAACCCACGCCCCACTCCTCCCCCACACACCCACCCCCACCCTTCCCCCACATACCCACATCCACTCCTCCCCCACACACCCACCCCCACTCCTCCTCCACACACCCACCTCCCCCACAAACCCACCCCCACTCCTCCCCCACACACCAACCCCCCACTCCTCCCCCACACACCCACCTCCCCCACAAACCCAGCCCCACTCCTCCCCCACACACCCACCCCCCACTCCTCCCCCACACACCCACCTCCACTCCTCCCCCACACACCAACCCCCCCCACACACCCACCCCCTCTACTCCCCCACACACCAACTTCCACTCCTCCCCCACACACCCACCCCCACTCCTCCCCCACACACCCACCCCCACTCCTCCCCCACACACCCACCCCCCACTCCTCCCCCACACACCCACCTCTCCCACACACACCAACCCCCCACTCCTCCCCCACGCCCCCACCCCCCACTCCTCCCCCACACACCCACCCCCCACTCCTCCCCCACACACCCAACCCCATCTCCTCCCCCACACACCCACCCCCTTCTCCTCCCCCACACACCATCCCCCACTCCTCCCCCACACACCCACCCCCCACTCCTCCCCAACACACCTACCTCTCCCACACACCCACCCCCCACTCCTCCCCCACACACCCACCCCCCACTCCTCCCCCACACACCCACCTCCACCCATCCCCCACACACCCACCTCCACTCCTCCCCACGCACCCACCCCCACTCCCCTTCCACACACCCACCCCCACTCCTCCCCCACACACCCACCCCCAAACTTCCCCCACACACCCACCTCCACTCCTCCCCCACACACCCACCCCCACTCCTCCCCCACACACCCACGTCCACTCCTCCTGCACACACCGACTCCATCTCCTCCCCAACACACCGCCCTCCCCCACACACCCAAACCCACTCACACCCCACACACTCACCACCCCCGCACACCCGCCTCCACTCCTCCCACACACACCCACCTCCACTCCTCCCCCACACACCCACCTCCACTCCTTCTAGCACACACCCACTCCCCCCACACACCCTCCCCCACTACTCCCCCACACACCCACCCCTACCACACACCCGCCCCCCATTCCTCTCGCACACACCCACTCCCCCCACACAACAACCCCCACTACTCCCCCACACACCCACTCCCCCCACACACCCACTCCCCCCACACACCCTCCCCCACTACTCCCCCACACACCCACATCCCCCACACACCCAACCCCACTCCTCCCCCACACACCCACCTCCACCACACACCCACCCCCCACTCCTCCCCCACACATCCACCTCCCCCACAAACCCACCCCCCACTCCTCCACCACACACACACCCCAAACTCCTCCCCCACACACCCACCTCCCCCACACAATCACCCCCCACTCCTATCCCACACACCCACCCCCCACTCCTCCCCCACACACCCCCTCCGTACTCCTCCCCCACACACCCACCACCCCCACACAGCCACCTCCCACTCCTCTCCCACACACCCACCCCCCTCTCCTCCCGCACACACCCACCTCCCCCACATACCCACCCCCCACTGCTCTCCCACACACCCATCCCCCACTCCCCTACCACACAGCCACTTACACACCCACCCCCACCACAAACCCACCCCCCACTCCTCCCCCACACACCCACCACCCCCCACAACCCCACCCCCACTCCTCCCGCACACACCCACCCCCATTCCACCCCCACACACCCACCCCCCACTCCTCCCCCACACACCCACCCCCCACTCCTCCCCCACACACCCACCCCACACTTCTCCCCCACACACCCACCCCCGACTCCTCCCCCACACACCCACCCCCATCTCCTCCCCCACACACCCACCCCCCACTCCTCCCCCACACACCCACCCCCATTCCTCCCCACACACCCACCCCCCACTCCTCCCCCACACACCCACCTCTCCCACACACCAACCCCCCACTCCTCCCCCACACACCCACCCCCCACTCCTCCCCCCCCCCACTCCTCCCCCACACACCCACCTCTCCCACACACCAACCCCCCACTCCTCCCCCACACACCCACCCCCCACTCCTCCCCCACACACCCACCCCCCACTCCTCCCCCACGCACCCAACCCATCTCCTCCCCCACACACCCACCCCCTACTCCTCCCCCACACACCAACCCCCACTCCTCCCCCACACACCCACACCCCACTCCTCCCCCACACACCCACACCCCACACCTCCCCCACACACCCACACCCCACACCTCCCCCACACACCCACCTCCATTCCTCCCACACACACCCACCCCCCACTCCTCCCCCACACACCCACCCCCCAGTCCTTCCCAACACAACCCACCCCCCACTCCTCCCCCACACACCACCCCCCACTCCTCCCCCACACACCCACCCCCATTCCTCCCCCACACACCCACCCCCCACTCCTCCCCCACACACCCACCTCTCCCACACAACAACCCCCCACTCCTCCCCCACGCCCCCACCCCCCACTCCTCCCCCACACACCCACCCCCCACTCCTCCCCCACACCCCCAACCCCATCTCCTCCCCCACACACCCACCCCCTACTCCTCCCCCACACACCCACCCCCCACTCCTCCCCCACACACCCACCCATTACTCCTCCCCCACACACCCTCCTCCACTCCTCCCCCACAAACCCACGCCTCACTCCTCCCCTACACACCCACACCCCACTCCTACCCACAAACCCACGCCCCACTCCTCCCCCACACACCCACCCCACCCTTCCCCCACATACCCACATCCACTCCTCCCCCACACACCCAACCCCACCCTCCCCAACACACCCACCCCCACTCCTCCCCCAAACAACCACCTCCACTCCGCTCCCACACCCACCCTCTACTCCTCTCCCACACACACACCCCCCACTCCTCCTCCACACACCCACCTCCCCTCCTTCCCCACACACCCACCCCCACTCCTCCCCCACACACCCACCCTCAACTTTCCCCTCACACACCCACCCCCACTCCTCCCTCACACACCCACCCCCACCTTTCCCCCACACAGCCACCTCCATTCCTCCCCCACACACCCAGCCGACCCATCCACCACACACCCACCCCCACTCCTCCCCCACACACCAACCTCCCCCACACACCCACCTCCACTCCTCCCCCAAACACCCACCCCCACCCTTCCCCACTCACCCACCTCCACTCCTCCCCCACACACCCACCCCCACTCCTCCCCCAAACACCCACTTCCACTCCTCCCCCACACACCCACCACCCCCACAAACCCACCACCACTCCTGCCCCACACACCCCCCTCCTCCCCCACACACCCACCCTCCACCTCCCACACACACCCACCTCCACTCCTCCCCAACAAACCCACCTCCCCCACACACCCACCTCCCCCACACACCCACCCCAACTCCTCCCCCACACACCCTCCTCCACTCCTCCCCCACAAACCCACGCCTCACTCCTCCCCCACACACCCACACCCACTCCTACCCACAAACCCACGCCCACTCCTCCCCCACACACCCCCCCCCACCCTTCCCCCACATATCCACATCCACTCCTCCCCCACACACCCAACCCCACCCTCCCCAACACACCCACCCCCACTCCTCCCCCAAACAACCACCTCCACTCCTCTCCCACACACCCACACCCCACTCCTACCCACAAACCCACGCCCCACTCCTCCCCCACACACCCACCCCCACCCTTCCCCCACATACCCACTCCATTCCTCCCCCACACACCCACCCCCACTCCTCCCCCACACACCCACCTCCCCCACACACCCTCCTCCACTCCTCCCCCACAAACCCACGCCTCACTCCTCCCCCACACACCCACACCCCACTCCTACCCACAAACCCACGCCCCACTCCTCCCCCACACACCCACCCCCACTCCTCCTCCACACACCCACCTCCCCCACAAACCCACCCCCACTCCTCCCCCACACACCAACCCCCCACTCCTCCCCCACACACCCACCCCCATTCCTCCCCCACACACCCAACCCCCACTCCTCCCCCACACACCCACCTCTACCACACACCAACCCCCCACTCCTCCCCCACGCCCCCACACCCCACTCCTCCCCCACACACCCACCCCCCACTCCTCCCCACCACACCCAACCCCATCTCCTCCCCCACACACCCACCCCCTACTCCTCCCCCACACACCATCCCCCACTCCTCCCCCACACACCCACCCCCTACTCCTCCCCCACACACCATCCCCCACTCCTCCCCCACACACCCACCCCCCACTCCTCCCCAACACACCTACCTCTCCCACACACCCACCCCCCACTCCTCCCCCACACACCCACCCCCCACTCCTCCCCACACACCCACCTCCACCCTCCCCCACACACCCACCTCCACTCCTCCCCACGCACCCACCCCCACTCCCCTTCCACACACCCACACCCTACACCTCCCCCACACACCCACCCCCACTCCTCCCCCACACACCCACCCCCAAACTTCCCCCACACACCCACCTCCACTCCTCCCCCACACACCCACCCCCACACTTCCCCCACACACCCACACCCACTCCCCTCCCACACACCCACCCATTACTCCTCCCCCACACACCCACCCCCACTCCTCCCCCACACACCCACCTCCCCCACACACCCTCCTCCACTCCTCCCCCACAAACCCACGCCTCACTCCTCCCCCACACACCCACACCCCACTCCTACCCACAAACCCACGCCCCACTCCTCCCCCACACACCCACCCCCACCCTTCCCCCACATACCCACATCCACTCCTCCCCCACACACCCAACCCCACACTCCCCAACACACCCACCCCCACTCCTCCCCCAAACAACCACCTCCACTCCGCTCCCACACCCACCCTCTACTCCTCTCCCACACACACACCCCCCACTCCTCCTCCACACACCCACCTCCCGTCCTTCCCCACACACCCACCCCCACTCCTCCCCCACACACCCACCCTCAACTTTCCCCTCACACACCCACCCCCACTCCTCCCCCGCGCACCCACCCCCACCTTTCCCCCACACAGCCACCTCCATTCCTCCCCCACACACCCACCCCCACCCATCCACCACACACCCACCCCCACTCCTCCCCCACACACCCACCTCCCCCACACACCCACCTCCACTCCTCCCCCAAACACCCACCCCAACCCTTCCCCCACTCACCCTCCTCCACTCCTCCCCCACAAACCCACGCCTCACTCCTCCCCCACACACCCACGCCTCACTCCTCCCCCACACACCCACACCCCACTCCTACCCACAAACCCACGCCCCACTCCTCCCCCACACACCCACCCCCACCCTTCCCCCACATACCCACATCCACTCCTCCCCCACACACCCACCCCCACTCCTCCTCCACACACCCACCTCCCCCACAAACCCACCCCCACTCCTCCCCCACACACCAACCTCCCACTCCTCCCCCACACACCCACCTCCCCCACAAACCCAGCCCCACTCCTCTCGCACACACCCTCCTGCACTACTCCCCCACACACCCACCCCCCACTCCTCCCCCACACACCCATCTCTCCCACACACCCACCTCCACTCTTCCCACACACAACCACCTCCATTCCTCCCCCACACACCCACTTCCACTCCTCCCCCACACACCCACCCCCACTCCTCCCCCACACACCCACCCCCACTCCTCCCCCACACACCCACCTCCACTTCTCCCCCACACACACACACCCCTCTACTCCCCCACACACCCACCACCACTCCTCCCCCACACACACACCCCCCACTCCTCCCCCACACACCCACCTGCCCCGCGAACCCACCCCCACTCCTCCCCCACACACCCACCTCCCCCACACACCCACTCCCACTCCTCCCGCACACACCCACCCCCCACTCCTCCCCCACACACCCACACCCACTCCTCCCCCACACACCCACCCCCACTCCTCCCCCACACACCCACCTCCCCCACACACCCACCTCCCCCACACACCCACCACGACCCCTGCCCCACACACCTCCACCTCATCCCCCACACACCCACCCTCCACCTCCCCCACACACCCACCCCCACTCCTCCCCCACACACCCACCTCCACTCCTCCCCCACACACCCACTTCCACTCCTCCCCCACACACCCACCTCCATTCCTACCCCACACACCCACCTCCACTCCTCCCCCACACACCCAACTCCACTCCTACCCCACACACGCATCCCCAATCCTCCCCCACACACCCACCCCGACCCCTGCCCCACACACCCCCACCTCATCCCCCACACACCCACCCTCCACCTCCGCCACACACCCACCCCCAATCCTCACCCACACACCCACCCCCACTCCTGCCCCACACACCCACCCCCAACCATCCCCCACACACCCACCTCCACTCCTCCCCCACACACCCACCCCCACTCCCCTTCCACACACCCACACCCTACACCTCCCCCACACACCCACCCCCACTCCTCCCCCACACACCCACCCCCAACCTTCCCCCACACACCCACCTCCACTCCTCCTCCACACACCCACCTCCCCCACAAACCCACCCCCACTCCTTCCCCACACACCAACCCCCCCTCCTCCCCCACACACCCACCTCCCCCACAAACCCAGCCCCACTCCTCTCGCACACACCCTCCTGCACTCCTCCCCCACACACCCACCCCCCACTCCTCCCCCACACACACACTCCCCATTCCTCCCACACACACCCACCTCCACTCCTCCCCCACACACCAACCCCCCCCACACACCCACCCCCTCTACTCCCCCACACACTAACTTCCACTCCTCCCCAACACACCCACCCCCACTCCTCCCCCACACACCCACCCCCACTCCTCCCCCACACACCCACCCCCACTCCTCCCCCACACACCCATCTCTCCCACACACCCACCTCCACTCCTCCCCCACACACCCACCCCCACTCCTCCCCCACATACCCATCTCCCCCACACACCCACCCCCACTCCTCCCCCACATACCCATCTCTCCCACACACCCACCTCCACTCCTCCCCCACACACCCACCCCCACTCCTCCCCCACACACCCAACACCCACTCCTCCCCCACACACCCACCCCCACTCCTCCCCCAAACACCCACTTCCACTCCTCCCCCACACACCCAGCCCCACTCCTCCCCCACACACCCACCACCCCCACAAACCCACCCCCACTCCTGCCCCACACACCCCCCTCCTACCCCACACACCCACTCTCCACCTCCCACACACACCCACCGCCCCAACTCCTCCCCCACACACCCACCCCCATTCCTCCCTCAACACACCCACTCCCCCACTCCATCCCCACACACCGACCTCCACTCCTCTCCCACACACCCAACCCCCCCACTCCTCCCCCACACAGCCACCTACACACCCACCCCTACTCCTCTCCCACAAACCCACCGCCACTCCTCCTCACACACCCACCCCCACTCCTCCCCCACACACCCACGTCCACTCCTCCTGCACACACCGACTCCATCTCCTCCCCAACACACCGCCCTCCCCCACACACCCAAACCCACTCACACCCCACACACTCACCACCCCCGCACACCCGCCTCCACTCCTCCCACACACACCCACCTCCACTCCTCCCCCACACACCCACCTCCACTCCTTCTCGCACACACCCACTCCCCCCACACACCCTCCCCCACTACTCCCCCACACACCCACCCCTACCACACACCCGCCCCCCATTCCTCTCGCACACACCCACTCCCCCCACACACCCACCCCCACTACTCCCCCACACACCCACTCCCCCCACACACCCACTCCCCCCACACACCCTCCCCCACTACTCCCCCACACACCCACATCCCCCACACACCCAACCCCACTCCTCCCCCACACACCCACCTCCACCACACACCCAGCCCCCACTCCTCCCCCACACATCCACCTCCCCCACAAACCCACCCCCCACTCCTCCACCACACACACACCCCAAACTCCTCCCCCACACACCCACCTCTCCCACACAATCACCCCCCACTCCTATCCCACACACCCACCCCCCACTCCTCCCCCACACACCCCCTCCGTACTCCTCCCCCACACACCCACCACCCCCACACAGCCACCTCCCACTCCTCTCCCCACACACCCACCCCCCTCTCCTCCCGCACACACCCACCTCCCCCACATACCCACCCCCCACTGCTCTCCCACACACCCATCCCCCACTCCCCTACCACACAGCCACTTACACACCCACCCCCACCACAAACCCACCCCCCACTCCTCCCCCACACACCCACCACCCCCCACAACCCCACCCCCACTCCTCCCGCACACACCCACCCCCATTCCACCCCCACACACCCACCCCCCACTCCTCCCCCACACACCCACCCCCCACTCCTCCCCCACACACCCACCCCACACTTCTCCCCCACACACCCACCCCCGACTCCTCCCCCACACACCCACCCCCATCTCCTCCTCCACACACCCAACCCCCACTCCTCCCCCACACACCCACCCCCATTCCTCCCCCACACACCCACCCCCCCACTCCTCCCCCACACACCCACCTCTCCCACACACCAACCCCCCACTCCTCCCCCACACACCCACCCCCCACTCCTCCCCCACACACCCACCCCCCACTCCTCCCCCACACACCAACCCCCACTCCTCCCCCACACACCCACACCCCACACCTCCCCCACACACCCACACCCCACACCTCCCCCACACACCCACCTCCATTCCTCCCACACACACCCACCCCCCACTGCTCCCCCACACACCCACCCCCCAGTCCTTCCCAACACACCCACCCCCCACTCCTCCCCCACACACCCACCCCCACCCTTCCCCCACATACCCACATCCACTCCTCCCCCACACACCCAACCCCACCCTCCCCAACACACCCACCCCCACTCCTCCCCCAAACAACCATCTCCACTCCGCTCCCACACCCACCCTCTACTCCTCTCCCACACACACACCCCCCACTCCTCCTCCACACACCCACCTCCCCTCCTTCCCCACACACCCACCCCCACTCCTCCCCCACACACCCACCCTCAACTTTCCCCTCACACACCCACCCCCACTCCTCCCTCACACACCCACCCCCACCTTTCCCCCACACAGCCACCTCCATTCCTCCCCCACACACCCACCCCCACCCATCCACCACACACCCACCCCCACTCCTCCCCCACACACCCACCTCCCCCACACACCCACCTCCACTCCTCCCCCAAACACCCACCCCCACCCTTCCCCCACTCACCCACCTCCACTCCTCCCCCACACACCCACCCCCACTCCTCCCCCAAACACCCACTTCCACTCCTCCCCCACACACCCACCACCCCCACAAACCCACCCCCACTCCTGCCCCACACACCCCCCTCCTCCCCCACACACCCACCCTCCACCTCCCACACACACCCACCTCCACTCCTCCCCAACAAACCCACCTCCCCCACACACCCACCTCCCCCACACACCCACCCCAACTCCTCCCCCACACACCCACCCCCACTCCTCCCCCACACACCCTCCTCCACTCCTCCCCCACAAACCCACGCCTCACTCCTCCCCCACACACCCACACCCCACTCCTACCCACAAACCCACGCCCCACTCCTCCCCCACACACCCACCCCCACCCTTGCCCCACATACCCACATCCATTCCTCCCCCACACACCCACCCCCACTCCTCCCCCACACACCCACCTCCCCCACACACCCTCCTCCACTCCTCCCCCACAAACCCACGCCTCACTCCTCCCCCACACACCCACGCCTCACTCCTCCCCCACACACCCACACCCCACTCCTACCCACAAACCCACGCCCCACTCCTCCCCCACACACCCACCCCCAACCTTCCCCCACATACCCACATCCACTCCTCCCCCACACACCCACCCCCACTCCTCCTCCACACACCCACCTCCCCCACAAACCCACCCCCACTCCTCCCCCACACACCAACCCCCCACTCCTCCCCCACACACCCACCTCCCCCACAAACCCAGCCCCACTCCTCCCCCACACACCCACCCCCCACTCCTCCCCCACACACCCACCTCCACTCCTCCCTCACACACCAACCCCCCCCACACACCCACCCCCTCTACTCCCCCACACACCAATTTCCACTCCTCCCCCACACACCCACCCCCACTCCTCCCCCACACACCCACCCCCATTCCTCCCCCACACACCCACCCCCCACTCCTCCCCCACACACCCACCTCTCCCACACACCAACCCCCCACTCCTCCCCCACGCCCCCACCCCCCACTCCTCCCCCACACACCCACCCCCCACTCCTCCCCCACACACCCAACCCCATCTCCTCCCCCACACACCCACCCCCCACTCCTCCCCCACACACCCACCCCCCACTCCTCCCCCACACACCCACCCCCACCCATCCCCCACACACCCACCTCCACTCCTCCCCACACACCCACCCCCCACTCCCCTTCCACACACCCACACCCTACACCTCCCCCACACACCCACCCCCACTCCTCCCCCACACACCCACCCCCAAACTTCCCCACACACCCACCTCCACTCCTCCCCCACACACCCACCCCCACACTTCCCCCACACACCCACACCCACTCCCCTCCCACACACCCACCCCACTCCTCCCCCACACACCCACCTCCCCCACACACCCTCCTCCACTCCTCCCCCACAAACCCACGCCTCACTCTTCCCCCACACACCCACGCCTCACTCCTCCCCCACACACCCACACCCCACACCTCCCCCACACACCCACACCCCACACCTCCCCCACACACCCACCTCCATTCCTCCCACACACACCCACCCCCCACTCCTCCCCCACACACCCACCCCCCACTCCTCCCCCACACACCGACACCCACCCTTCCCCCAAACACCAACCTCCACTCCTCCCCCACACACCCACCCACACTCCTCCCCCACACACCCACCCCCAACCTTCCCCCACACACCCACCTCCACTCCTCCCCCACAAACCCACCTCCCCCACACACCCTCCTCCACTCCTCCCCCACACACCCACGCCTCACTCCTCCCCCACACACCCACACCCCACTCCTACCCACAAACCCACGCCCCACTCCTCCCCCACACACCCACCCCCACCCTTCCCCCACATACCCACATCCATTCCTCCCCCACACACCCAACCCCACCCTCCCCCACACACCCACCCCCACTCCTCCCCCAAACACCCACCTCCACTCCTCCCCCACACACCCACCCCACACTTCTCCCCCACACACCCACCCCCACTCCTCCCCCACACACACACCCCACACTTCTCCCCCACACACCCAACCCCATCTCCTCCGCCACAAACCCACCCCCTACACCTCCCGTACACATCCACCCCCACTCCTCCCCCACACACCCACCCCCCACTCCTCCCCCACACACCCACCCCCATTCCTCCCCCACACACCCACCCCCCACTCCTCCCCCACACCCCCAACCCCATCTCCTCCCCCACACACCCACCCCCTACTCCTCCCCCACACACCATCCCCCACTCCTCCCCCACACACCCACCCCCCACTCCACCCCCACACACCCACCCCCACCCATCCCCCACACACCCAACTCCACTCCTCCCCACACACCCACCCCCACTCCCCTTCCACACACCCACACCCTACACCTCCCCCACACACCCACCCCCACTCCTCCCCCACACACCCACCCCCAACCTTCCCCCAAACACCCACCTCCACTCCTCCCCCACACACCCACCCCCACACTTCCCCACACACCCACACCCACTCCCCTCCCACACACCCACCCATTACTCCTCCCCCACACACCCACCCCCACTCCTCCCCCACACACCCACCTCCCCCACACACCCTCCTCCACTCCTCCCCCACAAACCCACGCCTCACTCCTCCCCTACACACCCACACCCCACTCCTACCCACAAACCCACGCCCCACTCCTCCCCCACACACCCACCCCACCCTTCCCCCACATACCCACATCCACTCCTCCCCCACACACCCAACCCCACCCTCCCCAACACACCCACCCCCACTCCTCCCCCAAACAACCACCTCTACTCCTCTCCCACACACACACCCCCCACTCCTCCTCCACACACCCACCTCCCCTCCTTCCCCACACACCCACCCCCACTCCTCCCCCACACACCCACCCTCAACTTTCCCCTCACACACCCACCCCCACTCCTCCCTCACACACCCACCCCCACCTTTCCCCCACACAGCCACCTCCATTCCTCCCCCACACACCCACCCCCACCCATCCACCACACACCCACCCCCACTCCTCCCCCACACACCCACCTCCCCCACACACCCACCTCCACTCCTCCCCCAAACACCCACCCCCACCCTTCCCCCACTCACCCACCTCCACTCCTCCCCCACACACCCACCCCCACTCCTCCCCCAAACACCCACTTCCACTCCTCCCCCACACACCCACCACCCCCACAAACCCACCCCCACTCCTGCCCCACACACCCCCCTCCTCCCCCACACACCCACCCTCCACCTCCCACACACACCCACCTCCACTCCTCCCCAACAAACCCACCTCCCCCACACACCCACCTCCCCCACACACCCACCCCAACTCCTCCCCCACACACCCACCCCCACTCCTCCCCCACACACCCTCCTCCACTCCTCCCCCACAAACCCACGCCTCACTCCTCCCCCACACACCCACACCCCACTCCTACCCACAAACCCACGCCCCACTCCTCCCCCACACACCCACCCCCACCCTTCCCCCACATACCCACATCCATTCCTCCCCCACACACCCACCCCCACTCCTCCCCCACACACCCACCTCCCCCACACACCCTCCTCCACTCCTCCCCCACAAACCCACGCCTCACTCCTCCCCCACACACCCACGCCTCACTCCTCCCCCACACACACACACCCCACTCCTACCCACAAACCCACGCCCCACTCCTCCCCCACACACCCACCCCCACCCTTCCCCCACATACCCACATCCACTCCTCCCCCACACACCCACCCCCACTCCTCCTCCACACACCCACCTCCCCCACAAACCCACCCCCACTCCTCCCCCACACACCAACCCCCCACTCCTCCCCCACACACCCACCTCCCCCACAAACCCAGCCCCACTCCTCCCCCACACACCCACCCCCCACTCCTCCCCCACACACCCACCTCCACTCCTCCCTCACACACCAACCCCCCCCACACACCCACCCCCTCTACTCCCCCACACACCAACTTCCACTCCTCCCCCACACACCCACCCCCACTCCTCCCCCACACACCCACCCCCATTCCTCCCCCACACACCCACCCCCCACTCCTCCCCCACACACCCACCCCCCACTCCTCCCCCACACACCCACCCCCACTCCTCCCCCACACACCCACCCCCCACTCCTCCCCCACACACCCACCCCCCACTCCTCCCCCACACACCCAACCCCATCTCCTCCCCCACACACCCACCCCCTACTCCTCCCCCACACACCATCCCCCACTCCTCCCCCACACACCCACGCCCCACTCCTCCCCAACACACCTACCTCTCCCACACACCCACCCCCCACTCCTCCCCCACACACCCACCCCCCACTCCTCCCCCACACACCCACCCCCACCCATCCCCCACACACCCACCTCCACTCCTCCCCACACACCCACCCCCACTCCTCCCCCACACACCCACCCCCGAACTTCCCCCACACACCCACCTCCACTCCTCCCCCACACACCCACCCCCACACTTCCCCCACACACCCACACCCACTCCCCTCCCACACACCCACCCCCACTCCTCCCCCACACACCCACCTCCCCCACACACCCTCCTCCACTCCTCCCCCACAAACCCACGCCTCACTCCTCCCCTACACACCCACACCCCACTCCTACCCACAAACCCACGCCCCACTCCTCCCCCACACACCCACCCCACCCTTCCCCCACATACCCACATCCACTCCTCCCCCACACACCCAACCCCACCCTCCCCAACACACCCACCCCCACTCCTCCCCCAAACAACCACCTCCACTCCTCTCCCACACCCACCCTCTACTCCTCTCCCACACACACACCCCCCACTCCTCCTCCACACACCCACCTCCCCTCCTTCCCCACACACCCACCCCCACTCCTCCCCCACACACCCACCCTCAACTTTCCCCTCACACACCCACCCCCACTCCTCCCTCACACACCCACCCCCACCTTTCCCCCACACAGCCACCTCCATTCCTCCCCCACACACCCACCCCCACCCATCCACCACACACCCACCCCCACTCCTCCCCCACACACCCACCTCCCCCACACACCCACCTCCACTCCTCCCCCAAACACCCACCCCCACCCTTCCCCCACTCACCACCTCCACTCCTCCCCCACACCCACCCCACTCCTCCCCCAAACACCCACTTCCACTCCTCCCCCACACACCCACCCCCACTCCTCCCCCAAACACCCACTTCCACTCCTCCCCCACACACCCACCACCCCCACAAACCCACCACCACTCCTGCCCCACACACCCCCCTCCTCCCCCACACACCCACCCTCCACCTCCCACACACACCCACCTCCACTCCTCCCCAACAAACCCACCTCCCCCACCCCCTACACCTCCCCCACACACCCACCCCAACTCCTCCCCCACACACCCACCCCCACTCCTCCCCCACACACCCTCCTCCACTCCTCCCCCACAAACCCACGCCTCACTCCTCCCCCACACACCCACACCCCACTCCTACCCACAAACCCACGCCCCACTCCTCCCCCACACACCCACCCCCACCCTTCCCCCACATACCCACATCCATTCCTCCCCCACACACCCACCCCCACTCCTCCCCACACACCCACCTCCCCCACACACCCTCCTCCACTCCTCCCCCACAAACCCACGCCTCACTCCTCCCCCACACACCCACGCCTCACTCCTCCCCCACACACCCACACCCCACTCCTACCCACAAACCCACGCCCCACTCCTCCCCCACACACCCACCCCCACCCTTCCCCCACATACCCACATCCACTCCTCCCCCACACACCCACCCCCACTCCTCCTCCACACACCCACCTCCCCCACAAACCCACCCCCACTCCTCCTCCACACACCCACCTCCCCCACAAACCCACCCCCACTCTTCCTCCACACACCCACCTCCCCCACAAACCCACCCCCACTCCTCCCCCACACACCAACCCCCCACTCCTCCCACACACACCCACCTCCCCCACAAACCCAGCCCCACTCCTCCCCCACACACCCACCCCCCACTCCTCCCCCACACACCCACCTCCACTCCTCCCCCACACACCAACCCCCCCCACACACCCACCCCCTCTACTCCCCCACACACCAACTTCCACTCCTCCCCCACACACCCACCCCCACTCCTCCCCCACACACACACTCCCCATTCCTCCCCCACACACCCACCCCCCACTCCTCCCCCACACACCCACCTCTCCCACACACCAACCCCCCACTCCACCCCCACGCCCCCACCCCCCACTCCTCCCCCACACACCCACCCCCCACTCCTCCCCCACACACCCAACCCCATCTCCTCCCCCACACACCATCCCCCACTCCTCCCCCACACACACCATCCCCCACTCCTCCCCCACACACCCACCCCCTACTCCTCCCCCACACACCATCCCCCACTCCTCCCCCACACACCCACGCCCCACTCCTCCCCCACACACCCACCCCCCACTCCTCCCCCACACACCCACCCCCCACTCCTCCCCCACACACCCACCCCCACCCATCCCCCACACACCCACCTCCACTCCTCCCCACACACCCACCCCCACTCCCCTTCCACACACCCACACCCTACACCTCCCCCACACACCCACCCCCACTCCTCCCCCACACACCCACACCCACTCCTCCCCCACACACCCACCCCCAAACTTCCCCCACACACCCACCTCCACTCCTCCCCCACACACCCACCCCCACACTTCCCCCACACACCCACACCCACTCCCCTCCCACACACCCACCCCCACTCCTCCCCCACACACCCACCTCCCCCACACACCCACCCCCACTCCTCCCCCACACACCCACCTCCCCCACACACCCACCCCCACTCCTCCCCCACACACCCACCTCCCCCACACACCCTCCTCCACTCCTCCCCCACAAACCCACGCCTCACTCCTCCCCCACACACCCACACCCCACTCCTACCCACAAACCCACGCCCCACTCCTCCCCCACACACCCACCCCACCCTTCCCCCACATACCCACATCCACTCCTCCCCCACACACCCAACCCCACCCTCCCCAACACACCCACCCCCACTCCTCCCCCAAACAACCACCTCCACTCCTCTCCCACACCCACTCTCTACTCCTCTCCCACACACACACCCCCCACTCCTCCTCCACACACCCACCTCCCCTCCTTCCCCACACACCCACCCCCACTCCTCCCCCACACACCCACCCTCAACTTTCCCCTCACACACCCACCCCCACTCCTCCCCCACGCACCCACCCCCACCTTTCCCCCACACAGCCACCTCCATTCCTCCCCCACACACCCACCCCCACCCATCCACCACACACCCACCCCCACTCCTCCCCCACACACCCACCTCCCCCACACACCCACCTCCACTCCTCCCCCAAACACCCACTTCCACTCCTCCCCCACACACCCACCACCCCCACAAACCCACCCCCACTCCTGCCCCACACACCCTCCTCCTCCCACACACACCCACCCTCCACCTCCCACACACACCCACCTCCACTCCTCCCCAACAAACCCACCTCCCCCACACACCCACCTCCCCCACACACCCACCCCAACTCCTCCCCCACACACCCACCCCCACTCCTCCCCCACACACCCTCCTCCACTCCTCCCCCACAAACCCACGCCTCACTCCTCCCCCACACACCCACACCCCACTCCTACCCACAAATCCACGCCCCACTCCTCCCCCACACACCCACCCCCACCCTTCCCCCACATACCCACATCCATTCCTCCCCCACACACCCACCCCCACTCCTCCCCCACACACCCACCTCCCCCACACACCCTCCTCCACTCCTCCCCCACAAACCCACGCCTCACTCCTCCCCCACACACCCACGCCTCACTCCTCCCCCACACACCCACACCCCACTCCTACCCACAAACCCACGCCCCACTCCTCCCCCACACACCCACCCCCACCCTTCACCCACATACCCACATCCACTCCTCCCCCACACACCCACCCCCACACCTCCTCCACACACCCACCTCCCCCACAAACCCACCCCCACTCCTCCCCCACACACCAACCCCCCACTCCTCCCCCACACACCCACCTCCCCCACAAACCCAGCCCCACTCCTCTCGCACACACCCTCCTGCACTGCTCCCCCACACACCCACCCCCCACTCCTCCCCTACACACCCACCCCCTCTACTCCCCCACACACCAACTTCCACTCCTCCCCCACACACCCACACCCACTCCTCCCCCACACACCCACCCCCACTCCTCCCCCACACACCCACCCCCACTCCTCCCCCACACACCCACCCCCACTCCTCCCCCACACACCCACCCCCACTCCTCCCCACACACCCATCTCTCCACACACCCACCTCCACTCTTCCCACACACAACCACCTCCATTCCTCCCCCACACACCCACCCCCACTCCTCCCCCACACACCCACCCCCACTCCTCCCCCACACACCCACCCCCACTCCTCCCCCACACACCCACACCCCTCTACTCCCCCACACACCCACCACCACTCCTCCCCCACACACACACCCCCCACTCCTCCCCCACACACCCACCTGCCCCGCGAACCCACCCCCACACATCCCCCACACACCCACCTCCCCCAAACACCCACTCCCACTCCTCCCTCACACACCCACTCCCCACTCCTCCCCCACACACCCAACACCACTCCTACCCCACACACGCATCCCCACTCCTCCCCCACACACCCACCCCGACCCCTGCCCCACACACCCCCACCTCATCCCCCACACACCCACCCTCCACCTCCGCCACACACCCACCCCCACTCCTCCCCCACACACCCACCCCCACTCCCCTTCCACACACCCACACCCTACACCTCCCCCACACACCCACACCCACTCCTCCCCCACACACCCACCCCCAACCTTCCCCCACACACCCACCTCCACTCCTCCTCCACACACCCACCTCCCCCACAAACCCACCCCCACTCCTTCCCCACACACCAACCCCCCACTCCTCCCCCACACACCCACCTCCCCCACAAACCCAGCCCCACTCCTCTCGCACACACCCTCCTGCACTCCTCCCCCACACCCCCTCCTCCACTCCTCCCCCACACACACACTCCCCATTCCTCCCACACACACCCACCTCCACTCCTCCCCCACACACCAACCCCCCCCACACACCCACCCCCACTCCTCCCCCACACACCCACCCCCACTCCTCCCCCACACACCCATCTCTCCCACACACCCACCTCCACTCCTCCCCCACACACCCACCTCCACTCCTCCCCCACATACCCATCTCCCCCACACACCCACCCCCACTCCTCCCCACACACCCACCCCCACTCCTCCCCCACACACCCACCCCCACTCCTCCCCCACATACCCATCTCTCCCACACACCCACCTCCACTCCTCCCCCACACACCCACCCCCACTCCTCCCCCACACACCCAACACCCACTCCTCCCCCACACACCCCCCCCCACTCCTCCCCCAAACACCCACTTCCACTCCTCCCCCACACACCCAGCCCCACTCCTCCCCCACACACCCACCACCCCCACAAACCCACCCCCACTCCTGCCCCACACACCCCCCTCCTACCCCACACATCCACTCTCCACCTCCCACACACACCCACCGCCCCAACTCCTCCCCCACACACCCACCCCAACTCCTCCTCCACACACCCAACCCCACTCCTCCACCACACACCCACCTCCCCCACTCCTTCCCCACACACCCACCTCCACTCCTCCCCCGCACACCCACCTCCACTCCTCCCTCACAAAACCACCTCCACTCCTCCCCCACACACCCACCCCCACTCCTCCCTCACAAAACCACCTCCACTCCTCCCCCACACACCCACCTCCCCCACACACCCACCCAAACTCCTCCCCCACACACCCACCTCCACTCCTCCCCCACACACCCACCCCCACTCCTCGCCCACACACCCACCCCCACTCCTCGCCCACACACCCTCCCCCACCCTTCCCCCACACACCCACCTCCACTCCTCCCCGACAAACCCAGCTCCACTCCTCCCCCACACACCCACCTCCACTCCTCCCCCACACACCAACCTCCAATCCTCCCCCACACACCCACCCCCCACTCCTCCCCCACACATCCACCTCTCCCACAAACCAAACCCCCACTACTCCCCCACGCACCCACCCCCCAATCCTCCCCCACACACCCACCCCCCACTTCTCCCCCACACACCCACCCCCCACTCCTCCCCCACACACCCAACCTCATCTCCTCCCCCACACACCCACCCCCTACTCCTCCCCCACACACCCACTCCCCTCTCCTCCCCCACACACCCACCCCCCACTCCTCCCCCACACACCCTCCTCCACTCCTCCCCCAAACACCCACCCCCACCCTTCCCCCACTCACCCACCTCCCCCACACACCCTCCTCCACTCCTCCCACACACACCCACCCCCACTCCCCTTCCACACACCCACACCCTACACCTCCCCCACACACCCACCCCCCACTCCTCCCCCACAAACCCACGCCTCACTCCTCCCCCACACACCTACGCCCCACTCCTCCCCCACACACCCACCCCACCCTTCCCCCACATACCCACATCCACTCCTCCCCCACACACCCACCTATACTCCTCCCCCACACACCCACCTCCACTCCTCCTCCACACACCCACCCCCCACTCCTCCCCCACACACCCACCTCCCCCACAAACCCACCCCCACTCCTCCCCCACACACCAACCCCCCACTCCTCCCCCACACACCCACCTCCCCCACAAACCCAGCCCCACTCCTCTCGCACACACCCTCCTGCACTCCTCCCCCACACACCCACCCCCCACTCCTCCCCCACACACCCACTCCCCACTCCTCCCACACACACCCACCACCACTCCTCCCCCACACACCAACCCCCCCCACACACCCACCCCCTCTACTCCCCCACACACCAACTTCCACTCCTCCCCCACACACCCACCCCCACTCCTCCCCCACACACCCACCCCCACTCCTCCCCCACACACCCACCCCCACTCCTCCCCCACACACCCACCCCCATTCCTCTCCCACACACCCACCTCCACTCCTCCCCCACACACCCACCTCCACTCCTCCCCCACACACACACACCCCACTCCTCCCCCACACACCCACCTGCCCCGCGAACCCACCCCCACACTTCCCCCACACACCCATTCCCAATCTTCCCCCACGCAGACAACCCCCACTCCTCCCCCACACACCCACCCCCACACATCCCCCACACACCCACCTCCCCCACACACCCACTCCCACTCCTCCCACACACACCCACCCCCACTCCTACCCCACACACGCATCCCCACTCCTCCCCCACACACCCACCCCCACTCCTCCCCCACACACGCATCCCCACTCCTCCCCCACACACCCACCCCGACCCCTGCCCCACACACCCCCACCTCATCCCCCACACACCCACCCTCCACCTCCCCCACACACCCACCCCCACTCCTCCCCCACACACCCACTTCCACTCCTCCCCCACACACCCACCTCCACTCCTCCCCCACACACCCAACTCCACTCCTACCCCACACACGCATCCCCACTCCTCCCCCACACACCCACCCCCACTCCTCGCCCACACACCCACCCCCACTCCTCCCCCACACACCCACCCCCACTCCTGCCCCACACAACCCCCCCTCTTCCCCCACACACCCACCCTCCACATCCCCCACACACCCACCTCCACTCCTCTCCCACATACCCACCTCCACTCCTCCCCCACACACCCACCTCCCCCACACAACCACCCCCACTCCTCCCCCACACACCCACCTCCCCCACACAACCACCCCCACTCCTCCCCCACACACCCACCTCCACTCCTCCCCCACACACCCAACTCCACTCCTCCCCCACACACCCACCCCCACTCCTCCCCCACACACCCACCCCCACTCCTCCCCCACACACCCACCTCCACTCCTCCCCCACACACCCTCCTCCACTCCTCCCCCACACACCCACCTCCACTCCTCCCCCACACACCCACCCCCACTCCTGCCCCACACAACCCCCCCTCTTCCCCCACACACCCACCCTCCACATCCCCCACACACCCACCTCCACTCTTCCACCACACACCCACCTCCACTCCTCTCCCACATACCCACCTCCTCTCCTCCCCCACACACCCACCTCCCCCACTCCTCCCCCACACACCCACCTCCCCCACACAACCACCCCCACTCCTCCCCCACACACCCACCTCCCCCACTCCTCCCCCACACACCCACCTCCCCCACACAACCACCCCCACTCCTCCCCCTCACACCCACCCTCCAACTCCCCCACACACCCACCCCCACTCCTCCCCTACACACCCACCTCCACTCCTCCCCAAACACCCACCTCTACTCCTCCCCCACACACCCACCCCCCACTCCTCCCCCACACACCCTCCCCCACTCCTCCCTCACACACCCACCTCCACTCCTCCCCCACACACCCTCCTCCACTCATCCCCCACACACCCACCCCCACTCCTCGCCCACACACCCACCTCCACTCCTCCCCCACACACCCACCTCCCCCACACACCCACCCCCACTCCTCCCACACGCACCCACCCCCACTCCTCCCCCACAAACCACCTCCCCCACACACCCACCTCCCCCACATTCACACTCCCTCTCCTCCCCCACACACCCACCCCCACTCCTCCCACACACACCCACCTTACCCACACAACCACCCCCACTCCTACCCCACACACCCACGTCCCCCACGCACCCACCCCCACTCCTCACCCACACACCCACCACCCACTCCTACCCACACACCCACCCACACACCCATGCCCACTCACCCACCCCCCAACTCCTCTCCCACAAACCCACCCCCACTCCTCACCCACACACCCACCCCCACTCCTCACCCACACACCCACCCCCCACTCCTCCCCGACACACCCACCTCCGCCACACACCCACTCCCCCCACACACCCACTCCCACTCCTCCTCCACACACCCAACTCCCCCACACACCCACTCCCACTCCTCCCCCAAACACCCACCTCCCCCACACACCCACCCCCACTCCTCCACCACACACCCACCTCCCCCACACACCCACCTCCCCCATACACCCACCCCCAGTCCTCTCTCACACACCCAGGCCCACTCCTCTCCCACACACCCACCTCCAATCCTCCCCCACACACCCACCCCCACTCCTCCCCCACATACCCATCTCTCCCACACACCCACCTCCACTCCTCCCCCACACACCCACCCCTACTCTTCCTCCACACAACCACCCCCCTCTCCTTCCTCACACACCCACCCCCCCACTCTTCCCCCACACACCCACCCCCACTCCTCTCCCACCCTCCCACTCCCAATCCTCTCCCACACAAGCACTCCCACTCCACCCCCACACACCCACCCCCCCCACACATCCAATCCCACTCCTCTCCCACACACCCACCTCCACTCCTCCCCCACACACCCACCTCCACTCCTCCCCCACACACCCACCCCCACAACACCCCCACACACCTACCCCCCACTCCTCCCCCACACATCCACCCCCACTCCCCTCCCACACATCCACGCCCACTCCGCTCCCACACACCCACCCCCCACTCCTCCCCCACACACCCACCCCCAATCTTCTCCCACACACCCACCCCCCCACTCCTTCCCCACATACCCACGTCCCCCTCACACCCACCTCCCCCACACACCCACCTCCTCTCCTCCCCCACACACCCACACCGCACTCCCCTCTCACACACCCACGCCCCACTCCTCTCTCACACACCCACCCCCACTCCTCCCCCACACACCTACCTCCCCCACAAAACCACACCCAATTCCTCCTCCACACACACACACTCCTACCCCTCCCCCACACACCCTCCTCCCCCACACTCCCACACCCACTCCTCCCCCACACACCCACCCCCCTCTCCTCCCCCACACACCCACCTGCCCTGCAAACCCACCCCCAACTCCTCCCCCAAACCCCCACCCCCACTCCTCCCCCCACACACCCACCCCCACTCATCCCCCACACACGCACATCCACTCCTCCCCCAAACACGCACCCCCACACCGCCCCCACACACCCACCTCCCCCACACACACACCGCTACTCCTCCCCCACACATCCACCTCTCCCACACCCCCACCTCTACCACCTACCCACTCCCACTCCTCTCCCACACACCCACCTCCACTCCTCCCCCACACAACCTCCTCCATTCCTCCCCAACACACCCACCCCCACTCCTCCCCCACACTCCCACCCCCACTCCTCCCCCACACACCCACCCCCCTCTCCTCCCCCACACACCCACCTCCACTCCTCCCCCACACACCCACCTCCCCCACACACCCACCCCCACTCCTCCCCCTCACACCCCCCCCCACTCCTCCCCCTCACACCCACCCCCAATCCTCCCCCTCACACCCACCTCCACTCCTCTTCTCACACACCCACCCCCACTACTCCCCCACACACCCACCTCCACTCCTCTTCTCACACACCCACCTCCACTCCTCTTCTCACACACCCACCCCCAATCCTCCCCCTCACACCCACCTCCACTCCTCTTCTCACACACCCACCCCCACTACTCCCCCACACACCCACCTCCACTCCTCTTCTCACACACCCACCTCCACTCCTCCCCCACACACCAAACCCCCACTCCTCCCCCACACACCCAACCACCTCTCCTCCCCCACACACCCACACCCCACTCCTCCCCCACACACCCAACCCCCTTTCCTCCCCCACACACCCACCCCCCTCGCCTCCCCCACACACCCACACCCCACTCCTCCCCCACACACCCACCTCCCCCGCACACCCACCCCCACTCCTCTCCCACACACCCACCTCCAATCCTCGCCCACACACCCACCCGCAATCCTCCCCCACACACCCACCTACCCCACACACCCATTTCTCCCACACACCCACTGCCACTCCTCTCCCACACACCCACCTCCCCCGCACACCCACCCCCACTCCTCCCCCACACAACCACCCCCACTTCTCCACAACTCACCCACCCCCCTCTCCTCCCCCACACACCCACCCCCCACTCCTCCCCCATACACCTACACCCACTCCTCCCCAACACACCCAACTCTACTCCTCACCCACACACGAACCTCCCCCAAACACCCACTCCCTCTCTCCCCCCACACACCCACCCCCACACACCGACACCCACCCCTCCCCCTCACACCCACCTCCTCTCCTCCCCCACACAACCACCCCCAAACACCCACCTCCACTCCTCCCCTGCACACCCACCCCCACTCCTACCCATACACCCACCCGCACTCCTCTCACACCCACCCACTCCCACTCCTCACACACACACCCACCCCCCACTCCTCAGCCACACACCCACCCCCCACTCCTCCCCCACACACACCCCCCTACTCCACCCCCACACACCCACCCCCACTCCTCCCCCACTCACCCACCCCCACTCCTCCCCCACACACCCACCTCCCCCACACACCCACTCCCACTCCTCTCCCACACACCCAGACCCAATCCTCCCCCACACACCTACCTCCCCCAGACACCCACCCCCACTCCTCCCCCACACACCCACCTTCATTCCTCCCCCACACACCCACCCCCACTCCTCCCCCACACACCCACCTTCATTCCTCCCCCACACACCCACCCCCACTCCTCCCCCACACACCCACCTTCATTCCTCCCCCACACACCCACCCCCACTCCTCCCCCACACACCCACCTTCATTCCTCCCCCACACACCCACCCCCACTCCTCCCCCACACACCCACCCCCCACTCCTCCCCCACACACCCACCCCCACTCCTCCCCCACACACCCACCCACACTCCTCCCCCACACACCCACCCACACTCCACCCCCACACACCCACCCACACTCCTCCCCCACACACCCACCCACACTCCTCCCCCACACACCCACCCACACTCCACCCCCACACACCCACCCCCCACTCCTCCCCCACACACCCACCTCCCCCACACACCCACCCACACTCCTCCCCCACACACCCACCCACACTCCACCCCCACACACCCACTCCCACTCCTCTCCCACACACCCACTCCCACTCCACCCCCACACACCCACCTCCCCCACACACCCACCCACACTCCTCCCCCACACACCCACCCACACTCCTCCCCCACACACCCACCCACACTCCACCCCCACACACCCACCCCCACTCCTCCCCCACACACCCACCTCCCCCACACACCCACCCACACTCCTCCCCCACACACCCACCTCCCCCACACAACCACCCCCACTCCTCCCCCACACACCCACCTCCCCCACACAACCACCCCCACTCCTCCCCCACACACCCACCTCCACTCCTCCCCCACACACCCAACTCCACTCCTCCCCCACACACCCACCTCCACTCCTCCCCCACACACCCTCCTCCACTCCTCCCCCACACACCCACCTCCACTCCTCCCCCACACACCCACCCCCACTCCTGCCCCACACAACCCCCCCTCTTCCCCCACACACCCACCCTCCACATCCCCCACACACCCACCTCCACTCTTCCACCACACACCCACCTCCACTCCTCTCCCACATACCCACCTCCTCTCCTCCCCCACACACCCACCTCCCCCACTCCTCCCCCACACACCCACCTCCCCCACACAACCACCCCCACTCCTCCCCCACACACCCACCTCCCCCACTCCTCCCCCACACACCCACCTCCCCCACACAACCACCCCCACTCCTCCCCCTCACACCCACCCTCCAACTCCCCCACACACCCACCCCCACTCCTCCCCTACACACCCACCTCCACTCCTCCCCCAAACACCCACCTCTACTCCTCCCCCACACACCCACCCCCCACTCCTCCCCCACACACCCTCCCCCACTCCTCCCTCACACACCCACCTCCACTCCTCCCCCACACACCCTCCTCCACTCATCCCCCACACACCCACCCCCACTCCTCGCCCACACACCCACCTCCACTCCTCCCCCACACACCCACCTCCCCCACACACCCACCCCCACTCCTCCCACACGCACCCACCCCCACTCCTCCCCCACAAACCACCTCCCCCACACACCCACCTCCCCCACATTCACACTCCCTCTCCTCCCCCACACACCCACCCCCACTCCTCCCACACACACCCACCTTACCCACACAACCACCCCCACTCCTACCCCACACACCCACGTCCCCCACGCACCCACCCCCACTCCTCACCCACACACCCACCACCCACTCCTACCCACACACCCACCCACACACCCATGCCCACTCACCCACCCCCAACTCCTCTCCCACAAACCCACCCCCACTCCTCACCCACACACCCACCCCCACTCCTCACCCACACACCCACCCCCCACTCCTCCCCGACACACCCACCTCCGCCACACACCCACTCCCCCCACACACCCACTCCCACTCCTCCTCCACACACCCAACTCCCCCACACACCCACTCCCACTCCTCCCCCAAACACCCACCTCCCCCACACACCCACCCCCACTCCTCCACCACACACCCACCTCCCCCACACACCCACCTCCCCCATACACCCACCCCCAGTCCTCTCTCACACACCCAGGCCCACTCCTCTCCCACACACCCACCTCCAATCCTCCCCCACACACCCACCCCCACTCCTCCCCCACATACCCATCTCTCCCACACACCCACCTCCACTCCTCCCCCACACACCCACCCCTACTCTTCCTCCACACAACCACCCCCCTCTCCTTCCTCACACACCCACCCCCCCACTCTTCCCCCACACACCCACCCCCACTCCTCTCCCACCCTCCCACTCCCAATCCTCTCCCACACAAGCACTCCCACTCCACCCCCACACACCCACCCCCCCCACACATCCAATCCCACTCCTCTCCCACACACCCACCTCCACTCCTCCCCCACACACCCACCTCCACTCCTCCCCCACACACCCACCCCCACAACACCCCCACACACCTACCCCCCACTCCTCCCCCACACATCCACCCCCACTCCCCTCCCACACATCCACGCCCACTCCGCTCCCACACACCCACCCCCCACTCCTCCCCCACACACCCACCCCCAATCTTCTCCCACACACCCACCCCCCCACTCCTTCCCCACATACCCACGTCCCCCTCACACCCACCTCCCCCACACACCCACCTCCTCTCCTCCCCCACACACCCACACCGCACTCCCCTCTCACACACCCACGCCCCACTCCTCTCTCACACACCCACCCCCACTCCTCCCCCACACACCTACCTCCCCCACAAAACCACACCCAATTCCTCCTCCACACACACACACTCCTACCCCTCCCCCACACACCCTCCTCCCCCACACTCCCACACCCACTCCTCCCCCACACACCCACCCCCCTCTCCTCCCCCACACACCCACCTGCCCTGCAAACCCACCCCCAACTCCTCCCCCAAACCCCCACCCCCACTCCTCCCCCACACACCCACCCCCACTCATCCCCCACACACGCACATCCACTCCTCCCCCAAACACGCACCCCCACACCGCCCCCACACACCCACCTCCCCCACACACACACCGCTACTCCTCCCCCACACATCCACCTCTCCCACACCCCCACCTCTACCACCTACCCACTCCCACTCCTCTCCCACACACCCACCTCCACTCCTCCCCCACACAACCTCCTCCATTCCTCCCCAACACACCCACCCCCACTCCTCCCCCACACTCCCACCCCCACTCCTCCCCCACACACCCACCCCCCTCTCCTCCCCCACACACCCACCTCCACTCCTCCCCCACACACCCACCTCCCCCACACACCCACCCCCACTCCTCCCCCTCACACCCACCCCCAATCCTCCCCCTCACACCCACCTCCACTCCTCTTCTCACACACCCACCCCCACTACTCCCCCACACACCCACCTCCACTCCTCTTCTCACACACCCACCTCCACTCCTCCCCCACACACCAAACCCCCACTCCTCCCCCACACACCCAACCACCTCTCCTCCCCCACACACCCACACCCCACTCCTCCCCCACACACCCAACCCCCTTTCCTCCCCCACACACCCACCCCCCTCGCCTCCCCCACACACCCACACCCCACTCCTCCCCCACACACCCACCACCCCCGCACACCCACCCCCCACTCCTCCCCCACACACCCACCCCCCACTCCTCCCCCACACACCCACCCCCACTCCTCTCCCACACACCCACCTCCAATCCTCGCCCACACACCCACCCGCAATCCTCCCCCACACACCCACCTACCCCACACACCCATTTCTCCCACACACCCACTGCCACTCCTCTCCCACACACCCACCTCCCCCGCACACCCACCCCCACTCCTCCCCCACACAACCACCCCCACTTCTCCACAACTCACCCACCCCCCTCTCCTCCCCCACACACCCACCCCCCACTCCTCCCCCACACAACCACCCCCACTCCTCCCCCACACAACCACCCCCACTTCTCCACAACTCACCCACCCCCCTCTCCTCCCCCACACACCCACCCCCCACTCCTCCCCCATACACCTACACCCACTCCTCCCCAACACACCCAACTCTACTCCTCACCCACACACGAACCTCCCCCAAACACCCACTCCCTCTCTCCCCCACACACCCACTCCCTCTCCTCCCCCACACACCCACCCCCACACACCGACACCCACCCCTCCCCCTCACACCCACCTCCTCTCCTCCCCCACACAACCACCCCCAAACACCCACCTCCACTCCTCCCCTGCACACCCACCCCCACTCCTACCCATACACCCACCCGCACTCCTCTCACACCCACCCACTCCCACTCCTCACACACACACCCACCCCCCACTCCTCAGCCACACACCCACCCCCCACTCCTCCCCCACACACACCCCCCTACTCCACCCCCACACACCCACCCCCACTCCTCCCCCACTCACCCACCCCCACTCCTCCCCCACACACCCTCCTCCCCCACACACCCACTCCCACTCCTCTCCCACACACCCAGACCCAATCCTCCCCCACACACCTACCTCCCCCAGACACCCACCCCCACTCCTCCTCCACACACCCACCTTCATTCCTCCCCCACACACCCACCCCCACTCCTCCCCCACACACCCACCTTCATTCCTCCCCCACACACCCACCCCCACTCCTCCCCCACACACCCACCTTCATTCCTCCCCCACACACCCACCCCCACTCCTCCCCCACACACCCACCCCCCACTCCTCCCCCACACACCCACCCCCACTCCTCCCCCACACACCCACCTTCATTCCTCCCCCACACACCCACCCCCACTCCTCCCCCACACACCCACCCACACTCCTCCCCCACACACCCACCCACACTCCACCCCCACACACCCACCCCCCACTCCTCCCCCACACACCCACCTCCCCCACACACCCACCCACACTCCTCCCCCACACACCCACCCACACTCCACCCCCACACACCCACTCCCACTCCTCCCCCCACACACCCACCTCCCCCTCACACCCACCTCCCCCTCACACCCACCTCCCCCTCACACCCACCTCCCCCACACACCCACCTCCCCCTCACATCCACCTCCACTCCTCTTCTCACACACCCACCCCCACTCTTCCCCCACACACCCATCTCTCCCACACACCCACCCCCACTCCTCCCCCACACACCCACCTCCACTCCTCCCCCACACACCCTCCTCCACTATTCCCCCAGACACCCACCTCCCCCACACACCCACCCCTACTCCTCCCCCTCACATCCACCCCCATTCCTGGCCCTCACACCCACCCCCACTCCTCCCCTTCACACCCACCTCCCACTCACAACCACCTCCCCCACACACCCACCCCTACTCCTCCCCCTCACATCCACCCCCATTCCTGGCCCTCACACCCACCCCCACTCCTCCCCTTCACACCCACCTCCCACTCACAACCACCTCCCCCAAACACCCACCCCCACTCCTCCCCCAGCCACCCATCTCCCCCACACACCCACCCCCACTCCTCCCCCACACACCCACCTCCCCCACACACCCATCTCCCCCACACACCCACCCCCACTCCTCCCCCACACACCCACCCTCCACTCCTCCCCCACAAACCCACCCCCCTCTCCTCCCTCACACTCCTACCCCCCCACCTCCCCCACACACCCTGCTCCACTCCTCCCCAACACACCCACCTCCCCCACACACCCACCCCCACTCCTCCCCCTCAAACCCACCCCCACTCCTCCCCCTCACACCCACCCCCACTCCTCCCCCACACACCCACCCCCCACTCCTCTCCCACACACCCACCCCCACTCCACCCCCACACACCCACCCCCACTCCTCCCCCACACACCCACCTCCCCCTCACACCCACCTCCCCCTCACACCCACCTCCCCCTCACATCCACCTCCACTCCTCTTCTCACACACCCACCCCCACTCTTCCCACACACACCCATCTCTCCCACACTCCCACCTCCACTCCTCCCCCACACACCCACGCTCACTCCTCCCCCACACACACACCCCTCTCTCCTCCGCCACATACCCACCCCCCACTCCTCCCCCACACACCCACCTCCCCCGCACATCCACCCCCTCCTCCCCCACACACCCAGCCCCACTCATCCCCCACACACCCACCCCCACTCCTCCCCCTCACACCCACCCCTACTCCTCCCGCGCACACCCACCCCCTCCTTCCCCACACACCCACCCCCACACATCCCACACACACCCACTCCCACTCCTCCCCCACACACCCACCCCTACTCCACCCCCACACACCCACCCCCACTCCTCCCCTACACACCCACCTCCCCCTCACACCCACCCCCACTCCACCCCCTCACACCCACCCCCACTCCGCCCCCACACACCCACCTCCCCCTCACACCCACCTCCACCACACACCCACCTCCACTCCTCTTCTCACACACCCACCCCCACTCCTCCCCCACACACCTACCTCCCCCACACACCCACCCCCACTCCTGCCCCACACACCCCCCTTCCTCCCCCACACACCCACCTCCCACTACTCCCCCACACACCCACCTCCACTCCTCCCTCACACACCCACCTCCACTCCTCCCCAACACACCCACCCCCACTCCTCCCCCACACACCCACCCCCCTCTCCTCCCCCACACACCCACCCCCCACTCCTCCCCCATACACCCACCTCCCCCGCACTCCCACCCCCACTCATCCCCCACACACACACCTCCCCCACACACCCACTCCCACACCTCCCCCACATACCCACCTTCATTCCTCCCCCACAAACCCACCACCACTCCTCCCACACACACCCACCTCTCCCACACACCCACTCCCACTCCTCCCCCACACACCCACCCCCACTCCTCCCCCACACAACCATCCCCACTCCTCCCCCACACACCCACCCCCCACTACTCTCCCAAACACCCACCTCCACTCCTCCCCCACACATCCACACCACTCCTCCCCCACACACCCACACCACTCCTCCCCCACACACCCGCTCCCACTCCTCTCCCACACACCCACATCCTGACACCTTGAACCTCTCCTCACCCAGAGTCTCTCCAACTCCACCCAACACCCTGACCCTCTCCTCACCCAGAGACTCGCCAACTCCTCCTGACACTCTGACCCTTTGCTCATCCAGAGTTTCTCCAATTGCTCTTTACACACTCACCCTCTCCTCAAAAGAGTCTCTCCAAATCCTTTTGAAACTCTGACCCTCTCCTCATCCAGAGTCTCTCCAACTCCAACAGACACCCTGACCCTCTCCTCACCCAGAGCTTGTCCAAAACCTCCAGACAGCCTGACCCTCTCCTCTCCCAGAGTCTATCCAAATCCTCCTGACACTTTGAATTTCTCCTCACCTCGAGTCTGTCCAACTTCACCCGACGCTCTGAAACTCTCCTCTCCCAGAGACTGTCCAACTCCTCCTGACACTCTGACCCTCTCCTCACCCAGAGTCTCTTCATCTGCTCCTGACACTCTGACCCTCTCCTCACACATAGTCTTTCAAACTTCTCCCGACACCCTGACCCCCTGCTCAACCAGAGTCTCTCCAACTTCTCCAGACACTCTGACCCTCTCCTCACACCGAGTCTCTCCATCTCTTTCTGACACCCTGACACTCTCCTCCCCCTGAGTCTGTCCAACTCCTCCTGATAACCTGACCCTCTCCTCATCTGGAGTCTCTCCAAATCCTCCTGACATCCTGACCCTCTCCTCAACCAGAGTCTCTCCAACTACTCCTGACACTCTGACCCTCTCCTCAACCAGAGTCTCTCCAACTACTCCTGACACTCTGACCCTCTCCTCACCTAGAGTTTGTCCAACTTCTCCTGATACCCTGACACTCTCCTCACCCAGAGTCTCTTCAACTCCTCCCGACACTCTGACCCTCTCCTCACCTAGAGTCTGTCCAACTCCTCCTGATACCCTCACCCTCTCCTCACCCAGAGTCTCTTCAACTCCTCCAGACAACCTGACCCTCTCCTCACCCAGAATCTGTCCAACTTCTCCCGACACTCTGACCCTCTCCACACCCAGAGTCTGTCAAACTTCTCCTGACACCCTGAAACTCCGCTCAGCAAGAGTCTCGCCAACTCCTCCTGACAATCTGACGCTCTCTTCACCCAGAGTCTCTCCATCTCCTACTGACACTCTGACACTCTCCTCATCCATAGTATGTCCAACTCCTCCCGACACTCTGACCCTCTCCTCAAACAGAGCCTGTCCAACTACTCCTGACACCCTGACCCTCTCCTCACCCAGAGGCTCTCCAACTGCTCCTGACACTCTGACCCTCACCTCAGCCAGAGGCTCTCCAACTCCTCCTCACACCCTGACATTCTCCTCACCCGGAGTGTCTCCAACCAGTCCAGACACTCTGACCCTCTCCTCACCTAGACTCTCTCCAACTGCTCCTGACAGTCTGACTCTCTCCGCATCCAGAGTCTCTGCAACTCCTCCTCACAGCCTGACACTCTCCTCAACCAGAGTCTCTCGAAAACCTCTAGACACTCTGACCCTCTCCTCACCGAGAGTCTGTCCAAATTCTCCCGATGTCTGGACCCTCTCCTCACCCAGAGACTGTCCTATTCCTCCTGAGACTCTTACCCTCTCCTCACCAAGAGTCTGTCCAACTCCTACTTACACTCTGAACCTCTCCTCACACAGAGTCTATCCAACTCCTCCTGACACCCTGACCCTCTCCTCATGCAGAGTCCCTTCAACTCCTCCCGACACCCTGACCCTCTCCTCACCCAGAGGCTCTCCAACACCTCCTGACACTCTGACCATCTCCTCATCCGGATTCACTCCTACTCCTCCTGAAAGTCTGACCCTCTCCTCACCTAGAGTCTGACCCACTTTGCCCGACACCCTGACCCTCTCCTCACCCAGAGGTTCTCCAACTCTTCCTGACAACCTGTCCCGCTCCCCACCCAGAATCTGTCCAACTTCTCCCGACACTCTGACCCTCTCCACACCCATAGTCTGTCCAACTTCTCCTGACACCCTGAAACTCCGCTCCGCCAGAGTCTCGCCAACTCCTCCTGACACTCTGACGCTCTCCTCACCCAGAGTCTCTCCATCTCCTACTGACACTTTGATACTCTCCTCATCCATAGTCTGTCCAACATCTCCTTACAACCTGAACTTCTGCTCACCCAGAGTCTCTTCAACTCCTCCCGACACCCTGACCCTCTCCTCTCCCAGAGTCTCTCCAACTGCTCCTGACATTCTGACCCTCTACTCACCTAGAGTCTGTCCAACTGTACCTGACACCCTGACTCTCTCCTCATCCAGAGTCTCTCCAACTCCTCCAGACACTCTGACCCTCTCCTCACCCAGAGTGTCTCCAACTCCTCCTGACAACCTGACCCTCTCCTCACCCAGAGCCTGTCCAACTCCACCCAACATCCTGACCCTCTCCTCACCCAGAGACTCTCCAACTGCTCCTGACACTCTGACTCTCTGCTCATCCAGAGTTTCTCCAATTCCTTCTGACACACTCACCCTCTCCTCAACCAGAGTTCCTCCATATCCTTTCGAAACTCTGACCCTCTCCTCTCCCAGAGTCTCTCCAACTCCACCTGACACTCTGAACTTCTCCTCACCTAGAGTCTGTCCAAATTCACCCGACACTCTGAAACTCTCCTCTCCCAGAGACTGTCCAACTCCTCCTGACACTCTGACCCTCTCCTCACCCAGAGTCTCTTCATCTGCTCCTGACACTCTGACCCTCTCCTCACACATAGTCTTTCCAACTTCTCCTGACACTCTGACCGTCTCCTCACCCCGAGTCTCTCCAACTTTTTCTGACAACCTGACCCTCTCCTCCCCCTGAGTCTGTCCAACTCCTCCTGATACCCTGACCCTCTCCTCATCTGGAGTCTCTCCAACTCCTCCTGACATCCTGACCCTCTCCTCAACCAGAGTCTCTCCAACTACTCCTGACACTCTGACCCTCTCCTCACCTAGAATCTGTCCTACTTCTCCTGATACCCTGACCCTCTCCTCAACTAGTGCCTGTCCAACTCCTGCTGACACGCTGACCCTCTCCTAACACAGAGTCTATCCAACACCTCCTGACACTCTGACCCTCTCCTCACCGAGAGTCTGTCCAACTCCTCCTGACATCCGCACCCTCTCCTCACCCAGAGTCTCTTCAACTCCTCCCAACACCCTGACCCTCTCCTCACACAGAATCTCTCCAACTCCTCCTGACATTCTGACCCTCTCCTCATCCAGAGTCTCTCCAACACCTCCTGACACTCTGACCCTCTCCTCACCGAGAGTCTGTCCAACTCCTCCTGACACCCGCACCCTCTCCTCACCTAGAGTCTGTCCAACTTCTCCCGACTCTCTGAACCTCTCCTCACCCATAGTCTGTCCAACTCCTCCTGACACCCTGACCCTTTCCTCATCCAGAGTCTCTTCAACTCCTACCGACACCCTGACCCTCTCCTCACCCAGAGTCTCTCCAACACCTCCTGACACTCTGACCATCTCCTCATTTGGAGTCACTCCAACTCCTCCTGACAGTCTGACCCTCTCCTCACCAAGAGTCTGACCCACTTCTCCCGACACCCTGACCCTCTCCTCACCCAGAGGCTCTCCAACTCCTCCTCAATCCCTGACCCTCTCCTAACCCAGAATCTCTCCAACTCCTCCTGCTACTCTGACCATCTCATTACCTAGAGTCTGTACAACTCCTCCTGACACTCTGACGCTCTCCGCACCCAGTGTCTCTGCAACTCCTCCTCACAGCCTGACACTCTCCTCAACCAGAGTCTCCCGAATCCTCCAGACACTCTGACCTCTCCTCACCTAGAGTCTGTCCAACTTCTCCCGACGTCTGGACCCTCTCCTCACCCAGAGACTGTCCAACACCTCCTGAGACTCTGACCCTCTCCGCACCCAGAGCCTGTCCAACTCCTACTTACACCCTGAACCTCTCCTCACCCAGAGTCCGTCCAACTCCTCCTGACAACATGACCCTCTCCTCACACTGAGTCTCTCCAACTCCTCCTGACACCCTGACCCTCTCCTCACCCAGAGTCTCTCAAACTCCTGCCGACACCCTGACTCTCTTCTCACCTAGTGTCTCTCCAACTGCTCCAGACACTCTGACCCTCTCCTCATCCAGATTCTCTCCAACTCCTCCTGACAGTCTGAACTTCTCCTCACCTAGAGTCTGTCCAACTTCACCCGAAACCCTGACCCGCTCCACACCCAGAGCCTGTCCATCTCCTCCTGGCACCCTGACCCTCTCCTCACCCAGAGTCTCTCCAACTCCTCCTGACAACCTGACCCTCTCCTAACCCAGAGTCTGTCCAACTTCTCCCGACACTCTGACCCTCTCCACACCCAGAGTCTGTCCATCTTTTCCTGACACCCTGACACTCCGCTCAGCCAGAGTTTATCCAACTCCTCCTGACACTCTGACGGTCTCCTCACACAGAGTCTCTCCATCTCCACCAGACACTCTTTCACTCTCCTCACCCATAGTCTGTCCAACTCCTGCAGACACCCTGAACTTCTGCTCACCCAGAGTCTCTCCAACTCCTCCCGACACTCTGACCCTCTCCTCACCCAGAGTCTCTCAAACTCCTGCCGACACCCTGACCATCTCCTCACCTAGAGTCTCTCCAACTACTCCTGACACTCTGACCCTCTCCTCACCTAGAATCTGTCCTACTTCTCCTGATACCCTGACCCTCTCCTCAACTAGTGCCTGTCCAACTCCTGCTGACACGCTGACCCTCTCCTAACACAGAGTCTATCCAACACCTCCTGACACTCTGACCCTCTCCTCACCGAGAGTCTGTCCAACTCCTCCTGACATCCGCACCCTCTCCTCACCCAGAGTCTCTTCAACTCCTCCCAACACCCTGACCCTCTCCTCACACAGAATCTCTCCAACTCCTCCTGACATTCTGACCCTCTCCTCATCCAGAGTCTCTCCAACACCTCCTGACACTCTGACCCTCTCCTCACCGAGAGTCTGTCCAACTCCTCCTGACACCTGCACCCTCTCCTCACCTAGAGTCTGTCCAACTTCTCCCGACTCTCTGAACCTCTCCTCACCCATAGTCTGTCCAACTCCTCCTGACACCCTGACCCTTTCCTCATCCAGAGTCTCTTCAACTCCTACCGACACCCTGACCCTCTCCTCACCCAGAGTCTCTCCAACACCTCCTGACACTCTGACCATCTCCTCATTTGGAGTCACTCCAACTCCTCCTGACAGTCTGACCCTCTCCTCACCAAGAGTCTGACCCACTTCTCCCGACACCCTGACCCTCTCCTCACCCAGAGGCTCTCCAACTCCTCCTCAATCCCTGACCCTCTCCTAACCCAGAATCTCTCCAACTCCTCCTGCTACTCTGACCATCTCATTACCTAGAGTCTGTACAACTCCTCCTGACACTCTGACGCTCTCCGCACCCAGTGTCTCTGCAACTCCTCCTCACAGCCTGACACTCTCCTCAACCAGAGTCTCCCGAATCCTCCAGACACTCTGACCTCTCCTCACCTAGAGTCTGTCCAACTTCTCCCGACGTCTGGACCCTCTCCTCACCCAGAGACTGTCCAACACCTCCTGAGACTCTGACCCTCTCCGCACCCAGAGCCTGTCCAACTCCTACTTACACCCTGAACCTCTCCTCACCCAGAGTCTCTCCAACTCCTCCTGACACCCTGACCCTCTCCTCACCCAGAGTCTCTCAAACTCCTGCCGACACCCTGACTCTCTTCTCACCTAGTGTCTCTCCAACTGCTCCAGACACTCTGACCCTCTCCTCATCCAGATTCTCTCCAACTCCTCCTGACAGTCTGAACTTCTCCTCACCTAGAGTCTGTCCAACTTCACCCGAAACCCTGACCCGCTCCACACCCAGAGCCTGTCCATCTCCTCCTGGCACCCTGACCCTCTCCTCACCCAGAGTCTCTCCAACTCCTCCTGACAACCTGACCCTCTCCTAACCCAGAGTCTGTCCAACTTCTCCCGACACTCTGACCCTCTCCACACCCAGAGTCTGTCCATCTTTTCCTGACACCCTGACACTCCGCTCAGCCAGAGTTTATCCAACTCCTCCTGACACTCTGACGGTCTCCTCACACAGAGTCTCTCCATCTCCACCAGACACTCTTTCACTCTCCTCACCCATAGTCTGTCCAACTCCTGCAGACACCCTGAACTTCTGCTCACCCAGAGTCTCTCCAACTCCTCCCGACACTCTGACCCTCTCCTCACCCAGAGTCTCTCAAACTCCTGCCGACACCCTGACCATCTCCTCACCTAGAGTCTCTCCAACTCCTCCAGACACTCTGACCCTGTCCTCATCCAGAGTCTCTCCAACTCCTCCTGACAGTCTGACCCTCTCTTCACCTAGAGTCTGTCCAACTTCACCCGACAGCCTGACCCTCTCCTCAGCCAGAGCTGTCCAACTCCTCCTGACACCCTGAACATCTCCTCACCCAGAGACCCTACAACTCCTCCTGACACTCTGACTCTTTCCTCACCCAGAGTCTCTCCAACTCCTCCTGACAACCTGACCCTCTCCTCAACAAGGGTCTGTCCAAATTCTCCCGACAGTCTGACCCTCCCCTCACCCAGAGTCTGTCCAACTTCTCCTGACACTCTGACACTCTCCTCACCCACAGTCTGTCCATCTTCTCCCAACACCCTGACCCTCTCCTCACCCAGAGTCTCTCCAACTCCTCCTGACACTCTGACCCTCTCCTCATCCGGAGTCTCTACAACTCCTACTGACACCCTGACCCTCTCCTCATCCAGAGACTCTCCAACTCCTCCTGACATTCTGAACCTCTCCTCAGCTAGAGTCCGTCCAACTCGTCCTGACACCCTGACCCTCACCTCACCCAGAATCTCTGCAACTCCTGCCAACACCCTGACCCTCTCCTCACCCAGAGTCTCTCCAACTCCTCCTGACAACCTGACCCTCTCCTCAACAAGGGTCTGTCCAAATTCTCCCGACAGTCTGACCCTCCCCTCACCCAGAGTCTGTCCAACTTCTCCTGACACTCTGACCCTCTCCTCACCCACAATCTGTCCATCTTCTCCCAACACCCTGACCCTCTCCTCACCCAGAGTCTCTCCAACTCCTCCTGACACTCTGACCCTCTCCTCATCCGGAGTCTCTACAACACCTACTGACACCCTGACCCTCTCCTCATCCAGAGACTCTCCAACTCCTCCTGACATTCTGAACCTCTCCTCAGCTAGAGTCCGTCCAACTCCTCCTGACACCCTGACCCTCACCTCACCCAGAATCTCTGCAACTCCTGCCGACACCCTGACCCTCTGCTCAAACAGAGCCTCTCCAATTGCTCCTGTCACTCTGACCCTCTCCTCACCTAGAGTCCGTCCAACTCCTCCTGACACCTTGACCCTCTCCTCACCCAGAGTCTCTCCAACTCCTCTGGACACTCTGACCCTCTCCTCATCCGGAGTCTCTCCAACTCCTCCTGAAACCCTGACCCTCTCCTCACCCAGAATCTCTCTAACTCCTGCCGTCGCCCTGACCCTCTCCTCACCCAGAGTCTCTCCAACTCCTCCTGACACCCTGAACCTCTCCTCAACCAGATTCTGTTCAACTCATCCTGACAGTCTGACCCTCTCCTCAACTAGAGTCTGTCCAACCTCTCCTGACACCCTGACCCTCTCCTCACCTAGAATCTGTCCAACTCCCTCTGAGACACTGACCATCTACTCACCCAGAACTTGTCCAACTCCTCCTGACACTCTGACCCTCTCCTCATCCAGAGTCTCTCCAACTCCCCCTGACAGTCTGACCCTCTCTTCACCTAGAGTCTGTCCAACTTCACCCGACAGCCTGACCCTCTCCTCAGCCAGAGCTGTCCAACTCCTCCTGACACCCTGAACATCTCCTCACCCAGAGACCCTACAACTCCTCCTGACACTCTGACTCTTTCCTCACCCAGAGTCTCTCCAACTCCTCCTGACAACCTGACCCTCTCCTCAACAAGGGTCTGTCCAAATTCTCCCGACAGTCTGACCCTCCCCTCACCCAGAGTCTGTCCAACTTCTCCTGACACTCTGACCCTCTCCTCACCCACAGTCTGTCCATCTTCTCCCAACACCCTGACCCTCTCCTCACCCAGAGTCTCTCCAACTCCTCCTGACAATCTGACCCTCTCCTCATCCGGAGTCTCTACAACTCCTACTGACACCCTGACCCTCTCCTCATCCAGAGACTCTCCAACTCCTCCTGACATTCTGAACCTCTCCTCAGCTAGAGTCCGTCCAACTCGTCCTGACACCCTGACCCTCACCTCACCCAGAATCTCTGCAACTCCTGCCGACACCCTGACCCTCTCCTCACCCAGAGTCTCTCCAACTCCTCCTGACAACCTGACCCTCTCCTCAACAAGGGTCTGTCCAAATTCTCCCGACAGTCTGACCCTCCCCTCACCCAGAGTCTGTCCAACTTCTCCTGACACTCTGACCCTCTCCTCACCCACAATCTGTCCATCTTCTCCCAACACCCTGACCCTCTCCTCACCCAGAGTCTCTCCAACTCCTCCTGACACTCTGACCCTCTCCTCATCCGGAGTCTCTACAACACCTACTGACACCCTGACCCTCTCCTCATCCAGAGACTCTCCAACTCCTCCTGACATTCTGAACCTCTCCTCAGCTAGAGTCCGTCCAACTCCTCCTGACACCCTGACCCTCACCTCACCCAGAATCTCTGCAACTCCTGCCGACACCCTGACCCTCTGCTCAAACAGAGCCTCTCCAATTGCTCCTGTCACTCTGACCCTCTCCTCACCTAGAGTCCGTCCAACTCCTCCTGACACCTTGACCCTCTCCTCACCCAGAGTCTCTCCAACTCCTCTGGACACTCTGACCCTCTCCTCATCCGGAGTCTCTCCAACTCCTCCTGAAACCCTGAACCTCTCCTCAACCAGAATCTCTCTAACTCCTGCCGTCGCCCTGACCCTCTCCTCACCCAGAGTCTCTCCAACTCCTCCTGACACCCTGAACCTCTCCTCAACCAGATTCTGTTCAACTCATCCTGACAGTCTGACCCTCTCCTCAACTAGAGTCTGTCCAACCTCTCCTGACACCCTGACCCTCTCCTCACCTAGAATCTGTCCAACTCCCTCTGAGACACTGACCATCTACTCACCCAGAACCTGTCCAACTCCTCCTGACACTCTGACCCTCTCCTCATCCAGAGTCTCTCCAACTCCTCTGGACACACTGACCCTCTCCTCATCCGGAGTCTCTCCAACTCCTCCCGACCCCCTGATCCGTACCTCAACCAGAGCCTGTCCAACTCCTCCTGACACCCTGACACTCTCCTCATCCGGAGTCTCTACAACTCCTCCTGAGACACTGACCCGCTCCTCACCCAGAGTCCCTCAAACTCCTGCCGACACCCTGACCATCTCCTCACCTAGAGTCTCTCCAACTCCTCCCGACACCCTGACCCTCTCCTCTCCCAGAGTCTCTCCAAATCCTCCTGACACCCTGACACTCCTCACCTAGGGTCTGTCCAACTTCACCCGACACCCTGACCCTCTCCTCACCCAGAGTCTCTCCATCTCCTCCTGACAACCTGACCCTCTCCTAACCCAGAGTCTGTCCAACTTCTCCCGACACTCTGACCCTCTCCACACCCAGAGTCTGTCCATCTTTTCCTGACACCCTGACACTCCGCTCAGCCAGAGTTTATCCAACTCCTCCTGACACTCTGACGGTCTCCTCACACAGAGTCTCTCCATCTCCACCAGACACTCTTTCACTCTCCTCACCCATAGTCTGTCCAACTCCTGCAGACACCCTGAACTTCTGCTCACCCAGAGTCTCTCCAACTCCTCCCGACACTCTGACCCTCTCCTCACCCAGAGTCTCTCAAACTCCTGCCGACACCCTGACCATCTCCTCACCTAGAGTCTCTCCAACTCCTCCAGACACTCTGACCCTGTCCTCATCCAGAGTCTCTCCAACTCCTCCTGACAGTCTGACCCTCTCTTCACCTAGAGTCTGTCCAACTTCACCCGACAGCCTGACCCTCTCCTCAGCCAGAGCTGTCCAACTCCTCCTGACACCCTGAACATCTCCTCACCCAGAGACCCTACAACTCCTCCTGACACTCTGACTCTTTCCTCACCCAGAGTCTCTCCAACTCCTCCTGACAACCTGACCCTCTCCTCAACAAGGGTCTGTCCAAATTCTCCCGACAGTCTGACCCTCCCCTCACCCAGAGTCTGTCCAACTTCTCCTGACACTCTGACACTCTCCTCACCCACAGTCTGTCCATCTTCTCCCAACACCCTGACCCTCTCCTCACCCAGAGTCTCTCCAACTCCTCCTGACACTCTGACCCTCTCCTCATCCGGAGTCTCTACAACTCCAACTGACACCCTGACCCTCTCCTCATCCAGAGACTCTCCAACTCCTCCTGACATTCTGAACCTCTCCTCAGCTAGAGTCCGTCCAACTCGTCCTGACACCCTGACCCTCACCTCACCCAGAATCTCTGCAACTCCTGCCAACACCCTGACCCTCTCCTCACCCAGAGTCTCTCCAACTCCTCCTGACAACCTGACCCTCTCCTCAACAAGGGTCTGTCCAAATTCTCCCGACAGTCTGACCCTCCCCTCACCCAGAGTCTGTCCAACTTCTCCTGACACTCTGACCCTCTCCTCACCCACAATCTGTCCATCTTCTCCCAACACCCTGACCCTCTCCTCACCCAGAGTCTCTCCAACTCCTCCTGACACTCTGACCCTCTCCTCATCCGGAGTCTCTACAACACCTACTGACACCCTGACCCTCTCCTCATCCAGAGACTCTCCAACTCCTCCTGACATTCTGAACCTCTCCTCAGCTAGAGTCCGTCCAACTCCTCCTGACACCCTGACCCTCACCTCACCCAGAATCTCTGCAACTCCTGCCGACACCCTGACCCTCTGCTCAAACAGAGCCTCTCCAATTGCTCCTGTCACTCTGACCCTCTCCTCACCTAGAGTCCGTCCAACTCCTCCTGACACCTTGACCCTCTCCTCACCCAGAGTCTCTCCAACTCCTCTGGACACTCTGACCCTCTCCTCATCCGGAGTCTCTCCAACTCCTCCTGAAACCCTGACCCTCTCCTCACCCAGAATCTCTCTAACTCCTGCCGTCGCCCTGACCCTCTCCTCACCCAGAGTCTCTCCAACTCCTCCTGACACCCTGAACCTCTCCTCAACCAGATTCTGTTCAACTCATCCTGACAGTCTGACCCTCTCCTCAACTAGAGTCTGTCCAACCTCTCCTGACACCCTGACCCTCTCCTCACCTAGAATCTGTCCAACTCCCTCTGAGACACTGACCATCTACTCACCCAGAACCTGTCCAACTCCTCCTGACACTCTGACCCTCTCCTCATCCAGAGTCTCTCCAACTCCCCCTGACAGTCTGACCCTCTCTTCACCTAGAGTCTGTCCAACTTCACCCGACAGCCTGACCCTCTCCTCAGCCAGAGCTGTCCAACTCCTCCTGACACCCTGAACATCTCCTCACCCAGAGACCCTACAACTCCTCCTGACACTCTGACTCTTTCCTCACCCAGAGTCTCTCCAACTCCTCCTGACAACCTGACCCTCTCCTCAACAAGGGTCTGTCCAAATTCTCCCGACAGTCTGACCCTCCCCTCACCCAGAGTCTGTCCAACTTCTCCTGACACTCTGACCCTCTCCTCACCCACAGTCTGTCCATCTTCTCCCAACACCCTGACCCTCTCCTCACCCAGAGTCTCTCCAACTCCTCCTGACACTCTGACCCTCTCCTCATCCGGAGTCTCTACAACTCCTACTGACACCCTGACCCTCTCCTCATCCAGAGACTCTCCAACTCCTCCTGACATTCTGAACCTCTCCTCAGCTAGAGTCCGTCCAACTCGTCCTGACACCCTGACCCTCACCTCACCCAGAATCTCTGCAACTCCTGCCGACACCCTGACCCTCTCCTCACCCAGAGTCTCTCCAACTCCTCCTGACAACCTGACCCTCTCCTCAACAAGGGTCTGTCCAAATTCTCCCGACAGTCTGACCCTCCCCTCACCCAGAGTCTGTCCAACTTCTCCTGACACTCTGACCCTCTCCTCACCCACAATCTGTCCATCTTCTCCCAACACCCTGACCCTCTCCTCACCCAGAGTCTCTCCAACTCCTCCTGACACTCTGACCCTCTCCTCATCCGGAGTCTCTACAACACCTACTGACACCCTGACCCTCTCCTCATCCAGAGACTCTCCAACTCCTCCTGACATTCTGAACCTCTCCTCAGCTAGAGTCCGTCCAACTCCTCCTGACACCCTGACCCTCACCTCACCCAGAATCTCTGCAACTCCTGCCGACACCCTGACCCTCTGCTCAAACAGAGCCTCTCCAATTGCTCCTGTCACTCTGACCCTCTCCTCACCTAGAGTCCGTCCAACTCCTCCTGACACCTTGACCCTCTCCTCACCCAGAGTCTCTCCAACTCCTCTGGACACTCTGACCCTCTCCTCATCCGGAGTCTCTCCAACTCCTCCTGAAACCCTGACCCTCTCCTCACCCAGAATCTCTCTAACTCCTGCCGTCGCCCTGACCCTCTCCTCACCCAGAGTCTCTCCAACTCCTCCTGACACCCTGAACCTCTCCTCAACCAGATTCTGTTCAACTCATCCTGACAGTCTGACCCTCTCCTCAACTAGAGTCTGTCCAACCTCTCCTGACACCCTGACCCTCTCCTCACCTAGAATCTGTCCAACTCCCTCTGAGACACTGACCATCTACTCACCCAGAACCTGTCCAACTCCTCCTGACACTCTGACCCTCTCCTCATCCAGAGTCTCTCCAACTCCTCCGGACACACTGACCCTCTCCTCATCCGGAGTCTCTCCAACTCCTCCCGACCCCCTGATCCGTACCTCAACCAGAGCCTGTCCAACTCCTCCTGACACCCTGACACTCTCCTCATCCGGAGTCTCTACAACTCCTCCTGAGACACTGACCCGCTCCTCACCCAGAGTCCCTCAAACTCCTGCCGACACCCTGACCATCTCCTCACCTAGAGTCTCTCCAACTCCTCCCGACACCCTGACCCTCTCCTCTCCCAGAGTCTCTCCAAATCCTCCTGACACCCTGACACTCCTCACCTAGGGTCTGTCCAACTTCACCCGACACCCTGACCCTCTCCTCACCCAGAGTCTCTCCATCTCCTCCTGACACTCTGACCTCCTCCTCACCTTGAGTCTGTCCAACTCCTCCTGACACCCTGACCCTCTCCTCACCCAGAGTCTCTGAAACTCCTGCCGCCACCCTGACTCTCTCCTCACCTAGTGTCTCTCCAACTCCTACAGACACTCTGACCCTCTCCTCATCCAGAGTCTCTCCAACTCCTCCTGACAGTCTGACCTTCTCCTCACCTAGAGTCTGTCCAACTTCACCCGACACCATGACCTTCTCCTCACCCAGAGCCTGTCCATCTCCTCCTGGCACCCTGACCCTCTACTCACCTAGAGTCTGACCAACTCATTCTGACACTCTAACCCTCTCCTCACCCGGAGTCTGTCTAACTCCTCCTGACACCCTAACCCTCTCCTCACCCAGAGTCTCTCCAACTCCTCCTGACAGCCTGACCCTCTCCTCACCAAGAGTCTCTCCAACTCCTCCTGACAATATGACCCTCTGCTCATCCAGAGTCTCTCCAACTCCACATGACACACTCACCCTATCCTCACCCAGAGTCTCTCCAACTCCTCCTGACACTCTGACCCTCTCCTCATCCGGAGTCTCTCCAACTCCTTCCGACACCATGACCCTCACCTCACCCAGAGCCTGCCCAACACCTCCTGAAACGCTGACCCTCTCCTATCCTAGAGTCTCTCCTACTCATCCTGACACCCTGACCCTCTCCTCGCCAAGAGCCTGTCCAACTCCTCCTGACACTCTGACCCTCTCCTCACCCATATTCTGTCCAACTCCTCCTGTCACCATGACTCTCTGCTCACCTGGAGTCTCTCCAAATCCTCCCGACACTCTGAACCTCTCCTCATCCAGAGTCTCTGCAAATCCTCCTGACAGTCTGACCCTCTCCTCACCTAGAGTCTGTCCAACCTCTCCGGACACCCTGACCCTCTCCTCACCTAGAATCGTCCAACTCCTCCTGAGACACTGACCATCTCCTCACCCAGAACCTGTCCAACTCCTCCTGACACTCTGAGTCTCTCCTCATCCGGAGTCTCTCCAACTCCTCCTGACTCCCTGACGCTCGCCTCACACAGAGTCTATCCAACTCCTCCTGACACTCTGACCCTCTCCTCATCCGGAGTCTTTCCAACACCTCCTGACACCCTGACCCTCTCCTCACCCAGAGTCTCTCCAACTGCTCCCAACACTCTGACCCTCTCCTCATCCGGAGTCTCTACAACTCGTCCTGACACCCTACCCCTCTCCTCACCGAGTGTCTCTCAAACTCCTCCTGACACTCTGACCCTCTCCTCATCCACAGTCTCTCCAACTCCTCCTGACATCCTGACCCTCTACTCACCCAGAGTCTCTTCAACTCCTCCTGACACCCTGACCCTCTCCTCACCCAGAGTCTCTCCAACTGCTCCCAACACTCTGACCCTCTCCTCATCCGGAGTCTCTACAACTCGTCCTGACACCCTACCCCTCTCCTCACCGAGTGTCTCTCAAACTCCTCCTGACACTCTGACCCTCTCCTCATCCACAGTCTCTCCAACTCCTCCTGACATCCTGACCCTCTACTCACCCAGAGTCTCTTCAACTCCTCCTGACACACTGAGCCTCTCCTCACCCATGAGTCTCTCAAACTCCTGCTGACACCCTGACCCTCTCCTCACCTATTGTCTCTCCAACTCCTCCAGACACTCTGACCCTCTCCTGATCCAGAGTCTCTCCAACTCCTAGTGACAGTCTGACCTTCACCTCACCTAGAGTCTGTCCAACTTCACCCGACGCCCTGACCCTCTCCTCACCCAGAGCCTGTCCAAATCCTCCTGACACCCTGACCCTCTCCTCACCCAGAGTCGGTCCAACTTCTCCTGACACTCTGACCCTCTCCTCACCCACAGTCTGTCCATCTTCTCCTGACACCCTGAACCTCTCCTCCCCAAGAGTCTCTCCATCTCCTCCCGACACCCTGACCCGGTACTCACCCAGAGTGTCTCCAACTCCTCCTGACACTCTGACCCTCTCCTCAACCGGTGTCTCTCCAACTCCTCCTGACACCCTGACCGTCTCCTCACCCAAATTGTGTCCAACTCCTCCTGACAACCTGACCCTCTCCTCACCCAGAGTACGTCCAACTTCTCCTGAAACCCTGAAACTCTGCTCACCCAGAGTCTCTCCAAGTCATCCTGACACTCTGACCATCTCCTCACCCATAGTCTGTCCAACTCTTCCTGACACCCTGACACTCTTTCTCCTAGAGTCTCTCCAACTCCTCCTGACACCCTGCCACTCTCCTCACCTAGAGTATCTCCAACCCCTCCTGACACTCTGACCCTCTCCACACACAGAGTCCGTCCAATTTCTCCTGACACCCTGAAACTCTGCTCACCCAGAGTCTCTCCTACTCCTCCAGACACCCTCAAGCTCACCTCACCCAGAGTCTCACCAAATCCTCTTGAAACCCTGACCCACTCCGCATCCAGAGTCTCTCCAAATCCTCCCAACACCCTGACCCTCTCCTCACCAAGAGCCTGCCCAACACCTCCTGACACTATAACCCTCACCTCTCCCAGAGTCTCTCCAACTCCTCCTGACAATCTGACCCTCTCATCACCAAGAGTATGTCCAACTTACCCGACACCCTGACCCCCTCCTCACCCAGATCCTGTCCAACTCCTCCTGACACCCTGACCCTCTCCTCACCCAGAGTCGGTCCAACTTCTCCTGACACTCTGACCCTCTCCTCACCCACAGTCTGTCCATCTTCTCCTGACACTCTGTACATCTCCTTCCCAAGAGTCTCTCCATCTCCTCCCGACACCCTGACCCGGTATTCACCCAGAATGTCTCCAACTCCTCCTGACACTCTGACCCTCTCCTCAACCGGTGTCTCTCCAACTCCTCCTGACACCCTGACCATCTCCTCACCCCGAGTCTCTCCAACTCCTCCTGACAACCTGACCCTCTCCTCACCCAGAGTACGTCCAACTTCTCCTGAAACCCTGAAACTCTGCTCACCCAGAGTCTCTCCAAGTCATCCTGACACTCTGACCCTCTCCTCACCCATAGTCTGTCCAACTCTTCCAGACACCCTGACACTCTGCTCACCCAGAGTCACTCCAACTCCTCCTGCCACCCTGCCCCTCTCCTCACCGAGAGTCTCTCAAACTCCTCCTGACACTCTGACCCTCTCCTCATCCACAGTCTCTCCAACTCCTCCTGACACTCTGACCCTCTTCTCACACAGTCTCTCCAACTCCTCCTGACATCCTGACCCTCTCCTCACCCAGAGTCTCTCCAACTCCTCCCGACACCCTGATGCTCTCCTCACCCCGAGTCTCTCCAACTCCTCCTGAAACCCTCAAGCTCTCCTCACCCAGATTCTCACCAATTTCTCCCGAAACCCTGACCCTCTCCGCATCCAGAGTCTCTCCAAATCCTCCCAACACCCTGACCCTCTCCTCACCCAGAGCCTGCCCAACACCTCTTGAAACTATAACCCTCACCTCTCCCAGAGTCTCTCCAACTCCTCCTGACAATCTGACTCTCTCCTCACCTAGAGTATGTCCAACTTACCCGACACCCTGACCCCCTCCTCCCCCAGAGCCTGTCCAACTCCTCCTGATATCCTGACCCTCTTCTCACCCAGAGTCTCTCCAACTCCTCCAGACACTCTGACCCTCTCCTGATCCAGAGTCTCTCCAACTCCTAGTGACAGTCTGACCTTCACCTCACCTAGAGTCTGTCCAACTTCACCCGACACCCTGACCCTCTCCTCACCCAGAGTCTCTGAAACTCCTGCCGCCACCCTGACTCTCTCCTCACCTAGTGTCTCTCCAACTCCTACAGACACTCTGACCCTCTCCTCATCCAGAGTCTCTCCAACTCCTCCTGACAGTCTGACCTTCTCCTCACCTAGAGTCTGTCCAACTTCACCCGACACCATGACCTTCTCCTCACCCAGAGCCTGTCCATCTCCTCCTGGCACCCTGACCCTCTACTCACCTAGAGTCTGACCAACTCATTCTGACACTCTAACCCTCTCCTCACCCGGAGTCTGTCTAACTCCTCCTGACACCCTAACCCTCTCCTCACCCAGAGTCTCTCCAACTCCTCCTGACAGCCTGACCCTCTCCTCACCAAGAGTCTCTCCAACTCCTCCTGACAATATGACCCTCTGCTCATCCAGAGTCTCTCCAACTCCACATGACACACTCACCCTATCCTCACCCAGAGTCTCTCCAACTCCTCCTGACACTCTGACCCTCTCCTCATCCGGAGTCTCTCCAACTCCTTCCGACACCATGACCCTCACCTCACCCAGAGCCTGCCCAACACCTCCTGAAACGCTGACCCTCTCCTATCCTAGAGTCTCTCCTACTCATCCTGACACCCTGACCCTCTCCTCGCCAAGAGCCTGTCCAACTCCTCCTGACACTCTGACCCTCTCCTCACCCAGAGTCTCTCCATCTCCTCCTGACACTCTGACCCTCTCCTCACCCATATTCTGTCCAATTCCTCCTGTCACCATGACTCTCTGCTCACCTGGAGTCTCTCCAAATCCTCCTGACACTCTGAACCTCTCCTCATCCAGAGTCTCTGCAAATCCTCCTGACAGTCTGACCCTCTCCTCACCTAGAGTCTGTCCAACCTCTCCGGACACCCTGACCCTCTCCTCACCTAGAATCGTCCAACTCCTCCTGAGACACTGACCATCTCCTCACCCAGAACCTGTCCAACTCCTCCTGACACTCTGAGTCTCTCCTCATCCGGAGTCTCTCCAACTCCTCCTGACTCCCTGACGCTCGCCTCACACAGAGTCTATCCAACTCCTCCTGACACTCTGACCCTCTCCTCATCCGGAGTCTTTCCAACACCTCCTGACACCCTGACCCTCTCCTCACCCAGAGTCTCTCCAACTGCTCCCAACACTCTGACCCTCTCCTCATCCGGAGTCTCTACAACTCGTCCTGACACCCTACCCCTCTCCTCACCGAGTGTCTCTCAAACTCCTCCTGACACTCTGACCCTCTCCTCATCCACAGTCTCTCCAACTCCTCCTGACATCCTGACCCTCTACTCACCCAGAGTCTCTTCAACTCCTCCTGACACACTGAGCCTCTCCTCACCCATGAGTCTCTCAAACTCCTGCTGACACCCTGACCCTCTCCTCACCTATTGTCTCTCCAACTCCTCCAGACACTCTGACCCTCTCCTGATCCAGAGTCTCTCCAACTCCTAGTGACAGTCTGACCTTCACCTCACCTAGAGTCTGTCCAACTTCACCCGACGCCCTGACCCTCTCCTCACCCAGAGCCTGTCCAAATCCTCCTGACACCCTGACCCTCTCCTCACCCAGAGTCGGTCCAACTTCTCCTGACACTCTGACCCTCTCCTCACCCACAGTCTGTCCATCTTCTCCTGACACCCTGAACCTCTCCTCCCCAAGAGTCTCTCCATCTCCTCCCGACACCCTGACCCGGTACTCACCCAGAGTGTCTCCAACTCCTCCTGACACTCTGACCCTCTCCTCAACCGGTGTCTCTCCAACTCCTCCTGACACCCTGACCGTCTCCTCACCCAAATTGTGTCCAACTCCTCCTGACAACCTGACCCTCTCCTCACCCAGAGTACGTCCAACTTCTCCTGAAACCCTGAAACTCTGCTCACCCAGAGTCTCTCCAAGTCATCCTGACACTCTGACCATCTCCTCACCCATAGTCTGTCCAACTCTTCCTGACACCCTGACACTCTTTCTCCTAGAGTCTCTCCAACTCCTCCTGACACCCTGCCACTCTCCTCACCTAGAGTATCTCCAACCCCTCCTGACACTCTGACCCTCTCCACACACAGAGTCCGTCCAATTTCTCCTGACACCCTGAAACTCTGCTCACCCAGAGTCTCTCCTACTCCTCCAGACACCCTCAAGCTCACCTCACCCAGAGTCTCACCAAATCCTCTTGAAACCCTGACCCACTCCGCATCCAGAGTCTCTCCAAATCCTCCCAACACCCTGACCCTCTCCTCACCAAGAGCCTGCCCAACACCTCCTGACACTATAACCCTCACCTCTCCCAGAGTCTCTCCAACTCCTCCTGACAATCTGACCCTCTCATCACCTAGAGTATGTCCAACTTACCCGACACCCTGACCCCCTCCTCACCCAGATCCTGTCCAACTCCTCCTGACACCCTGACCCTCTCCTCACCCAGAGTCGGTCCAACTTCTCCTGACACTCTGACCCTCTCCACACCCACAGTCTGTCCATCTTCTCCTGACACTCTGTACATCTCCTTCCCAAGAGTCTCTCCATCTCCTCCCGACACCCTGACCCGGTATTCACCCAGAGTGTCTCCAACTCCTCCTGACACTCTGACCCTCTTCTCAACCGGTGTCTCTCCAACTCCTCCTGACACCCTGACCGTCTCCTCACCCCGAGTCTCTCCAACTCCTCCTGACAACCTGACCCTCTCCTCACCCAGAGTACGTCCAACTTCTCCTGAAACCCTGAAACTCTGCTCACCCAGAGTCTCTCCAAGTCATCCTGACACTCTGACCCTCTCCTCACCCATAGTCTGTCCAACTCTTCCAGACACCCTGACACTCTGCTCTCCCAGAGTCTCTCCAACTCCTCTTGACACCCTGACCCTCTCCTCACCTAGAGTCTCTCCAACGCCTCCTGACGCTCTGACCCTCTCCACACACAGACTCCGTCCAACTTCTCCTGACACCCTGAAACTCTGCTCACCCAGTCTCTCCAACTCCCCCTGACACTCTGATCCTCTCCTCACCCATAGTCTGTCCCACTCTTCCTGACACCCTGACCCTCTGCTCACCCAGAGTCACTCCAACTCCTCCTGCCACCCTGCCCCTCTCCTCACCGAGAGTCTCTCAAACTCCTCCTGACACTCTGACCCTCTCCTCATCCACAGTCTCTCCAACTCCTCCTGACACTCTGACCCTCTTCTCACACAGTCTCTCCAACTCCTCCTGACATCCTGACCCTCTCCTCACCCAGAGTCTCTCCAACTCCTCCCGACACCCTGATGCTCTCCTCACCCCGAGTCTCTCCAACTCCTCCTGAAACCCTCAAGCTCTCCTCACCCAGATTCTCACCAATTTCTCCCGAAACCCTGACCCTCTCCGCATCCAGAGTCTCTCCAAATCCTCCCAACACCCTGACCCTCTCCTCACCCAGAGCCTGCCCAACACCTCTTGAAACTATAACCCTCACCTCTCCCAGAGTCTCTCCAACTCCTCCTGACAATCTGACTCTCTCCTCACCTAGAGTATGTCCAACTTACCCGACACCCTGACCCCCTCCTCCCCCAGAGCCTGTCCAACTCCTCCTGATATCCTGACCCTCTTCTCACCCAGAGTCTCTCCAACTCCTCCAGACACTCTGACCCTCTCCTGATCCAGAGTCTCTCCAACTCCTAGTGACAGTCTGACCTTCACCTCACCTAGAGTCTGTCCAACTTCACCCGACACCCTGACCCTCTCCTCACCCAGAGTCTCTGAAACTCCTGCCGCCACCCTGACTCTCTCCTCACCTAGTGTCTCTCCAACTCCTACAGACACTCTGACCCTCTCCTCATCCAGAGTCTCTCCAACTCCTCCTGACAGTCTGACCTTCTCCTCACCTAGAGTCTGTCCAACTTCACCCGACACCATGACCTTCTCCTCACCCAGAGCCTGTCCATCTCCTCCTGGCACCCTGACCCTCTACTCACCTAGAGTCTGACCAACTCATTCTGACACTCTAACCCTCTCCTCACCCGGAGTCTGTCTAACTCCTCCTGACACCCTAACCCTCTCCTCACCCAGAGTCTCTCCAACTCCTCCTGACAGCCTGACCCTCTCCTCACCAAGAGTCTCTCCAACTCCTCCTGACAATATGACCCTCTGCTCATCCAGAGTCTCTCCAACTCCACATGACACACTCACCCTATCCTCACCCAGAGTCTCTCCAACTCCTCCTGACACTCTGACCCTCTCCTCATCCGGAGTCTCTCCAACTCCTTCCGACACCATGACCCTCACCTCACCCAGAGCCTGCCCAACACCTCCTGAAACGCTGACCCTCTCCTATCCTAGAGTCTCTCCTACTCATCCTGACACCCTGACCCTCTCCTCGCCAAGAGCCTGTCCAACTCCTCCTGACACTCTGACCCTCTCCTCACCCAGAGTCTCTCCATCTCCTCCTGACACTCTGACCCTCTCCTCACCCATATTCTGTCCAATTCCTCCTGTCACCATGACTCTCTGCTCACCTGGAGTCTCTCCAAATCCTCCTGACACTCTGAACCTCTCCTCATCCAGAGTCTCTGCAAATCCTCCTGACAGTCTGACCCTCTCCTCACCTAGAGTCTGTCCAACCTCTCCGGACACCCTGACCCTCTCCTCACCTAGAATCGTCCAACTCCTCCTGAGACACTGACCATCTCCTCACCCAGAACCTGTCCAACTCCTCCTGACACTCTGAGTCTCTCCTCATCCGGAGTCTCTCCAACTCCTCCTGACTCCCTGACGCTCGCCTCACACAGAGTCTATCCAACTCCTCCTGACACTCTGACCCTCTCCTCATCCGGAGTCTTTCCAACACCTCCTGACACCCTGACCCTCTCCTCACCCAGAGTCTCTCCAACTGCTCCCAACACTCTGACCCTCTCCTCATCCGGAGTCTCTACAACTCGTCCTGACACCCTACCCCTCTCCTCACCGAGTGTCTCTCAAACTCCTCCTGACACTCTGACCCTCTCCTCATCCACAGTCTCTCCAACTCCTCCTGACATCCTGACCCTCTACTCACCCAGAGTCTCTTCAACTCCTCCTGACACACTGAGCCTCTCCTCACCCATGAGTCTCTCAAACTCCTGCTGACACCCTGACCCTCTCCTCACCTATTGTCTCTCCAACTCCTCCAGACACTCTGACCCTCTCCTGATCCAGAGTCTCTCCAACTCCTAGTGACAGTCTGACCTTCACCTCACCTAGAGTCTGTCCAACTTCACCCGACGCCCTGACCCTCTCCTCACCCAGAGCCTGTCCAAATCCTCCTGACACCCTGACCCTCTCCTCACCCAGAGTCGGTCCAACTTCTCCTGACACTCTGACCCTCTCCTCACCCACAGTCTGTCCATCTTCTCCTGACACCCTGAACCTCTCCTCCCCAAGAGTCTCTCCATCTCCTCCCGACACCCTGACCCGGTACTCACCCAGAGTGTCTCCAACTCCTCCTGACACTCTGACCCTCTCCTCAACCGGTGTCTCTCCAACTCCTCCTGACACCCTGACCGTCTCCTCACCCAAATTGTGTCCAACTCCTCCTGACAACCTGACCCTCTCCTCACCCAGAGTACGTCCAACTTCTCCTGAAACCCTGAAACTCTGCTCACCCAGAGTCTCTCCAAGTCATCCTGACACTCTGACCATCTCCTCACCCATAGTCTGTCCAACTCTTCCTGACACCCTGACACTCTTTCTCCTAGAGTCTCTCCAACTCCTCCTGACACCCTGCCACTCTCCTCACCTAGAGTATCTCCAACCCCTCCTGACACTCTGACCCTCTCCACACACAGAGTCCGTCCAATTTCTCCTGACACCCTGAAACTCTGCTCACCCAGAGTCTCTCCTACTCCTCCAGACACCCTCAAGCTCACCTCACCCAGAGTCTCACCAAATCCTCTTGAAACCCTGACCCACTCCGCATCCAGAGTCTCTCCAAATCCTCCCAACACCCTGACCCTCTCCTCACCAAGAGCCTGCCCAACACCTCCTGACACTATAACCCTCACCTCTCCCAGAGTCTCTCCAACTCCTCCTGACAATCTGACCCTCTCATCACCTAGAGTATGTCCAACTTACCCGACACCCTGACCCCCTCCTCACCCAGATCCTGTCCAACTCCTCCTGACACCCTGACCCTCTCCTCACCCAGAGTCGGTCCAACTTCTCCTGACACTCTGACCCTCTCCTCACCCACAGTCTGTCCATCTTCTCCTGACACTCTGTACATCTCCTTCCCAAGAGTCTCTCCATCTCCTCCCGACACCCTGACCCGGTATTCACCCAGAGTGTCTCCAACTCCTCCTGACACTCTGACCCTCTCCTCAACCGGTGTCTCTCCAACTCCTCCTGACACCCTGACCGTCTCCTCACCCCGAGTCTCTCCAACTCCTCCTGACAACCTGACCCTCTCCTCACCCAGAGTACGTCCAACTTCTCCTGAAACCCTGAAACTCTGCTCACCCAGAGTCTCTCCAAGTCATCCTGACACTCTGACCCTCTCCTCACCCATAGTCTGTCCAACTCTTCCAGACACCCTGACACTCTGCTCTCCCAGAGTCTCTCCAACTCCTCTTGACACCCTGACCCTCTCCTCACCTAGAGTCTCTCCAACCCCTCCTGACGCTCTGACCCTCTCCACACACAGACTCCGTCCAACTTCTCCTGACACCCTGAAACTCTGCTCACCCAGTCTCTCCAACTCCCCCTGACACTCTGATCCTCTCCTCACCCATAGTCTGTCCCACTCTTCCTGACACCCTGACCCTCTGCTCACCCAGAGTCACTCCAACTCCTCCTGCCACCCTGCCCCTCTCCTCACCGAGAGTCTCTCAAACTCCTCCTGACACTCTGACCCTCTCCTCATCCACAGTCTCTCCAACTCCTCCTGACACTCTGACCCTCTTCTCACACAGTCTCTCCAACTCCTCCTGACATCCTGACCCTCTCCTCACCCAGAGTCTCTCCAACTCCTCCCGACACCCTGATGCTCTCCTCACCCCGAGTCTCTCCAACTCCTCCTGAAACCCTCAAGCTCTCCTCACCCAGATTCTCACCAATTTCTCCCGAAACCCTGACCCTCTCCGCATCCAGAGTCTCTCCAAATCCTCCCAACACCCTGACCCTCTCCTCACCCAGAGCCTGCCCAACACCTCTTGAAACTATAACCCTCACCTCTCCCAGAGTCTCTCCAACTCCTCCTGACAATCTGACTCTCTCCTCACCTAGAGTATGTCCAACTTACCCGACACCCTGACCCCCTCCTCCCCCAGAGCCTGTCCAACTCCTCCTGATATCCTGACCCTCTTCTCACCCAGAGTCTCTCCAACTCCTCCAGACACTCTGACCCTCTCCTGATCCAGAGTCTCTCCAACTCCTAGTGACAGTCTGACCTTCACCTCACCTAGAGTCTGTCCAACTTCACCCGACACCCTGACCCTCTCCTCACCCAGAGACTCTACAACTCCTCCTGACAACCTCAAGCTCTGCTCACCCAGAGTCTCACCAAATCCTCCTGACAACCTGACCCTCTCCTCAACAAGAGTCTGTCCAACTTCCCCCGACAGTCTGACCCTCTCCTCACCCAGTGTCGGTCCAACTTCTCCTGACACTCTGACCCTCTCCTCACCCACAGTCTGTCCATCTTCTCCTGACACCCTGAACCTCACTTTTCCAAGAGTCTCTCCATCTCCTCCCGACACCCTGACCGTCTCCTCACCCAGACTCTCTCCAACTCCTCCCCACACCCAGACCTTATATTTACCCAGTGCCTGTCCATCTTCTCCTGACACCCTGACCCACTCCTCACCCAGACTCTCGACAACTCCTCCTGACACCTGGACCTTCCCCTCACCTAGCGTCTGTCCAACTTCGGCCGACAACGTGACCCTCTTCTCACCCAGAGCCTGTCCAACTCCTCCTGACACCCTGAACCTCTCCTCATCTAGAGTCTCTGCAACTCCTCCTGACAGTCTGAACCTCTCCTCACCTAGAGTTTTTCCAACTTCTCCTGATTCCCTGACCCTCTCCTCACCCAGAGACTGTCCAACTCTTTCTGACTCTCTGACCCTCTCCTCACAACGAGTCTGTCCAACTCCTCCTGAGACTCTGACCCACTCCTCACCCAGAGTCTGTCCAAATCCTCCTGACACCCTGACACACTCCTCACCCAGAGTCTCTTCAATTCATCCCAACACCCTGACCATCTCCTCACCCAGAGTCTCTCCAACTCCTCCTGACGGTCTGACTCTCGCCTCATCCATACTCTCTCCTACACCTGATGACACCCTGACACTCTCCTCACCCAGAGTCTCTCCCACTCCTCCCGACACGTAGATCCTCTCCTCAACCAGAGCCTGTCCAACACATATTGAAACCCTGACCCTCTCCTCTCCCAGATTCTCTCCAACTCCTCCTGTCACCTGGACATTCTCCTCACATAGAGTCTGTCCAACTTCACCCGAAACCCTGACCCTCTCCTCACCCAGAGTCTCTCCAACGCCTCCGGACACTCTGACCCTCTCCTCACCCAGAGTCTATCTCCTCCTGACAACCTGAACCTCTACTCACCCAGAATCTTTCCAACATCTCGCGACAGTCTGACCCTCACCTCACCCAGAGTCTCTCCATCTCCTCCCAACACCCTGACCCTCTCCTCACCCAGATTCTCTCCAACTCCTCCTTACACTCTGACCCTCTCCTCTACCAGAGTCTGTCCAAGTCCTGCTAATACCCTGACCATCCGCTCACCCAGAGACTCTCCATCTCCTCCGAACACTCTGACCCTCTCCTCACCAAGAGTGTCTCTAAATCCTCCCAACACCCTGACCCTCTCCTCACCCAGAGTCTCTCCAACTCCTCCTGACAACCTGACCCTCTCCTCACCCAGAGTACGTCCAACTTCTCCTGAAACCCTGAAACTCTGCTCACCCAGAGTCTCTCCAAGTCATCCTGACACTCTGACCCTCTCCTCACCCATAGTCTGTCCAACTCTTCCAGACACCCTGACACTCTGCTCTCCCAGAGTCTCTCCAACTCTTCTTGACACCCTGACCCTCTCCTCACCTAGAGTCTCTCCAACCCCTCCTGACGCTCTGACCCTCTCCACACACAGAGTCCGTCCAACTTCTCCTGACACCCTGAAACTCTGCTCACCCAGTCTCTCCAACTCCTCCTGACACTCTGATCCTCTCCTCACCCATAGTCTGTCCCACTCTTCCTGACACCCTGACCCTCTGCTCACCCAGAGTCACTCCATCTCCTCCTGCCACCCTGCCCCTCTCCTCACCGAGAGTCTCTCAAACTCCTCCTGACACTCTGACCCTCTTCTCACACAGTCTCTCCAACTCCTCCTGACATCCTGACCCTCTCCTCACCCAGAGTCTCTCCAACTCCTCCCGACACCCTGACGCTCTCCTCACCCCGAGTCTCTCCAACTCCTCCTGAAACCCTCAAGCTCTCCTCACCCAGATTCTCACCAATTTCTCCCGAAACCCTGACCCTCTCCGCATCCAGAGTCTCTCCAAATCCTCCCAACACCCTGACCCTCTCCTCACCCAGAGCCTGCCCAACACCTCTTGAAACTATAACCCTCACCTCTCCCAGAGTCTCTCCAACTCCTCCTGACAATCTGACTCTCTCCTCACCTAGAGTATGTCCAACTTACCCGACACCCTGACCCCCTCCTCCTCCAGAGCCTGTCCAACTCCTCCTGATATCCTGACCCTCTTCTCACCCAGAGTCTCTTCAACTCCTCCTGACACTCTGAGCCTCTCCTCACCCAGAGTGTCTCAAAATCCTGCTGACACCCTGACCCTCTCCTCACCTATTGTCTCTCCAACCCCTCCAGACACTCTGACCCTCTCCTGATCCAGAGTCTCTCCAACTCCTAGTGACAGTCTGACCTTCACCTCACCTAGAGTCTGTCCAACTTCACCCGACACCCTGACCCTCTCCTCACCCAGAGACTCTACAACTCCTCCTGACAACCTCAAGCTCTGCTCACCCAGAGTCTCACCAAATCCTCCTGACAACCTGACCCTCTCCTCAACAAGAGTCTGTCCAACTTCCCCCGACAGTCTGACCCTCTCCTCACCCAGTGTCGGTCCAACTTCTCCTGACACTCTGACCCTCTCCTCACCCACAGTCTGTCCATCTTCTCCTGACACCCTGAACCTCACTTTTCCAAGAGTCTCTCCATCTCCTCCCGACACCCTGACCGTCTCCTCACCCAGACTCTCTCCAACTCCTCCCCACACCCAGACCTTATATTTACCCAGTGCCTGTGCATCTTCTCCTGACACCCTGACCCACTCCTCACCCAGACTCTCGACAACTCCTCCTGACAACCGGACCTTCCCCTCACCTAGCGTCTGTCCAACTTCGGCCGACAACGTGACCCTCTTCTCACCCAGAGCCTGTCCAACTCCTCCTGACACCCTGAACCTCTCCTCATCTAGAGTCTCTGCAACTCCTCCTGACAGTCTGAACCTCTCCTCACCTAGAGTTTTTCCAACTTCTCCTGATTCCCTGACCCTCTCCTCACCCAGAGACTGTCCAACTCTTTCTGACTCTCTGACCCTCTCCTCACAACGAGTCTGTCCAACTCCTCCTGAGACTCTGACCCACTCCTCACCCAGAGTCTGTCCAAATCCTCCTGACACCCTGACACACTCCTCACCCAGAGTCTCTTCAATTCATCCCAACACCCTGACCATCTCCTCACCCAGAGTCTCTCCAACTCCTCCTGACGGTCTGACTCTCGCCTCATCCATTCTCTCTCCTACACCTGATGACACCCTGACACTCTCCTCACCCAGAGTCTCTCCCACTCCTCCCGACACGTTGACCCTCTCCTCAACCAGAGCCTGTCCAACACATATTGAAACCCTGACCCTCTCCTCTCCCAGATTCTCTCCAACTCCTCCTGTCACCTGGACATTCTCCTCACATAGAGTCTGTCCAACTTCACCCGAAACCCTGACCCTCTCTTCACCCAGAGTCTCTCCAATGCCTCCGGACACTCTGACCCTCTCCTCACCCAGAGTCTATCTCCTCCTGACAACCTGAACCTCTCCTCACCCAGAACCTTTCCAACATCTCGCGACAGTCTGACCCTCACCTCACCCAGAGTCTCTCCATCTCCTCCCAACACCCTGACCCTCTCCTCACCCAGATTCTCTCCAACTCCTCCTTACACTCTGACCCTCTCCTCTACCAGAGTCTGTCCAAGTCCTGCTAATACCCTGACCATCCGCTCACCCAGAGACTCTCCATCTCCTCCGAACACTCTGACCCTCTCCTCACCAAGAGTGTCTCTAAATCCTCCCAACACCCTGACCCTCTCCTCACCCAGAGTCTCTCCATCTCCTCCCGACAGTCTGACCCTCTCCTCAGCCAGAGTCTCTCCAACTGCTCCCGACACTCTGACACTCTCCTCACCTAGAGTCTGACCAACTCCACCTGATACTGTAACCCTCTCCTCACCGAGAGTCTATCCAACTCCTCCTGACACCCTGACCCTCTCCTCACCCAGAGTCGGTCCAACTTCTCCTGACACTCTGACCCTCTCCTCACCCACAGTCTGTCCATCTTCTCCTGACACTCTGTACATCTCCTTCCCAAGAGTCTCTCCATCTCCTCCCGACACCCTGACCCGGTATTCACCCAGAGTGTCTCCAACTCCTCCTGACACTCTGACCCTCTCCTCAACCGGTGTCTCTCCAACTCCTCCTGACACCCTGACCGTCTCCTCACCCCGAGTCTCTCCAACTCCTCCTGACAACCTGACCCTCTCCTCACCCAGAGTACGTCCAACTTCTCCTGAAACCCTGAAACTCTGCTCACCCAGAGTCTCTCCAAGTCATCCTGACACTCTGACCCTCTCCTCATCCATAGTCTGTCCAACTCTTCCAGACACCCTGACACTCTGCTCTCCCAGAGTCTCTCCAACTCCTCTTGACACCCTGACCCTCTCCTCACCTAGAGTCTCTCCAACCCCTCCTGATGCTCTGACCCTCTCCACACACAGACTCCGTCCAACTTCTCCTGACACCCTGAAACTCTGCTCACCCAGTCTCTCCAACTCCTCCTGACACTCTGATCCTCTCCTCACCCATAGTCTGTCCCACTCTTCCTGACACCCTGACCCTCTGCTCACCCAGAGTCACTCCAACTCCTCCTGCCACCCTGCCCCTCTCCTCACCGAGAGTCTCTCAAACTCCTCCTGACACTCTGACCCTCTCCTCATCCACAGTCTCTCCAACTCCTCCTGACACTCTGACCCTCTTCTCACACAGTCTCTCCAACTCCTCCTGACATCCTGACCCTCTCCTCACCCAGAGTCTCTCCAACTCCTCCCGACACCCTGACGCTCTCCTCACTCCGAGTCTCTCCAACTCCTCCTGAAACCCTCAAGCTCTCCTCACCCAGATTCTCACCAATTTCTCCCGAAACCCTGACCCTCTCCGCATCCAGAGTCTCTCCAAATCCTCCCAACACCCTGACCCTCTCCTCACCCAGAGCCTGCCCAACACCTCTTGAAACTATAACCCTCACCTCTCCCAGAGTCTCTCCAACTCCTCCTGACAATCTGACTCTCTCCTCACCTAGAGTATGTCCAACTTACCCGACACCCTGACCCCCTCCTCCCCCAGAGCCTGTCCAACTCCTCCTGATATCCTGACCCTCTTCTCACCCAGAGTCTCTCCAACTCCTCCAGACACTCTGACCCTCTCCTGATCCAGAGTCTCTCCAACTCCTAGTGACAGTCTGACCTTCACCTCACCTAGAGTCTGTCCAACTTCACCCGACACCCTGACCCTCTCCTCACCCAGAGACTCTACAACTCCTCCTGACAACCTCAAGCTCTGCTCACCCAGAGTCTCACCAAATCCTCCTGACAACCTGACCCTCTCCTCAACAAGAGTCTGTCCAACTTCCCCCGACAGTCTGACCCTCTCCTCACCCAGTGTCGGTCCAACTTCTCCTGACACTCTGACCCTCTCCTCACCCACAGTCTGTCCATCTTCTCCTGACACCCTGAACCTCACTTCCCCAAGAGTCTCTCCATCTCCTCCCGACACCCTGACCGTCTCCTCACCCAGACTCTCTCCAACTCCTCCCCACACCCAGACCTTATATTTACCCAGTGCCTGTCCATCTTCTCCTGACACCCTGACCCACTCCTCACCCAGACTCTCGACAACTCCTCCTGACACCTGGACCTTCCCCTCACCTAGCGTCTGTCCAACTTCGGCCGACAACGTGACCCTCTTCTCACCCAGAGCCTGTCCAACTCCTCCTGACACCCTGAACCTCTCCTCATCTAGAGTCTCTGCAACTCCTCCTGGCAGTCTGAACCTCTCCTCACCTAGAGTTTTTCCAACTTCTCCTGATTCCCTGACCCTCTCCTCACCCAGAGACTGTCCAACTCTTTCTGACTCTCTGACCCTCTCCTCACAACGAGTCTGTCCAACTCCTCCTGAGACTCTGACCCACTCCTCACCCAGAGTCTGTCCAAATCCTCCTGACACCCTGACACACTCCTCACCCAGAGTCTCTTCAATTCATCCCAACACCCTGACCATCTCCTCACCCAGAGTCTCTCCAACTCCTCCTGACGGTCTGACTCTCGCCTCATCCATACTCTCTCCTACACCTGATGACACCCTGACACTCTCCTCACCAGAGTCTCTCCCACTCCTCCCGACACGTAGACCCTCTCCTCAACCAGAGCCTGTCCAACACATATTGAAACCCTGACCCTCTCCTCTCCCAGATTCTCTCCAACTCCTCCTGTCACCTGGACATTCTCCTCACATAGAGTCTGTCCAACTTCACCCGAAACCCTGACCCTCTCCTCACCCAGAGTCTCTCCAACGCCTCCGGACACTCTGACCCTCTCCTCACCCAGAGTCTATCTCCTCCTGACAACCTGAACCTCTCCTCACCCAGAACGTTTCCAACATCTCGCGACAGTCTGACCCTCACCTCACCCAGAGTCTCTCCATCTCCTCCCAACACCCTGACCCTCTCCTCACCCAGATTCTCTCCAACTCCTCCTTACACTCTGACCCTCTCCTCTACCAGAGTCTGTCCAAGTCCTGCTAATACCCTGACCATCCGCTCACCCAGAGACTCTCCATCTCCTCCGAACACTCTGACCCTCTCCTCACCAAGAGTGTCTCTAAATCCTCCCAACACCCTGACCCTCTCCTCACCCAGAGTCTCTCCATCTCCTCCCGACAGTCTGACCCTCTCCTCAGCCAGAGTCTCTCCAACTGCTCCCGACACTCTGACACTCTCCTCACCTAGAGTCTGACCAACTCCACCTGATACTGTAACCCTCTCCTCACCGAGAGTCTATCCAACTCCTCCTGACAATCTGAACCACTCCTCACCGAGAGTCTCTCCAACACCTCCTGACACTTTGACCCTCTGCTCATCCAGACTCTCTCAAACTCCTCCTGACACCCTGAACCTCTCCTCACCCAGAGTCTCTCCAACTCGTCCCGACTCCCTGACTCTCTCCTCATCCAGAGACTCTCCTACACCTCCTGACACCCTGGACTTCTCATGACCCATAGTATCTTCAACTCCTCCTGAAACTCTGACCCTCTCCTCACCTAGAGTCTGTCCAACTTCACATCAGAACCTGGCCCTCTCCTCACCCAGAGCCTGTCCAACTCCTCCTGACACTCTGACCCTCTCCTCACCCAGAGTCTCTCCAACTCCTCCTGACACCCTGACCCTCTCCTCACTGAGAGTCTCTCCAACTCCTCCTGAAAACCTAACCCTCTCCTCACCCAGATTCCGTCCAACTTCTCCTGACACACTGACCCTCTCCTCACCCATAGTCTGTCCAAGTCTTCCTGACACCCTGACCCTCTGCTCACCCACAGTCACTTCAACTCTTCCTGACACCCTGCCCCTCTCCTCACCGAGAGTGTCTCCAACTCCTCCTGACACTCTGACCCTCTCCTCATCCAGAGTCACTCCAACTCCTCCTGACAGTCTGACACTCTCCTCACCCAGAGGCTCTCCAACTCCTCCTGACTCTCTGACCCTCTTCTCACACAGAGTCTCTCCAACTCCTCCTGACACCCTGACCCTCTCCTCAGCCAGAGTCTCTCCAACTCCTCCCGACACCCTGACCCTCTGCTCACCAAGAGTCTCTCCAACTCCTCCTGACACCCTCACCCTCTCCTCACCCAGAGTCTCACCGAACACTCCCAACACCCTGACCCTCTCTTCTCCCAGAGTCTCTCCAACTCCTCCTGACAGTCTGACATTCTCCTCACCTAGAGTCTGTGCAACTTCTCCCGACACCATGAACATCTCCTCATCCAGAGTCTCTCCAACTCCTCCTGACACTCTGAACCTCTCCTCACCGAGAGTCTCCAACTCCTCCTGACACTCTGACCCTCTCCTCACCTAGAATCTGTCCAACTTCTCCAGACACCCTGACCCTCACCTCAGCCAGAATCTCTCTTACTCCTCGTGACACCCTGACCCTCTCCTCACCCAGAGTCTCTCCAACTCCTCCTGACACCCTGACCAACTCCTCAAATAGCGTCTATCCATCTTCGGCCGACAATCTCACCCTCTTCTCACCCAGAGCTTGTATAATTCCGCCTGACACCCTGACCCACTGCTCACCCAGAGTCTCTCCAACTCCACCCAACACACAGAGCTGATCTTCACCCAGAGCCTGCCCAACTCCTCCTTACACCCTGACCCACTCCTCACCAAGTGTCTCTCACACTCCTCCTGACTCTCTGACCCTCTCCTCATCCATAGTCTCTCCAACTCCTCCTGACACTCTGACCCTCTTCTCACACAGAGTCTCTCCAACTCCTCCTGACACCCTGACCCTCTCCTCACCCAGAGTCTCTCCAACTCCTCCCGACACCCTGACCCTGTCCTCTCCCAGAGTCTCTCCAACTCCTCCTGACACCCTCAAGCTCTCCTCACCCAGAGTCTCACCAAATCCTCCCGAAACCCTGACCCTCTCCGCATCCAGAGTCTCTCCAAATCCTCCCAACACCCTGAACCTCTCCTCACTCAGAGCCTGCCCAACACCTCCTGACACTATAACCCTCACCTCTCCCAGAGTCTCTCGAACTCCTCCTGACAATCTGACCCTCTCATCACCTAGAGTATGTCCAACTTACCCGACACCCTGACCCCCTCCTCACCCAGAGTCTCTCCAACTCCTCCTGACACCCTGACCCTCTCCTCACGCAGAGTCTCTCCAACTCCTTCTGACTCCCTGTCCCTCTCCTCACCCAGAGCCTGTCCAACACCTCCTGACACCCTGACCCTCTCCTCTCACAGGGTCTCTCCAAGTCCTCCTGAGACTGTGACATTCTCCTCACCTAGAGTCTGTCCAACTTCTCCCGACACCCTGACCCTCTCCTCACCCAGAGCCTGATCAACTCCTACTGATACCCTGACCCTCTCCTCACCCAGAGTCTGTCCAACGTCTCCTGACACCCTGATCCTACGCTTAGCCAGAGTCTCACCAATTCCTCCTGACAACCTGACCCTCTCCTCACCCAGAGTCTGTCCAACGTCGTCCGAAACTCTGACCCTCTCCTCACCGAGAATCTGTCCAAATTCTCATGACACCCTGACCCTCTGCTTACCCAAAGTCTCTCCAAGTCATCCTGAAATTCTGACCCTCTCCTCACCCAGAGTCTCTCCATCTCCTCCTGACACTCTAACCCTCTCCTCACCCATAGTCTGTCTAACTCCTCCTGACAGCCTGACCCACTCCTCACCCAGAGTCTCTCCAACACCTCCCGACACTCTGACCCTCTCTTCACCCAGATTCTCTCCAACTCCTCCAGACACTCTGACCCTCTCCTGAACCAGAGTCTCTCCAACACCTCCTGACACCCTGACCCTCTCCTCTCCCAGTGTCTCTGCAACACCTCCTGACAATCTGACCCTCTCCTCACCGAGAGTCTGTCCAACTTCACCCGACATCCAGACCCTCTCCTCACCCAGAGTCTCACCAACTCCTCCTGACACTCTGATCCTCTCCTCACCTAGAGTCTATCAAACTTCTCCTGACACCCTGACCCTCTCCTCACCTAGAGTCTGTCCAACTCCTCCAGACACCCTGACCCTCTCCTCACCCTGAGTATCTTCAACTCCTCCCGATACGTTGACCCAATCCTCACCCAAAGTCTCTCCAACCCCTCCTGAGACTCTGACCCTCTCCTTATCCAGAATCTCATCAAATCCACCCGAAACCCAGACCCTCTACTCATCCAGAGTCTCTCCAACTCCTCCAGACACCCTGACCCTCTCCTCACCCAGAGTCTCTCCAACTCCTCCTGACACCCTCAACCTCTGCTCATAAAGAATCTCATCAAATCCTCCTGAAACCCAGACCCTCTTCTCACCCAGAGTCTCTCCAACTCCTCCTGACACCCTCAACCTCTGCTCATAAAGAATCTCATCAAATCCTCCCGAAACCCAGACCCTCTTCTCATCCAGAGTCTCTCCAACTCCTGCAATCACCCTGACCCTCTCCTCACCCAGAGCCTGTCCAACACCTCCTGACACCCTGACCCTCTGCTCTCCCAGAGTCTCTCCAACTCCTCCTGACAATCTGACCCTCTCCTCACCTAGAGTATGTCCAACTTCTCCTGAAAGCCTGACCTTCTCCTCACCTAGAGTCTCTCCAACTCCTCCTGACACTCTGACCCTCTCCTCACCTAGAGACTGTCCAACTCCTCCTGAAACCCTGACCCTCTCCTCACCCAGGGACTGTCCAATTCCTCCTGACACTCTGACCCTCTCCTCACCTAGAGTCTTTCCAACTTCACCCGACACCCTGTCCCTCTTGTCACCCAGAGTCTCTCCACCTCCTCCTGACACTCTGACCCTCTCCTCACCCAGAGTATCTTCAACTCCTCCCGACACGCAGACCCACTCCTCACCCAGAGTCTCTCCAACCGCTCCTGACACTCTGACCCTCTTCTCATCCGGAGTCTCTCCAACTACTCCTGAAACCCTGACCCTCTCCTCAAACAGAGTCTCTCCAACACTTCCCGACTACCTGACCCTCTCCTCACTCAGAGCCTTTCCAACACCTCCTGACACCTTGACCCACTCCTCTCCCTGAGTCTCTCCAACTATTCCTGACACTCTGAACCTCACATCACCTCGGGTCTGTCCAACTTCTCCCAACACCCTGACCGTCTCCTCACCCTGACCAACTCCTCCAGACACCCTGACCCTCTCCTCACCCAGAGTCTGTACAACTGCTCCTGACACCCTGATCCTCCGCTCAGCCAGAGACTCTCCAACTCCTCATGACACTCGGACACACACCTCCCCCATAGTCAGTCCAACTCTGCATGACACTCTGACCTTCCGCTCAGCCAGATTTTCTCCATCTCCTCCTGACAGTCTGACCCTCTCCTCACCCACAGTCTGTCCAACTTCTCCTGACACCGTGACCCTCTCCTCACCCAGAGTCTCTGCAACACCTCCGGACACACTGACCCTCTCCTCTCCCAGAGTCTGTCCAACTCCTCCTAACACCCTGACCCTCTGCTCACCCAGAGACTCCCCATCTCATCCTGACACTCTGACCCTCTCCTCACCAAGAGTCTGACCAACTCCTCCTGACACTCTGAACCTCTCCTCACTCAGAGTTGGTCCAACTGCTCCCGACACCGTGACCCTCTGCTCATCCTGAGTCTCTCCAACTCCTCCCAAAACCAAGACACTCTCCTCACGAAGTGCCTGTCTAACATCTCCTGACACTCATCCCTCTCCTCACACAGAGTCTCTCCAACTCCTCCTGACAACCTGACCCTCTCCTCACCCAGAGTCTGTCCAACTTCGCCCGACACTCTGACCCTATCCTCACCCAGAGTCTCTCCAACAATTCCTGACACCCTGACCCTCTGCTCACACAGAGTATCTCCATGTCATCCCGACACTCTGACCCTCACCTCACCCAGAGCCTGTCCATCTCCTCCTGAAACCCTGACGCTCTGCTCACCTAGAGTCTCTCCATCGCCTCCTGACACTCTGACCCTCTCCTCACCCAGAGTCTGTCCAACTCCTCCCAACACTCTGACCCTCTCCTCACCCAGAGTCTCTCCAACTCCTCCTGACACACTGACCCTCTGCTCACCCAGAGTCACTCCAACTCCTCCTGACACTTTGACACTCTCCTCAGTGAGAGTCCCTCCAACTCCTGCTGACACCCTGACCCTCTCCTCACCCAGAGTCTCTCCAACTCCTCCTGACACTTGGACACACTCCCCCCGCATAGTCAGTCCAACTCATCATGTCACCCTGACCATCCGCTCACCCAGATTCTCTCCATCTCCTCCTGATACTCTGACCCTCGCCTCACCTAGGGTCTGTCCAACTTCTCCCGACACCCTGACCGTCTCCTCGCACTGAGCCTGACCAACTCCTCCAGACACCCTAAACCTCTCCTCACCCAGAATCTGTCCAACTGCTCCTGACACCCTGATCCTCCACTCAGCCAGAGTCTCTCAAACTCCTCCTGACACTCGTACACAATCCGCCCCCATTGTGAGTCCCACTCCGCATGACACCCTGACCCTCCGCTCACCCTCAGTCTCTCCATCTCCTCCTGACACTCTGACCCTCTCCTCACCAAGAGTCTCTCCAACTCCTCCCAACACTCTGACCATCTCCTCACCCTCAGTCTTTCCATCTCCTCCTGACACTCTGACCCTCTCCTCACCAAGAGTCCATCCAACTCCTCCAGACACCCTGACCCTCTGCTCATCCAGAGTCACTCCAACTCCTACCAAAACACTGACACTCTCCTCACCCAGAGACTGTCCAACTCCTCCTGAAACTCTGACCCTCTCCTCACCTAGAGTCTATCCAACTCCTCCAGACACCCTGACCCTCTCCTCACCCTGAGTATCTTCAACTCCTCCCGACACGTTGACCCACTCCTCACCCAGAGTCTCTCCAACCACTCCTAAGACTCTGACCCTCTCCTCACCCAGAGTCTCTCAAACTCCTCTTGACACCCTCACCCTCTCATCATCCACAATCTCACCAAATCCTCCCGAAACCCAGACCCTCTCCTCATCCAGAGTCTCTCCAACTCCTCCCACCACCCTGACCCTCTCCTCACCATGAGCCTGTCCAACATCTTTTGACACCCTGACCCACTCCTCTCCCTGAGTCTCTCCAACTATTCCTGCCACTCTGACCCTCTCCTCACCTAGGGTCTGTCCAACTTCTCCCGACACCCTGACCCTCTCCTCACCCAGAGTCTCTCCAACTCCTCCTGGCACTCTGAACCTCTCCTCACTCAGATTATCCTTACTCCTCCCAACACGCTGACCCACTCCTCACCCAGATTCTCTCCAACCCCTCCAGACACTCTGACCCTCTCCTCATCCAGAGTCTCTCCAATTCCTCTTGAAACCCTGACCCTTCCCTCACCCAGAGTCTCTCCAACACCTCCCGACCACCTGACCGTCTCCTCACACAGAGCCTGTCCAACACCTCCTGACACCCTGACCCACTCCTCTCCCTGAGTCTCTCCAACTATTCCTGACACTCTGACCCCCTTCTCATGCGGAGTCCCTCCAACTACTCCTGACACCCTGACCCTCTCCTCCCCCAGAGACTGTCCAACTCCTCCTGACACTCTGACCCTTTCATCACCCAGAGTCTCTCCAACTCCTCCAGACACTGTGACCCTTTCCTCACCCAGAGTCTCTTCAACTCCTCCCGACACACTGACCCTCTCTTCTCCCAGAGTCTGTCCAACTCCTCCTGAGACCCTGATGCTCTCCTCACCCAGAGTCTCTCCAAATCCTGCCGTCACCCTGACCCTTTCCTCACCCAGAGTCTCACCAACACCCCCCAACACCCAGACCTTCTCTTAACCCAGAGTCTGTCCAACACCCCCTGACATCCTGACCCTCTACTGAAGCAGAAACTCTCCAGCTCCTCCTGACACCGTGACGCTCTCCTCACCGAGGTTATGTCCAGCTTCGCCCGTCACCCTGACCTGCTCCTCACCCAGAGTCTGTCCAACTCCTCCTGACACTCTGACCCTCTTCTCATGCGGAGTCTGTCCAACTACTCCTGACACCCAGACTGTCTCATCACCCAAAGTATCTCCAACTCGTCCCGACACCTGACCCTCTCCTCACCTAGAGACTCTCCAACTCCTCCTGACACCCTCACCCTCTCCTCACCCAGAGTCTCACCAAATCCTCCTGAAACCCTGACACTCTCCTCATCCAGAGCCAGTCCTACACCTCCTGACGCCCTGACCCTCTCCTCTCCCAGAGTCTGTCGAACTCCTGCTGACACTCTGACCCTCGCCTCACCCAGAGTTTCTCCAACTCCTCCTGACACCCTGACCCTCTCCTCACCCAGAGTCTGTCAAACTTGTCCTGACACCCTGACTAACCGCTCACCCAGAGTCTCTCCAATTCCTTCAGACACCCTGACCCACTCCTCACCCAGAGTCTCTCCAACTCCTCCTGACAACCTGACACTCTCCTCACCCAGAGTCTTTCCACCTTCTCCTGACACTCTGAGCCTCTGCTCACCCAGAGTATCTTCAAATTCTCCTGACACCCTGACCCTCCACTCACCCAGAGTCTCTCCAACTCCTTCAGACACCCTGACCCTCTCCTCACCCAGAGTCTCTCCAACTCGAACTGACACCCTGACCCTTTCCTCACCCAGAGCCTGTCCAACACCTCCTGACAGCCTGACCCTCTCCTCTCCCAGAGTCTCTCCAACTCCTCCTGACAATCTGACCCTCTCCACGCCTAGAGTCTCTCCAACTCCTCCTGACACTCTGACCATCTCCTCACCTAGAGTCTGTCCAACTTTTCCTGACACCCTGACACTCTCTTCACCTAGAGTCTGTCCAACTCCTCCTGCAACCCTACCCCTCTCCTCACCCAGATTATATTCAACTCCTCCCGACACGCTGACCCACTCCACTCCCAGAGTCTCTCCAACCCCTCCTGACACTCTGATGCTCTCCTCATCCGGAGTCTCTCCAACTCCTCCTGAATCCCTGACCCTCTCCTCACCCAGAGACTGTCCAACTCCTCCTGAAACACTGATCCTCTCCTCACCTAGAGTCTCTCCAACCCCTCCTGACACTCTGACCCTCTCCTCATCCGGACTCTCTCCAACTACTCGTGAATCCCTGACCCTCCCCTCACCCAGAGCCTGTCCAACACCTCCTCACACTCTGACCCTCTCCTCTCCCAGAGTCTCTCCAACTATTCCTGACACCCTGACCGTCTCCTCACCCAGAGCCTGTCCAACTGCTTCTGACACCCTGATCCTTCGCTCAGCCAGAGTCTCTCCAACTCCTCCTGACACTCGGACACACTCCTCCCCCATAGTCAGTCCAACTCCTCATGACACCCTGACCATCTCCTCACCCAGAGTCTCTGCAACACCTCTGGACACTCTGACCATCTCCTCTCCCAGAGTCTGTCCGACTCCTCCTAACACCCTGACCCTCTGCTCACCCAGAGTCTCCCCATCTCATCCTGACACTCTGACAATATCCTCACCTAGAGTCTGACCAACTCCTCCAGACACTCGGAACCTCACCTCACTCAGAATCTGTCCAACTCCTCCCGACACCCTGACACTCTGCTCATCCAGAGTCTCTCCAACTCCTCCCAAAACCATGACCCTCTCCTCACACAGAGCCTGCCCAACATCTACAGTCACCCTGACCCTCTCCTCACCCAGAGTCCGTCCAACTCCTCCTGACACTCTTACTCACCCAGAGTCTCTCCATCTCCTCCCAACACTCTGACTCATTCCACACCCATAGCTTGTCCAACACCTCCTGACACCCTAACATTCTGCTCACCCAGAGTCACTCCAACTCGTCCTGACACCCTGACCCTCTCCTTACTGAGAGTCTCTCCAACTTCTGCCGACACTCTGAACCTCTCTTCATCCAGCGTCTCTCCAACTCATCCTGAAAGTCTGACACTCTGCTCACCTAGAGCCTGTCCAACTTCTCCCGACACCCTGACCCTCTCCTCACCAAGAGTCTCTCCAACTCCTGGCGACACACTGACCCTTTCCTATGACAGAGTCTCACCACAACCCCCCGACACCCAGACCTTCTCTTCACCCAGAGCCTGTCCTTCACCTTCTGACACCCTGACCCTCTACTCAACCAGAATCTCTCCAACTCCTCCTGACACTGTGATCCTCTCCTCACCAAGCGTCTGTCCAGCTTCGCCCGACACCCTGACCCTCTCCTCACCCAGAGTCTCTCCAACTCCTCCTGACACTCTGACCCTCTTCTCATCCGGAGTTACTCCAACTACTCCTGACATCCAGACCCTCTCCTCACTCAGAGTCTCTCCAACTCCTCCTGACACCCTGACCCTCTCCTCACCTAGAGTTTCTCCAACTCCTCCTGACACCCTCACCCTCTCTTCACCCAGAGTCTCACCAAATCCTCCCGAAATCCTGACACTCTCCTCATCCAGAGTCTCTCCAACTCCTCCCGACTCCCTGACCCTCTCCTCACCCAGAGCCTGTCCTACACCTCCTGAAACCCTGACCCTCGACTCACCCAGAGTCTCTCCAACTGCTCCTGACACTCTGACACTCTCCTCACCCAGAGTCTCCCCATCTCCTCCTGACAACCGGTCCCTCTCCACACCCAGAGTCTCTCCAAATTCTCCCGACACTCTGACCCTCTCCTCACCCAGAGTCTGTCAATCTTGTCCTGAAACCCTGACCAACTGCTCAGCCAGAGTCTCTCCAATTCCTTCAGACACCCTGACCCACTCCTCACCCAGTGTCTATCCAACTCCTCCTCACAACCTGACCCTCTACTCACCCAGAGTCTGTCCTACTTCACATGACACTCTGACCCTCTCCTCACCCAGAGTCTGTCCAACTCCTCCTGACAACCTGACCCTCTCTTCACCCCGAGTCTCTCCAACACCTCCTGACAAGCTCACCCTCTCCTCACCCAGAGCCTGTCCAACACCTCCTGACACCCTGACCCACTCCTCTCCCAGAGTCTGTCCAACTGCTCCTGACACCCTGATCCTCCGCTCAGCCAGTGTCTCTCCAACTGCTCCTGACACTCGGACACACTCCCCCCACATAGTCAGTCCAACTCATCATGTCACCCTGACCATCCGCTAACCCAGATTCTCTCCATCTCCTCCTGACACTCTGACCCTCTCTTCACCTAGAGTCTGTCCAACTTCACCTGACACCCTGACCCTCTCCTCCCCCAGAGACTGTCCAACTCCTCCTGAAACTCTGACCCTTTCTTCACCCAGAGTCTCTCCAACTCCTCCAGACACTGTGACCCTCTCCTCACCCAGAGTCTCTTCAACTCCTCCCGACACACTGACCCTCTCTTCTCCCAGAGTCTGTCCAACTCCTCCTGAGACCCTGATGCTCTCCTCACCCAGAGTCTCTCCAAATCCTGCCATCACCCTGACGCTTTCCTCACCCAGAGTCTCACCAACACCCCCCAACACCGAGACCTTCTCTTAACCCAGAGTCTGTCCAACACCTCCTGACATCCTGACCCTCTACTCAACCAGAAACTCTCCAGCTCCTCCTGACTCCGTAACCCTCTCCTCACCGAGGTTCTGTCCAGCTTCACCCGACACCCTGACCCGCTCCTCACCCAGAGTCTGTCCAACTCCTCCTGACACTCTGACCATCTTCTCATGCGGAGTCTCTCCAACTACTCCTGACACCCAGACCTTCTCATCACCCAAAGTATCTCCAACTCCTCCCGACACCCTGACCCTCTCCTCACCTAGAGACTCTCCAACTCCTCCTGACACCCTCACCCTCTCCTCACCCAGAGCCTGTCCTACACCTCCTGACACCCTGACCCTCTCCTCTCCCAGAGTCTCTCCAACTCCTGCTGAAACTCTGACCCTCTCCTCACCCAGAGTCTCTCCAAAACCTTCCGACCACCTGACCGTCTCCTCACACAGAGCCTGTCCAACACCTCCTGACACCCTTTCCCACTCCTCTCCCTGAGTCTCTCCAACTATTCCTGACACTCTGACCCTCTCCTCACCTAGGGTCTGTCCAACTTCTCCCGACACCCTGACCGTCTCCTCACCCTGAGCCTGTCCAACTCCTCCAGACACCCTGACCCTCTCCTCTCCCAGAGTCTGTCTGACTCCTCCTAACACCCTGAACTTCTGCTCACCCAGAGTCTCCCAATCTCATTCTGACACTCTGAGCCTCACCTCACCGAGAGTCTCTCCAACTCATCCCAACACTCTGACCCTCTCCTCACCCAGAGTCTCTCCATCTCCTCCTGACACTCTGACCCTCTCCTCACCAAGAGTCTGTCCAACTCCTCCTGACACCCTGACCCTCTGCTCATCCATAGTCTCTCCAACTCCTCCCAAAACCCTGACCCACTCCTCACCCAGAGCCTCTCCAACACCTCCTGACAGCCTGACACTCTGCTCACACAGAGTCTCTCGAAGTCATCCTGACAATCTGACCCTCTCCTCACCCAGAGTCTGTCCAACTCCTCCTGACACCCTGACCCTCTGCTCACCTAGAGTCTCTCCATCTCCTCCTGACATTCTGACCCTCTACTCACCCAGAGGCTCTCCAACTCCTCCCAACACTCTGACCCTCTCCTCACCCAGAGTCTCTCCATCTCCTCCTGACACACTGACCCTCTGCTCACCCAGAGTCTTTCCAACCACTCCCGACACCAGACCCTCTCCTCACACAGAGCCTGTCAAACTCCTACTGACACCATGAACCTCTCCTCACCCAGATTCTCTCCAACTCCTCCTGACACCCTGAACCTCTCCTCACCCAGAGTCTCTCCAACTCCTCCAGACACACTGACCCTCTCCTCACCCGGAGTCTCTCCAACTCCTCCTGACACCCTCACCCTCTCCTCATCCAGAATCTCACCAAATCCTCCCGAAACCCAGACCCTCTCCTCTCCCAGAGTCTCTCCAACACATCCTGACACTCTGACCCTCTCCTCACCTAGAGTCTGTCCAGCTTCTCCTGACACTCTCACCCTCTCCTCAACTAGAGTCTGTCCAACTCCACCTGACACCCTGACCCTCTCCTCACCCAGAGTCTCTCTAACACCTCCCAACAACCTGACTGTCTCTTCACCCAGAGCCTTTCCAACTCCTCCAGACACCCTGACCCTCTCCTCACCCAGAGTCTGTCCAACTGCTCCTGACACCCTGATCCTCCGCTCAGCCAGAGTCTCCCCAACTCCTCCTGACACTCGGACACACTCCTCCCCCATATTCAGTCCAACTCCTCATGACACCCTGACTCTCCGCTCACCCAGATTCTCTCCATCTTCTCCTGACACTCTGACCCTCTCCTCACCCACAATCTGTCCAACTTCTCTTGACACCCTGACCCTCTCCTCACCCAGAGTCTCAGCAACACCTCCGGACACCCTGAACCTCTCCTCACCCAGAGTCTCTCCAACTCCTCCTAACACCCTGACTCTCTGCTCACCCAGAGTCTCCCCATCTCATCCTGATACTCTGACCCTATCCTCACCTAGAGTCTGACCAACTCCTCCTGACCCTCTGAACCTCTCCTCACTAAGAGTCTGTCCAACTCCTCCTGAAACCCTTACCCTCTGCTCATCCATATTCTCTCCAACTCCTCCCAAAACCCTGACCCTCTCCTCACCCAAAGCCTGTCCAACACCTCCTGACACCCAGAACCTCTCCTCACCCAGAGTCTCTCCAAGTCACCCTGACACTCTGACCCTCTCCTCACCCACAGTCCGTCCAACTCCTCCTAACAACCTGACCCTCTGATCACCTAGAGTCGCTCCATCTCCTCCTGCCATTCTGACCCTCTCCTCACCCATAGTGTGTCCAACACCTCCTGACACTCTGAAACTCTGCTCAGCCAGAGTCTCTCCAACTCGTCCTCACACTCGGACACACTCCTCCCCCATAGTCAGTCCAACTCCTCATGGCACCCTGACCCTCAGATCACCCAGATTCTCTCCATCTCCTCCTGACACTCTGACCCTCTCCTCACCTACAATCTGTCCAACTTCTCCTGACACTCTGACGCTCTCCTCATCCAGAGTCTCTGCAACACCTCTGGACACTCTGACCCTCTCCTCTCCCAGAGTCTCTCCAACTCCTCCTTACAGCCTCACCCTCTCCTCACATAGAGCCTGTCTGACACCTTCTGACACCCTGACCCTCTACTCAACCAGAATCTCTCCAACTCCACCTCACACCGTGACCCTCTCCTCACCTAGCGTCTGTCCAACTTCTCCTGACACCCTGACCCTCTCCTCACCCAGTGACTGTCCAACTCCTCCTGTCACTCTGACCCTCTCTTCACCTAGAGTCTGTCCAACTTCACCTGACACCATGACCCTCTCCTCCCCCAGAGACTGTCCAACTCCTCCTGACACTCTGACCCTTTCATCACCCAGAGTCTCTCCAACTCCTCCAGACACTGTGACCTTCTCCTCACCCAGAGTCTGTCCAATTCCTAATGAAACTCAGACCCTCTCCTCACCCAGAGTCTCTTCAACTCCTCCCGACACACTGACCCTCTCTCCTCCCAGAGTCTGTCCAACTCCTCCTGAGACCCTGACGCTCTCCTCACCCAGAGACTCTCCAACTCCTCCCGACACCCTGACCCTCTCCTCACCTAGAGTTTCTCCAACTCGTCCTGACACCCTCACCCTCTCCACAAACAGAGTCTCAACAAATCCTCCCGAAACCCTGACACTCTCCTCATCCAGAGTCTCTCCAACTCCTCCCAATACCCTGACCCTCTCCTCACCTAGAGTTTCTCCAACTCGTCCTGACACCCTCACCCTCTCCTCACCCAGAGTCTCACCAAATCCTCCCGAAACCCTGACACTCTCCTCATCCAGAGTCTCTCCAACTCCTCCCGACACCCTGACCCTCTCCTCACCCAGAGCCTGTCCTACACCTCCTGAAACCCTGACCCTCGACTCACCCAGACTCTCTCCAACTGCTCCTGACACTCTGACCCTCTCCTCACCCAGAGTCTCTCCAACTCCTCCTGACAACCGGACCCTCTCCACACCCAGAGTCTCTCGAAGTTCTCCCGACACTCTGACCCTCTCCTCACCCAGAGTCAGTCAATCTTGTCCTGATACCCTGACCAACCGCTCACCCAGATTCTCTCCAATTCCTTCAGACACCCTGACCCACTCCTCACCCAGTGTCTCTCCAACTCCTCCTCACAACCTGACCCTCTACTCACCCAGAGTCTGTCCTACTTCGTACGACACTCTGACCCTCTCCTCACCCAGAGTCTGTCCAACTCCTTCTGACAACCTGACCCTCTCCTCACCCTGAGTCTCTCCAACACCTCCCGACAATCTGACCCCTTCCTCACCCAGAGCCTGTCCAACACCTCCTGACACCCTGACCCACTCCTCTCCCAGAGTCTCTCCAACTATTCCTGAAACTCTGACCCTCTCCTCACCTAGGGTCTTTCCAACTTCTCCCGACACGCTGACCATCTCCTCACCCAGAGCCTATCCAACTCCTCCAGACACGCTGTCCCTCTCCTCACCCAGAGTCTGTCCAACTGCTCCTGACACCCTGATCCTCCACTCAGCCGGTGTCTCTCCAACTCCTCCTGACACTTGGACACACTCCTCCCCCATAATCAGTCCAACTCCTCATGTCACCCTGACCCTCCGCTCACCCAGATTCTCTCCATCTCCTCCTGATACTCTGACCCTCTCCTCACCCACAGCCTGTCCAACTTCTCCTGACACCCTGACCCTCTCCTCACCCAGAGTTTCTGCAACACCTCTGGACACTCTGACCCTCTCCTCCCCCAGAGTCTGTCCAACTCCTCCTAACACCCTGAACCTCTGCTCACCCAGAGTCTCCCCATCTCATCCTGACACTCTGACATTATCCTCACCTAGAGTCTGACCAACTCCTCCTGACACCCTGACACTCTGCTCATCCAGAGTCTCTCCAACTCCTCCCAAAACCATGACCCTCTCCTCACACAGAGACTGCCCAACACCTACTGTCGCCCAGAACCTCTCCTCACCTAGAGTCTCTCCAAGTCACCCTGACACTCTGACCCTCTCCACACCCAGAGTCCGTCCAACTCCTCCTGACACCCTGACCCTCTGCTCACCTAGAGTCTCTCCAACTACTCCTGACACTCAGCCCCTCTCCTCACCCAGAGTCTCTCCTACTCCTCCCAACACTCTTACTCACCCAGGGTCTCTCCTTCTCCTACTGACACTCTGAAACATTCCACACCCATAGCTTGTCCAACTCGTCCTGACACCCTGACGCTCTCCTCACTGAGAGTCTCTCCAACTTCTGCCGACACTCTGAACCTCTCTTCATCCAGCGTCTCTCCAACTCATCCTGACAGTCTGACACTTTGCTCACCTAGAGCCTGTCCAACTTCTCCCGACACCCTGACCCTCTCCTCACCAAGAGTCTCTCCAACTCCTGGCGACACGCTGACCCTTTCCTCAGACAGAGTCTCACCAAAACCCCCGACAACCAGACCTTCTCTTCACCCAGAGCCTGTCCTTCACCTTCTGACACCCTGACCCTCTACTCAATCAGAATCTCTCCAACTCCTCCTGACACCGTGACCCTCTCCTCACCTAGCATCTGTCCAGCTTCGCCCGACACCGTGACCCGCTCCTCACCCAGAGTCTCTCCAACTCCTCCTGACACTCTGACCCTCTTCTCATCCGGAGTTACTCCAACTACTCCTGATATCCAGAACCGCTCCTCATTCAGAGTCTCTCCAACTCCTCTCGACACCCTGACCCTCTCCTCACCTAGAGACTCTCCAACTCCTCCTGACACCCTCACCCTCTCCTCACCCAGAGTCTCACCAAATCCTCCTGAAACCCTGACACTCTCCTCATCCAGAGTCTCTCCAACTCCTCCTGACACCCTGAACCTCTCCTCACCTAGAGACTCGCCAACTCCTCCTGACACCCTCACCCTCTCCTCACCCAGAGTCTCACCAAATTCTCCCGAAACCCTGACACTCTCCTCACCCAGAGCCTGTCCTACACCTCCTGAAACCCTGACCCTCGACTCACCCAGACTATCTTCAACTGCTGCTGACACTCTGACCCTCTCCTCTCCCAGAGTCTCTCCAACTCCTCCTGACAACCGGACCCTCTCCACACCCAGAGTCTCTCCAAATTCTCCCAACACTCTGACCCTCTCCTCACCCAGAGTCAGTCAATCTTGTCCTGACACCCTGACCAACCGCTCACCCAGATTCTCTCCAATTCCTTCAGACACCCTGACCCATTCCTCACCCAGAGTCTCTCCAACTCCTCGTGACACTCTGACCCTCTTCTCACCCAGAGTCTCTGCAAAACTTTCGGACACACTGCACCTCTCGTCTCCCAGAGTCTGTCCAACTCCTCCTAACACCCGGAACCTCTGCTCACTCAGAGTCTCCCCATCTCATCCTGACACTCTGACCCTATCCTCACCTAGAGTGTGACTAACTCCTCCTGACACTCTGAACCTCTCCTCACTCAGAGTCTGTCCAACTCCTCCCGACACCCTGACACTCTGCTCATGCAGAGTCTCTCCAACTCCTCCCAAAACCATGACCCTGTCTTCATCCAGAACCTTTCCAACACCTACTGTCACCCAGATCCTCTCCTCACCCAGAGTCTCTCCAAGTCACCCTGACACTCTGACCCTCTCCTCACCCAGAGTCCATCCAATTCCTCCTGACACCCTGACCCTCTGCTCACCAAGAGTCCCTCCATCTCCTCCTGACACTCAGATCCTCTCCTCACCCAGAGTCCCTCCTACTCTTCCCAACACTCTGACCCTCTCCTTACCCAGAGTCTCTCCATCTCCTCCTGACACTCTGACCCATTCCTCACCCATAGCGTGTCCAACACCTCCTGACACCCTAACATTCTGCTCAGCCAAAGTCACTCCAACTCGTCCTGACAGCCTGACCCTCTCCTCACTGAGAGGCTCTCCAACTCCTCCCGACACTCTGAAACTCTCTTCATCCAGAGTCTCTCCAACTCATCCTGACAGTCTGACACTCTTCTCACCCAGAGCCTGTCCAACTTCTCCCGGCACCCTGACCCTCTCCTCACCAAGAGTCTCTCCAACTCCTGTCGACAGCCTGACCCTTTCCTCAGACAGAGTCTCACCACAACCACCCGACACCCAGACCTTCTCTTCACACAGAGCCTGTCCAACACCTCCTGACACTCGAACCCTCTACTCAACCAGAATCTCTCCAACGCCTCCTGACACCGTGACCCACTCCTCTCCTAGCGTCTGTCCAGCTTCGCCCGACACCCTGACCCGCTCCGCACCCAGAGTCTCTCCAACTCCTCCTGACACTCTGACCCTCTTCTCATCCGGAGTCTCTCCAACTACTCCTGACACCCAGACCCTCTCCTCAAACAGAGTCTCTCCAACTCCTCCCGACACCCTGACCCTCTCCTCACCCAGTGTCTCTCCAACTCCTCCTGACACCCTCACCCTCTCCTCACCCAGAGTCTCACCAAATCCTCCCGTAACCCTGACACTCTCCTCATCCAGAGTCTCTCCAACTCCTCCTGACACCCTGACCCTCTCCTCACCCAGAGTCTGTCCAACTAGTCGTGACACCCTGACCAACCGCTCACCCAGAGTCTCTCCAACTCCTTCAGACACCCTGACCGACTCCTCACCCAGAGTCTCTCCAACTCCTCCTGACACTCTGACCTCTCCTCACCCAGTGTCTCTCCAACTCCTCCTCACACTCTGACCCTCTCCTCACCCAGAGTCTGTCCAACTCCTCTTGACACCCTGACCCTCTCCTCACCCAGAATCTCTCCAACACCTCCTGACACCCTGACCCACTCCTCTCCCAGAGTCTCTCCAACTATTCCTGACACTCTGACCCTCTCCTCAACTAGGGTCTTTCCAACTTCTCCCGACACCCTGACCGTGTCCTCACCCAGAGCCTGTCCAACTCCTCCAGACACGATGACCCTCTCCTCTGCCAGTGTCTCTCCAACTCCTCCTGACACTTGGACACACTCCTCCCCCATGGTCAGTCCAACTCCTCATGACACCCTGACCCTCCGCTCACCCAGATTCTCTCCATCTCGTCCTGATACTCTGACCCTCTCCTCACCCAGAGTCTCTGCAACACCTCCGGACACTCTGACCCGCTCGTCTCCCAGAGTGTGTCCAACTTCTCCTAACACCCTGACCCTCTGCTCACCGAGAGTCTCCCCATCTCATCCTGACACTCTGACCCTCTCCTCACCTAGAGTCTGTCCAACTCCTCCTGACACTCTGAACCTCTCCTCACTCAGAGTCTGTCCAACTCCTCCTGACACCCTGACCCTCTGCTCATCCAGAGTCTCTCCAACTCCTCCCAAAACCATGACCCTCTCCTCACACAGAGCGTGTCCAACACCTCCTGACACCCAGAACCTCTCCTCACGCAGAGTCTCTCCAAGTCACCCTGACACTCTGAACCTCTCCTCACCCAGAGTCCGTCCAACTCCTCCTGACACCCTGACCCTCTGCTCACCTAAAGTCTCTCCATCTCCTCCTGACACTCTGACCCTCTCCTCACCCAGAGTCTCTCCAACTCCTCCCAACACTCTGACCCTTTCCTCACCATGAGTCTCTCCATCTCCTCCTGACACTCTGACCCAATCCTCACCCATAGCGTGTCCAGCACCTCCTGACACCCTGACCTTCTGCTCACCCAGAGTCACTCCAACTCCTCCTGACACCCTGACGATCTCCTCATCGAGAGTCTCTCGAACTCCTCCCGACACTCTGAACATCTCTTCATCCAGAGTCTCTCCAACTCCTCCTGACAGTCTGACACTCTCCTCACCTGGCGCCTGTCCAACTACTCCCGACACCCTGACCCTCCCCTCACCCAGAGCCTGTCCAACTGCTCCTGACACCCTGACACTCTCCCCACCCAGACGCTCTCCAACTCCTCCTGACACCCTGACCCGCTTCTCACCCAGAGTCTCTCCAACTCCTCATGATACTCTGAACCTCTTCTCACCTAGAGTCTTTCCAACTTCCCCTGAAACCCTGACACTCTCCTTACCAAGAGTCTCTCCAACTCCTCCTGACACCCTGACCCTCTCCTCACTCAGAGTCTGTCCAACTCCTCCTGTCACACAGACCATCTCCTCACCCTGAGTCTCCAACTTCTCCTGACAGCCTCACCCTCTCCTCAAACAGAGTCTCTCCAACTCCTCCTGAATCTCTGACCCACTCCTCAGCTAGAGTCTGTCCAACTTCACCTGACGCCATGACCCTCTCCTCCCCCAGAGACTGTCCAACTCCTCCTGACACTCTGACCCTTTCCTCACCCAGAATCTCTCCAACTCCTCCAGACACTGTGACCCTCTCCTCATCCAGAGTCTGTCCAACTCCTCCCGACACACTGACCCTCTCGTCACCCAGAGTCTCTCCAACTCCTCCTGAGACCCTGACGCTCTCCTCACCCAGAGTCTCTCCAAATCCTGCCGACACCCTGACCCTTTCCTCACCCAGAGTCTCACCAACACCCCCCAACACCCAGAACTTCTCTTAACCCAGAGTCTGTCCATCACCTCCTGACATCCAGACCCTCTACTTAACCAGAATCTCTCTAACTCCTCCTGACACCGTGACCCTCTCCTCACCTAGGGTCTGTCCAGCTTCGCCCGACACCCTGACCCGCTCCTCACCCAGAGTCTGTCCAACTCCTCCTGACACTCTGACCCTCTTCTCATCCGGAGTTTCTCCAACTACTCCTGACACCCAGACCCTCTCCTCACTCAGAGTCTCTCCAACTCCTCCCGACACCCTGACCTTCTCCTCACCTAGAGACTCTGAAACTCCTCATGACACCCTCACCCTCTCCTCACCCAGAGTCTCACCAAATCCTCACGAAACCCTGACACTCTCCTCATCCAGAGTCTCTCCAACTCCTCCTGACACCCTGACTCTCTCCTCACCCAGAGCCTGTCCAACCCCTCCTGACACTCTGACAGTCTCCTCATCCGGAGTCTCTCCAACCCCTCCTGACACTCTGACAGTCTCCTCATCTGGAGTCTCTCCAACTCCTCCTGACACTCTGACCCACTCCTCACCCGGTGTCTCTCCAACTCCTCCTCACAACCTGACCCTCTACTCACCCAGAGTCTGTCCTACTTCGCACGACACTCTGACCCTCTCCTCACCCAGAGTCTGTCCAACACCTCCTGACACCCTGACCGTCTCCTCACCCAGAGTCTGTCCAACTCCTCCAGACACGCTGACCCTCTCCTCACCCAGAGTCTTTCCAACTGCTCCTGACACCCTGATCCTCCGCTCAGCCAATGTCTCTCCACCTCCTCCTGACACTCGGACACACTCCTCCCCCATAGTCAGTCCAACTCCTCATGACACCCTGACCCTCCGCTCACCCAGATTCTCTCCATCTCCTCCTGATACTCTGACCCTCTCCTCACCCACAGCCTGTCCAACTCCTCCTAACACCTGGATCCTCTGCTCACCCAGAGTCTCCCCATCTCATCATGACACTCTGACCCTCTCCTCACCTAGAGTCTGACCAACTCCTCCTGACACTCTGAACCTCTCCTCACTCAGAGTCTGTCCAACTCCTCCTGACACCCTGACCCTCTGCTCATCCAGAGTCTCTCCAACTCCTCCCAAAACCATGACCCTCTCCTCACACAGAACCTGTCCAACACCTCCTGACACCCAGAACCTCTCCTCACGCAGAGTCTCTCCAAGTCACCCTGACACTCTGACCCTCTCCTCACCCAGAGACCGTCCAAGTCCTCCTGACACCCTGACCCTATGCTCACCTAGAGTCTCTCCAACTCCTCCCAACACTCTGACCCTCTCCTCACCCTGATTCACTCCATCTGTTCCTGACACTCTGACCCACTCCTCACCCATAGCGTGTCCAACACCTCAAAACACCCTGACCTTCTGCTCACCCAGTGTCTCTCCAACTCCTTCAGACACCCTGACCCTCTCCTCACCCAGAGTCTCTCCAACTTGTCCTGAAACCCTCACCCTCTCCTCATCCAGAATCTCACCAAATCCTCCCGAAACCCAGACCCTCTCCTCATCCAGAGTCTCTCCAACACCTCCCAACCCCCTGACCCATTCCTCACCCAGAGCCTGTCCAATACCTCCTGACAGCCTGACCCTCTCCTCTCCCAGAGTCTCTCCAACTCCTCCTGACAATCTGACCGTCTCCACACCTAAACTCTATCCAACTCCTCCTGACACTCTGACCCTCTCTTCACCTACAGTCTGTCCAACTCTTCCTGCAACCCTGACCCTCTCCTCACCCAGAGTATCTTCAACTCCTCCCGACACGCTGACACACTTCTCATGCAGAGTCTCTCCAACCCCTCCTCACACTCTGACCCTCTCCTCAAACAAAGTCTCTCCAACTCCTCCTGACTCTCTGACCCACTCCTCACCTAGAGTCTGTCCAACTTCACCTGACACCATGACCCTCTCCTCCCCCAGAGACTGTCCAACACCTCCTGACACCCAGAACCTCTCCTCAAGCAGAGTCTCTCCAAATCCTGCCGACACCCTGACCCTTTCCTCACCCAGAGTCTCACCAACAACCCCAACACCCAGACCTTCTCTTAACCCAGAGTCTGTCCAACACCTCCTGACATCCTGAACCTCTCCTCACCTAGAGACTCTCCAACTCCTCCTGACACCCTCACCCTCTCCTCACCCAGAGTCTCACCAAATTCTCCCGAAACCCTGACACTCTCCTCATCCAGAGTCTCTCCAACTCCTCCTGACACCCTGACTCTCTCCTCACCCAGAGCCTGTCCTACACCTCCTGAAACCCTGACCCTCGACTCACCCAGACTATCTTCAACTGCTGCTGACACTCTGACCCTCTCCTCTCCCAGAGTCTCTCCAACTCCTCCTGACAACCGGACCCTCTCCACACCCAGAGTCTCTCCAAATTCTCCCAACACTCTGACCCTCTCCTCACCCAGAGTCAGTCAATCTTGTCCTGACACCCTGACCAACCGCTCACCCAGATTCTCTCCAATTCCTTCAGACACCCTGACCCATTCCTCACCCAGAGTCTCTCCAACTCCTCATGACACTCTGACCCACTCCTCACCCAGTGTCTCTCCAACTCCTCCTCACAACCTGACCCTCTACTCACCCAGAGTCTGTCCTACTTCGCACGACACTCTGACCCTCTTCTCACCCAGAGTCTGTCCAACTCCTCCTGACAACCTGACCCTCTCCTCACCCAGAGTCTCTGCAAAACTTTCGGACACACTGCACCTCTCGTCTCCCAGAGTCTGTCCAACTCCTCCTAACACCCGGAACCTCTGCTCACTCAGAGTCTCCCCATCTCATCCTGACACTCTGACCCTATCCTCACCTAGAGTGTGACTAACTCCTCCTGACACTCTGAACCTCTCCTCACTCAGAGTCTGTCCAACTCCTCCCGACACCCTGACACTCTGCTCATGCAGAGTCTCTCCAACTCCTCCCAAAACCATGACCCTGTCTTCATCCAGAACCTTTCCAACACCTACTGTCACCCAGATCCTCTCCTCACCCAGAGTCTCTCCAAGTCACCCTGACACTCTGACCCTCTCCTCACCCAGAGTCCATCCAATTCCTCCTGACACCCTGACCCTCTGCTCACCAAGAGTCCCTCCATCTCCTCCTGACACTCAGATCCTCTCCTCACCCAGAGTCCCTCCTACTCTTCCCAACACTCTGACCCTCTCCTTACCCAGAGTCTCTCCATCTCCTCCTGACACTCTGACCCATTCCTCACCCATAGCGTGTCCAACACCTCCTGACACCCTAACATTCTGCTCAGCCAAAGTCACTCCAACTCGTCCTGACAGCCTGACCCTCTCCTCACTGAGAGGCTCTCCAACTCCTCCCGACACTCTGAAACTCTCTTCATCCAGAGTCTCTCCAACTCATCCTGACAGTCTGACACTCTTCTCACCCAGAGCCTGTCCAACTTCTCCCGGCACCCTGACCCTCTCCTCACCAAGAGTCTCTCCAACTCCTGTCGACAGCCTGACCCTTTCCTCAGACAGAGTCTCACCACAACCACCCGACACCCAGACCTTCTCTTCACACAGAGCCTGTCCAACACCTCCTGACACTCGAACCCTCTACTCAACCAGAATCTCTCCAACGCCTCCTGACACCGTGACCCACTCCTCTCCTAGCGTCTGTCCAGCTTCGCCCGACACCCTGACCCGCTCCGCACCCAGAGTCTCTCCAACTCCTCCTGACACTCTGACCCTCTTCTCATCCGGAGTCTCTCCAACTACTCCTGACACCCAGACCCTCTCCACAAACAGAGTCTCTCCAACTCCTCCCGACACCCTGACCCTCTCCTCACCCAGTGTCTCTCCAACTCCTCCTGACACCCTCACCCTCTCCTCACCCAGAGTCTCACCAAATCCTCCCGTAACCCTGACACTCTCCTCATCCAGAGTCTCTCCAACTCCTCCTGACACCCTGACCCTCTCCTCACCCAGAGTCTGTCCAACTAGTCGTGACACCCTGACCAACCGCTCACCCAGAGTCTCTCCAACTCCTTCAGACACCCTGACCGACTCCTCACCCAGAGTCTCTCCAACTCCTCCTGACACTCTGACCTCTCCTCACCCAGTGTCTCTCCAACTCCTCCTCACAACCTGACCCTCGTCTCACCCAGAGTCTGTCCTACTTCGGACGACACTCTGACCCTCTCCTCACCCAGAGTCTGTCCAACTCCTCTTGACACCCTGACCCTCTCCTCACCCAGAATCTCTCCAACACCTCCTGACACCCTGACCCACTCCTCTCCCAGAGTCTCTCCAACTATTCCTGACACTCTGACCCTCTCCTCAACTAGGGTCTTTCCAACTTCTCCCGACACCCTGACCGTGTCCTCACCCAGAGCCTGTCCAACTCCTCCAGACACGATGACCCTCTCCTCTGCCAGTGTCTCTCCAACTCCTCCTGACACTTGGACACACTCCTCCCCCATGGTCAGTCCAACTCCTCATGACACCCTGACCCTCCGCTCACCCAGATTCTCTCCATCTCGTCCTGATACTCTGACCCTCTCCTCACCCAGAGTCTCTGCAACACCTCCGGACACTCTGACCCGCTCGTCTCCCAGAGTGTGTCCAACTTCTCCTAACACCCTGACCCTCTGCTCACCGAGAGTCTCCCCATCTCATCCTGACACTCTGACCCTCTCCTCACCTAGAGTCTGTCCAACTCCTCCTGACACTCTGAACCTCTCCTCACTCAGAGTCTGTCCAACTCCTCCTGACACCCTGACCCTCTGCTCATCCAGAGTCTCTCCAACTCCTCCCAAAACCATGACCCTCTCCTCACACAGAGCGTGTCCAACACCTCCTGACACCCAGAACCTCTCCTCACGCAGAGTCTCTCCAAGTCACCCTGACACTCTGAACCTCTCCTCACCCAGAGTCCGTCCAACTCCTCCTGACACCCTGACCCTCTGCTCACCTAAAGTCTCTCCATCTCCTCCTGACACTCTGACCCTCTCCTCACCCAGAGTCTCTCCAACTCCTCCCAACACTCTGACCCTTTCCTCACCATGAGTCTCTCCATCTCCTCCTGACACTCTGACCCAATCCTCACCCATAGCGTGTCCAGCACCTCCTGACACCCTGACCTTCTGCTCACCCAGAGTCACTCCAACTCCTCCTGACACCCTGACGATCTCCTCATCGAGAGTCTCTCGAACTCCTCCCGACACTCTGAACATCTCTTCATCCAGAGTCTCTCCAACTCCTCCTGACAGTCTGACACTCTCCTCACCTGGCGCCTGTCCAACTACTCCCGACACCCTGACCCTCCCCTCACCCAGAGCCTGTCCAACTGCTCCTGACACCCTGACACTCTCCCCACCCAGACGCTCTCCAACTCCTCCTGACACCCTGACCCGCTTCTCACCCAGAGTCTCTCCAACTCCTCATGATACTCTGAACCTCTTCTCACCTAGAGTCTTTCCAACTTCCCCTGAAACCCTGACACTCTCCTTACCAAGAGTCTCTCCAACTCCTCCTGACACCCTGACCCTCTCCTCACTCAGAGTCTGTCCAACTCCTCCTGTCACACAGACCATCTCCTCACCCTGAGTCTCCAACTTCTCCTGACAGCCTCACCCTCTCCTCAAACAGAGTCTCTCCAACTCCTCCTGAATCTCTGACCCACTCCTCAGCTAGAGTCTGTCCAACTTCACCTGACGCCATGACCCTCTCCTCCCCCAGAGACTGTCCAACTCCTCCTGACACTCTGACCCTTTCCTCACCCAGAATCTCTCCAACTCCTCCAGACACTGTGACCCTCTCCTCATCCAGAGTCTGTCCAATTCCTCCCGACACACTGACCCTCTCGTCACCCAGAGTCTCTCCAACTCCTCCTGAGACCCTGACGCTCTCCTCACCCAGAGTCTCTCCAAATCCTGCCGACACCCTGACCCTTTCCTCACCCAGAGTCTCACCAACACCCCCCAACACCCAGAACTTCTCTTAACCCAGAGTCTGTCCATCACCTCCTGACATCCAGACCCTCTACTTAACCAGAATCTCTCTAACTCCTCCTGACACCGTGACCCTCTCCTCACCTAGGGTCTGTCCAGCTTCGCCCGACACCCTGACCCGCTCCTCACCCAGAGTCTGTCCAACTCCTCCTGACACTCTGACCCTCTTCTCATCCGGAGTTTCTCCAACTACTCCTGACACCCAGACCCTCTCCTCACTCAGAGTCTCTCCAACTCCTCCCGACACCCTGACCTTCTCCTCACCTAGAGACTCTGAAACTCCTCATGACACCCTCACCCTCTCCTCACCCAGAGTCTCACCAAATCCTCACGAAACCCTGACACTCTCCTCATCCAGAGTCTCTCCAACTCCTCCTGACACCCTGACTCTCTCCTCACCCAGAGCCTGTCCAACCCCTCCTGACACTCTGACAGTCTCCTCATCCGGAGTCTCTCCAACCCCTCCTGACACTCTGACAGTCTCCTCATCTGGAGTCTCTCCAACTCCTCCTGACACTCTGACCCACTCCTCACCCGGTGTCTCTCCAACTCCTCCTCACAACCTGACCCTCTACTCACCCAGAGTCTGTCCTACTTCGCACGACACTCTGACCCTCTCCTCACCCAGAGTCTGTCCAACACCTCCTGACACCCTGACCGTCTCCTCACCCAGAGTCTGTCCAACTCCTCCAGACACGCTGACCCTCTCCTCACCCAGAGTCTTTCCAACTGCTCCTGACACCCTGATCCTCCGCTCAGCCAATGTCTCTCCACCTCCTCCTGACACTCGGACACACTCCTCCCCCATAGTCAGTCCAACTCCTCATGACACCCTGACCCTCCGCTCACCCAGATTCTCTCCATCTCCTCCTGATACTCTGACCCTCTCCTCACCCACAGCCTGTCCAACTCCTCCTAACACCTGGATCCTCTGCTCACCCAGAGTCTCCCCATCTCATCATGACACTCTGACCCTCTCCTCACCTAGAGTCTGACCAACTCCTCCTGACACTCTGAACCTCTCCTCACTCAGAGTCTGTCCAACTCCTCCTGACACCCTGACCCTCTGCTCATCCAGAGTCTCTCCAACTCCTCCCAAAACCATGACCCTCTCCTCACACAGAGCCTGTCCAACACCTCCTGACACCCAGAACCTCTCCTCACGCAGAGTCTCTCCAAGTCACCCTGACACTCTGACCCTCTCCTCACCCAGAGACCGTCCAAGTCCTCCTGACACCCTGACCCTATGCTCACCTAGAGTCTCTCCAACTCCTCCCAACACTCTGACCCTCTCCTCACCCTGATTCACTCCATCTGTTCCTGACACTCTGACCCACTCCTCACCCATAGCGTGTCCAACACCTCAAAACACCCTGACCTTCTGCTCACCCAGAGTCTCTCCAACTCCTTCAGACACCCTGACCCTCTCCTCACCCAGAGTCTCTCCAACTTGTCCTGAAACCCTCACCCTCTCCTCATCCAGAATCTCACCAAATCCTCCCGAAACCCAGACCCTCTCCTCATCCAGAGTCTCTCCAACACCTCCCAACCCCCTGACCCATTCCTCACCCAGAGCCTGTCCAATACCTCCTGACAGCCTGACCCTCTCCTCTCCCAGAGTCTCTCCAACTCCTCCTGACAATCTGACCGTCTCCACACCTAAACTCTATCCAACTCCTCCTGACACTCTGACCCTCTCTTCACCTACAGTCTGTCCAACTCTTCCTGCAACCCTGACCCTCTCCTCACCCAGAGTATCTTCAACTCCTCCCGACACGCTGACACACTTCTCATGCAGAGTCTCTCCAACCCCTCCTCACACTCTGACCCTCTCCTCAAACAAAGTCTCTCCAACTCCTCCTGACTCTCTGACCCACTCCTCACCTAGAGTCTGTCCAACTTCACCTGACACCATGACCCTCTCCTCCCCCAGAGACTGTCCAACACCTCCTGACACCCAGAACCTCTCCTCAAGCAGAGTCTCTCCAAATCCTGCCGACACCCTGACCCTTTCCTCACCCAGAGTCTCACCAACAACCCCAACACCCAGACCTTCTCTTAACCCAGAGTCTGTCCAACACCTCCTGACATCCTGACCCTCTACTTAACCAGAATCTCTCTAACTCCTCCTGACACCATGACCCTCTCCTCACCTAGGTTCGGTCCAGCTTCGCCTGACACCCTGACCCGCTCCTCACCCAGAGTCTCTCCAACTCCTCCTGACACTCTGACCCTCTTCTCATCCAAAGTTTCTCCAAATACTCCTGACACCCAGACCCTCTCATCACCCAGGGTCTCACCAACTCCTCCCGACACCCTGACCCTCTCCTCAACTAGAGACTCTTCAACTCATCCTGACACCCTCACCCTCTCCTCACCCAGAGTCTCACCAAATCCTCCCGAAACCCTGAAACTCTCCTCACTCAGAGAGTCTCCAACTCCTCCGGACACCCTGACCCTCTCCTCACCCAGAGCCTGTCCTAGACCTCCTGACACCCTGACCCTCTCCTCTCCCAGAGTCTCTCCAACTCCTCCTGACAACCTGACACTCTCCTCACCCAGAGTCTTTCCACCTTCTCCCGACACTCTGACCGTCTCCTCACCCAGAGTCTCTCCAACACCTTCAGACACCCTGACCCTCTCCTCACCCAGAGTCTCTCCAACTCGTCCTGACGCCCTCACCCTCTCCTCATCCAGAATCTCACCAAATCCTCCTGAAACCCAGACCCTCTCCTCATCCAGAGTCTTTCCAACTCCTCCCAACACCCTGACACTTTCCTCACCCAGAGCCTGTCCAACACCTCCTGACACCCTGCCCCTCTCCTCACCCAGAGCCTATCCAACTCCTCCTGACAATCTGACCCTCTCCTCACCTAGAGTCTGTCCAACTTCTCCTGACACCCTGACCCTCTCCTCACCCAGAGACTGTCCAACTCCTCCTGACACTCTGACCCTCTCTTCACCCAGAGTCTGTGCAACTGCTCATGAAACCCTGACCCTCTCCTCACCCAGAGTATCTTCAACTCCCCCCGACACGTTGACCCACTCCTCACCCAGAGCCTCTCCAACCCCTCCTGACACTCTGACAGTCTCCTCATCCGGAGTCTCTCCAACTCCTCCTGATACTCTGACCCACTCCTCACCCGGTGTCTCTCCAACTCCTCCTCACAACCTGACCCTCTACTCACCCAGAGTCTGTCCTACTTCGCACGACACTCTGACCCTCTCCTCACCCAGAGTCTGTCCAACACCTCCTGACACCCTGACCGTCTCCTCACCCAGAGTCTCTCCAACTCCTCCTGACAATCTGACCCTCTGCACAACTAGACTCTCTCCAACTCCTCCTGACACTCTGACCCTCTCTTCACCCAGAGTCTGTGCAACTGCTCATGAAACCCTGACCCTCTCCTCACCCAGAGTATCTTCAACTCCCCCTGACACGTTGACCCACTCCTCACCCAGAGCCTCTCCAACCCCTCCTGACACTCTGACAGTCTCCTCATCTGGAGTCTCTCCAACTCCTCCTGGCACTCTGACCCACTCCTCACCCGGTGTCTCTCCAACTCCTCCTCACAACCTGACCCTCTACTCACCCAGAGTCTGTCCTACTTCGCATGACACTCTGACCCTCTCCTCACCCAGAGTCTGTCTAACACCTCCTGACACCCTGACCGTCTCCTCACCCAGAGTCTGTCCAACTCCTCCAGACACGCTGACCCTCTCCTCACCCAGAGTCTTTCCAACTGCTCCTGACACCCTGATCCTCCGCTCAGCCAATGTCTCTCCACCTCCTCCTGACACTCGGACACACTCCTCCCCCATAGTCAGTCCAACTCCTCATGACACCCTGACCCTCCGCTCACCCAGATTCTCTCCATCTCCTCCTGATACTCTGACCCTCTCCTCACCCACAGCCTGTCCAACTCCTCCTAACACCTGGATCCTCTGCTCACCCAGAGTCTCCCCATCTCATCATGACACTCTGACCCTCTCCTCACCTAGAGTCTGACCAACTCCTCCTGACTCTCTGACCCACTCCTCACCTAGAGTCTGTCCAACTTCACCTGACACCATGACCCTCTCCTCCCCCAGAGACTGTCCAACTCCTCCTGACACCCTGACCCTCTGCTCATCCAGAGTCTCTCCAACTCCTCCCAAGACCATGACCCTCTCCTCACACAGAGCCTGTCCAACACCTCCTGACACCCAGAACCTCTCCTCAAGCAGATTCTCTCCAAATCCTGCCGACACCCTGACCTTTTCCTCACCCGGAGTCTCACCAACAACCCCAACACCCAGACCTTCTCTTAACCCAGAGTCTGTCCAACACCTCCTGACATCCTGACCCTCTACTTAACCAGAATCTCTCCAACTCCTCCTGACACCGTGACCATCTCCTCACCTAGGGTCTGTCCAGCTTCGCCTGACACCCTGACCCGCTCCTCACCCAGAGACTCTCCAACTCCTCCTGACACTCTGACCCTCTTCTCATGCGGAGATTCTCCAACTACTCCTGACACCCAGACCCTCTCCTCATCCAGAGTCTCTCCAACTCCTCCCAGCACCCTGACCCTTTCCTCACCCAGAGCCTGTCCAACACCTTCTGACACCCTGACCCTCTCCTCTTCCAGAGTCTCTCCAACTCCTCCTGACAATCTGACCCTCTCCAAACCTAGACTCTCTCCAACTCCTCCTGACACTTTGACCCTCTCCTCACCTAGAGTCTGTCCAACTTCTCCTTACACACTGACCCTCTACTCACCCAGAGACTGTCCAAGTCCTCCTGACACTCTGACCCCCTCTTCACCAAGTGTCTGTGCAACTCCTCCTGCAACCCTGACCCTCTCCTCACCCAGAGTATCTTCAACTCCTCCCGACACGCTGACCCACTCCTCACCCAGTGTCTCTCCAACCCCTCCTGACACTCTGACTGTCTCCTCATCCGGAGTCTCTCCAACTCCTCCTGACACTCTGACCGACTCCTCACCCAGTGTCTCTCCAAATCCTCCTCACAACCTGACCCTCTACTCACCCAGCGTCTGTCCTAATTCGCACGACACTCAGACCCTCTCCTCACCCAGAGTCTGTCCAACACCTCCTGACACCCTGACCGACCCCTCACCCAGAGCCTGTCCAACTTCTCTCGACACCCTGACCCTCTCCTCACGCAGAGCCTGTCCAACTGGTCCTGACACCTTGACACTCTCCTCACCCAGACGCTCTCCAACTCCTCCTGACACTCTGACCCACTCCTCAACCAGAGTCTCTCCAACTCCTCCTGACACCCTGACCCTCTACTCACCCAGAGTCTGTCCAACTCCTCCTGTCACCCAGACCATCTCCTCAACCAGAGTCTCTCCGACTCCTCCTGACACTCGGACACGCTCCTCCCCCATAGTCAGTCCAACTCCTCATGACACCCTGACCCTCCGCTCACCCAGATTCTCTCCATCTCCTCCTGATACTCTGACCCTCTCCTCACCCAGAGTCTGTCCAACTCCTCCTAACACCTGGACCCTCTGCTCACCCAGAGTCTCCCCATCTCATCATGACACTCTGACCCTCTCCTCACCTAGAGTCTGACCAACTCCTCCTGACACTCTGAACCTCTCCTCACTCAGTCTGTCCAACTCCTCCTGACAACCTGACCCTATGCTCATCCAGAGTCTCTCCAACTCCTCCCAAAACCATGACCCTCTCCTCACACAGAGCCTGTCCAACACCTCCTGACACCCAGAACCTCTCCTCACGCAGAGTCTCTCCAAGTCACCCTGACACTCTGACCCTCTCCTCACCCAGAGTCCGTCCAACTCCTCCTGACACCCTGACCCGACGCTCACCTAAATTCTCTCCATCTCCTCCTGACACTCTGACCCACTCCTCACCCATAGCGTGTCCAACACCTCCTGACACCCTGACATTCTGCTCACCCAGAGTCACTCCAACTCCTCCTGACACCCTGACCCTCTCCTCACCAAGAGTCTCTCGAACTCCTCCCGACACTCTGAACCTCTCTTCATCCAGAGTCTCTCCAACTCCTGCTGACAGTCTGACACTCTCCTCAACTGGAGCCTGTCCAACTTCTCCCTACACCCTGACCCTCTCCCCACCCAGAGTCTCTCCAACTCCTCCTGTCACCCAGACCATCTCCTCACCCAGAGTCTCTCCAGCTCCTCCTGACAGCCTCACCCTCTCCTCACATAGAGTCTGTCCAGCTTCTCCTGAGACCCTGACCCTCTCCTTAAACAGAGTCTCTCCAACTCCTCCTGACTCTCTGACCCACTCCTTACCGAGAGACTGTCCAACTTCACCTGACACCCTGACCCTCTGCTCATCCAGAGTCTCTCCAACTCCTCCCAAAACCATGACCCTCTCCTCACACAGAGCCTGTCCAACACCTCCTGACACCCAGAACCTCTCCTCACGCAGAGTCTCTCCAAATCCTGCCGACACCCTGACCCTTTCCTCACCCGGAGTCTCACCAACAACCCCAACACCCAGACCTTCTCTTAACCCAGAGCCTGTCCAACACCTCCTGACATCCTGACCCTTTACTTAACCAGAATCTCTCCAACTCCTCCTGACACCATGACCCTCTCCTCACCTAGGGTCTGTCCAGCTTCGCCCGACACCCTGTCCCGCTCCTCACCCAGAGTCTCTTCAACTCCTCCTGACACTCTGACCCTCTTCTCATCCGGAGTTTCTCCAACTACTCCTGACACCCAGACCCTCTCCTCACCCAGAGCCTTTCCTAAACATCCTGACACCCTGACCCTCTCCTCTCCCAGAGTCTCTCCAACTCCTCCTGACAACTTGACACTCTCCTCACACAGAGTCTTTCCACCTTCTCCCGATACTCTGACCGTCTCCTCACCCAGAGTCTTTCCAACTTCTCCTGACACCCTGACCCTCCCCTCACCCAGAGTCTCTCCAACACCTTCAGACACCCTGACCCTCTCCTCACCTAGAGTCTCTCCACTCTTCCTGACACCCTCACCCTCTCCTCATCCAGAATCTCACCAAATCCACCCGAAACCCTGAAACTCTCCTCATCCAGAGTCTCTCCAACTCCTCCGAACACCCTGACCCTCTCCTCTCCCAGAGTCTCTCCAACTCCTCCTGACAATCTGACCCTCTCCACACCTAGACTCTCTCCAACTCCTCCTGACACTCTGACCCTCTCCTCACCTAGAGTCTGTCCAACTTCTCCTGACACCCTGACCCTCTCCTCACCCAGAGACTGTCCAACTCCTCCTGACACTCTGACCCTCTCTTCACCAAGTGTCTGTCCAACACCTCCTGACACCCTGACCGACTCCTCACCCAGAGCCTGTCCAACACCTCCTGACACCCTGACCGACTCCTCACCCAGAGCCTGTCCAACTCCTCCAGACACGCTGACCCTCTCCTCATCCAGAGTCTTTCCAACTTCTCCAGAGACCCTGACCCTCCGCTCACCCAGAGTATCTCCAAAACCTTCAGACACCCTGACCCTCTCTTCACCTACTGTCTCTCCAACTCCTCCTCACAACCTGACCCTCTACTCACCCAGAGTCTGTCCTACTTCGCACGACACTCTGACCCTCTCCTCACCCAGAGTCTTTCCAACACCTCCTGACACCCTAACCGACTCCTCACCCAGAGCCTGTCCAACTCCTCCAGACACGCTGACCCTCTCCTCACCCAGAGTCTTTCCAACTTCTCCAGACACCCTGACCATCCGCTCACCCAGAGTCTCTCCAAAACCTTCAGACACCCTGACCCTCTCCTCACCTAGTGTCTCTCCAACTCCTCCTCACAACCTGACCCTCTACTCACCCAGAGTCTGTCCTACTTCGCACGACACTCTGACCCTCTCCTCACCAGAGTCTGTCCAACACCTCCTGACACCCTGAACGACTCCTCACCCAGAGCCTGTCCAACTCCTCCAGACACGCTGACCCTCTCCTCACCCAGAGTCTTTCCAAATTCTCCAGACACCCTGACCCTCCGCTCACCCAGAGTCTCTCCAAAACCTTCAGACAACCTGACCCTCCGCTCACCCAGAGTCTCTCCAACTCCTCCTGACACTCTGACCCTCTCCTCACCCAGTGTCTCTCCAACTCCTCCTCACAACCTGACCCACTACTCACTCAGAGTCTGTCCTACTTCGCACGACCCTCTGACCCTCTCCTCAGCCAGAGTATGTCCAACTTCTCGTGACACCCAGACCCTCTGCTAACCCAGAGTCTCTCCCTCTCATCCTGACACTCAGACACTCTCCTGACCCAGAGTCTCTCCAACTCCTCCCAACACTCTGACCCTCTCCTTACCCACAGTCTCTCCATCTCCTCCTGGAACTCTGACCCTCTCCTCACCAATATCGTGTCCAACACCTCCTGACACCCGGAAATTCTTCTCACCCAGAGTCACTCCAACTCCTCCTGACACCCTGAACCTCTCCTCACTGAGAGTCTCTCCAACTCCACCCAACACTGTGAACCTCTCTTCATCCAGAGTCTCTCCAACTCCTCCTGACAGTCTGGCACTCTCCTCACCTAGGGCCTGTCCAACTTCTCCCAACACCCTGACCCTCTCCTCACCCAGATCCTGTCCAACTCCTCCTGACACCCTGACCCTCTCCTCACCCAGACGCTCTCCAACTCCTCCTGACACTCTGACCCTCTCCTCACCCAGAGTCTGTCCAACTGCTCCTGACACCCTGATCCTCCGCTCAGCCAGGGTCTCTCCAACTCCTCCTGACACTCGGACACACTCCTCTCCCATAGTCAGTCCAACTCCTCATGACACCCTGACCCTCCGCTCACGCAGATTCTCTCCATCTCCTCCTGATACTCTGAACCTCTCCTCACCCACAGCCTGTCCAACTTCTCCTGACACCCTGCCCCTCTCCTCACCCAGAGTCTCTGCAACTCCTGTGGACACTCTGACCCTCTCCTCTCCCAGAGTCTGTCCAACTCCTCCTAAGACCTTGACAATCTGCTCACCCAGAGTCTCCCCATCTCATCCTGACACTCTGACCCTATCCTCACCTAGATTCTGACCAACTACTCCAGACACTCTGAACCTCTCCTCACTCAGAATCTGTCCAACTCCTCCCGACATCCTGACACTCTGCTCATCCAGAGTGTCTCGAACTCCTCCCAAAACCATGACCCTCTCCTCACCCTGAGCCTGTCCAACACCTACTGTCACTCCGAACCTCTCCTCACCCAGAGTCTCTCCAAGTCACCCTGACACTCTGACCCTCTCCTCACCCAGAGTCCATCCAACTCCTCCTGACACCCTGACCATCTGCTCACCTGGAGTCTCTCCTTCTCCTCCTTACACTCAGACCCTCTCCTCACCCAGAGTCTCTCCTACTCCTCCCAACACTCTGACCCTCTCATCACCCAGAGTCTCTGCATCTCCTCCTGACACTCTGACCCATTCCTCACCCATAGCGTGTCCAACACCTCCTGACACCCTAACATTCTGCTCAACAAGAGTCACTCCAACTCGTCCTGACACCCTGACCCTCTCCTCACTGAGAGTCACTCCAACTCCTCCCGACACTCTGAACCTCTCTTCATCCAGAGTCTCTCCAACTCATCCTGACAGTCTGACACTCTCCTCACCTAGAGCCTGTCCAACTTCTCCCGCCACCCTGACCCTCTCCTCACCAAGAGTCTCTAAACTCCTGTCGACACCCTGACCCTTTCCTCACCTAGAGATTCTCCAACTCCTCCTGACACCCTCACCCTCTACTCAACCAGAATCTCTCCAACTCCTCCTGACACCGTGACCCTCTCCTCACCTAGCGTCTGTCCAGCTTCGCCCGACATCCTGACCCGCTCCTCACCCAGAGTCTCTCCAACTCCTCCTGACACTCTGACCCTCTTCTCATCCGGAGTCTCTCCAACTACTCCTGACACCCAGACCCTCTCCTCACTCAGAGTCTCTCCAACTCCTCCCGTCGCCCTGACCCTCTCCTCACCTAGAGACTCTCCAACTCCTCCTGACACCCTCACCCTCTCCTCACCAAGAGTCTCAACAAATCCTCCCAAAACCCTGAAACTCTCCTCATCCAGACTCTCTCCAACTCATCCTGACAACCGGACCCTCTCCACACCCAGAGTCTCTCCAACTTCTCCCGACACTCTGACCCACTCCTCACCCAGAGTCTGTCCAACTTGTCCTGACACCCTGACCAACTGCTCACCCAGAGTCTCTCCAACTCATTCAGACACACTGACCCACTCCTCACCCAGTGTCTCTCCAACTTCTCCTGACACTCTGACCCACTCCTCACCCAGTGTCTCTCCAACTCCTCCTCACAACCTGACCCACTACTCACCCCGAGTCTGTCCTACTTTGCATGACACTCTGACCCTCTCCTCACCCAGAGTCTGTCCAAATTCTCCTGACACCCTGACTCTCTGCTAACCCAGAGTCTCTCCAAGTCACCCTGACAATCTGACCCACTCCTCATCCAGATTCCGTCCAACTCCTCCTGTCACTCTGACCATCTGCTCACCAAGAGTCTCTCCATCTCCTCCTGACACTCAGACCCTCTCCTCACCCAGAGTCTCTCCATCTCCTCCTGAAACTCTGACCCTCTCCTCACCAATAGCGTGTCCAACACATCCTGACACCCTGACATTCTGCTCACCCAGAGTCACTCCAACTCCTCCTGACACCCTGAACCTCTCCTCACCGAGAGTCTCTCCAACTCCACCCAACACTCTGAACGTCTCTTCATCCAAGGTCTCTCCAACTCCTCCTGACAGTCTGACACTCTCCTCACCTAGAGCCTGTCCAACTTCTCCCGATAGCCTGACCCTCTCCTCACCCAGAGCCTGTCCAACTGCTCCTGACACCTGACCCTCTCCTCACCCAGAGTCTCTCCAACTCCTCCTGACACTCTGACACTCTCCTCATCTAGAGTCTGTCCAACTTCTCCCGACGCCCTGACAATCTCCTTACCCAGAGTCTCTCCAACTCCTCCTGACACTCTGACCCTCTCCTCATCTAGAGTCTGTCCAACTTCTCCCGACGCCCTGACATTCTCCTTACCCAGAGTCTCTCCAGCTCCTCCCGTCACCCTGACCCTCTCCTTACCCAGAGTCTATCCAAAGCCTCCTGACACTCTGACCCTCTCCTCACATAGAGTCTGTCCAACTTCTCCTGACTCGCTGACACTATCCTCACCCAGAGACACTCCAACTCCACCTGACACTCTGGACGTCTCCTCACCTAGAGTCTGTACAACTTCTCCCGACACCCTGACCCTCTCCTCACCCAGAATGTCTCCAAATACTCCAGACACTCTGAACCTCTCCTGACCCAGAGTCTGTGCAACTCCTCCTGATACTCTGACCCTCTCCTCAGCTAGAGTCTGTCCAACTCCTCCTGAAACTCTGACCCTCTCCTCACCCAGAGTCTGCCAACTCCTCCTGACACTCTGACCCTCTCCTCACCCAGAATCTATCCAAATCCTCCTGATACCCTGACCCTCGCCTCACCCAGAGTCTCTCCAACTCCTCCTGGCACTCTGACCCTCTCCTCATACGGAATCTCTTCAATGCCTCCTGACACCCTGACACTCTCCTCATCCAGAGTATCTCCAACTTCTGCCGACACCCTGAACCTCTCCTCACCCAGAGTCTCTCCAACTCGTCGCGACACCCTGGCCTTATCCTCATCCCGAGCCTGTCCAAATCCTCCTGATACCCTGACCCTCGCCTCACCCACAGTCTCTCCAACTCCTCCTGACACTCTGACCCATTCCTCATCCGGAATTTCTCCAACTCCTCCTGACACCCTGACTCTATCTTCACCCAGAGCCTGTCCACCTCCTCCTGACACCCTGACCCTCTCCTCAGCCAGAGTCTCTCCAACTTCTCCAGACAAGCTGAGACTCTCCTCACCCAGAGTCACTACAACTCCTCCTGACACTCTGACCCTCTCCTCACCTAGAGTTTGTGCAAATTCTCCAGGCACCATGACCCTCTCCTCAACCGGAGACAGTCCAACTCCTCCTGACACTCTGACCCTAACCTCACCCAGAGTCTGACAACTCCTCCTGACATTATGTCCCTCTCCTCACACAGAGTCTGTCCAACTTCTCCCGACAAACTGACCCTCTCCTCACCAAGAGTTTCTCCAACTCCTCCCGACACCCTGACCTTCTCTTCACCCAGAGTCTGTCCAACTTCTCCCGACAAACAGACCCTCTCTGCACCCAGTTTCTCTCCATCTCCTCCCGACACCCTGACCCTCTGTTTACCCAGAGTCTCTCCAACTCCTCCTGACACTCTGACCCTCTCCGCAACCAGAGTCTGTCCAACTCCTCGTAAAACCCTGACCCTCTGCTCACCCAGATTCTCTCCATCACCACCTGACACTCTGACCCTCTCCTAACCCTGAGTCACTCCAACTCCTCCTGACACTCTGACACTCTCCTCACCCAGAGACTGTCCAACTTCTCCCAACACCCTGACCCTCTCCTCACCCAGAGAGTGTCCAACTCCTCCTGACACTCTGACCCTCTCCTCATGCAGAGTCTGTCCAACTCCTCCTGACACTCTGACCCTCACTGTTCCCAGAGTCTGTCCAACTCCTCCTAACACCCTGACCCTGTGTTCAGCCAGGCTCTCTCGATCTCCTCCTGCCACTCTGACCCTCTCCTAACCCAGAGTCTCCCCAACTCCTCCTGACACGCTGACCCTCTCCTCACCCAGAGTCTGACCAAATACTACTAACACCCTGACCCTCTCTTCACCCAGAGTCTCTCCAACTACCCCTGACAGCCTGACCGTCTCCTCACCCAGAGTCTCCAACATCTCCCGATACTCTGACCCTCTCCTCACCCAGAGTCTCTCCAACTCCTCCATACACTCTGACCCTCTCCTCACCCTGAGTCTCTCAATCTCCTCCTGACACTCTGACCCTCTCCTCACCCAGAGACCCTCCATCTCCTCCTGAGAAACTGACCCTCTCCTCACCCAGAGTTTCTCCAACTCCTCCCGACACCCTGACCTTATCTTCACCCAGAGCCTGTCCAACTGCTCCTGACACCCTGACCCTCTCCTCACCCAGAGTCTCTAAAACTCTACTTGACTCTCTGACCCTCTCCTCACCAAGCATCTGTCCAAATTCGCCAGACACACTGACCCTCTCCTCACCCAGAGCCTGTCCAACTTTTCCTGACGCCCTGACCATCTCCTCACCCAGAGCCTCTCCAACTTCTCCTGTCAAGCTAAGAGTCTCCTCACCAAGAGTCACTATAACTCCTCCTGACACTCTGACCCTCTCCTCACCCAGAGTCTGTCCAACATCTCCCGACACTCTGACCCTCTCCTCACCCGGAGTCTCTCCAACTCCTCCTGACACTCTGACCCTCTCCTCACCCAGAGTCCATCCATCTCCTCCTGACACTCTGAACATCTCCTCACCCAGAGACTCTCCATCTCCTCCTGACACACTGACCCTCTCCTCACCCAGAGTGTCTCCAAATAATCCTGACACTCTGACCCTCTCCTCACCTAGAGTCTGTCCAACTTCACCCGACACCTTGACCCTCTCCTCTCCCAGAACCTGTCCAACTCCTCTAGACACCCTGACCATATCCTTCCCAGAGTCTCTCCAACTCCTCCTGACACTCTGACCCTCTCCTCAACCAGAGTGTCTCCAAATCCTCGAAACACTCTGACCCTCTCCTCACCCAGAGTCTATCCATCTCCTCCTGACACTCTGACCCTCTCCTCACCCAGAGTCTGTCCAACTTCTCCTGATATCCTAGCCCTCTGCTCACCCGGAGTCTCTCCTACTCCTCCTGACACACTGAACCTCTCCTCAAACAGAGTCAGGCCAACTCCTCCTGACACACTGACCCTCTCCTCACCCAGAGGTTCTCCAAATCCTCCTTACGCTCTGACCCTCTCCTCACCTAGAGTCTGTCCATCTTCAACCGACACTTTGACCCTCTCCTCTCCCAGAGCCTGTCCAACTCCTCCAGACACCCTGAAACTCTCCTCACACAGAGTCTGTCCAACAGCTCCCGACACTCTGACTTTCTCCTCAGCCAGAGTATCTCCAACTCCTCCTGACAGTCTGAACAACTCCTCACCTGGAGTCTGTCCAACTTCTCCCGAAACACTGACCCTTTCCTCAACCAGAGCCTGTCCATCTCCTCCTGAAACCCTGACCCTGTCCTCACCCAGAGTCTGTCCAACTTCTCCCGACAAACTGACCTTCTCTGCACCAAGAGTCTCTCCATCTCCTCCCGCCACCCTGAACCTCTGCTTACACAGAGTCTCTCCAACTCCTCCTGACACTCTGACCCTCTCCTCACCTAGAGCCTGTCCAACTCCTCCAGACACCCTGAAACTCTCCTCACCCAGAGTCTGTCCAACAGCTCCCGACACTATGACACTCTGCTCACCCAGAGTATCTCCAACTCCTCCTGACAGTCTGAACCTCTCCTCACCTAGAGTCTGTCCAACTTCTCCCGCAACAATGACCCTTTCCTCAAACAGAGCCTGTCCATCTCCTCCTGAAACTCTGACTCTCTCCTCACCCAGGGTCTCTCCAACTTCTCCTGCAACACTGACCCTATCCTCAACCAGAGCCTGTCCATCTCCTCCTGACACCCTGACCCTCTCCTCACCCAAAGTCTCCCCAACTCTTCCTGAGAACCTGGCCCTCTCCTCACCCAGCTTCTCTCCATGTCCTCCTGACACTCTGAACCTCTCATCATCCGGACTCTCTCCAACTCCTCCTGAAACCCTGACCATCGACTCACCTCGAGTCTGTCCAACTTCTCCTGACAGACTGACCCTGTCGTCACCCAGAGTCTTTCCGCACCTCCTGATATTCTGACCCGCTCCTCACCAAGAGTCTGTCAAACTCCTCCTGACACTCTGACCCTCTCCTCAACCAAAATCTGTCCAACCCCTCCTGACACCCTGACACCCTGCCACTCTCCTCACCCAGAGTCTCTCCAACTCGTCCCGACACCCTGACCTTCTCCTCACCCAGAGTCTATCCAGCTCCTCTTGACTCTCTGACCCTCTCTTCATCCGGAGTCTCTCCAACTACTCCTGACACCCTAACCCTCTCCAAACCCAGAGTATCTCCAACTCCTTGCGACACCCTGACCCTCTCCTCACACAGAGTCAGACTAAATCCTCCTGACACTATGACCCTCTCCTCACCTAGAGTCTGTCCAACTTCTCCCGACAATCTGACCCTCTCTGCACCCAGAGTCTCTCCATCTCCTCCCGACACCCTGACCCTCTGCTTACCGAGAGTCTCTCCATCTCCTCCTGACACTCTGACCCTCTCCTCAACCAGAGTTTCTCCAACTCCTCCCAACAATCTGAACCTCTCCTCAACCAGAGTCTCTCCATCTCCTCCTGACACTCTGACCCTCTCCTCACCCAGAGTCAGACTAAATCCTCCTGACTCTATGACCCTCTCCTCACCTAGAGTCTGTCCAACTTCTCCCGACAAACTGACCCTCTCCGCACCCAGATTCTCTCCATCTCCTCCTGACACCCTGACCCTCTGCTTACCGAGAGTCTCTCCATCTCCTCCTGACACTCTGACCCTCTCCTCAACCAGAGCCTGTCCAACTCCTCCTAACACCCTGACCCTCTGCTCACCCAGATTCTCTCCATCCGTTCCTGACACTCTGACCCTCTTTTAACCCTGAGTCACTCCAACTCCTCTTGACACTCTGACACTCTCCTCACCCAGAGTCTGTACAAATCCTCACGACACTCTGACCCTCTCCTCACCCAGGGTCTCTCCATCTCCTCCTGACACTCTGACCCTCTCCTCACCCAGAGACTCTCCATCTCCTCCAGACACACTGACCCTCTCCTCACCCAGAGTCTTTCCAACTCCTCCTGATTCACTGGCCCTTTCCTCACCCAGAGTGTCTCCAAATCCTCCTGACACTCTGACCCTCTCCTCATTAGAGTCTGTCCAACTTCACCTGACACCTTGACCCTCTCCTCACCCAGAGTCTCTCCAACTCCTCCTGACACTCAGACCCTCTCCTCATACGGAATCTCTTCAACGCCTCCTGACACCCTGACACTCTCCTCATCCAGAGTATCTCCAACTTCTGCCGACACCCTGAACCTCTCCTCACCCAGAGTCTCTCCAACTCGTCGCGACACCCTGGCCTTATTTTCATCCCGAGCCTCTCCAACTCCTCCTGACATCCTGACCCTCTCCTCACCCAGAGTCTGTCCAACTCCTCCAGACACTCTGACCCACTCCTCACCCAGTGTCTCTCCAACTCCTGCTCACAACCTGACCCACTACTCACCCCGAGTCTGTCCTACTTTGCACGACACTCTGACCCTCTCCTCACCCAGAGTCTGTCCAACTTCTCCTGACACCCTGACTCTCTGCTAACCCAGAGTCTCTCCAAATCACCCTGACAATCTGACCCACTCCTCATCCAGATTCCGTCCAACTCCTCCTGTCACCCTGACCATCTGCTCACCAAGAGTCTCTCCATCTCCTCCTGAAACTCTGACCCTCTCCTCACCAATAGCGTGTCCAACACATCCTGACACCCTGACATTCTGCTCACCCAGAGTCACTCCAACTCCTCCTGACACCCTGAACCTCTCCTCACCGAGAGTCTCTCCAACTCCACCCAACACTTTGAACCTCTCTTAATCCAGAGTCTCTCCAACTCCTCCTGACAGTCTGACACCCTCCTCACCTAGAGCCTGTCCAACTTCACCCGACAACCTGACCCTCTCCTCACCCAGAAACTGTCCAACTGCTCCTGACACCTGAACCTCTCCTCACCCAGACGATCCCCAACTCCTCCTGACAATCTGACCCTCTCCTCACCCAGAGTCTCTCCAACTCCTCCTGACCCCCTGACCCACACCTCACCCAGAGTCTCTCCAACTCCTCCTGACACTCTGACCCTCTCCTCACCAAGAGTCTGTCCAACATCTCCCGATGCCCTGACACTCTCCTTACCCAGAGTCTCTCCAACTCCTCCTGACACCCTGACCCTCTCCTCACCCAAAGTCTGCACAACTCTTCCTGACACCCAGACTCTCTCCTCACCCTGAGACTCTTCAACTCCTCCCATCACCCTGACCCTCTCCTCACCCAGAGTCTATCCAAAGCCTCCTGACACTCTGACACTCTCCTCACATAGAGTCTGTCCAACTTATCCTGACTCGCTGACACTATCCTCACCCAGAGACACTCCAACTCCACCTGACACTCTGGACATCTCCTCACCTAGAGTCTGTCCAACTTCTCCCGACACCCTGACCCTCTCCTCACCCAGAGTGTCTCCAAATACTCCAGACACTCTGAACCTCTCCTGACCCAGAGCCTGTGCAACTCCTCCTGATACTCTGACCCTCTCCTCAGCTAGAGTCTGTCCAACTCCTCCTGAAACTCTGACCCTCTCCTCACCCAGAGTCTGCCAACTCCTCCTGACACTCTGACCCTCTCCTCACCCAGAATCTATCCAAATCCTCCTGATACCCTGACCCTCGCCTCACCCAGAGTCTCTCCAACTCCTCCTGACACTCTGACCCTCTCCTCATACGGAATCTCTTCAATGCCTCCTGACACCCTGACACTCTCCTCATCCAGAGTATCTCCAACTTCTGCCGACACCCTGAACCTCTCCTCACCCAGAGTCTCTCCAACTCATCGCGACACCCTGGCCTTATCCTCATCCCGAGCCTGTCCAACTCCTCCTGATATCCTGAACGTCCCCTTACCCCCAGTCTCTCCAACTCCTCCTGACACTCTGACCCACTCCTCATCCGGAATTTCTCCAACTCCTCCTGACACCCTGACTCTCTCTTCACCCAGAGTCTCTACAACTCCTGCTGACACCCTGACCCTCTCCTCACCCAGAGTTCCTCCAACTCCTCCCGACACCCTGACCCTCTCCTCACACAGAGACTCTCCAACTCCTCCAACACCCTGACCATCTCCTCACCCAGAGTCTCTCCAACTTCTCCAGACAAGCTGAGACTCTCCTCACCCAGAGTCACTACAACTCCTCCTGACACTCTGACCATCTCCTCACCTAGAGTCTGTCCAACTTCTCCAGGCACCATGACCCTCTCCTCAACCGGAGACAGTCCAACTCCTCCTGACACTCTGAAACTCTCCCCACCTAGAGTCTGTTCAACTCCTCCTGACACTCTGACGCTCTCCTCACCCAGAGTCTGTCCAACTTCTCCCGACAAACTGACCCTCTCCTCACCAATCATCTGTCCAAATTCGCCCGACACACTGACCATCTCCTCACCCAGAGCCTCTCCAACTTCTCCTGACAAGCTGAGAGTCTCCTCACCAAGAGTCACTACAACTCCTCCTGACTCTCTGACCCTCTCCTCACACAGAGTCTGTCCAACATCTCCCGACACTCTGACCCTCTCCTCACCCAGAGTCTCTCCAACTCCTCCTGACACTCTGACCCTCTCCTTACCCAGATTCTATCCATCTCCTCCTGACACTCTGACCCTCTCCTCACCCAGAGACTCTCCAACTCCTCCTGACACTCTGACCCTCTCCTCACCCAGAGTATGTCAAACTCCTCCTGACACACTGGCCCTCTCCTCACCCAGAGTGTCTCCAAATCCTCCTGACACTCTGACCCTGTCCTCAACTAGAGTCTGTCCAACTGCACCCGACACCTTGACCCTCTCCTCTCCCAGAACCTCTCCAACTCCTGTAGCCACCCTGACCATATCCTCACCCAGAGTCTCTCAAACTCCTCCTGACATTCTGAAACACTCCTCAATCAGAGTTTCTCCAACTCCTCGATACTCTCTTACCGTCTCCTCACCCAGAGTATCTCCATCTCCTACTGACACTCAGACGCTCTCCTCACCCAGTGACTGTCTAACTTCTCCTGACACCCTAGCCCTCTGCTCTCCCGGAGTCTCTTCTACTCCTCCTGACACACTAACCCTCTCCTCACCCAGAGTCTATCCAACTCTTCCTGACACACTGACACTCTCCTCACCCAGAGGGTCTCCAAATCCTCCTGACGCTCTGGCCTCTCCTCACCTAGAGTCTGTCCAACTTCAACCGACACCTTGACCCTCTACTCTCCCAGAGCCTGTCCAACTCCTCCAGACACCCTGAACCTCTCCTCACCCAGATTCTGTCCAACAGCTTCTGACACTCTGACCCTCTCCTCACCCAGAGTATCTCCAACACCTCCTGACAGTCTGAACCTTTCCTCACCTAGAGTCTGTCCAACTTCTCCCGAAACACTGACCCTTTCCTCAAACAGAGCCTGTCCATCTCCTCCTGAAACCATGACCCTCTCCTCACCGAGGGACTCTCCAACTTCTCCCACAACACTGACCCTATCCTCAACCAGAGCCTGTCCATCTCATCCTGACACCCTGAACCTCTCCTCACACAGAGTCTCTCCAAATCCTCCTGACACTCTTACCCTCTCCTCACCCAAAGTCTCCCCAACTCCTCCTGACATCCTGACCCACTCCTGACCCAGAGTCTCTCCATGTCCTCCTGACACTCTGAACCTCTCATTATCCGGAATCTCTCCAACTACTCCTGACACCCTGACCATCGACTCACGTCGAGTCTGTCCAACTTCTCCGGACAGACTGACCCTGTCGTCACCCAGTGTCTTTCTGCACCTCCTGACACTCTGACCCGCTCCTCAACTAGAGTCTGTCCAACTCCTCCTGACACTCTGACCCTCTCCTCAACCAAAATCTGCCAACTCCTCCTGACACTCTGATCCTCTCCTCACCCAGAATCTGTCCAACGCGTCCTGACACCCTGACACCCTGACACTCTCCTCACCCAGAGTCTCTCCAACTCGTCCCGACACCCTGAGCTTCTCCTCACCCAGAGTCTCTCCAGCTCCTCTTGACTCTCTGACCCTCTCTTCATCCGGAGTCTCTCCAGCTCCTCCTGACACTCTCACCCTCTCTTCATCCTGAGTCTCTCCAACTCCTCCTGACACCCTAACCCTCTCCTCACACAGAGTCTCTTCAACTCCTCGCAACACCCTGACCCTCTCCTCAACCGGAGACTGTCCAACTCCTCTGGACACTCTGACCCTCTCCTCACCTAGAGTCTGTCCACACTCTCCCGACACCATGACCCTCTCCTCAAAGAGAGCATGTCCAACTCCTCCTGACACTCTGTCATTCTCCTCACCCAGAGTCTGACCAAATCCTCCTGACTCTATGACCCTCTCCGCACCCAGAGTGTCTCCATCTCCTCCCGACACCCTGACCCTCTGCTTACCCAGAGTCTCTCCATCTCCTCCTGACACTCTGACCCTCTCCTCAACCAGAGGCTGTCCAACTCATCCTAACAACCTGACCCTCTGCTCACCCTGAATCTCTCCATCCACTCCAGACACTCTGACCCTCTCCTAAACCTGAGTCACTCCAACTCCTTCTGACACTCTGACACTCTCCTCACCCAGAGTCTGTCCAACTCCTCCTGACACTCCGACCCTCTCCGCTCCCAGAGTCTGTCCAACTCCTCCTAACACCCTGACCCTGTGTTCAGCCAGATTCTCTCGATCTCCTCCTGACACTGACCCTCTCCTAACCCAGAGTCTCTCCAACTCCTCCTGACATGCTTACCCTCTCCTCACCCTAAGGCTGACCAAATACTACTAAAACTCTGACCCTCTCTTCACCCAGAGTCTCTCCAACTCCTCCTGACAGGCTGAACCTCTCCTCACCCAGAGTCTCTCCAACATCTCCCGACACTCTGACCCTCTCCTCACCCAGAGTCTCTCCAACTCCTCATTACACACTGACCCTCTCCTCACCCAGAGTCTCTCCATCTCCTCCTGACACTCTGATCCTCTCCTCACCCAGAGACTCTCTATCTCCTCCTGACACACTGACCCTCTCCTCACCCAAAGTCTGTCCAACTTCTCCTGACACACTGGCCCTTTCCTCACCCAGAGTGTCTCCAAATCCTCCTGACACTCTGACACTCTCCTCATCTAGAGTCTGTCCAACTTCACCCGACACCTTGAACCTCTCCTCTCCCAGAGCCTGTCCAAGTCCTCCTTAGACCCTGACGCTCTCCTCACCCAGAGTCTCTCCAACTCCTCCAGATACTCTGACCCTCTCCTCAACCAAAGTCTCTCCAACTCCTCCTGATAACCAGACCCTCTCCTCACACAGAGACTGTCCAACATTTCCCGACACTCTGACCCTCTCCTCACCCAGAATATCTCCAACTCCTCCTGACAGTCTGAAAATCTCCTCACCCAGAGTCTGTCCAACATCTCCTGACACTCTGACCCTCTCCTCACCCAGAGCCTGTCCAACTTTTCCTGACACCCTGATCATCTCCTCACCCAGAGCCTCTCCAACTTCTCATGACAAGCTGAGAGTCTCCTCACCAAGAGTCACTACAACTCTTCCTGACACTCTGACCCTCTCCTCACCCAGAGTCTGTCCAACATCTCCCGAAGCTCCGACCCTCTCCTCACCCAGAGTCTCTCCAACTCCTGCTGACACTCTGACCCTCTCCTCACCCAGAGTCTATCCATCTCCTCCTGACACTCTGACCCTCTCCTCACCCAGAGACTCTCCAACTCTTCCTGACACACTGACCCTCTCCTCTCCCACAGTCTGTCCAACTCCTCCTGACACACGGGCCCTCTCCTCACCCAGAGTGTCTCCAAATCCTCCTGACACTCTGACCCTCTCCTCACCTAGTGTCTGTCCAAATTCACCCGACACCTTGACCCTCTCATCTCCCAGAACCTGTCCAACCCCTGTAGACACGCTGACCATAGCCTTCCCAGAGTCTCTCCAACTCCTCCTGACTCTCTGACCCTCTCCTCAACCAGAGTTTCTCCAACTCCTCGAAACACTCTGACCCTCTCCTCACCCAGAGACTCTCCATCTCCTCCTGACACTCTGACCCTCTCCTCTCCCAAGTCTGTCCAACTTCTCCTGACATCCTAGCCCTCTGCTCACCCGGAGTCTCTCCAACTCCTCCTGACACTCTGACACTCTGCTCACCCAGAGTCTGTCCAACTTCTCCCAACACCCTGACCCTCTCCTCACCCAGACACTGTCCAACATCTCCTGACACTCTGACCCTCTCCTCAACCAGATTCTGTCCAACTCCTCCTGACACTCTGACCCTCACTGCTCCCAGAGTCTGTCCAACTCCTCCTAACACCCTGACCCTGTGTTCAGCCAGACTCTCTCCATCTCCTCCTGACACTCTGACCCTCTCTTAACCCAGAGTCTCCCCAACTCCTCCTGACACGCTGACCCTCTCCTCACCCAGAGTCTGACCAAATACTACTAACACCCTGACCCTCTCTTCACCCAGAGCCTCTCCAACATCTCCCGATACTCTGACCCACTCCTCACCCAGAGTCTCTCCAACTCCTCCTTACACTCTGACCCTCTCCTCACCCAGAGTCTCTCAATCTCCTCCTGACACTCTGAACCTCTCCTCACCCAGAGTCTGTCCAACTTCTCCTGACACCGTAGCCTTCTGCTCACCCGGAGTCTCTCCATCTCCTCCTGACACACTGACGCTCTCCTAACCCAGAGTCTGGCCAACTCCTCCTGACACACTGACACTCTCCTCACCCAGAGTGTCTCCAAATCCTCCTGACACTCTGACCCTCTCCTCATTAGAGTCTGTCCAACTTCACCCGACAACTTGACCCTCTCCTCTCCCAGAGCCTGTCCAACTCCTCCTGAGACCCTGACCCTCTCCTCACCCAGAGTCTCTCCAACTCCACCTGACACTCTGACCCTCTCCTCACCCAGAGTCTCTCCATCTCCTCCTGACACTCTGACCCTCTCCTCACCCAGAATCTGTCCAACTTATCCTGACACCCTAGCCCTGTGCTCACCCTCAGTCACTTCTACTCCTCCTGACACACTGAACCTCTCGTCACCCAGAATCTGTCCAAATCCGCCTGAAACACTGACACTCTCCACACCCAAAGGGTCTCCAAATCCTCTTGACGCTCTGACCCTCCCCTCACCAAGAGTCTGTACAACTTCACCTGACACCTTGACCCTCTCCACTCCCAGAGTCTGTCCTACTTCACGCGACACCTTGACCCTCTCCTCTCCCAGAACCTGTCCAACTCCTGTAGACACCCTGACCATATCCTTCCCAGAGTCTCTCCAACTCCTCCTGACACTCTGACCCTCTCCTCAACCAGAGTTTCTCCAATTCCTCGAAACACTTTGACCCTCTCCTCACCCAAAGACTCTCCATCTCCTCCTGACACTCTGACCCTCTCCTCTCCCAGAGTCTGTCCAACTTCTCCTGACACCCTAGCCCTCTGCTCACCCGGAGTCTCTCCTACTCCTCCTGACACACTGAACCTCTCCTCAACCAGAGTCTGGCCAACTACTCCTGACACACTGACCCACTCCTCACCCAGAGTCTATCCATCTCCTCCTTTCACTCTGACCCTCTCCTCACCCAGAGTCTCTCCAACTCCTCCTGACACACTGACCCTCTCCTCACCCAGAGTCTGTCCAACTCCTCCTGACACACTGGCCCTCTCCTCACCCAGAGTGTCTCCAAATCCTCCTGACACTCTGACCATCTCCTCACGTAGTTTCTGTCCTACTTCACGCGACACCTTGACCCTCTCCTCTCCCAGAACCTGTCCAACTCCTGTAGACACCCTGACCATATCCTTCCCAGAGTCTCTCCAACTCCTCCTGACACTCTGACCCTCTCCTCAACCAGAGTTTCTCCAATTCCTCGAAACACTTTGACCCTCTCCTCACCCAGAGACTCTCCATCTCCTCCTGACACTCTGACCCTCTCCTCTCCCAGAGTCTGTCCAACTTCTCCTGACACCCTAGCCCTCTGCTCACCCGGAGTCTCTCCTACTCCTCCTGACACACTGAACCTCTCCTCAACCAGAGTATCTCCAACTCCTCCTGACAGTCTGAACAACTCCGCAACCTGGAGTCTGTCCAACTTCTCCCGAAACACTGACCCTTTCCTCAACCAGAGCCTGTCCATCTCCTCCTGAAACCCTGACCCTGTCCTCACCCAGAGTCTGTCCAACTTCTCCCGACAAACTGACCCTCTCTGAACCCAGTTTCTCGCCATCTCCTCCCGACACCCTAACCCTCTGCTTACCCAGAGTCTCTCCAACTCCTCCTGACACTCTGACCCTCTCCTCACCCAGAGTCTCACCAACTCCTGCTGACACTCTGACCGTGTCCTCACCCAGAGTCTCTCCAACTCCTCCTGACACTCTGACCCTCTCCTCAAACAGAGTCTGTCCAACTCCTCATAAAACCCTGACCCTCTGCTCACACAGATTCTCTCCATCACCACCTGACACTCTGACCCTCTCCTAACCCTGAGTCACTGCAACTCCTCCTGACACTCTTACACTCTCCTCACCCAGAGTCTGTCCAACTTCTCCCAACACTTTGGCCCTCTCCTCACCCAGAGAGTGTCCAACTCCTCCTGACACTCTGACCCTGTCCTCACCCCGAGTCTGTCCAACTCCTCCTGACACTCTGACCCTCACTGCTCCCAGAGTCTGTCCAACTCCTCCTAACACCCTGACTCTGTGTTCAGCCAGGCTCTCTCGATCTCCTCCTGACACTCTGACCCTCTCCTAACCCAGAGTCTCCCCAACTCCTCCTGACACCCTGACCCTCTCTTCACCCAGAGTCTCTCCAACTCCCCCTGACAGCCTGACCCTCTCCTCACCCAGAGTCTCTCCAACTCCTCCATACACTCTGACCCTCTCCTCACCCTGAGTCTCTCAATCTCCTCCTGACACTCTGACCCTCTCCTCACCCAGAGACTCTCCATCTCCTCCTCAGAAACTGACCCTCTCCTCACCCAGAGTTTCTCCAACTCCTCCCGACACCCTGACCTTATCTTCACCCAGAGCCTGTCCAACTGCTCCTGACACCTGACCCTCTCCTCACCCAGAGTCTCTAAAACTCCTCCTGACTCTCTACCCTCTCCTCACCATGCGTCTGTCCAAATTCGCCAGACACACTGACCCTCTCCTCACCCAGAGCCTGTCCAACTTTTCCTGACAAGCTGAGACTCTCCTCTCCAAGAGTCACTACAACACCTCCTGACACTCTGACCCTCTCCTCACCCAGAGTCTGTCCAACATCTCCTGACACTCTGACCCTATCCTCACCCAGAGTCTCTCCAACTCCTCCTGACACTCTAACCATCTCCTCACCCAGAGACTCTCCATCTCCTCCTGACTCACTGACCCTCTCCTCACCCAGAGTCTGTCCAACTCCTCCAGACACACTGGCCCTCTCCTCACCCAGAGTGTCTCCAAATAATCCTGATCCTCTGACCATCTCCTCAACTAGAGCCTGTCCAACTTCTCCTGACACCCTAGCCCTCTGCTCACCGGGAGTCTCTCCAACTCCTCCTGACACACTGACCCTCTCCTCAAACAGAGTCAGGCCATCTCCTCCTGACACACTGACACTCTCCTCACCCAGAGGGTCTCCAAATACTCCTTACGCTCTGACCCTCTCCTCACCTAGAGTCTGTCCAACTTCAACCGACACCCTGACCCTCTACTCTCCCAGAGCCTGTCCAACTCCTCCAGACACCCTGAAACTCTCCTCACACAGAGTCTGTCCAACAGCTCCCGACACTCTGACCCTCTCCTCAGCCAGAGTATCTCCAACTCCTCCTGACAGTCTGAACAACTCCTCACCTGGAGTCTGTCCAACTTCTCCCGAAACACTGACCCTTTCCTCAACCAGAGCCTGTCCATCTCCTCCTGAAACCCTGACCCTGTCCTCACCCAGAGTCTGTCCAACTTCTCCCGACAAACTGACCTTCTCTGCACCAAGTGTCTCTCCATCTCCTCCCGCCACCCTGACCCTCTGCTTACCCAGAGTCTCTCCAACTCCTCCTGACACTCTGACCCTCTCCTCAACCAGAGTCTGTCCAACTCCTCGTAAAACCCTGACCCTCTGCTCACCCAGATTCTCTCCATCACCACCTGACACTCTGACCCTCTCCATCCCTGAGTCACTCCAACTCCTCCTGACACTCTGACACTCTGCTCACCCAGAGTCTGTCCAACTTCTCCCAACACCCTGACCCTCTCCTCACCCAGAGAGTGTCCAACTCCTCCTGACACTCTGACCCTCTCCTCACCCAGTCTGTCCAACTCCTCCTGACAATCTGACCCTCACTGCTCCCAGAGTCTGTCCCACTCCTCCTAACAGCCTGACCCTGTGTTCAGCCAGACTCTCTCCATCTCCACCTGACACTCTGACCCTCTCCTAACCCAGAGTCTCCCCAACTTGTCCTGACACGCTGACCCTCTCCTCACCCAGAGTCTGACCAAATACTACTAACACCCTGACCCTCTCTTCACCCAGAGAATCTCCAACATCTCCCGATACTCTGACCCTCTCCTCACCCAGAGTCTCTCCAACTTCTCCTGACACCCTGACCATCTCCTCAGCCAGAGCCTCTCCAACTTCTCCTCTCAAGCTGAGAGTCTCCTCACCAAGAGTCACTACAACTCCTCCTGACACTCTGACCCTCTCCTCACACAGAGTCTGTCCAACATCTCCCGACACTCTGACCCTCTCCTCACCCTGAGTCTCTCCAACTCCTCCTGACACTCTGACCCTCTCCTTACCCAGATTCTATCCATCTCCTCCTGACACTCTGACCCTCTCCTCACCCAGAGACTCTCCATCTCCTCCTGACACACTGACCCTCTCCTCACCCAGAGTATGTCCAACTCCTCCTGACACACTGGCCCTCTCCTCACCCAGAGTCTGTCCAACTACACCCTACACCTTGACCCTCTCCTCTCCCAGAACCTCTCCAACTCCTGTAGCCACCCTGACCATATCCTCACCCAGAGTCTCTCGAACTCCTCCTGACATTCTGAAACACTCCTCAATCAGAGTTTCTCCAACTCCTCGATGCACTCTTACCGTCTCGTCACCCAGAGTATCTCCATCTCCTACTGACACTCAGACGCTCTCCTCACCCAGTGACTGTCTAACTTCTCCTGACACCCTCGCCCTCTGCTCACCCGGAGTCTCTTCTACTCCTCCTGACACACTAACCCTCTCCTCACCCAGAGTCTATCCAACTCTTCCTGACACACTGACACTCTCCTCACCCAGAGGGTCTCCAAATCCTCCTGACACTCTGGCCTCTCCTCACCTAGAGTCTGTCCAACTTCAACCGACACCTTGACCCTCTACTCTCCCAGAGCCTGTCCAACTCCTCCAGACACCCTGAACCTCTCCTCACCCAGATTCTGTCCAACAGCTCCTGACACTCTGACACTCTCCTCACCCAGAGTATCTCCAACACCTCCTGACAGTCTGAACCTTTCCTCACCTAGAGTCTGTCCAACTTCTCCCGAAACACTGACCCTTTCCTCAAACAGAGCCTGTCCATCTCCTCCTGAAACCATGACCCTCTCCTCACCGAGGGGCTCTCCAACTTCTCCCACAACACTGACCCTATCCTCAACCAGAGTCTGTCCATCTCCTCCTGACACCCTGAACCTCTCCTCACACAGAGTCTCTCCAAATCCTCCTGACACTCTTACCCTCTCCTCACCTAAGGTCTCCCCAACTCCTCCTGACATCCTGACCCACTCCTGACCCAGAGTCTCTCCATGTCCTCCTGACACTCTGAACCTCTCATTATCCGGAATCTCTCCAACTACTCCTGACACCCTGACCATCGACTCACGTCGAGTCTGTCCAACTTCTCCGGACAGACTGACCCTGTCGTCACCCAGTGTCTTTCTGCACCTCCTGACACTCTGACCCGCTCCTCAACTAGAGTCTGTCCAACTCCTCCTGACACTCTGACCCTCTCCTCAACCAAAATCTGCCAACTCCTCCTGACACTCTGATCCTCTCCTCACCCAGAATCTGTCCAACGCCTCCTGACACCCTGACACCCTGACACTCTCCTCACCCAGAGTCTCTCCAACTCGTCCCGACACCCTGAGCTTCTCCTCACCCAGAGTCTCTCAAGCTCCTCTTGCCTCTCTGACCCTCTCTTCATCCGGAGTCTCTCCAGCTCCTCCTGACACTCTCACCCTCTCTTCATCCTGAGTCTCTCCAACTCCTCCTGACACCCTAACCCTCTCCTCACCCAGAGTCTCTTCAACTCCTCGCGACACCCTGACCCTCTCCTCAACCGGAGACTGTCCAACTCCTCTGGACACTCTGATCCTCTCCTCACCTAGAGTCTGTCCAAACTCTCCCGACACCATGAACCTCTCCTCAAAGAGAGCATGTCCAACTCCTCCTGACACTCTGTCATTCTCCTCACCCAGAGTCTGACCAAATCCTCCTGACTCTATGACCCTCTCCGCACCCAGAGTGTCTCCATCTCCTCCCGACACCCTGACCCTCTGCTTACCCAGAGTCTCTCCATCTCCTCCAGACACTCTGACCCTCTCCTCAACCAGAGGCTTCCAACGCATCCTAACAACCTGACCCTCTGCTCACCCTGATTCTCTCCATCCACTCCAGACACTCTGACCCTCTCCTAAACCTGAGTCACTCCAACTCCTTCTGTCACTCTGACACTCTCCTCACCCAGAGTCTGTCCAACTCCTCCTGACACTCTGACCCTCTCCGCTCCCAGAGTCTGTCCAACTCCTCCTAACACCCTGACCCTGTATTCAGCCAGATTCTCTCGATCTCCTCCTGACACTGACCCTCTCCTAACCCAGAGTCTCTCCAACTCCTCCTGACATGCTTACCCTCTCCTCACCCTAAGGCTGACCAAATACTACTAAAACTCTGACCCTCTCTTCACCCAGAGTCTCTCCAACTCCTCCATACACACTGACCCTCTCCTCACCCAGAGTCTCTCCATCTCCTCCTGACACTCTGACCCTCTCCTCACCCAAAGTCTGTCCAACTTCTCCTGACACACTGGCCCTTTCCTCACCCAGAGTGTCTCCAAATCCTCCTGACACTCTGACACTCTCCTCATCTAGAGTCTGTCCAACTTCACCCGACACCTTGACCCTCTCCACTCCCAGAGAATGTCCAAGTCCTCCTGAGACCCTGACGCTCTCCTCACCCAGAGTCTCTCCAACACCTCCAGATACTCTGACCCTCTCCTCAACCAAAGCCTCTCCAACTCCACCTGATAACCAGACCCTCTCCTCACACAGAGACTGTCCAACATTTCCCGACACTCTGACCCTCTCCTCACCCAGAATATCTCCAACTCCTCTTGACAGTCTGAAAATCTCCTCACGCAGAGTCTGTCCAACATCTCCTGACACTCTGACCCTCTCCTCACCCAGAGCCTGTCCAACTTTTCCTGACACCCTGACCCTCTCCTCACCCAGAGTCTCTCCAACTTCTCATGACAAGCTGAGAGTCTCCTCACCAAGAGTCACTACAACTCCTCCTGACACTCTGACCCTCTCCTCACCCAGAGTCTGTACAACATCTCCCGAAACTCTGACCCTCTCCTCACCAAGAGTCTCTCCAACTCCTGCTGACACTCTGACCCTCTCCTCACCCAAAGACTCTCCAACTCTTCCTGACACACTGACCCTCTCCTCACCCACAGTCTGTCCAACTCCTCCTGACACACTGGCCCTCTCCTCACCCAGAGTGTCTCCAAATCCTCCTGACACTCTGACCCTCTCCTCACCTAGTGTCTGTCCAAATTCACCCGACATCTTGACCCTCTCATCTCCCAGAACCTGTCCAACTCTTGTAGACACCCTGACCATTTCCTTCCCAGAGTCTCTCCAACTCCTCCTGACTCTCTGACCCTCTCCTCAACCAGAGTTTCTCCAACTCCTCGAAACACTCTGACCCTCTCCTCACCCAGAGACTCTGCATCTCCTCCTGACACTCTGACCCTCTCCTCTCCCAAGTCTCTCCAACTTCTCCTGACATCCTAGCCCTCTGCTCACCTGGAGTCTCTCCTACTCCTCCTGACACACTGAACCTCTCCTCAACCAGATTCTGGCCAACTCCTCCTGACACAAATACACTCTCCTCACCCAGAGGGTCTCGAAATCCTCCTTACGCTCTGACCCTCTCCTCACCTAGAGTCTTTCCATCTTCAACCGACACCTTGACCCTCTCCTCTCCCAGAGCCTGTCCAACTCCTCCAGACACCCTGAAACTCTCCTCACACAGAGTCTGTCCAACAGCTCCCGACACTCTGATCCGCTCCTCAGCCAGAGTATCTCCAACTCCTCCTGACAGTCTGAACAACTCCTCACCTGGAGTCTGTCCAACTTCTCCCGAAACACTGACCCTTTCCTCAACCAGAGCCTGTCCATCTCCTCCTGAAACCCTGACCCTGTCCTCACCCAGAGTCTGTCCAACTTCTCCCAACAAACTGACACTCTCTGCACCCAGTTTCTCTCCATCTCCTCCCGACACCCTGACCCTCTGCTTACCCAGAGTCTCTCCAACTCCTCCTGACACTCTGACACTCTGCTCACCCAGAGTCTGTCCAACTTCTCCCAACACCCTGACCCTCTCCTCACCCAGACACTGTCCAACTTCTCCTGACACTCTGACCCTCTCCTCAACCAGATTCTGTCCAACTCCTCCTGACACTCTGACCCTCACTGCTCCCAGAGTCTGTCCAACTCCTCCTAACACCCTGACCCTGTGTTCAGCCAGACTCTCTCCATCTCCTCCTGACACTCTGACCCTCTCTTAACCCAGAGTCTCCCCAACTCCTCTTGACACGCTGACCCTCTCCTCACCCAGAGTCTGACCAAATACTACTAACACCCTGACCCTCTCTTCACCCAGAGTCTCTCCAACATCTCCCGATACTCTGACCCACTCCTCACCCAGAGTCTCTCCAACTCCTCCTTACACTCTGACCCTCTCCTCACCCAGAGTCTCTCAATCTCCTCCTGACACTCTGACCCTCTCCTCACCCAGAGTCTGTCCAACTTCTCCTGACACCGTAGCCTTCTGCTCACCCGGAGTCTCTCCATCTCCTCCTGACACACTGACCCTCTCCTAACCCAGAGTCTGGCCAACTCCTCCTGACACACTGACACTCTCCTCACCCAGAGTGTCTCCAAATCCTCCTGACACTCTGACCCTCTCCTCATTAGAGTCTGTCCAACTTCACCCGACAACTTGACCCTCTCCTCTCCCAGAGCCTGTCCAACTCCTCCTGAGACCCTGACCCTCTCCTCACCCAGAGTCTCTCCAACTCCACCTGACACTCTGACCCTCTCCTCACCCAGAGTCTCTCCATCTCCTCCTGACACTCTGACCCTCTCCTCACCCAGAATCTGTCCAACATCTCCTGACACCCTAGCCCTGTGCTCACCCTCAGTCACTTCTACTCCTCCTGACACACTGAACCTCTCGTCACCCAGAATCTGTCCAAATCCGCCTGAAACACTGACACTCTCCACACCCAAAGGGTCTCCAAATCCTCTTGACGCTCTGACCCTCCCCTCACCAAGAGTCTGTACAACTTCACCTGACACCTTGACCCTCTCCACTCCCAGAGTCTGTCCAACTTCACCCGACAACTTGACCCTCTCCTCTCCCAGAGCCTGTCCAACTCCTCCTGAGACCCTGACCCTCTGCTCACCCAGATTCTCTCCATCACCACCTGACACTCTGACCCTCTCCTAACCCTGAGTCACTGCAACTCCTCCTGACACTCTTACACTCTCCTCACCCAGAGTCTGTCCAACTTCTCCCAACACTTTGGCCCTCTCCTCACCCAGAGAGTGTCCAACTCCTCCTGAGACTCTGACCCTGTCCTCACCCCGAGTCTGTCCAACTCCTCCTGACACTCTGACCCTCACTGCTCCCAGAGTCTGTCCAACTCCTCCTAACACCCTGACTCTGTGTTCAGCCAGGCTCTCTCGATCTCCTCCTGACACTCTGACCCTCTCCTAACCCAGAGTCTCCCCAACTCCTCCTGACACCCTGACCCTCTCTTCACCCAGAGTCTCTCCAACTCCCCCTGACAGCCTGACCCTCTCCTCACCCAGAGTCTCTCCAACTCCTCCATACACTCTGACCCTCTCCTCACCCTGAGTCTCTCAATCTCCTCCTGACACTCTGACCCTCTCCTCACCCAGAGACTCTCCATCTCCTCCTCAGAAACTGACCCTCTCCTCACCCAGAGTTTCTCCAACTCCTCCCGACACCCTGACCTTATCTTCACCCAGAGCCTGTCCAACTGCTCCTGACACCCTGACCCTCTCCTCACCCAGAGTCTCTAAAACTCCTCCTGACTCTCTACCCTCTCCTCACCATGCGTCTGTCCAAATTCGCCAGACACACTGACCCTCTCCTCACCCAGAGCCTGTCCAACTTTTCCTGACGCCCTGACCATCTCCTCACCCAGAGCCTCTCCAACTTCTCCTGACAAGCTGAGACTCTCCTCTCCAAGAGTCACTACAACACCTCCTGACACTCTGACCCTCTCCTCACCCAGAGTCTGTCCAACATCTCCTGACACTCTGACCCTATCCTCACCCAGAGTCTCTCCAACTCCTCCTGACACTCTAACCATCTCCTCACCCAGAGACTCTCCATCTCCTCCTGACTTACTGACCCTCTCCTCACCCAGAGTCTGTCCAACTCCTCCAGACACACTGGCCCTCTCCTCACCCAGAGTGTCTCCAAATAATCCTGATCCTCTGACCATCTCCTCAACTAGAGTCTGTCCAACTTCACCCGACACCTTGACCCTCTCCTCTCCCAGAACCTGTCCAACTCCTCTAGACACCCTGACCTTATCCTTCCCAGAGTCTCTCCAACTCCTCCTGACACTCTGACCCTCTCCTCAACCAGAGTTTCTCCAAATCCTCGAAACACTCTGACCCTCTCCTCACCCAGAGTCTATCCATTTCCTCCTGACACTCTGACCCTCTCCTCTCCCAGAGTCTGTCCAACTTCTCCTGACACCCTAGCCCTCTGCTCACCGGGAGTCTCTCCTACTCCTCCTGACACACTGACCCTCTCCTCAAACAGAGTCAGGCCATCTCCTCCTGACACACTGACACTCTCCTCACCCAGAGGGTCTCCAAATACTCCTTACGCTCTGACCCTCTCCTCACCTAGAGTCTGTCCAACTTCAACCAACACCTTGACCCTCTACTCTCCCAGAGCCTGTCCAACTCCTCCAGACACCCTGAAACTCTCCTCACACAGAGTCTGTCCAACAGCTCCCGACACTCTGACCCTCTCCTCAGCCAGAGTATCTCCAACTCCTCCTGACAGTCTGAACAACTCCTCACCTGGAGTCTGTCCAACTTCTCCCGAAACACTGACCCTTTCCTCAACCAGAGCCTGTCCATCTCCTCCTGAAACCCTGACCCTGTCCTCACCCAGAGTCTGTCCAACTTCTCCCGACAAACTGACCTTCTCTGCACCAAGTGTCTCTCCATTTCCTCCCGCCACCCTGACCCTCTGCTTACCCAGAGTCTCTCCAACTCCTCCTGACACTCTGGCCCTCTCCTCAACCAGAGTCTGTCCAACTCCTCGTAAAACCCTGACCCTCTGCTCACCCAGATTCTCTCCATCACCACCTGACACTCTGACCCTCTCCTAACCCTGAGTCACTCCAACTCCTCCTGACACTCTGACACTCTGCTCACCCAGAGTCTGTCCAACTTCTCCCAACACCCTGACCCTCTCCTCACCCAGAGAGTGTCCAACTCCTCCTGACACTCTGACCCTCTCCTCACCCAGTCTGTCCAACTCCTCCTGACAATCTGACCCTCACTGCTCACAGAGTCTGTCCAACTCCTCCTAACAGCCTGACCCTGTGTTCAGCCAGACTCTCTCCATCTCCACCTGACACTCTGACCCTCTCCTAACCCAGAGTCTCCCCAACTCGTCCTGACACGCTGACCCTCTCCTCACCCAGAGTCTGACCAAATACTACTAACACCCTGACCCTCTCTTCACCCAGAGAATCTCCAACATCTCCCGATACTCTGACCCTCTCCTCACCCAGAGTCTCTCCAACTCCTCCTTACAGTCTGACCCTCTCCTCACCCAGAGTCTCTCAATCTCCTCCTGACACTCTGACCCTCTCCTCACCCAGAGCCTGTCCAACTCCTCCAGACCCCCTGAAACTCTCCTCACCCAGAGTCTGTCCAAAAGCTCCCGACACTCTGACACTCTCCTCACCCTGATTATCTCCAACTCCTCCTGACAGTCTGAACCTCTCCTCACCTGGAGTCTGTCCAACTTCTCCCGCAACAATGACCCTGTCCTCAATCAGAGCCTGTCCATCTCCTCCTGAAACCCTGACCCTCTCTTCACCCAGGGTCTCTCCAACTTCTCCCGCAACACTGACCCTATCCTCAATCAGATCCTGTCCATCTCCTGCTGACACCCTGACCCTCTCCTCACCCAGAGTCTCTCCAACGCCTCCTGACTCTCTTACCCTCTCCTCACCCAAAGTCAGACTAAATCCTCCTGACTCTATGACCCTCTCCTCACCTAGAGTCTGTCCAACTTCTCCTGACAAACTGACCCTCTCCGCACCCAGAGTCTCTCCATCTCCTCCCGAAACCCTGACCCTATGCTTACCGAGAGTCTCTCCATCTCCTCCTGACACTCTGACCCTCTCCTCAACAAGAGTTTCTCCAACTCCTCCCAACAATCTAACCCTCTCCTCACCCAGAGTCTATCCATCTCCTCCTGACACTCTAACCATCTCCTCACCCAGAGACTCTCCATCTCCTCCTGACTCACTGACCCTCTCCTCACCCAGAGTCTGTCCAACTCCTCCTGACACACTGGCCCTCTCCTCACCCAGAGTGTCTCCAAATAATCCTGACCCTCTGACCCTCTCGTCATCTAGAGTCTGTCCAACTTCACCCGACACCTTGACCCTCTCCTCTCCCAGAGCCTGTCCAACTCCTCCTGAGACGCTGACCCTCTCCTCACCCATAGTCTCTCCATCTCCTCCTGACACTCTGACCCTCTCCTCACACAGAATCTGTCCAACTTCTCCCTACACCCTAGCCCTGTGCTCACCCACAGTCACTTCTACTCCTCCTGACACACTGAACCTCTCGTCACCCAGAATCTGTCCAACTCCGCCTGAAAAACTGACACTCTCCACACCCAAAGGGTCTCCAAATCCTCTTGAGGCTCTGACCCTCCCCTCACCAAGAGTCTGTACAACTTCACCCGACACCTTGACCCTCTCCTCTCCCAGAGCCTGTCCAACTCCTCCTGACACTCTGAACCTCTCCTCACCCAGAGTCTCTCCAACTCCTCCAGACACACTGGCCCTCTCCTCACCCAGAGTGTCTCCAAATCCTCCTGACACTCTGACCCTCTCCTCACCTAGAGTCTGTCGAACTTCACCCGACACCTTGAGCCTCTCATCTCCCAGAACCTGTACAACTCATCTAGACACCCTGAACATATCCTTCCCAGAGTCTCTCCAACTCCTCCTGACACTCTGACCCTCTCCTCACCCAGAGAGTGTCCAACTCCTCCTGACAATCTGACCCTCACTGCTCCCAGAGTCTGTCCAACTCCTGCTAACAGCCTGACCCTGTGTTCAGCCAGACTCTCTCCATCTCCACCTGACACTCTGACCCTCTCCTAACCCAGAGTCTCCCCAACTCGTCCTGATACGCTGACCCTCTCCTCACCCAGAGTCTGACCAAATACTACTAACACCCTGACCCTCTCTTCACCCAGAGAATCTCCAACATCTCCCGATACTCTGACCCTCTCCTCACCCAGAGTCTCTCCAACTCCTCCTTACAGTCTGACCCTCTCCTCACCCAGAGTCTCTCAATCTCCTCCTGACACTCTGACCCTCTCCTCACCCAGAGACTCTCCATCTCCTCCTCACACTCTGACCCTCTCCTCACCCAGAGCCTGTCCAACTCCTCCAGACCCCCTGAAACTCTCCTCACCCAGAGTCTGTCCAAAGGCTCCCGACACTCTGACACTCTCCTCACCCAGAGTATCTCCAACTCCTCCTGACAGTCTGAACCTCTCCTCACCTGGAGTCTGTCCAACTTCTCCCGCAACAATGACCCTGTCCTCAATCAGAGCCTGTCCATCTCCTCCTGAAACCCTGATCCTCTCTTCACCCAGGGTCTCTCCAACTTCTCCCGCAACACTGACCCTATCCTCAACCAGAGCCTGTCCATCTGCTGCTGACACCCTGACCCCCTCCTCACCCAGAGTCTCTCCAACGCCTCCTGACACTCTTACCCTCTCCTCACCCAAAGTCAGACTAAATCCTCCTGACTCTATGACCCTCTCCTCACCTAGAGTCTGTCCAACTTCTCCTGACAAATGACCCTCTCCGCACCCAGAGTCTCTCCATCTCCTCCCGAAACCCTGACCCTATGCTTACCGAGAGTCTCTCCATCTCCTCCTGACACTCTGACACTCTCCTCAACAAGAGTTTCTCCAACTCCTCCCAACAATCTAACCCTCTCCTCACCCAGAGTCTATCCATCTCCTCCTGACACTCTAACCATCTCCTCACCCAGAGACTCTCCATCTCCTCCTGACTCACTGACCCTCTCCTCACCCAGAGTCTGTCCAACTCCTCCTGACACACTGGCCCTCTCCTCACCCAGAGTGTCTCCAAATAATCCTGACCCTCTGACCCTCTCCTCATCTAGAGTCTGTCCAACTTCACCCGACACCTTGACCCTCTCCTCTCCCAGAGCCTGTCCAACTCCTCCTGAGACGCTGACCCTCTCCTCACCCATAGTCTCTCCATCTCCTCCTGACACTCTGACCCTCTCCTCACACAGAATCTGTCCAACTTCTCCCTACACCCTAGCCCTGTGCTCACCCACAGTCACTTCTACTCCTCCTGACACACTGAACCTCTCGTCACCCAGAATCTGTCCAACTCCGCCTGAAAAACTGACACTCTCCACACCCAAAGGGTCTCCAAATCCTCTTGAAGCTCTGACCCTCCCCTCACCAAGAGTCTGTACAACTTCACCCGACACCTTGACCCTCTCCTCTCCCAGAGCCTGTCCAACTCCTCCTGAAACTCTGACCCTCTCCTCACCCAGAGTCTCTCCAACTCCTCCAGACACACTGGCCCTCTCCTCACCCAGAGTGTCTCCAAATCCTCCTGACACTCTGACCCTCTCCTCACTTAGAGTCTGTCGAACTTCACCCGACACCTTGAGCCTCTCCTCTCCCAGAACCTGTACAACTCATCTAGACACCCTGAACATATCCTTCCCAGAGTCTCTCCAACTCCTCCTGACAGTCTGACCCTCTCCTCAACCAAAATCTGCCAACTCCTCCTGACACTCTGATCCTCTCCTCACCCAGAATCTGTCCAACGCCTCCTGACACACTGACACCCTGACACTCTCCTCACCCAGAGTCCCTCAAACTCGTCCCGATACCCTGAGCTTCTCCTCACCCAGAGTCTCTCCAGCTCCTCCTGACACTCTGACCCTCTCTTCATCCGGAGTCTCTCCAACTCCTCGCGACACCCTGACCCTCTGCTCAACCGGAGACTGTCCAACTCCTCCTGACACTCTGACCCTCTCCTCACCTAGAGTCTGTCCCACCTCTCCCGACACCCTGACCCTCTGCTCAAACAGAGCCTTTCCAACTCCTCCTGACACTCTGAACCTCTCCTCAACCAGAGGCAGACCAAATCCTCCTGACTCTATGACCCTCTCCTCACCCAGAGTCTGTCCAACTTCTCCCGACAAACTGAACCTCTCCGCACGCAGAGTGTCTCCATCTCCTACCGACACCCTGAAACTCTGCTTACCCAGAGTCTCTCCATCCGCTCGTGACACTCTGACCCTCTCCTCAACCAGAGCCTGTCCAACTCCTCCTAACACCCTCACCCTCTGCTCACCCAGATTCTCTCCATCCGCTCCTGACACTCTGACCCTCTCCTAACCCTGAGTCACTCCAACTCCTCCTGAGACTCTGACACTCTCCTCACCCAGAGACTGTCCAAATCCTCCCGACACTCTGACCCTCTCCTCACCTAGAGTCTCTCCAACTCCACCTTACTCTCTGACCCTCTCCTCACCCAGATTCTCTCCATCTCCTCCTGACACTCTGACCCTCTCCTCACCCAGAGACTCTCCATCTCCTCCTGAAACATTGACCCTCTCCTCACCCAGAGTCTCTCCAACTCCTCCTGACACACTGGCTCTTTCCTCACCCAGAGTGTCTCCAAATCCTCCTCACACTCTGACCCTCTCCTCATCTAGAGGCTGTCCAAATTCACCCGACACCTTGACCCTCTCCTCTCCCAGAGCCTTTCCAACTCCTCCTGAGACCCTGACCCTCTCCTCACCCAGAGTCTCTCCAACTCCTCCTGACACTCTGACCCTCTCCTCAACCAGAGTTTCTCCAACTCCTCCCAACACTCTGACCCTCTCCTCACCAAGAGTCTCTCCATCTACTCCTCACAGTCTGACCCTCTCCTCACCCAGAATCTGTCCAACTTGACCTGACACCCTAGTCCTCTGCTCACGCGCAGTCACTCCTACTCCTCCTGACACGCTGACCCTCTCCTCACCCAGAGTCTGTCCAACTCCGCCTGAAACACTGACACTCTCCTCACCCAATGGGTCTCCAGATCCTCCTGAAGCTCTGACCCTCCCCTCACCAAGAGTCTGTCCAACTTCACCCGACACCTTGACCCTCTCCTCTCCCAGAGCCTGTCCAACTCCTCCAGAAACCCTGACCCTCTCCTCACCGAGAGTCTCTCCAACTCCTCCAGACATTCTGACCCTCTCCTCACCCAAAGTCTCTACAACTCCTCCTGAAAACCTGACCTTCTCCTCACACAGAGTCTGTCCAGCATCTCCCGACACTCTGACCCTCTCCTCACCCAGCGTATCTCCAACTCCTCATGACAGTCTGAAAATCTCCTCACCCAGAGTCTGTCCAACATCTCCTGACACTCTGACCCTCTCCTCACTCAGAGTGTCTTCAAATCCTCCTGACACTCTGACCCTCTCCTCACCTAGAGTCTGTCGAACTTCACCCGACACCTTGAGCCTCTCCTCTCCCAGAACCTGTTCAACTCCTCTAGACACCCTGACCATATCCTTCCCAGAGTCTCTCCAACTCCTCCTGACACTCTGACCCTCTCCTCACCCGGAGTTTCTCCTACTCCTCCTGACACACTGACACTCTCCTCACCCAGAGGGTCTCCAAATCCTCCTTACGCTCTGACCCTATCATCACCTAGAGTCTGTCCAACTTCAACCGACACCTTGACCCTCTCCTCTCCCAGAGCCTGTCCAACAGCTCCCGACACTCTGAAACTCTCCTCACCCAGAGTATCTCCAACTCCTCCTGACAGTCTGAACCTCTCCTCACCTAGAGTCTGTCCAACTTCTCCCGAAACACTGACCCTTTCCTCAAACAGAGCCTGTCCATCTCCTCCTGAAACCCTGACCCTGTCCTCACCCAGAGTCTGACCAAATCCTCTTGACTCCATGACCCTCTCCTCACCCAGAGTCTGTCCAACCTCTCCCAACAAACTAACCCTCTCCGCACCCAGAGTCTCTCCATCTCCTCCCGACACCCTGACCCTCTGCTTACCCAGAGTCTCTCCAACTCCTCCTGTCACTCGGTCCCTCTCCTCAACCAGAGTCTGTCCAAATCCTCCTAACACCCGGAACCTCTGCTCACCCAGATTCTCTCCATCCCCTCCTGACACTCTGACCCTCTCCTAACCCTGTGTCACTCCAACTCCTCCTGACACTCTGACAATCTCCTCTCCCAGAGACTGTCCAACTTCTCCCAACACCCTGACCCTCTCCTCACCCAGAGACTGTCCAACTCTTCCTGACACTCTGACCTTCTCCTCACCCAGAGTCTGTCCAACACCTGCTGACACTGTGACCCTCTCCGCTCCCAGAGTCTGTCCAACTCCTCCTAACACCCTGACCCTGTGTTCAGCCAGATTCTCTCCATCTCCTCCCGACACCCTGCCCCTCTGCTTACCCAGAGTCTCTCCAACTCCTCCTGTCACACTGACCCTCTCCTCAACCAGAGTCTGTCCAACTCCTCCTAACACCCGGACCCTCTGCTCAACCAGATTCTCTCCATCCCCTCCTGACACTCTGACCCTCTCCTCACCCAGAGACTCTCCAACTCCTCCTTACACTCTGAGCCTCTCCTCACCCTGAGTCTCTCCATCTCCTCCTGACACTCTGACCCTCTCCTCACCCAGAGACTATCCATCTCCTCCGCAAACACTGACCTTCTCCTCACCCAGAGTCTGTCCAACTCCTCCTGACACACTGGCCCATTCCTCACCCAGAGTGTCTCCAAATCCTCCTGACACTCTGACCCTCTCCTCACCTAGAGTCTGTCCAACTTCACCCGACACCTGGAGCCTCTCCTCTCCCAGAACCTGTTCAAATCCTCTAGACACCCTCACCATATCCTTCCCAGAGTCACTCCAACTCCTCCTGACACTCTGACCCTCTCCTCACCCGGAGTTTCTCCTACTCCTCCTGACACACTGACACTCTCCTCACCCAGAGGGTCTCCAAATCCTCCTTACGCTCTGACCCTATCATCACCTAGAGTCTGTCCAACTTCAACTGACACCTTGACCCTCTCCTCTCCCAGAGCCTGTCCAACAGCTCCCGACACTCTGAAACTCTCCTCACCCAGAGTATCTCCAACTCCTCCTGACAGTCTGAACCTCTCCTCACCTAGAGTCTGTCCAACTTCTCCCGAAACACTGACCCTTTCCTCAAACAGAGCCTGTCCATCTCCTCCTGAAACCCTGACCCGGTCCTCACCCAGAGTCTGACCAAATCCTCCTGACTCTTTTACCCTCTCCTCACCCAGAGTCTGGCCAAATCCTCCTGACTCTATGACCCTCTCCTCACCCAGAGTCTGTCCAACTTCTCCCAACAAACTGACCCTCTCCGCACCCAGAGTCTCTCCATCTCCTCCCGACACCCTGACCCTCTGCTTACCCAGAGTCTCTCCAACTCCTCCTGTCACTCGGTCCCTCTCCTCAACCAGAGTCTGTCCAAATCCTCCTAACACCCGGAACCTCTGCTCACCCAGATTCTCTCCATCCCCTCCTGACACTCAGACCCTCTCCTAACCCTGTGTCACTCCAACTCCTCCTGACACTCTGACAATCTCCTCTCCCAGAGACTGTCCAACTTCTCCCAACACCCTGACCCTCTCCTCACCCAGAGACTGTCCAACTCTTCCTGACACTGGGACCTTCTCCTCACCCAGAGTCTGTCCAACACCTGCTGACACTCTGACCCTCTCCGCTCCCAGAGTCTGTCCAACTCCTCCTAACATCCTGACCCTGTGTTCAGCCAGATTCTCTCCATCTCCTCCCGACACCCTGCCCCTCTGCTTACCCAGAGTCTCTCCAACTCCTCCTGTCACAATGACCCTCTCCTCAACCAGAGTCTGTCCAACTCCTCCTAACACCCGGACCCTCTGCTCAACCAGATTCTCTCCATCCCCTCCTGACACTCTGACCCTCTCCTCACCCAGAGACTCTCCAACTCCTCCTTATACTCTGAGCCTCTCCTCAACCTGAGTCTCTCCATCTCCTCCTGACACTCTGACCCTCTCCTCACCCAGAGACTATCCATCTCCTCCGGAAACACTGACCCTCTCCTCACCCAGAGTCTGTCCAACTCCTCCTGACACACTGGCCCATTCCTCACCCAGAGTGTCTCCAAATCCTCCTGACACTCTGACCCTCTCCTCATCTAGAGTCTGTCCAACTTCACCTGACACCTTGACCCTCTCTACTCCCAGAGACTGTCCAACTCCTCCTGAGACCCTGACCCTCTCCTCACCCAGAGTCTCTCTAACTCCTCCTGACACTCTGACCCTCTCCTCACCCAGGGTTTCTCCAACTCCTCCCAACACTGTGATCCTCTCCTCATCCAGAGTATCTCCATCTCCTCCTGACACTCTGCCCCTCTCCTCACCCAGAATCTGTCCACCGTATCCTGACACCCTAGCCCTCTGCTCACCCGCAGTCACTCCTACTCCTCCTGACACAATGACCCTCTCCTCACCCAGACTCTGTCCAACTCCTCCTGACACACTGACCCTCTCCTCACCCAGAGTCTGTTCAACTCCGCCTGAAACACTGAAACTCTCCTCACCCAATGGTCTCCATATCCTCCTGACGCTCTGACACTCCCCTCGCCAAGATTCGGTCCAACTTCACCCGACACCTTGACCCTCTCCTCTCCCAGAGCCTGTCCAACTCCTCCAGAAACCCTGACCCTCTCCTCACCCAGAGTCTCTCCAACTCCTCCAGACACTCTGACCCTCTCCTCACCCAAAGTCTCTCCAACTCCTCCTGACAACCTGACCCTCTCCTTACACAGAGTCTGTCCAACATCTCCCGACACTCTGACCCTCTCCTCACCCAGCGTATCTCCAACTCCTCCTGACAGTCTGATAATCTCCTCACCCAGAGTCTGTCCAACATCTCCAGACACTCTGACCCTCTCCTCACGCAGAGTCTCTCCAACTCCTCCTGACACTCTGACCCTCTCCTCACCCAGAGTTTCTCCAACTCCTCCCAACACTGTGACCCTCTCCTCACCCAGAGTCTCTCCATCTCCTCCTGACACTCTGACCCTCTCCTCACCCAAAGTCTCTCCAACTCCTCCTGACAACCTGACCCTCTCCTCACACAGAGTCTGTCCAACATCTCCAGACACTCTGACCCTCTCCTCACCCAGAGTCTCTCCAACTCCTCCTGACACTCTGACCCTCTCCTCACCCAGAGTTTCTCCAACTCCTCCCAACACTGTGACCCTCTCCTCACCCAGAGTCTCTCCATCTCCTCCTGACACTCTGACCCTCTCCTCACCCAGAATCTGTCCACCGTATCCTGACACCCTAGCCCTCTGCTCACCCGCATTCACTCCTACTCCACCTGACACACTGACCCTCTCCTCACCCAGAGTCTGTCCAACTCCTCCTGACACACTGACCCTCTCCTCACCCAGAGTCTGTTCAACTCCGCCTGAAACACTGAAACTCTCCTCACCCAATGCTCTCCAAATCCGCCTGAATCTCTGACCCTCCCCTCACCAAGAGTCTGTCCAACTTCACCCGACACCTTGACCCTCTCCTCTCCCAGAGCCTGTCCAACTCCTCCAGAAACCCTGACCCTCTCCTCACCCAGAGTCTCTCCAACTCCTCCTGACAACCTGACCCTCTCCTCACACAGAGTCTGTCCAACATCTCCAGACACTCTGACCCTCTCCTCACCCAGAGTGTCTCAAACTAATCCTGACACTCTGACCCTCTCCTCACCCAGAGTCTATCCATCTCCTCCTGACACACTGACCCTCTCCTCAACCAGAGTCTGTCCAACTCCTCCTGACACACTGGCCCTCTCCTCACCCAGAGTGTCTCCAAATCCTCCTGACACTCTGACCCTCTCCTCACCTAGAGTCTGTCCAACTTGACCCGACACCTTGAGCCTCTCCTCTCCCAGAACCTGTTCAACTCCTCTAGACACCCTGACCATATCCTTCCCAGAGTCTCTCCAAATCCTCCTGACACTCTGACCCTCTCCTCAGCCGGAGGTTCTGCTAATCCTCCTGTCAATCTGACCCTCTCCTCACCCAGAGTCTGTCCAACTCCTCCTGACACACGGGCCCTCTCCTCACCCAGAGTGTCTCCAAATCCTCCTGACAATCTGACCCTCTCCTCACCTAGAGTCTGTCCAACTTCACCCGACACCTTGAGCCTCTCCTCTCCCAGAACCTGTTCAACTCCTATAGACACCCTGACCATATCCTTCCCAGAGTCACTCCAACTCCTCCTGACACTCTGACCCTCTCCTCACCCGGAGTTTCTCCTACTCCTCCTGACACACTGACACTCTCCTCACCCAGAGGGTCTCCAAATCCTCCTTACGCTCTGACCCTCTCATCACCTAGAGTCTGTCCAACTTCAACTGACACCTTGAACCTCTCCTCTCCCAGAGCCTGTCCAACAGCTCCCGACACTCTGAAACTCTCCTCACCCAGAGTATCTCCAACTCCTCCTGACAGTCTGAACCTCTCCTCACCTAGAGTCTGTCCAACTCCTCCCGAAACACTGACCCTTTCCTCAAACAGAGCCTGTCCATCTCCTCCTGAAACCCTGACCCTGTCCTCACCCAGAGTCTGACCAAATCCTCCTGACTCTTTTACCCTCTCCTCACCCAGAGTCTGACCAAATCCTCTTGACTCTATGACCCTCTCCTCACCCAGAGTCTGTCCAACTTCTCCCAACAAACTGACCCTCTCCGCATCCAGAGTCTCTCCATCTCCTTCCGACACCCTGACCCTCTGCTTACCCAGTGTCTCTCCAACTCCTCCTGTCACTCTCACCCTCTCCTCAACCAGAGTCTGTCCAACTCCTCCTTACACTCTGACCCTCTCCTCACCCTGAGTCTCTCCATCTCCTCCTGACACTCTGACCCTCTCCTCACCTAGAGTCTGTCCAACTTGACCCGACACCTTGAGCCTCTCCTCTCCCAGAACCTGTTCAACTCCTCTAGACACCCTGACCATATCCTTCCCAGAGTCTCTCCAAATCCTCCTGACACTCTGACCCTCTCCTCAGCCGGAGGTTCTGCTAATCCTCCTGTCAATCTGACCCTCTCCTCGCCCAGAGTCTGTCCAACTCCTCCTGACACACGGGCCCTCTCCTCACCCAGAGTGTCTCCAAATCCTCCTGACAATCTGACCCTCTCCTCACCTAGAGTCTGTCCAACTTCACCCGACACCTTGAGCCTCTCCTCTCCCAGAACCTGTTCAACTCCTATAGACACCCTGACCATATCCTTCCCAGAGTCACTCCAACTCCTCCTGACACTCTGACCCTCTCCTCACCCGGAGTTTCTCCTACTCCTCCTGACACACTGACACTCTCCTCACCCAGAGGGTCTCCAAATCCTCCTTACGCTCTGACCCTCTCATCACCTAGAGTCTGTCCAACTTCAACTGACACCTTGAACCTCTCCTCTCCCAGAGCCTGTCCAACAGCTCCCGACACTCTGAAACTCTCCTCACCCAGAGTATCTCCAACTCCTCCTGACAGTCTGAACCTCTCCTCACCTAGAGTCTGTCCAACTCCTCCCGAAACACTGACCCTTTCCTCAAACAGAGCCTGTCCATCTCCTCCTGAAACCCTGACCCTGTCCTCACCCAGAGTCTGACCAAATCCTCCTGACTCTTTTACCCTCTCCTCACCCAGAGTCTGACCAAATCCTCTTGACTCTATGACCCTCTCCTCACCCAGAGTCTGTCCAACTTCTCCCAACAAACTGACCCTCTCCGCATCCAGAGTCTCTCCATCTCCTTCCGACACCCTGACCCTCTGCTTACCCAGTGTCTCTCCAACTCCTCCTGTCACTCTCACCCTCTCCTCAACCAGAGTCTGTCCAACTCCTCCTTACACTCTGACCCTCTCCTCACCCTGAGTCTCTCCATCTCCTCCTGACACTCTGACCCTCTCCTCACCCAGAGACTATCCATCTCCTCCGGAAACACTGACCCTCTCCTCACCCAGAGTCTGTCCAACACCTCCTGACACACTGGCCCATTCCTCACCCAGAGTGTCTCCAAATCCTCCTGACACTCTGACCCTCTCCTCATCTAGACTCTGTCCAACTTCACCTGACACCTTGACCCTCTCCTCTCCCAGAGACTGTCCAACTCCTCCTGAGACCCTGAACCTCTCCTCACCCAGAGTCTCTCCAACTCCTCCTGACACTCTGACCCTCTCCTCACCCAGAGTTTCTCCAACTCCTCCCAACACTGTGACCCTCTCCTCACCCAGAGTATCTCCATCTCCTCCTGACACTCTGACCCCCTCCTCACCCAGAATTTGTCCACCGTCTCCTGACACCCTAGCCCTCTGCTCACCCACAGTCACTCCTACTCCTCCTGACACAATGACCCTCTCCTCACCCAGACTCTGTCCAACTCCTTCTGTCACACTGACCCTCTCCTCACCCAGAGTCTTTTCAACTCCGCCTGAAACACTGAAACTCTCCTCACCCAATGGGTCTCCAAATCCTCCTGACGCTCTGACCCTCCCCTCACCAAGAGTCGGTCCTACTTCACCATACACCTTGACCCTCTCCTCTCCCAGAGCCTGTCCAACTCCTCCAGAAACCCTGACCCTCTCCTCACCCAGAGTCTCTCCAACTCCTCCAGACACTCTGACCTTCTCCTCACCCAAAGTCTCTCCAACTCCTCCTGACAACCTGACCCTCTCCTCACACAGAGTCTGTCCAACATCTCCCGACACTCTGACCCTCTCCTCACCCAGTGTATCTCCAACTCATCCTGACAGTCTGATAATCTCCTCACCCAGAGTCTGTCCAACATCTCCAGACACTCTGACCCTCTCCTCACCGAGAGTCTCTCCATCTCCTCCTGACACACTGACCCTCTCCTCACCCAGAGTCTGTCCAACTCCTCCTGACACACTGGCCCTCTCCTGACCTAGAGTTTCTCCAAATCCTCCTGACACTCTGACCCTCTCCTCACCTAGAGTCTGTCCAACTTCACCCGACACCTTGAGCCTCTCCTCTCCCAGAACCTGTTCAACTCCTCTAGACACCCTCACCATATCCTTCCCAGAGTCTCTCCAACTCCTCCTTACACTCTGACCCTCTCCTCACCCGGAGTTTCTCCTACTCCTCCTGACAAACTGACACTGTCCTCACCCAGAGGGTCTCCAAATCCTCCTCACGCTCTGACCCTATCATCACCCAGAGTCTGTCCAACTTCAACTGACACCTTGACCCTCTCCTCTCCCAGAGCCTGTCCAACAGCTCCCGACACTCTGAAACTCTCCTCACCCAGAGTATCTCCAACTCCTCTCCTCCTGACAGTCTGAACCTCTCCTCACCTAGAGTCTGTCCAACATCTCCCGAAACACTGACCCTTTCCTCAAACAGTGCCTGTCCATCTCCTCCTGAAACCCTGACCCTGTCCTCACCAAGAGTCTGACCAAATCCTCCTGACTCTTTTACCCTCTCCTCACCCAGAGTCTGACCACATCCTCTTTTCTCTATGACCCTCTCCTCACCCAGAGTCTGTCCAACTTCTCCCAACAAACTGACCCTCTCTGCACCCAGAGTCTCTCCATCTCCTCCTGACCCCCTGACCTTCTGCTTACCCAGAGTCTCTCCAACTCCTCCTGTCACTCTGACCCTCTCTTCAACCAGAGTCTGTCCAAATCCTCCTAACACCCGGACCCTCTGCTCACCCAGATTCTCTCCATCCCCTCCTGTCACTCTGACCCTCTCCTAACCCTGAGTCACTCCAACTCCTCCTGACACTCTGACAATCTCCTCTCCCAGAGACTGTCCACCTTCTCCCAACACCCTGACCCTCTCCTCACCCAGAGACTGTCCAACTCTTCCTGACACTCTGACCCTCTCCTCACCCAGAGTCTGTCCAACACCTGCTGACACTCCTATCTTCTCCGCTCCCAGAGCCTGTCCAACTCCTCCTAACACCCTGACCCTGTGTTCAGCCAGAATCTCTTCATCTCCTCCTGACACCCTGACCCTCTGCTTGCCCAGAGTCTCTCCAACTCCTCTGTCACTCTGACCCTCTCCTCAACCAGAGTCTGTCCAACTCCTCCTAACACCCGGACCCTCTGCTCACCCAGATTCTCTTCATCCCCTCCTGACACTCTGACCCTCTCCTAACCCTGAGTCACTCCAACTCCTCCTGACACTCTAACAATCTCCTCACCCAGAGAAAGTCCAATTTCTCACAACACCTTGACCCTCTCTTCACCCAGAGACTGTCCAACTCCTCCTGACACTCTGACCCTCTCCTCACCCAGAGTCTGTCCAACACCTGCTGACACTCTGACCCTCTCCGCTCCCAGAGTCTGTCCAACTCCTCCTAACACCCTGAGCCTGTGTTCAGCCAGATTCTCTCCATCTCCCCCGGACACTCTGACCCTCTCCTAACCCAGAGTCTCTCCAACTCCTCCTGACACTCTGACCCTCTCCTCAACCAGAGACTGTCCAAATCCTCCTAACAATCTGACCCTCTGCTCACACAGATTCTCTCCATCCCCTCCTGACACTCTGACCCTCTCCTAACTCTGAGTCACTCCACCTCCTACGTACCCTCTGACATTCTCCTCACCCAGAGTCTGTCCAACTTCTCCTGACACCCTAGCCCTCTGATCACCCGGAATCTCTCCTACTTCTCCTGACACACTGATCCTCTCCTCACCCAGAGTCTGTCCATATCCTCCTGACACACTGACACTATCCTCAACCAGAGGGTCTCCAAATCCTCCTGAGGCTCTGACCCTCTCCTCACCTAGAGTCTGTCCAACTTCAACCGACACCCTGACCCTCTCCTCTCCCTGAGCCTGTCCAACTCCTCCAGACACCCTTAAACTCTTCTCACACAGATAATGTCCAACAGCTCCCGACACTCTGACCCTCTCCTCAACCAGTTTATCTCCAACTCCTCCTGACAGTCTGAACCTCTCCTCACCTAGAGTCTGTCCAACTTCTCCCGAAACACTGACCCTTTCCTCAACCAGAGCCTGTCCATCTCCTCCTGAAAGCCAGACCCTCTCCTCACCCAGAGTCTGACCAAATCCTCCTGACTCAATGACCCTCTCCTCACCCTGAGTCTGACACAATCCTCCTGACTCTTTGACACTCTCCTCACCCAGATTCTGTCCAACTTCTCCCGACAAACTGACCCTCTCCGCACCCAGAGTCTCTCCATCTCCTCCCGACACCCTGACCCTTTGCATACCCAGAGACTCTCCATCTCCTCCTGACACTCTGACCCTCTCCTCAACCAGAGTCTGTCCAACTCCTCCTAAAACCCTGACCCTCTGCTCACCCAGATTCTCTCCATCCCCTCCTGACACTCTGACCCTCTCCTAACCCTGAGTCACTCCAACTCCTCCTGACACTCCTACAATCTCCTCACCCAGAGACTGTCCAACTTCTCCCAACACCCTGACCCTCTCCTCACCCAGAGACTGTCCAACTCCTCCTGACGCTCTGACCCTCTCCGCTCCCAGAGTCTGTCCAACTCCTCCTAACACCCTGACCCTGTGTTCAGCCAGATTCTCTCCATCTCCCCCGGACACTCTGACCCTCTCCTAACCCAGAGTCTCTCCAACTCCTCCTGACACTCTGACCCTCTCCTCAACCAGAGACTGTCCAAATCCTCCTAACAATCTGACCCTCTGCTCACACAGATTCTCTCCATCCCCTCCTGACACTCTGACCCTCTCCTAACTCTGAGTCACTCCACCTCCTACGTACCCTCTGACATTCTCCTCACCCAGAGTCTGTCCAACTTCTCCTGACACCCTAGCCCTCTGATCACCCGGAATCTCTCCTACTTCTCCTGACACACTGATCCTCTCCTCACCCAGAGTCTGTCCATATCCTCCTGACACACTGACACTATCCTCAACCAGAGGGTCTCCAAATCCTCCTGAGGCTCTGACCCTCTCCTCACCTAGAGTCTGTCCAACTTCAACCGACACCCTGACCCTCTCCTCTCCCTGAGCCTGTCCAACTCCTCCAGACACCCTTAAACTCTTCTCACACAGATAATGTCCAACAGCTCCCGACACTCTGACCCTCTCCTCAACCAGTTTATCTCCAACTCCTCCTGACAGTCTGAACCTCTCCTCACTAGAGTCTGTCCAACTTCTCCCGAAACACTGACCCTTTCCTCAACCAGAGCCTGTCCATCTCCTCCTGAAAGCCAGACCCTCTCCTCACCCAGAGTCTGACCAAATCCTCCTGACTCAATGACCCTCTCCTCACCCAGAGTCTGACACAATCCTCCTGACTCTTTGACACTCTCCTCACCCAGATTCTGTCCAACTTCTCCTGACAAACTGACCCTCTCCGCACCCAGAGTCTCTCCATCTCCTCCCGACACCCTGACCCTTTGCATACCCAGAGACTCTCCATCTCCTCCTGACACTCTGACCCTCTCCTCAACCAGAGTCTGTCCAACTCCTCCTAAAACCCTGACCCTCTGCTCACCCAGATTCTCTCCATCCCCTCCTGACACTCTGACCCTCTCCTAACCCTGAGTCACTCCAACTCCTCCTGACACTCCTACAATCTCCTCACCCAGAGACTGTCCAACTTCTCCCAACACCCTGACCCTCTCCTCACCCAGAGACTGTCCAACTCCTCCTGACGCTCTGACCCTCTCCTCAGCCAGAGTCTGTCCCATCCTCCTAACAACCTGACCCTGTGTTCAGCCAGATTCTCTCCATCTCCTCCAGACACTCTGACCCTCTCCTAACCCAGAGTCTCTCCAACTCCTCCTGACACTCTGAACCTCTCCTCACCCAGAGTCTGACCAACTACTACAAACAACGTGACCCTCTCTTCACCCAGAGTCTCTCCAACACCTCCTGACAGCCTGACCCTCTCCTCACCCAGAGTCTCTCCAACATCTCCCGACTCTCTGACCCTTTCTTCCCCGAGAGTCGCTCCAACTCCTCCTTACACTCTGACCCTCACCTCACCCAGAGTCTCTCCATCTCCTCCTGAAACTCTGACCCTCTCCTCACCTAGACAACTCTCCATCTCCTCGTGACACACTGACCCTCTCCTCTCCCAGTGCCTGTCCAACTGCTCCTGACACCCTGACGCTCTCCTCACCCAGAGTCTCTCCAACTCCTCCTGACACTCTGACCCTCTCCTCACCCAGAGTTTCTCCAACTCCTCCCAACACTCTGACCCTCTCCTCACTCAGAGTCTGTCCAACTTCTCCTGACACCCTAGCCCTCTGCTCACCCGGAGTCTCTCCTACTCCTCCTGACACACTGACCCTCTCCTCACCCAGAGTCTGTCCAACTCCTCCTGACACTCTTACAATCTCCTCACGCAGAGACTGTCCAACTTCTCCCAACACCCTGACCCTCTCCTCACCCAGAGACTGTCCAACTCCTCCTGGTGCTCTGACCCTCTCCACTCCCAGAGTCTGTCCCATCCTCCTAACACCCTGACCCTGTGTTCAGCCAGATTCTCTCCATCTCCTCCAGACACTCTGACCCTCTCCTAACCCAGGGTCTCTCCAACTCCTCCTGACACTCTGACCCTCTCTTCACCCAGAGACTATCCAACTCCTCCTGACACTCTGACCCTCTCCTCACCCAGAGTCTGTCCAAAACCTGCTGACACTGTGACCCTCTCCGCTCCCAGAGTCTGTCCCATCCTCCTAACACCCTGACCCTGTGTTCAGCCAGATTCTCTCCATCACCTCCAGACACTCTGACCCTCTCCTAACCCAGAGTCTCTCCAACTCCTCCTGACACTCTGACCCTCTCCTCACCCAGAGTCTGACCAACTACTACAAACAACGTGACCCTCTCTTCACCCAGAGTCTCTCCAACACCTCCTGACAGCCTGACCCTCTCCTCACCCAGAGTCTGTCCAACATCTCCCGACACTCTGACCCTTTCCTCACCCAGAGTCGCTCCAACTCCTCCTTACACTCTGACCCTCACCTCACCCAGAGTCTCTCCATCTCCTCCTGACACTCTGACCCTCTCCTCACCCAGAAACTCTCCATCTCCTCGTGACACACTGACCCTCTCCTCTCCCAGTGCCTGTCCAACTGCTCCTGACACCCTTACCCTCTCCTCACCCAGAGTCTCTCCAACTCCTCCTGACACTCTGACCCTCTCCTCACCCAGAGTTTCTCCAACTCCTCCCAACACTCTGACCCTCTCCTCACCCAGAGTTTGTCCAACTTCTCCTGACATCCTAGCCCTCTGCTCACCTGGAGTCTCTCCTACTCCTCCTGACACACTGACCCTCTCCTCACCCAGAGTCTGTCCAACTCCTCCAGAAACACTGACACTCTCCTCACCCAATTGGTCTCCAAATCCTCCTGACACTCTGACCCTCTCCTCACCCAGATTATCTCCAACTCCTCCTGACAGTCTGAACATCTCCTCACCTAGAGCCTGTCCATCTCCTCCTGAAACCCTGACCCTCTCCTCACCCAGAGTCTCTCCAACTCCTCCTTACACTCTGACCCTCTCCTCACCCAATGTCTCCCCAACTCCTCCTGACAACCTGACCCTCTCCTCACTCAGAGTCTGACCAACTAATACTAACAACGTGACCCTCTCTTCACCCAGAGTCTCTCCAACTCCTCCTGACAGCCTGACCCTCTCCTCACCCAGAGTCTCTCCAACATCTCCCGACACTCTGACCCTTTCCTCACCCAGAGTCGCTCCAACTCCTCCTTACACTCTGACCCTCTCCTCACCAAGAGTCTCTCCAGCTCCTCCTGACACTCTGACCCTTTCCTCACCCAGAGTTTCTCCAACTCCTTCCAACACTCTGACCCTCTTCTCACCCAGAGTTTCTCCATCTCCTCCTGACACTCTGACCCTCTCCTCACCCAGAGTCTGTCCAACTTCTCCTGACACCCTAGCCCTCTGCTCACCCGGAGACTCTCCTACTCCTCCTGACACACTGACCCTCTCTTCACCCAGAGTCTGTCCAACTCCTCCTGAAACACTGACACTCTCCTCACCCAATTGGTCTCCAAATCCTCCTGATGCTGTGACCCTCTCCTCACCTAGAGTCTGTCCAACTTCACCCGACACCTTGAGCCTCTCCTCTCCCAGAACCTGTACAACTCATCTAGACACCCTGAACATATCCTTCCCAGAGTCTCTCCAACTCCTCCTGACAGTCTGACCCTCTCCTCAACCAAAATCTGCCAACTCCTCCTGACACTCTGATCCTCTCCTCACCCAGAATCTGTCCAACGCCTCCTGACACACTGACACCCTGACACTCTCCTCACCCAGAGTCCCTCAATCTCGTCCCGACACCCTGAGCTTCTCCTCACCCAGAGTCTCTCCAGCTCCTCCTGACACTCTGACCCTCTCTTCATCCGGAGTCTCTCCAACTCCTCGTGACAACCTAAACCTCTCCTCACCCAGAGTCTCTCCAACTCCTCGCAACACCCTGACCCTCTCCTCAACCGGAGACTGTCCAACTCCTCCTGACACTCTGACCCTCTCCTCACCCATAGTCTGTCCAACACCTGCTGACACTCTGACCCTCTCCGCTCCCAGCGTCTGTCCAACTCCTCCTAACACCCTGACCCTGTGTTTAGCCAGATTCTCTCCATCTCCTCCGGACACTCTGACCCTCTCCTAACCCAGAGACTCGCCAACTCCTCCTGACACTCTGACCCTCTCCTCACCCAGAGTCTGTCCAACACCTGCTGACACTCTGACCCTCTCCGCTCCCAGAGTCTGTCCAAATCCTCCTAACACTCTGACCCTCTGCTCACCCAGATTCTCTCCATCCCCTCCTGACACTCTGACCCTCTCCTAACCCTGAGTCACTCCAACTACTACTGACCCTCTGACATTCTCCTCACCCAGAGTCTGTCCAACTTCTCCTGACACCCTAGCCCTCTGATCACCCGGAGTCTCTCCTACTTCTCCTGACACACTGACCCTCTCCCCACCCAGAGTCTGTCCATATCCTCCTGGCACACTGACACTATCCTCAACCAGAGGGTATCCAAATCCTCCTGACACTTTGACCCTCTCCTCTCCCTGAGCCTGTCCAACTCCTCCAGACACCCTGAAACTCACCTCACACAGATAATGTCCAACAGCTCCCGACAATCTGACCCTCTCCTCAACCAGTTTATCTCCAACTCCTCCTGACAGTCTGAACTTCTCCTCACCTAGAGTCTGTCCAAATTCTCCCAAAACACTGACCCTTTCCTCAACCAGAGCCTGTCCATCTCCTCCTGAAACCCTGACCCTCTCCTCACCCAGAGTCTGACCAAATCCTCCTGACTCAATGACCCTCTCCTCACCCAGAATCTGTCACAATCCTCCTGACTCTTTGACCCTCTCCTCACCCAGATTCTGTCCAACTTCTCCCGACAAACTGACCCTCTCCGCACCCAGAGTCTCTCCATCTCCTCCCGACACACTGACCCTTTGCATACCCAGAGACTCTCCATCTCCTCCTGACACTCTGACCCTCTCCTCAGCCAGAGTCTGTCCAACTCCTCCTAACACCCTGACCCTCTGCTCACCCAGATTCTCTCCATCCCCTCCTGACACTCTGACCCTCTCCTAACCCTGAGGCACTCCAACTCCTCCTGACACTCTTACAATCTCCTCACCCAGAGACTGTCCAACTTCTCCCAACACCCTGACCCTCTCCTCATCCAGAGACTTTCCAACTCCTCCTGACACTCTGACCCTCTCCTCACCCAGAGTCTGTCCAACACCTGCTGACACTGTGACCCTCTCCGCTCCCAGAGTCTGTCCCATCCTCCTAACACCCTGACCCTGTGTTCAGCCAGATTCTCTCCATCTCCTCCGGACACTCTGACCCTCTCCTAACCCAGAGTCTCTCCAACTCCTCCTGACACTCTGAACCTCTCCTCACCCAGAGTCTGACCAACTACAACACACAACGTGACCCTCTCTTCACCCAGAGTCTCTCCAACACCTCCTGACAGCCTGACCCTCTCCTCACCCAGAGTCTCTCCAACATTTCCCGACACTCTGACCCTTTCCTCACCCAGAGTCGCTCCAACTCCTCCTTATACTCTGACCCTCACCTCACCCAGAGTCTCTCCATCTCCTCCTGACACTCTGACCCTCTCCTCACCCAGAAACTCTCCATCTCCTCGTGACACACTGACCCTCTCCTCTCCCAGTGCCTGTCCAACTGCTCCTGACACCCTGACCCTCTCCTCACCCAGAGTCTCTCCAACTCCTCCTGACACTCTGACCCTCTCCTCACCCAGAGTTTCTCCAACTCCTCCCAACACTCTGACCCTCTCCTCACCCAGAGTCTGTCCAACTTCTCCTGACATCCTAGCCCTCTGCTCACCCGCAGTCTCTCCTACTCCTCCTGACACACTGACCCTCTCCTCACCCAGAGTCTGTCCAACTCCTCCTGAAACACTGACACTCTCCTCACCCAATTGGTCTCCAAATCCTCCTGACACTCTGACCCTCTCCTCACCCAGATTATCTCCAACTCCTCCTGACATTCTGAACATCTCCTCACCTAGAGTCTGTCCATCTTTTCCCGAAACACTGACCCTATCCTCAGCCAGAGTCTCTCCAACTCCTCCTGAAACACTGACACTCTCCTCACCCAATTGGACTCCAAATCCTCCTGACACTCTGACCCTCTCCTCACCCAGATTATCTCCCACTCCTCCTGACAGTCTGAACATCTCTTCACCTAGAGCCTGTCCATCTCCTCCTGAAACCCTGACCCTCTCCTCACCCAGAGTCTCTCCAACTCCTCCTGACACTCTGACAATCTCCTCACCCAATGTCTCCCCAACTCCTCCTGACAACCTGGCCCTCTCCTCACTCAGAGTCTGACCAACTAATACTAACAATGTGACCCTCTCTTCACCCAGAGTCTCTCCAACTCGTCCTGACACTCTGACCTTCTCCTCACCCAGAGTTTCTCCAACTCGTCCCAACACTCTGACCCTCTTCTCACCCAGAGTTTCTCCATCTCCTCCTGACACTCTGACCCACCCCTCACCCAGAGTCTGTCCAACTTCTCCTGACACCCTAGCCCTCTGCTCACACGGAGACTCTCCTACTCCTCCTCACACACTGACCCTCTCCTCACCCAGAGTCTGTCCAACTCCTCCTGAAACACTGACACTCTCCTCACCCAATTGGTCTCCAAATCCTCCTAATGCTGTGACCCTCTCCTCACCTAGAGTCTGTCCAACTTCACCCGAGACCTTGACCCTCACCTCTCCCAGAGCCTGTCCAACTCCTCCAGACACCCTGACCCTCCTCACCCAGAGTCTGTCCAACTTCTCCTGACACCCTAGCCCTCTGCTCACCCGGAGTCTCTCCTACTCCTCCTGACTCACTGACCCTCTCCTCTCCCAGCGTCTGTCCAACTCCTCTTGACACACTGACTCTCTTCTCACCCAGAGGGTCTCCAAATCCTCCTGACACTCTGACCCTCTCCTCACCCAATGTCTCCCCAACTCCTGCTGACAACCTGACCCTCTCCTCCCCCAGAGGGTCTCCAAATCCTCCTGACACACTGACCCTCTCCTCACCCAGATTATCTCCAACTCCTCCTGACAGTCTGAACCACTCCTCACCTAGAGACTGTCCATCTTCTCCCGAAACAATGACCCATTCCTCAACCACAGCCTGTCCATCTCCTCCTGAAACCCTGACCCTCTCCTCACCTAGAGTCTGTCCAACTCCTCCTGACACTCTGACCCTCTCCTCACCCAGAGTCTGACCAAATCCTCCTGACTCCATGACCCTCTCCTCACCCAGAGTCTGACCAAATCCTCCTGACTCTTTGACCCTCTCCTCACCCAGAGTCTGTCCAACTTCTCCCAACAAAATGACTCGCTCAGCACCCAGAGTCTCTCCATCTCCTCCTGACACCCTGAGCCTCTGCCCCCCCAAGGTTCTCTCCAGCCCCTCCTGACACTCTGACCCTCTCCTAACCCTGAGTCACTCCAACTCCTCCTGACACTCTGACAATCTCCTCACCCAGAGACTGTCCAACTTCTCCCAACATCCTGACCCTCTCCTCACCCAGAGAAGGTCCAACTCCTCCTGACACTCTGACCCCCTCCTCACCCAGATTCTGTCCAACTCCTCCTGACACTCTGACCCACTCCTCACCTAGAGTCTGTCCCACTCCTCCTAACAACCTGACCCTGTGTTCAGCCAGATTCTCTCCATCTCCTCCTGACACTCTGACCCTCTCCTAACCCAGAGTCTCTCCATCTCCTCCTGACACTCTGACCCTCTCCTCACCCAGAGTCTGACCAACTACTACTAACACCCTGACCCTCTCTTCAGCCAGAGTCTCTCCAACTCCTCCTGACAGCCTGACCCTCTCCTCACCCAGAGTCTCTCCAACATCTCTCAACACACTGAGCCGCTCCTCACCCAGAGTCTCTCCAACTCCTCCTGACACTCTGACCCTCTCCTCAACCAGAGTCTCTCCAAATCCTCCTGACACTCTGACCCTCTCCTCATCTAGAGTCTGTCCAACATCACCCAACACCTTGACCCTCTCCTCTCCCAGTGCCTGTCCAACTCCTCCTGACACACTGACCCTCTCCTCACCCAGAGTCTCTCCAACTCCTCCTGACACTCTGACCCTCTCCTCACCCAGAGTTTCTCCAACTCCTCCCATCACTCGGACCCTCTCCTCACCCAGAGTCTCTCCATCTCCTCCAGACACTGAGACCATCTCCTCACCCAGAGTCTGTCGAACTTCTCCTGACACCCTAGCCCTCTGCTCACCCGGAGTCTCACCTACTCCTCCTGACACTCTGACCCTCTCCTCACCCAGAGTCTGTCCAACTCCTCCTGACACTCTGACCCTCTCCTCACCCACAGTCTGACCAAATCCTCCTGACTCCATGACCCTCTCCTCACCCAGAGTCTGACCAAATCCTCCTGACTCTTTGACCCTCTCCTCACCCAGAGTCTCTCCATCTCCTCCCGACACCCTGACCTTCTGCTAACCCAGATTCTCTCTATCCCCTCCTGACACTCTGACCCTCTCCTAACATTGAGTCACTCCAACTCCTCCTGACTCTCTGACAATCACCTCACCCAGAGGCTGTACAACTTCTCCCTACATCCTGACCCTCTCCTCACCCAGAGACTGTCCAACTCCTCCTGACACTCTGACCCCCTCCTCACCCAGAGTCTGTCTAACACCTCCTGACACTCTGACCCTCTCCGCTCCCATAGTCTGTCCAACTCCTCCTAACACCATGACCCTGTGTTCATCCAGATTCTCTCCATCTCCTCCGGACACTCTGACCCTCTCCTAACCCAGAGTCTCTCCAACTCCTCCTGACAAACTGACATTCTCCTCAGCCAGAGTCTGTCCAACTCCTCCTAACACCCTGAACCTCTGCTCACCCAGATTCTCTCCATCCCCTCCTGACACTCTGACCCTCTCCTAACCCTGAGTCACTCCAACTCCTCCTGACACTCTTACAATCTCCTCACCCAGAGACTTTCCAACTTCTCCCAACACCCTGACCCTCTCCTCACCCAGAGACTTTCCAACTCCTCCTGACACTCTGACCCTCTCCTCACCCAGAGTCTGTCCAACACCTGCTGACACTGTGGCCCTCTCCGCTCCCAGAGTCTGTCCCATCCTCCTAACACCCTGACCCTGTGTTCAGCCAGATTCACTCCATCTCCTCCAGACACTCTGACCCTCTCCTAACCCAGAGTCTCTCCAACTCCTCCTGACACTCTGAAACTCTCCTCACCCAGAGTCTGACCAACTACTACAAACAACGTGACCCTCTCTTCACCCAGAGACTCTCCAACACCTCCTGACAGCCTGACCCTCTCCTCACCCAGAGTCTCTCCAACATGTCCTGACACTCTGACCCTTTCCTCACCCAGAGTCGCTCCAACTCCTCCTTACACTCTGACCCTCACCTCACCCAGAGTCTCTCCATCTCCTCCTGACACTCTGACCCTCTCCTCACCCAGAAACTCTCCATCTCCTCGTGACACACTGACCCTCTCCTCACCCAGAGTCTCTCCATCTCCTCCCGACACCCTGACCCTCTGCTCCCCCAGGTTCTCTCCAGCCCCTCCTGACACTCTGATGCTCTCCTATCCCTGAGTCACTCCAACTCCTCCTGACACTCTGACAATCTCCTCACCCAGAGACTGTCCAACTTCTCCCAACATCCTGACCCTCTCCTCACCCAGAGACTGTCCAACTCCTCCTGACACTCTGACCCCCTCCTCACCCAGATTCTGTCCAACACCTCCTGACACTCTGAACCTCTCCTAACCCAGAGTCACTCAAACTCCTCCTGACACTCTGACACTCTCCTCATCCAGAGTCTGTCCTACTTCTCCCAACACCGTGACCCTCTCCTCACCCAGAGACTGTCCAACTCCTCCTGACACTCTGACCCACTCCTCACCTAGAGTCTGTCCCACTCCTCCTAACAACCTGACCCTGTGTTCAGCCAGATTCTCTCCATCTCCTCCTGACACTCTGACCCTCTCCTAACCCAGAGTCTCTCCAACTCCTCCTGACACTCTGACCCTCTCCTCACCCAGAGTCTGACCAACTACTACTAACACCCTGACCCTCTCTTCAGCCAGAGTCTCTCCAACTCCTTCTGACAGCCTGACCCTCTCCTCACCCAGAGTCTGACCAAATCCTCCTGACTCAATGACCCTCTCCTCAACCAGAATCTGTCACAATCCTCCTGACTCTTTGACCCTCTCCTCACCCAGATTCTGTCCAACTTCTCCCGACAAACTGACCCTCTCCGCACCCAGAGTCTCTCCAACTCCTCCCGACACACTGACCCTTTGCATACCCAGAGACTCTCCATCTCCTCCTGACACTCTGACCCTCTCCTCAGCCAGAGTCTGTCCAACTCCTCCTAACACCCTGACCCTCTGCTCACCCAGATTCTCTCCATCCCCTCCTGACACTCTGACCCTCTCCTAACCCTGAGGCACTCCAACTCCTCCTGACACTCTTACAATCTCCTCACCCAGAGACTGTCCAACTTCTCCCAACACCCTGACCCTCTCCTCACCCAGAGACTTTCCAACTCCTCCTGACACTCTGACCCTCTCCTCACCCAGAGTCTGTCCAACACCTGCTGACACTGTGACCCTCTCCGATCCCAGAGTCTGTCCCATCCTCCTAACACCCTGACCCTGTGTTCAGCCAGATTCTCTCCATCTCCTCCGGACACTCTGACCCTCTCCTAACCCAGAGTCTCTCCAACTCCTCCTGACACTCTGAACCTCTCCTCACCCAGAGTCTGACCAACTACTACAAACAAAGTGACCCTCTCTTCACCCAGAGTCTCTCCAACACCTCCTGACAGCCTGACCCTCTCCTCACCCAGAGTCTCTCCAACATTTCCCGACACTCTGACCCTTTCCTCACCCAGAGTCGCTCCAACTCCTCCTTATACTCTGACCCTCTCCTCACCCAGAGTCTCTCCAACTCCTCCTGACACTCTGACCCTCTCCTCACCCAGAGTTTCTCCAACTCCTCCCAACACTCTGACCCTCTCCTCACCCAGAGTCTGTCCAACTTCTCCTGACATCCTAGCCCTCTGCTCACCCGGAGTCTCTCCTACTCCTCCTGACACACTGACCCTCTCCTCACCCAGAGTCTGTCCAACTCCTCCTGAAACACTGACACTCTCCTCACCCAATTGGTCTCCAAATCCTCCTGACACTCTGACCCTCTCCTCACCCAGATTATCTCCAACTCCTCCTGACATTCTGAACATCTCCTCACCTAGAGTCTGTCCATCTTTTCCCGAAACACTGACCCTATCCTCAGCCAGAGTCTCTCCAACTCCTCCTGAAACACTGACACTCTCCTCACCCAATTGGTCTCCAAATCCTCCTGACACTCTGACCCTCTCCTCACCCAGATTATCTCCCACTCCTCCTGACAGTCTGAACATCTCTTCACCTAGAGCCTGTCCATCTCCTCCTGAAACCCTGACCCTCTCCTCACCCAGAGTCTCTCCAACTCCTTCTTACACTCTGACCCTCTCCTCACCCAATGTCTCCCCAACTCCTCCTGACAACCTGGCCCTCTCCTCACTCAGAGTCTGACCAACTAATTCTAACAATGTGACCCTCTCTTCACCCAGAGTCTCTCCAACTCGTCCTGACACTCTGACCTTCTCCTCACCCAGAGTTTCTCCAACTCGTCCCAACACTCTGACCCTCTTCTCACCCAGAGTTTCTCCATCTCCTCCTGACACTCTGACCCACCCCTCACCCAGAGTCTGTCCAACTTCTCCTGAAACACTGACACTCTCCTCACCCAATTGGTCTCCAAATCCTCCTAATGCTGTGACCCTCTCCTCACCTAGAGTCTGTCCAACTTCACCCGAGACCTTGACCCTCACCTCTCCCAGAGCCTGTCCAACTCCTCCAGACACCCTGACCCTCCTCACCCAGAGTCTGTCCAACTTCTCCTGACACCCTAGCCCTCTGCTCACCCGGAGTCTCTCCTACTCCTCCTGACTCACTGACCCTCTCCTCTCCCAGCATCTGTCCAACTCCTCTTGACACACTGACTCTCTTCTCACCCAGAGGGTCTCCAAATCCTCCTGACACTCTGACCCTCTCCTCACCCAATGTCTCCCCAACTCCTGCTGACAACCTGACCCTCTCCTCCCCCAGAGGGTCTCCAAATCCTCCTGACACACTGACCCTCTCCTCACCCAGATTATCTCCAACTCCTCCTGACAGTCTGAACCTCTCCTCACCTAGAGACTGTCCATCTTCTCCCGAAACAATGACCCATTCCTCAACCAGAGCCTGTCCATCTCCTCCTGTAACCCTGACCCTCTCCTCACCTAGAGTCTGTCCAACTCCTCCTGACACTCTGACCCTCTCCTCACCCAGAGTCTGACCAAATCCTCCTGACTCCATGACCCTCTCCTCACCCAGAGTCTGACCAAATCCTCCTCACTCTTTGACCCTCTCCTCACCCAGAGTCTGTCCAACTTCTCCCGACAAAATGACTCGCTCAGCACCCAGAGTCTCTCCATCTCCTCCCGACACCCTGAGCCTCTGCCCCCCCAAGGTTCTCTCCAGCCCCTCCTGACACTCTGACCCTCTCCTAACCCTGAGTCACTCCAACTCCTCCTGACACTCTGACAATCTCCTCACCCAGAGACTGTCCAACTTCTCCCAACATCCTGACCCTCTCCTCACCCAGAGACGGTCCAACTCCTCCTGACACTCTGACCCCCTCCTCACCCAGATTCTGTCCAACACCTCCTGACACTCTGAACCTCTCCTAACCCAGAGTCACTCAAACTCCTCCTGACACTCTGACACTCTCCTCATCCAGAGTCTGTCCAACTTCTCCCAACACCCTGACCCTCTCCTCACCCAGAGACTGTCCAACTCCTCCTGACACTCTGACCCACTCCTCACCTAGAGTCTGTCCCGCTCCTCCTAACAACCTGACCCTGTGTTCAGCCAGATTCTCTCCATCTCCTCCTGACACTCTGACCCTCTCCTAACCCAGAGTCTCTCCATCTCCTCCTGACACTCTGACCCTCTCCTCACCCAGAGTCTGACCAACTACTACTAACACCCTGACCCTCTCTTCAGCCAGAGTCTCTCCAACTCCTCCTGACAGCCTGACCCTCTCCTCACCCAGAGTCTCTCCAACATCTCTCAACACACTGAGCCGCTCCTCACCCAGAGTCTCTCCAACTCCTCCTGACACTCTGACCCTCTCCTCATCCAGAGTCTCTCCAAATCCTCCTGACACTCTGACCCTCTCCTCATCTAGAGTCTGTCCAACATCACCCAACACCTTGACCCTCTCCTCTCCCAGTGCCTGTCCAACTCCTCCTGACACACTGACCCTCTCCTCACCCAGAGTCTCTCCAACTCCTCCTGACACTCTGACCCTCTCCTCACCCAGAGTTTCTCCAACTCCTCCCATCACTCGGACCCTCTCCTCACCCAGAGTCTCTCCATCTCCTCCAGACACTGAGACCATCTCCTCACCCAGAGTCTGACCAACTTCTCCTGACACCCTAGCCCTCTGCTCACCCGGAGTCTCACCTACTCCTCCTGACACTCTGACCCTCTCCTCACCCAGAGTCTGTCCAACTCCTCCTGACACTCTGACCCTCTCCTCACCCACAGTCTGACCAAATCCTCCTGACTCCATGACCCTCTCCTCACCCAGAGTCTGACCAAATCCTCCTGACTCTTTGACCCTCTCCTCACCCAGAGTCTCTCCATCTCCTCCCGACACCCTGACCTTCTGCTCACCCAGATTCTCTCTATCCCCTCCTGACACTCTGACCCTCTCCTAACATTGAGTCACTCCAACTCCTCCTGACTCTCTGACAATCACCTCACCCAGAGGCTGTACAACTTCTCCCTACATCCTGACCCTCTCCTCACCCAGAGACTGTCCAACTCCTCCTGACACTCTGACCCCCTCCTCACCCAGAGTCTGTCCAACACCTCCTGACACTCTGACCCTCTCCGCTCCCATAGTCTGTCCAACTCCTCCTAACACCATGACCCTGTGTTCATCCAGATTCTCTCCATCTCCTCCGGACACTCTGACCCTCTCCTAACCCAGAGTCTCTCCAACTCCTCCTGACAAACTGACACTCTCCTCACCCAGAGTCTGTCCAACTCCTCCTAACACCCTGAACCTCTGCTCACCCAGATTCTCTCCATCCCCTCCTGACACTCTGACCCTCTCCTAACCCTGAGTCACTCCAACTCCTCCTGACACTCTTACAATCTCCTCACCCAGAGACTGTCCAACTTCTCCCAACACCCTGACCCTCTCCTCACCCAGAGACTTTCCAACTCCTCCTGACACTCTGACCCTCTCCTCACCCAGAGTCTGTCCAACACCTGCTGACACTGTGACCCTCTCCGCTCCCAGAGTCTGTCCCATCCTCCTAACACCCTGACCCTGTGTTCAGCCAGATTCTCTCCATCTCCTCCAGACACTCTGACCCTCTCCTAACCCAGAGTCTCTCCAACTCCTCCTGACACTCTGAAACTCTCCTCACCCAGAGTCTGACCAACTACTACAAACAACGTGACCCTCTCTTCACCCAGAGACTCTCCAACACCTCCTGACAGCCTGACCCTCTCCTCACCCAGAGTCTCTCCAACATCTCCTGACACTCTGACCCTTTCCTCACCCAGAGTCGCTCCAACTCCTCCTTACACTCTGACCCTCACCTCACCCAGAGTCTCTCCATCTCCTCCTGACACTCTGACCCTCTCCTCACCCAGAAACTCTCCATCTCCTCGTGACACACTGACCCTCTCCTCACCCAGAGTCTCTCCATCTCCTCCCGACACCCTGACCCTCTGCTCCCCCAGGTTCTCTCCAGCCCCTCCTGACACTCTGACGCTCTCCTATCCCTGAGTCACTCCAACTCCTCCTGACACTCTGACAATCTCCTCACCCAGAGACTGTCCAACTTCTCCCAAAATCCTGACCCACTCCTCACCCAGAGACTGTCCAACTCCTCCTGACACTCTGACCCCCTCCTCACCCAGATTCTGTCCAACACCTCCTGACACTCTGTACCTCTCCTAACCAAGAGTCACTCAAACTCCTCCTGACACTCTGACACTCTCCTCATCCAGAGTCTGTCCTACTTCTCCCAACACCCTGACCCTCTCCTCACCCAGAGACTGTCCAACTCCTCCTGACACTCTGACCCACTCCTCACCTAGAGTCTGTCCCACTCCTCCTAACAACCTGACCCTGTGTTCAGCCAGATTCTCTCCATCTCCTCCTGACACTCTGACCCTCTCCTAACCCAGAGTCTCTCCAACTCCTCCTGACACTCTGACACTCTCCTCACCCAGAGTCTGACCAACTACTACTAACACCCTGACCCTCTCTTCAGCCAGAGTCTCTCCAACTCCTCCTGACAGCCTGACCCTCTCCTCACCCAGACTCTCTCCAACATCTCTCAACACACTGAGCCGCTCCTCACCCAGAGTCTCTCCAACTCCTCCTGACACTCTGACCCTCTCCTCACCCAGAGTCTCTCCAACATCTCTCAACACACTGAGCCGCTCCTCACCCAGAGTCTCTCCAACTCCTCCTTACACTCTGACCCTCTCCTCATCCAGAGTCTCTCCAAATCCTCCTGACACTCTGACCCTCTCCTCATCTAGTGTCTGTCCAACATCACCCAACACCTTGACCCTCTCCTCTCCCACAGTTTCTCCAACTCCTCCCATCACTCGGACCCTCTCCTCACCCAGAGTCTCTCCATCTCCTCCTGACACTGAGACCATCTCCTCACCCAGAGTCTGTCCAACTTCTCCTGACACCCTAGTCCTCTGCTCACCCGGAGTCACTCCTACTCCTCCTGACACTCTGACCCTCTCCTCACCCAGAGTCTGTCCAACTCCTCCTGACACTCTGACCCTCTCCTCACCCACAGTCTGACCAAATCCTCCTGACTCCATGACCCTCTCCTCACCCAGAGTCTGACCAAATCCTCCTGACTCTTTGACCCTCTCCTCACCCAGAGTCTGTCCAACTTCTCCCGACAAAATGACCCGCTCCGCACCCAGAGTCTCTCCATCTCCTCCCGACACCCTGACCTTCTGCTCACCCAGATTCTCTCCATCCCCTCCTGACACTCTGACCCTCTCCTAACATTGAGTCACTCCAAATCCTCCTGACACTCTGACAATCACCTCACCCAGAGGCTGTCCAACTTCTCCCTACATCCTGACCCTCTCCTCACCCAGAGACTGTCCAACTCCTCCTGACACTCTGACCCCCTCCTCACCCAGAGTCTGTCCAACACCTCCTGACACTCTGACCCTTTCCGCTCCCAGAGTCTGTCCAACTCCTCCTAACACCATGACCCTGTGTTCATCCAGAAACTCTCCATCTCCTCCGGACACTCTGACCCTCTTCTCACCCAGAGTCTGTCCAACTTCTCCTGACACCCTAGCCCTCTGCTCACCCGGAGACTCTCCTACTCCTCGTGACACACTGACCCTCTCCTCACCCAGAGTCTGTCCAACTCCTCCTGAAACACTGACATTCTCCTCACCCAATGGGTCTCCAAATCCTGCTGATGCTCTGACCCTCTCCTCACCTAGAGTCTGTCCAACTTCACCCAACACCTTGTCCCTCTCCTCTCCCAGAGCCTGTCCAACTCCTCCAGACACCCTGACCCTCCTCACCCAGAGTCTGTCCAACTTCTCCTGACACCCTAGCCTTCTGCTCATCCGGAGTCTCTCCTACTCCTCCTGACTCACTGACCCTCTCCTCACCCAGAGTCTGTCCAACTCCTACTGACACACTGACACTCTTCTCACCCAGAGTCTGTCCAACTCCTACTGACACACTGACCCTCTCCTCACCCAGATTATCTCCAACTCCTCCTGACAGTCTGAACCTCTCCTCACCTAGAGACTGTCCATCTTCTCCCGAAACAATGACCCTTTCCTCAACCAGGGCCTATCCATCTCCTCCTGATTCCCTGACCCTCTCCTCACCCAGAGTCTCTCCAACTCCTCCTGACACTCTGACCGTCTCCTCACCCAATGTCTCCCCAACTTGTCCTGACAACCTGACACTCTCCTCACCCCGAGTCTCTCCATGTCCTCCTGAAACTCTGAACCTCTCATCATCCGGAATCTCTCCAACTCCTCCTGACACCCTGACCATCGACTCACCTCGAGTCTGTCCCACTTCTCCCGACAGCCTGACCCTGTCGTCACCCAGAGTCCTGACACCTCCTGACACTCTGACCCTCTCCTCACCTAGAGTCTGTCCAACTCCTACTGACACTCTGACCCACTCCTCACCTAGAGTCTGTCCCACTCCTCCTAACAACCTGACCCTGTGTTCAGCCAGATTCTCTCCATCTCCTCCTGACACTCTGACCCTCTCCTAACCCAGAGTCTCTCCAACTCCTCCTGACACTCTGACCCTCTCCTCACCCAGAGTCTGACCAACTACTACTCACACCCTGACCCTCTCTTCAGCCAGAGTCTCTCCAACTCCTCCTGACAGCCTGACCCTCTCCTCACCCAGAGTCTCTCCAACATCTCTCAACACACTGAGCCGCTCCTCACCCAGAGTCTCTCCAACTCCTCCTGACACTCTGACCCTCTCCTCATCCAGAGTCTCTCCAAATCCTCCTGACACTCTGACCCTCTCCTCATCTAGAGTCTGTCCAACATCACCCAACACCTTGACCCTCTCCTCTCCCAGTGCCTGTCCAACTCCTCCTGACACACTGACCCTCTCCTCACCCAGAGTTTCTCCAACTCCTCCCATCACTCGGACCCTCTCCTCACCCAGAGTCTCTCCATCTCCTCCAGACACTGAGACCATCTCCTCACCCAGAGTCTGTCCAACTTCTCCTGACACCCTAGCCCTCTGCTCACCCGGAGTCTCACCTACTCCTCCTGACACTCTGACCCTCTCCTCACCCAGAGTCTGTCCAACTCCTCCTGACACTCTGACCCTCTCCTCACCCACAGTCTGACCAAATCCTCCTGACTCCATGACCCTCTCCTCACCCAGAGTCTGACCAAATCCTCCTGACTCTTTGACCCTCTCCTCACCCAGAGTCTCTCCATCTCCTCCCGACACCCTGACCTTCTGCTCACCCAGATTCTCTCTATCCCCTCCTGACACTCTGACCCTCTCCTAACATTGAGTCACTCCAACTCCTCCTGACTCTCTGACAATCACCTCACCCAGAGGCTGTACAACTTCTCCCTACATCCTGACCCTCTCCTCACCCAGAGACTGTCCAACTCCTCCTGACACTCTGACCCCCTCCTCACCCAGAGTCTGTCCAACACCTCCTGACACTCTGACCCTCTCCGCTCCCATAGTCTGTCCAACTCCTCCTAACACCATGACCCTGTGTTCATCCAGATTCTCTCCATCTCCTCCGGACACTCTGACCCTCTCCTAACCCAGAGTCTCTCCAACTCCTCCTGACAAACTGACACTCTCCTCACCCAGAGTCTGTCCAACTCCTCCTAACACCCTGAACCTCTGCTCACCCAGATTCTCTCCATCCCCTCCTGACACTCTGACCCTCTCCTAACCCTGAGTCACTCCAACTCCTCCTGACACTCTTACAATCTCCTCACCCAGAGACTGTCCAACTTCTCCCAACACCCTGACCCTCTCCTCACCCAGAGACTTTCCAACTCCTCCTGACACTCTGACCCTCTCCTCACCCAGAGTCTGTCCAACACCTGCTGACACTGTGACCCTCTCCGCTCCCAGAGTCTGTCCCATCCTCCTAACACCCTGACCCTGTGTTCAGCCAGATTCTCTCCATCTCCTCCAGACACTCTGACCCTCTCCTAACCCAGAGTCTCTCCAACTCCTCCTGACACTCTGAAACTCTCCTCACCCAGAGTCTGACCAACTACTACAAACAACGTGACCCTCTCTTCACCCAGAGACTCTCCAACACCTCCTGACAGCCTGACCCTCTCCTCACCCAGAGTCTCTCCAACATCTCCTGACACTCTGACCCTTTCCTCACCCAGAGTCGCTCCAACTCCTCCTTACACTCTGACCCTCACCTCACCCAGAGTCTCTCCATCTCCTCCTGACACTCTGACCCTCTCCTCACCCAGAAACTCTCCATCTCCTCGTGACACACTGACCCTCTCCTCACCCAGAGTCTCTCCATCTCCTCCCGACACCCTGACCCTCTGCTCCCCCAGGTTCTCTCCAGCCCCTCCTGACACTCTGACGCTCTCCTATCCCTGAGTCACTCCAACTCCTCCTGACACTCTGACAATCTCCTCACCCAGAGACTGTCCAACTTCTCCCAAAATCCTGACCCACTCCTCACCCAGAGACTGTCCAACTCCTCCTGACACTCTGACCCCCTCCTCACCCAGATTCTGTCCAACACCTCCTGACACTCTGTACCTCTCCTAACCAAGAGTCACTCAAACTCCTCCTGACACTCTGACACTCTCCTCATCCAGAGTCTGTCCTACTTCTCCCAACACCCTGACCCTCTCCTCACCCAGAGACTGTCCAACTCCTCCTGACACTCTGACCCACTCCTCACCTAGAGTCTGTCCCACTCCTCCTAACAACCTGACCCTGTGTTCAGCCAGATTCTCTCCATCTCCTCCTGACACTCTGACCCTCTCCTAACCCAGAGTCTCTCCAACTCCTCCTGACACTCTGACACTCTCCTCACCCAGAGTCTGACCAACTACTACTAACACCCTGACCCTCTCTTCAGCCAGAGTCTCTCCAACTCCTCCTGACAGCCTGACCCTCTCCTCACCCAGACTCTCTCCAACATCTCTCAACACACTGAGCCGCTCCTCACCCAGAGTCTCTCCAACTCCTCCTGACACTCTGACCCTCTCCTCACCCAGAGTCTCTCCAACATCTCTCAACACACTGAGCCGCTCCTCACCCAGAGTCTCTCCAACTCCTCCTTACACTCTGACCCTCTCCTCATCCAGAGTCTCTCCAAATCCTCCTGACACTCTGACCCTCTCCTCATCTAGTGTCTGTCCAACATCACCCAACACCTTGACCCTCTCCTCTCCCACAGTTTCTCCAACTCCTCCCATCACTCGGACCCTCTCCTCACCCAGAGTCTCTCCATCTCCTCCTGACACTGAGACCATCTCCTCACCCAGAGTCTGTCCAACTTCTCCTGACACCCTAGTCCTCTGCTCACCCGGAGTCACTCCTACTCCTCCTGACACTCTGACCCTCTCCTCACCCAGAGTCTGTCCAACTCCTCCTGACACTCTGACCCTCTCCTCACCCACAGTCTGACCAAATCCTCCTGACTCCATGACCCTCTCCTCACCCAGAGTCTGACCAAATCCTCCTGACTCTTTGACCCTCTCCTCACCCAGAGTCTGTCCAACTTCTCCCGACAAAATGACCCGCTCCGCACCCAGAGTCTCTCCATCTCCTCCCGACACCCTGACCTTCTGCTCACCCAGATTCTCTCCATCCCCTCCTGACACTCTGACCCTCTCCTAACATTGAGTCACTCCAAATCCTCCTGACACTCTGACAATCACCTCACCCAGAGGCTGTCCAACTTCTCCCTACATCCTGACCCTCTCCTCACCCAGAGACTGTCCAACTCCTCCTGACACTCTGACCCCCTCCTCACCCAGAGTCTGTCCAACACCTCCTGACACTCTGACCCTTTCCGCTCCCAGAGTCTGTCCAACTCCTCCTAACACCATGACCCTGTGTTCATCCAGAAACTCTCCATCTCCTCCGGACACTCTGACCCTCTTCTCACCCAGAGTCTGTCCAACTTCTCCTGACACCCTAGCCCTCTGCTCACCCGGAGACTCTCCTACTCCTCGTGACACACTGACCCTCTCCTCACCCAGAGTCTGTCCAACTCCTCCTGAAACACTGACATTCTCCTCACCCAATGGGTCTCCAAATCCTGCTGATGCTCTGACCCTCTCCTCACCTAGAGTCTGTCCAACTTCACCCAACACCTTGTCCCTCTCCTCTCCCAGAGCCTGTCCAACTCCTCCAGACACCCTGACCCTCCTCACCCAGAGTCTGTCCAACTTCTCCTGACACCCTAGCCTTCTGCTCATCCGGAGTCTCTCCTACTCCTCCTGACTCACTGACCCTCTCCTCACCCAGAGTCTGTCCAACTCCTACTGACACACTGACACTCTTCTCACCCAGAGTCTGTCCAACTCCTACTGACACACTGACCCTCTCCTCACCCAGATTATCTCCAACTCCTCCTGACAGTCTGAACCTCTCCTCACCTAGAGACTGTCCATCTTCTCCCGAAACAATGACCCTTTCCTCAACCAGGGCCTATCCATCTCCTCCTGATTCCCTGACCCTCTCCTCACCCAGAGTCTCTCCAACTCCTCCTGACACTCTGACCGTCTCCTCACCCAATGTCTCCCCAACTTGTCCTGACAACCTGACACTCTCCTCACCCCGAGTCTCTCCATGTCCTCCTGAAACTCTGAACCTCTCATCATCCGGAATCTCTCCAACTCCTCCTGACACCCTGACCATCGACTCACCTCGAGTCTGTCCCACTTCTCCCGACAGCCTGACCCTGTCGTCACCCAGAGTCCTGACACCTCCTGACACTCTGACCCTCTCCTCACCTAGAGTCTGTCCAACTCCTACTGACACTCTGACCCACTCCTCACCTAGAGTCTGTCCCACTCCTCCTAACAACCTGACCCTGTGTTCAGCCAGATTCTCTCCATCTCCTCCTGACACTCTGACCCTCTCCTAACCCAGAGTCTCTCCAACTCCTCCTGACACTCTGACCCTCTCCTCACCCAGAGTCTGACCAACTACTACTCACACCCTGACCCTCTCTTCAGCCAGAGTCTCTCCAACTCCTCCTGACAGCCTGACCCTCTCCTCACCCAGAGTCTCTCCAACATCTCTCAACACACTGAGCCGCTCCTCACCCAGAGTCTCTCCAACTCCTCCTGACACTCTGACCCTCTCCTCATCCAGAGTCTCTCCAAATCCTCCTGACACTCTGACCCTCTCCTCATCTAGAGTCTGTCCAACATCACCCAACACCTTGACCCTCTCCTCTCCCAGTGCCTGTCCAACTCCTCCTGACACACTGACCCTCTCCTCACCCAGAGTTTCTCCAACTCCTCCCATCACTCGGACCCTCTCCTCACCCAGAGTCTCTCCATCTCCTCCAGACACTGAGACCATCTCCTCACCCAGAGTCTGTCCAACTTCTCCTGACACCCTAGCCCTCTGCTCACCCGGAGTCTCACCTACTCCTCCTGACACTCTGACCCTCTCCTCACCCAGAGTCTGTCCAACTCCTCCTGACACTCTGACCCTCTCCTCACCCACAGTCTGACCAAATCCTCCTGACTCCATGACCCTCTCCTCACCCAGAGTCTGACCAAATCCTCCTGACTCTTTGACCCTCTCCTCACCCAGAGTCTCTCCATCTCCTCCCGACACCCTGACCTTCTGCTCACCCAGATTCTCTCTATCCCCTCCTGACACTCTGACCCTCTCCTAACATTGAGTCACTCCAACTCCTCCTGACTCTCTGACAATCACCTCACCCAGAGGCTGTACAACTTCTCCCTACATCCTGACCCTCTCCTCACCCAGAGACTGTCCAACTCCTCCTGACACTCTGACCCCCTCCTCACCCAGAGTCTGTCCAACACCTCCTGACACTCTGACCCTCTCCGCTCCCATAGTCTGTCCAACTCCTCCTAACACCATGACCCTGTGTTCATCCAGATTCTCTCCATCTCCTCCGGACACTCTGACCCTCTCCTAACCCAGAGTCTCTCCAACTCCTCCTGACAAACTGACACTCTCCTCACCCAGAGTCTGTCCAACTCCTCCTAACACCCTGAACCTCTGCTCACCCAGATTCTCTCCATCCCCTCCTGACACTCTGACCCTCTCCTAACCCTGAGTCACTCCAACTCCTCCTGACACTCTTACAATCTCCTCACCCAGAGACTGTCCAACTTCTCCCAACACCCTGACCCTCTCCTCACCCAGAGACTTTCCAACTCCTCCTGACACTCTGACCCTCTCCTCACCCAGAGTCTGTCCAACACCTGCTGACACTGTGGCCCTCTCCGCTCCCAGAGTCTGTCCCATCCTCCTAACACCCTGACCCTGTGTTCAGCCAGATTCTCTCCATCTCCTCCAGACACTCTGACCCTCTCCTAACCCAGAGTCTCTCCAACTCCTCCTGACACTCTGAAACTCTCCTCACCCAGAGTCTGACCAACTACTACAAACAACGTGACCCTCTCTTCACCCAGAGACTCTCCAACACCTCCTGACAGCCTGACCCTCTCCTCACCCAGAGTCTCTCCAACATCTCCCGACACTCTGACCCTTTCCTCACCCAGAGTCGCTCCAACTCCTCCTTACACTCTGACCCTCACCTCACCCAGAGTCTCTCCATCTCCTCCTGACACTCTGACCCTCTCCTCACCCAGAAGCTCTCCATCTCCTCCTGACACTCTGACCCTCTCCTCACCCAGAAACTCTCCATCTCCTCGTGACACACTGACCCTCTCCTCACCCAGAGTCTCTCCATCTCCTCCCGACACCCTGACCCTCTGCTCCCCCAGGTTCTCTCCAGCCCCTCCTGACACTCTGACGCTCTCCTATCCCTGAGTCACTCCAACTCCTCCTGACACTCTGACAATCTCCTCACCCAGAGACTGTCCAACTTCTCCCAACATCCTGACCCTCTCCTCACCCAGAGACTGTCCAACTCCTCCTGACACTCTGACCCCCTCCTCACCCAGATTCTGTCCAACACCTCCTGACACTCTGAACCTCTCCTAACCCAGAGTCACTCAAACTCCTCCTGACACTCTGACACTCTCCTCATCCAGAGTCTGTCCTACTTCTCCCAACACCCTGACCCTCTCTTCACCCAGAGTCTCTCCAACTCCTCCTGACAGCCTGACCCTCTCCTCACCCAGAGTCTCTCCAACATCTCTCAACACACTGAGCCGCTCCTCACCCAGAGTCTCTCCAACTCCTCCTGACACTCTGACCCTCTCCTCATCCAGAGTCTCTCCAAATCCTCCTGACACTCTGACCCTCTCCTCATCTAGTGTCTGTCCAACATCACCCAACACCTTGACCCTCTCCTCTCCCACAGTTTCTCCAACTCCTCCCATCACTCGGACCCTCTCCTCACCCAGAGTCTCTCCATCTCCTCCTGACACTGAGACCATCTCCTCACCCAGAGTCTGTCCAACTTCTCCTGACACCCTAGTCCTCTGCTCACCCGGAGTCTCTCCAACTCCTCCCGACACTCTGACCCTCTCCTCACCCAGAGTCTGTCCAACTCCTCCTGACACTCTGACCCTCTCCTCACCCACAGTCTGACCAAATCCTCCTGACTCCATGACCCTCTCCTCACCCAGAGTCTGACCAAATCCTCCTGACTCTTTGACCCTCTCCTCACCCAGAGTCTGTCCAACTTCTCCCGACAAAATGACCCGCTCCGCACCCAGAGTCTCTCCATCTCCTCCCGACACCCTGACCTTCTGCTCACCCAGATTCTCTCCATCCCCTCCTGACACTCTGACCCTCTCCTAACATTGAGTCACTCCAAATCCTCCTGACACTCTGACAATTACCTCACGCAGAGGCTGTCCAACTTCTCCCTACATCCTGACCCCCTCCTCACCCAGAGTCTGTCCAACACCTCCTGACACTCTGACCCTCTCCGCTCCCAGAGTCTGTCCAACTCCTCCTAACACCATGACCCTGTGTTCATCCAGAAACTCTCCATCTCCTCCGGACACTCTGACCCTCTTCTCACCCAGAGTCTGTCCAACTTCTCCTGACACCCTAGCCCTCTGCTCACCCGGAGACTCTCCTACTCCTCGTGACACACTGACCCTCTCCTCACCCAGAGTCTGTCCAACTCCTCCTGAAACACTGACATTCTCCTCACCCAATGGGTCTCCAAATCCTGCTGATGCTCTGACCCTCTCCTCACCTAGAGTCTGTCCAACTTCACCCAACACCTTGTCCCTCTCCTCTCCCAGAGCCTGTCCAACTCCTCCAGACACCCTGACCCTCCTCACCCAGAGTCTGTCCAACTTCTCCTGACACCCTAGCCTTCTGCTCATCCGGAGTCTCTCCTACTCCTCCTGACTCACTGACCCTCTCCTCACCCAGAGTCTGTCCAACTCCTACTGACACACTGACACTCTTCTCACCCAGAGTCTGTCCAACTCCTACTGACACACTGACCCTCTCCTCACCCAGATTATCTCCAACTCCTCCTGACAGTCTGAACCTCTCCTCACCTAGAGACTGTCCATCTTCTCCCGAAACAATGACCCTTTCCTCAACCAGGGCCTATCCATCTCCTCCTGATTCCCTGACCCTCTCCTCACCCAGAGTCTCTCCAACTCCTCCTGACACTCTGACCCTCTCCTCACCCAATGTCTCCCCAACTTGTCCTGACAACCTGACACTCTCCTCACCCCGAGTCTCTCCATGTCCTCCTGACACTCTGAACCTCTCATCATCCGGAATCTCTCCAACTCCTCCTGACACCCTGACCATCGACTCACCTCGAGTCTGTCCCACTTCTCCCGACAGCCTGACCCTGTCGTCACCCAGAGTCCTGACACCTCCTGACACTCTGACCCTCTCCTCACCTAGATTCTGTCCAACTCCTACTGACACTCTGACCCTCTCCTCAACCAAAACCTGCCAACTCCTTTGACACCCTGATCCTCTCCTCACCCAGAATCTGCCCAACGCCTCCTGACACCCTGACACCCTGACACTCTCCTCACCCAGAGTCTCTCCAACTTCTGCCGACACCCTGACACTCTCCTCACCCAGAGTCTCTCCAACTCGTCCCGACACCCTGACCTTCTCCTCACCCAGAGTCTCTCCAGCTACTGCTGACACTCTGACCCTCTCTTCATCCGGAGTCTCTCCAACTCCTCCTGACACCCTAACCCTCTCCTCACCCAGAGTCTCTCCAACTCCTCACGACACCCTGACCCTCTCCTCAACCGGAGACTGTCCAACTCCTCCTGACACTCTGACCCTCTCCTCACCCAGAGTCTGACCAAATCCTCCTGACACTATGACCCTCTCCTCACCCAGAGTCTGTCCTACTTCTCCCGACAAACTGACCCTCTCCATCTCCTCCCGACACCCTGAGCCGCTGCTTACCCAGGATCTCTCTATCTCCTCCTGACACTCTGACGCTCTCCTCTCCCCGAGTCTGACCAACTCCTCCTAACACACTGACCCTCTGCTCACCCAGATTCTCTCCATCCCCTCCTGACACTCTGAACCTCTCCTAACCCAGAGTCACTCAAACTCCTCCTGACACTCTGACACTCTCCTCATCCAGAGTCTGTCCAACTTCTCCCAACACCCTGACCCTCTCCTCACCCAGAGACTGTCCAACTCCTCCTGACACTCTGACCCTCTCCTCAACTAGAGTCTGTCCAACTCCTCCTAACAACCTGACCCTGTGTTCAGCCAGATTCTCTCCATCTCCTCCTGACACTCTGACCCTCTCCTAACCCAGAGTCTCTCCAACTCCTCCTGACACTCTGACCCTCTCCTCACCCAGCGTCTGACCAACTACTAATAACACCCTGACCCTCTCTTCAACTAGAGTCTCTCCAACTCCTACTGACAGCTTGACCTTCTCGTCACCCAGAGTCTCTCCAACATCTCTCGACACACTGAGCCGCTCCTCACCCAGAGTCTCTCCAAAACCTCCTTACACTCTGACCCTCTACTCACCCAGAGTCTCTCCAACTCCTCCTGACAATCTGACCCTCTCCTCACCCTCAGTTTCTCCAACTCCTTCCATCAATCTGACCCTCTCCTCACCCAGTGTCTCTCCATCTCCTCCTGACATTGAGACCAACTCCTCACCCAGAGTCTGTCCAACTTCTCCTGACACCCTAGCCCTCTACATACCCGGAGTCTCTCCTACTCCTCCTGACACACTGACCCTCTCCTCACCCTGAGTCTGTCCAACTCCTCCTGAAACATTGACACTCTCCTCACCCAATGGGTCTCCAAATCCTCCTGACGCTCTGACCATCTCCTCTACTAGAGTCTGTCCAACTTCACCTGACACCTTGACCCTCTCCTCTCCCTGAGCCTTTCCAACTCCTCATGACACCCTGACCCTCTCCTCAACCAGAGTCTTTCCAACTCCTCCTGACACTCTGACCCTCACCTCAACCAAAGTCTCTCCGACAACTCCTGATAACCTGACCCTCTCCTCACACAGAGTCTGTCCAACATCTCCCGACATTCTGACCCTCTCCTCACCCAGAGTATCTCCAACTACTCCTGACAGACTGAACCTCTCCTCACCTAGAATCTGTCCAACTTCTCCCGAAACACTGACCCTCTCCTCAACCAGAGCCTGTCCATCTCCTCCTGACTCTCTGACTCTCTCCTCACCCAAAGTCTCCCCAACTCCTCCTGACAACCTGACCCTCTCCTCACCCAGTGTCTCTCCAACTCATCCTGACACTCTGAACCTCTCCTCACCTTGAGCCTGTCCAACTCCTCTTGACAATCTGACCCTCTCCTCACCCAGACCCTGTCCATCTCCTCCTGACACCCTGACCCTCTCCACACCCAGAGTCTGTCCAACTCCTCCTGCCTCTGACCCTCTCCTCACCGAGAGTCTCTCCCACGCCTCCTGTCATTCTGACCCTCTCCTCATCCAGAGTCTGTCCATCTCCTCCAGACACTCTGACCCTCTCCTCTCCGAGTCTGTCCAACTCCTCTTAACAGCCTGACCTTGTGTTCACCCAGATTCTCTCCAACTCCTCCTGACACTCTGACCCTATCCTTACCCAGACTCTGACCAACTAATACTACTACCCTGACCCTCTCCGCACCCAGAGTCTCTCCAACTTCACCTGACACACTGAACCTCTCCTCACCCAGTGTCAGTCCAACTCCTCCAGACACACAGACCCTCTCCTCACCCAGAGTATCTCCAAATCCTCCTGACACTCTGACACTCTCTTCACCTAGAGTCTGCCAACTTCACCCGAAACCTTGACCCTCTCCTCTCCCAGAGCCTTTCAAACTCCTTCTGACACCCTCACCCTCTCCTCACCCTGCGTCACTCAAACTCCTCCTGACATCCTGCCACTCTGCTCACCCGGAGTCTCTACAACTCCTCCTGACACACTGACCCTCTCCTCACCTTGAGTCTTTCCAACTCCTCATGACACACTGACCCTCTCCTCACCCAGAGTGTCTCCAAATCCTGCTGACATTCTGAACCTCTCCTCACCTAGAGTCTGCCAAATTCACCCGACACCTTGACCCTCTCCTCACCCAGAGTCTGTCCAACTTCTCCCGACACACAGACCCTCTCCTCACCCAGAGTCTCTGCAAATCCTCCTGAAACTCTGAACCTCTCATCATGCGGAATCTCTCCAACTCCTCCTGACACCCTGAACCTGTCATCACCCAGACTCTTACCATCTCCTGACACCCTGACACTCTCCTCACCCAGAGTTTGTCCAACTCCTCCTGCCTCTGACCCTTCCTCACCGAGAGTCTCTCCCACTCCTCCTGACATTCTGACCCTCTCCTCATCCAGAGTCTGTCCATCTCCTCCAGACACTCTGACCCTCTCCTCTCCGAGTCTGTCCAACTCCTCTTAACAGCCTGACCTTGTGTTCACCCAGATTCTCTCCAACTCCTCCTGACACTCTGACCCTATCCTCACCCAGAGTCTGACCAACTAATACTACCACCCTGACCCTCTCCGCACCCAGAGTCGCTCCAACTTCACCTGACACACTGAACCTCTCCTCACCCAGTGTCAGTCCAACTCCTCCAGACACACAGACCCTCTCCTCCCCCAGAGTATCTCCAAATCCTCCTGACACTCTGACACTCTCTTCACCTAGAGACTGCCAACTTCACCCGACACCTTGACACTCTCCTCTCCCAGAGCCTTTCGAACTCCTTCTGACACCCACACCCTCTCCTCACCCTGCGTCACTCCAACTCCTCCTGACACCCTGCCACTCTGCTCACCCGGAGTCTCTACAACTCCTCCTGACACATTGACCCTCTCCTCACCTTGAGTCTGTCCAACTCCTCCTGAAACATTGACACTCTCCTCACCCAATGGGTCTCCAAATCCTCCTGACGCTCTGACCATCTCCTTAACTTGAGTCTGTCCAACTTAACCTGACACCTTGACCCTCTCCTCTCCCTGAGCCTTTCCAACTCCTCATGACACCCTGACCCTCTCCTCACACAGAGTCTTTCCGACTCCTCCTGACATTCTGACCCTCTCCTCAACCAAAGTCTCTCCAACAACTCCTGATAACCTGACCCTCTCCTCACACAGAGTCTGTCCAACATCTCCCGACATTCTGACCCTCTCCTCACCCAGAGTATCTCCAACTACTCCTGACAGTCTGAACCTCTCCTCACCTAGAATCTGTCCAACTTCTCCTGAAACACTGACCCTCTCCTCAACCAGAGCCTGTCCATCTCCTCCTGACTCTCTGACTCTCTCCTCACCCAAAGTCTCCCCAACTCCTCCTGACAACCTGACCCTCTCCTCACCCAGTGTCTCTCCAACTCATCCTGACACTCTGAACCTCTCCTCACCCAAAGTCTGCCATCAACTCCTGACACACTGACCCTCTCCTCACCCAGACCCTGTCCATCTCCTCCTGACACCCTGACCCTCTCCACACCCAGAGTCTGTCCAACTCCTCCTGCCTCTGACCCTCTCCTCACCGAGAGTCTCTCCCACGCCTCCTGTCATTCTGACCCTCTCCTCATCTAGAGTCTGTCCATCTCCTCCAGACACTCTGACCCTCTCCTCTCCGAGTCTGTCCAACTCCTCTTAACAGCCTGACCTTGTGTTCACCCAGATTCTCTCCAACTCCTCCTGACACTCTGACCCTATCCTTACCCAGACTCTGACCAACGAATACTACTACCCTGACCCTCTCCGCACCCAGAGTCTCTCCAACTTCACCTGACACACTGAACCTCTCCTCACCCAGTGTCACTCCAACTCCTCCAGACACACAGACCCTCTCCTCACCCAGAGTATCTCCAAATCCTCATGAAACTCTGACACTCTCTTCACCTAGAGTCTGCCAACTTCACCCGAAACCTTGACCCTCTCCTCTCCCAGAGTCTTTCAAACTCCTTCTGACACCCTCACCCTCTCCAAACCCTGCGTCACTCAAACTCCTCCTGACATCCTGCCACTCTGCTCACCCGGAGTCTCTACAACTCCTCCTGACACACTGACCCTCTCCTCACCTTGAGTCTTTCCAACTCCTCATGACACACTGACCCTCTCCTCACCCAGAGTGTCTCCAAATCCTGCTGACATTCTGAAGCTCTCCTCACCTAGAGTCTGCCAAATTCACCCGACACCTTGACCCTCTCCTGTCCCAGAGCCTGTCCAACTCCGCTTCACAAACTGACTCCCTCCTCACCCAGAGTCTGTCCAACTTCTCCCGACACACAGACCCTCTCCTCACCCAGAGTCTCTGCAAATCCTCCTGAAACTCTGAACCTCTCATCATGCGGAATCTCTCCAACTCCTCCTGACACCCTGAACCTGTCATCACCCAGAGTCTTTCCATCTCCTCCTGACACCCTGACACTCTCCTCACCCAGAGTCTGTCCAACTCCTCCTGCCTCTGACCCTCTCCTCACCGAGAGTCTCTACCACTCCTCCTGACATTCTGACCCTCTCCTCATCCAGAGTCTGTCCATCACCTCCAGACACTCTGACCCTCTCCTCTCCGAGTCTGTCCAACTCCTCTTAACAGCCTGACCTTGTGTTCACCCAGATTCTCTCCAACTCCTCCTGACACTCTGACCCTATCCTCACCCAGACTCTGACCAACTAATACTACCACCCTGACACTCTCCGCACCCAGAGTCGCTCCAACTTCATCTGACACACTGAACCTCTCCTCACCCAGTGTCAGTCCAACTCCTCCAGACACACAGACCCTCTCCTCACCCAGAGTATCTCCAAATCCTCCTGACACTCTGACACTCTCTTCACCTAGAGTCTGCCAACTTCACCCGACAACTTGACCCTCTCCTCTCCCAGAGCCTTTCGAACTCCTTCTGACACCCACACCCTCTCCTCACCCTGCGTCACTCCAACTCCTCCTGACACCCTGCCACTCTGCTCACCCAGAGTCTCTACAACTCCTCCTGACACATTGACCCTCTCCTCACCTTGAGTCTTTCCAACTCCTCACGACACCCTGACCCTCTCCTCAACCGGAGACTGTCCAACTCCTCCTGACACTCTGACCCTCTCCTTACCTAGATTCTGTCCAACTTCTCCTGACACCCTGACCCTCTCCTCAAACAGAGCCTTTCCAACTCCTCCTGACACTCTGACCCTCTCCTCACCCAGAGTCTGACCAAATCCTCCTGACACTATGACCCTCTCCTCACCCAGAGTCTGTCCAACTTCTCCCGACAAACTTACCCTCTCCGCACAAAGAGTCTCTCCATCTCCTCCCGACAAACTGACCCTCTGCTTACCCAGAGTCTCTCCATCTCCTCCTGACTCTCTGACGCTCTCCTCTCCCAGAGTCTGTCCATCTCCTCCTAACACACTGACCCTCTGCTCACCCAGATTTTCTCAATCCCCTCCTGACACTCTGAACCTCTCCTAACCCAGAGTCACTCAAACTCCTCCTGACACTCTGACCCTCTCCTCACCCAGAGTCTGACCAACTACTACTAACACCCTGACCCTCTCTTCACCTAGAGTCTCTCCAACTCCTCCTGACAGCCTGACCCTCCCCTCACCCAGAATCTCTCCAACATCTCACGACACACTGAGCCGCTCCTCACCCAGAGTCTCTCCAACTCCTCCTTACACTCTGACCCTCTCCTCACCCAGAGTCTCTCCAACTCCTCCTGACACTTTGACCCTCTCCTCAACCAGATTTTCTCCAACTCCTCCCATCACTCTGACCCTCTCCTCACCCAGAGTCCCTCCATCTCCTCCTGACATTGAGACCATCTCCTCACCCAGAGTCTGTCCAACTTCTCCTGACACCCTAGCCCTCTACTTACCCAGAGTCTCTCCTACTCCTCCTGACACACTGACCCTCTACTCACCCAGAGTCTGTCCAACTCCTCCTGCCTCTGACCCTCTCCTCACCGAGAGTCTCTACCACTCCTCCTGACATTCTGACCCTCTCCTCATCCAGAGTCTGTCCATCTCCTCCAGACATCCGACCCTCTCCTCTCCGAGTCTGTCCAACTCCTCTTAACAGCCTGATCTTGTGTTCACCCAGATTCTCTCCAACTCCTCCTGACACTCTGACCCTATCCTCACCCAGAGTCTGACCAACTAATACTACCACCCTGACCCTCTCTGCACCCAGAGTCGCTCCAACTTCACCTGACACACTGAACCTCTCCTCACCCTGCGTCACTCCAACTCCTTCTGACACCCTTCCACTCTGCTCACCCGGAGTCTCTACAACTCCTCCTGACACACTGTCCCTCTCCTCACCTTGAGTCTTTCCAACTCCTCATGACACACTGACCCTCTCCTCACCCAGAGTGTCTCCAAATCCTCCTGACATTCTGAACCTCTCCTCACCTAGAGTCTGCCAAATTCACCTGACACCTTGACCCTCTCCTGTCCCAGAGCCTGTCCAACTCCGCTTCACAAACTGACTATCTCCTCACCCAGAGTGTCCAACTTCTCCCGACACACTGACCCTCTCCTCACCCAGAGTCTCTGCAAATCCTCCTGAAACTCTGAACCTCTCATCGTGCGGAATCTCTCCAACTCCTCCTGACACCCTGAACCTGTCATCACCCAGAGTCTTTCCAACTCCTCCTGACACTCTGACCCTCTCCTCCCGTAGAGTCTGTCCAACTCCTCCTGACACTCTGACCCTCTCCTCACCCAGAGTCTGCCAAATACTCCTGACAACCTGACCCTCTTCTCGCCCAGAGCTTGTCCATCTCCTCCAGACACCCTGACCCTCTCCTCAAACAGAGCCTTTCCAACTCCTCCTGACACTCTGACCCTCTCCTCTCCCAGAGTCTGTCCAACTGCTCCTGACACTCTGACCCTCTCCTCACCCAGAGTCTCTCCAACTCCTCCTGACACTCTGACCCTCTCCTCACCCAGAGTTTCTCCAACTCCTCCCAACACTCTGACCCTCTTCTCACCCAGAGTCTCTCTATCTCCTCCTGACACTCTGATCTTCTCCTCACCCAGAGTCTGTCCAACTTCTCCTGACACTCTAGCCCTCTGCTCACCCGGAGACTCTCCTACTCCTCGTGACACTTTGATCCTCTCCTCACCCAGAGTCTGGTCAACTCCTCCTGAAACACTGACATTCTCCTCACCCAATGGGTCTCCAAATCCTGCTGATGCTCTGACCCTCTCCTCACCTAGAGTCTGTCCAACTTCACCCAACACCTTGTCCCTCTCCTCTCCCAGAGCCTGTCCAACTCCTCCAGACACCCTGACCCTCCTCACCCAGAGTCTGTCCAACTTCTACTGACACCCTAGCCTTCTGCTCATCCGGGGTCTCTCCTACTCCTCCTGACTCACTGACCCTCTCCTCACCCAGAGTCTGTCCAACTCCTACTGACACACTGACACTCTTCTCACCCAGAGGGTCTCCAAATCCTCCTGACACTCTGACCCTCTCCTCACCCAGATTATCTCCAACTCCTCCTGACAGTCTGAACCTCTCCTCACCTAGAGACTGTCCATCTTCTCCCGAAACAATGACCCTTTCCTCAACCAGAGCCTGTCCATCTCCTCCTGAAACCCTGACCCTCTCCTCACCCAGAGTCTCTCCAACTCCTCCTGACACTCTGACCCTCTCCTCACCCAATGTCTCCCCAACTTGTCCTGACAACCTGACCCTCTCCTCACCCAAAGTCTCTCCATGTCCTACTGACACTCTGAACCTCTCATCAACCGGAATCTCTCCAACTCCTCCTGACACCCTGACCATCGACTCACCTCGAGTCTGTCCCACTTCTCCCGACAGCCTGACCCTGTCGTCACCCAGAGTCCTGACACCTCCTGACACTCTGACCCTCTCCTCACCTAGAGTCTGTCCAACTGCTACTGACACTCTGACCCTCTCCTCAACCAAAACCTGCCAACTCCTCCTGACACCCTGATCCTCTCCTCACCCAGAATCTGCCCAACGCCTCCTGACACCCTGACACCCTGACACTCTCCTCACCCAGAGTCTCTCCAACTTCTGCCGACACCCTGACACTCTCCTCACCCAGAGTCTCTCCAACTCGTCCCGACACCCTGACCTTCTCCTCACCCAGAGTCTCTCCAGCTACTCCTGACACTCTGACCCTCTCTTCATCCGGAGTCTCTCCAACTACTCCTGACACCCTAACCCTCTCCTCACCCAAAGTCTCTCCAACTCCTCACGACACCCTGACCCTCTCCTCAACCGGAGACTGTCCAACTCCTCCTGACACTCTGACCCTCTCCTTACCTAGAGTCTGTCCAACTTCTCCTGACACCCTGACCCTCTCCTCAAACAGAGCCTTTCCAACTCCTCCTGACACTCTGACCCTCTCCTCACCCAGAGTCTGATCAAATCCTCCTGACACTATGACCCTCTCCTCACCCAGAGTCTGTCCAACTTCTCCCGACAAACTGACCGTCTCCGCACAAAGACTCTCTACATCTCCTCCTGACACTCTGACGCTCTCCTCTCCCAGAGTCTGTCCAACTCCTCCTAACACACTGACCCTCTGCTCACCCAGATTCTCTTCATCCCCTCCTAACACTCTGACCCTCTCCTAACCCAGAGTCACTCAAACTCCTCCTGACACTCTGACACTCTCCTCATCCAGAGTCTGTCCAACTTCTCCCAACACCCTGACCCTCTCCTCACCCAGAGACTGTCCAACTCCTCCTGACACTCTGACCCTCTCCTCACCTAGAGTCTGTCCAACTCCTCCTAACAACCTGACCCTGTGTTCAGCCAGATTCTCTCCATCTCCCCCAGACACTCTGACCCTCTCCTAACCCAGAGTCTCTCCAACTCCTCCTGACACTCTGACCCTCTCCTCACCCAGAGTCTGACCAACTACTACTAACAGCCTGACCCTCTCTTCACCTAGATTCTCTCCAACTCCTCCTGACAGCCTGAACCTCTCCTCACCCAGAGTCTCTCCAACATCTCTTGACACACTGAGCCGCTCCTCACCCTGAGTCTGCCATCAACTCCTGACACCCTGACCCTCTCCTCACCCAGACCCTGTCCATCTCCTCCTGACACCCTGACCCTCTCCTCACCCAGAGTCTGTCCAACTCTTCCTGCCTCTGACCCTCTCCTCACCGAGAGTCTCTCCCACTCCTCCTGACATTCTGACCCTCTCCTCATCCAGAGTCTGTCCATCTCCTCCAGACACTCTGACCCTCTCCTCTCCGAGTCTGTCCAACTCCTCTTAACAGCCTGACCTTGTGTTCACCCAGATTCTCTCCAACTCCTCCTGACACTCTGACCCTATCCTCACCCAGAGTCTGACCAACTAATACTACCACCCTGACCCTCTCCCACCCAGAGTCTCTCCAACTTCTCCTGACACACTGAACCTCTCCTCACCCAGTGTCGGTCCAACTCCTCCAGACAAACAGACCCTCTCCTCACCCAGAGTATCTTCAAATTCTTCTGACACTCTGACACTCTCTTCAACTAGAGTCTGCCAACTTCACCCGAAACCTTGACCCTCTCCTCTCCCAGAGCTTTTCGAACTCCTTCTGACACCCTCCCCCTCTCCTCACCCTGCGTCACTCCAACTCCTTCTGACACCCTGCCACTCTGCTCACCCAGAGTCTCTACAACTCCTCCTGACACACTGACCCTCTCCTCACCTTGAGTCTTTCCAACTCCTCATGACAAACTGACCCTCTCCTCACCCAGAGTGTCTCCAAATCCTGCTGACATTCTGAAGCTCTCCTCACCTAGAGTCTGCCAAATTCACCCAACACCTTGACCCTCTCCTGTCCCAGAGCCTGTCCAACTCCGCTTCACAAACTGACTCCCTCCTCACCCAGAGTCTGTCCAACTTCTCCCGACACACTGACCCTCTCCTCACCCAGAGTCTCTACAAATCCTCCGGAAACTCTGAACCTCTCATCATGCGGAATCTCTCCAACTCCTCCTGACACCCTGAACCTGTCATCACCCAGAGTCTTTCCATCTCCTCCTGACACTCTGACCCTCTCCTCCCCTAGAGTCTGTCCAACTCCTCCTGACACTCTGACCCTCTCCTCACCCAGAGTCTGCCAAATACTCCTGACAACCTGACGCTCTCCTCACACAGAGCCTGTCCATCTCCTCCTGACACTCTGACCACCTCCTCTCCCAGAGTCTGTCCAACTGCTCCTGACACTCTGACCCTCTCCTCACCCAGAGTCTCTCCAACTCCTCCTGACACTCTGACCCTCTCCTCACCCAGAGTTTCTCCAACTCCTCCCAACACTCTGACCCTCTTCTCACCCAGAGTCTCTCTATCTCCGCCTGACACTCTGATCCTCTCCTCACCCAGTGTCTATCCAACTTCTCCTGACACCCTAGCCCTCTGCTCACCCGGAGACTCTCCTACTCCTCGTGACACTTTGATCCTCTCCTCACCCAGAGTCTGTCCAACTCCTCCTGAAACACTGACATTCTCCTCACCCAATGGGTCTCCAAATCCTGCTGATGCTGTGACCCTCTCCTCACCTAGAGTCTGTCCAACTTCACCCAACACCTTGTCCCTCTCCTCTCCCAGAGCCTGTCCAACTCCTCCAGACACCCTGACCCTCCTCACCCAGAGTCTGTCCAACTTCTTCTGACACCCTAGCCTTCTGCTCATCCGGGGTCTCTCCTACTCCTCCTGACTCACTGACCCTCTCCTCACCCAGAGTCTGTCCAACTCCTACTGACACACTGACACTCTTCTCACCCAGAGGGTCTCCAAATCCTCCTGACACTCTGACCCTCTCCTCACCCAGATTATCTCCAACTCCTCCTGACAGTCTGAACCTCTCCTCACCTAGAGACTGTCCATCTTCTCCCGAAACAATGACCCTTTCCTCAACCAGAGCCTGTCCATCTCCTCCTGATTCCCTGACCCTCTCCTCACCCAGAGTCTCCCCAACTTGTCCTGACAACCTGACCCTCTCCTCAACCAGAGTCTCTCCATGTCCTCCTGACACTCTGAACCTCTCATCATCCGGAATCTCTCCAACTCCTCCTGACACCCTGACCATCGACTCACCTCGAGTCTGTCCCACTTCTCCCGACAGCCTGACCCTGTCGTCACCCAGAGTCCTGACACCTCCTGACACTCTGACCCTCTCCTCACCTCGAGTCTGTCCAACTCCTACTGACACTCTGACCCTCTCCTCAACCAAAACCTGCCAACTCCTCCTGACACCCTGATCCTCTCCTCACCCAGAATCTGCCCAACGCCTCCTGACACCCTGACACCCTGACACTCTCCTCACCCAGAGTCTCTCCAACTTCTGCCGACACCCTGACACTCTCCTCAACCAGAGTCTCTCCAACTCGTCCCGACACCCTGACCTTCTCCTCACCCAGAGTCTCTCCAGCTACTCCTGACACTCTGACCCTCTCTTCATCCGGAGTCTCTCCAACTCCTCCTGACACCCTAACCCTCTCCTCACCCAGAGTCTCTCCAACTCCTCACGACACCCTGACCCTCTCCTCAACCGGAGACTGTCCAACTCCTCCTGACACCCTAACCCTCTCCTCAAACAGAGCCTTTCCAACTCCTCCTGACGCTCTGACCCTCTCCTCACCCAGAGTCTGACCAAATCCTCCTGACACTATGACCCTCTCCTCACCCAGAGTCTGTCCAACTTCTCCCGACAAACTGACCGTCTCCGCACAAAGAGTCTCTCCATCTCCTCCCGACACCCTGACCCTCTGCTTACCCAGAGTCTCTCCATCCCCTCCTGGCACTCTAAACCTCTCCTAACCCAGAGTCACTCAAACTCCTCCTGACACTCTGATACTCTCCTCATCCAGAGTCTGTCCAACTTCTCCCAACACCCTGACCCTCTCCTCACCCAGAGAATGTCCAACTCCTCCTGACACTCTGACCCTCTCCTCACCCAGCGTTTCTCCAACTCCTCCCATCACTCTGACCCTCTCCCCACCCAGAGTCTTTCCATCTCCTCCTGACATTGAGACCATCTCCTCACCCAGAGTCTGTCCAACTTCTCCTGACACCCTAGCCCTCTACTTACCCGGAGTCTCTCCTACTCCTCCTGATACACTGACCCTCTCCTCACCCAGAGTCTGTCCAACTCCTCCTGAAACATTGACACTCTCCTCACCCAATGGGTCTCCAAATCCTCCTGACGCTCTGACCATCTCCTCAGATTGAGTCTGTCCAACTTCACCTGACTCCTTGACCCTCTCCTCTCCCAGATCCTGTCCAACTCCTCATGACACCCTGACCCTCTCCTCACCCAGAGTCTTTCCAACTCCTCCTGACACTCTGACCCTCTCCTCACCCAAAGTCTCTCCACTAACTCCTGATAACATGACCCTCTCCTCACACAGAGTCTGTCCAACATCTCCCGACATTCTGACCCTCTCCTCACCCAGAGTATCTCCAACTACTCCTGACAGTCTGAACCTCTCCTCACCTAGAATCTGTCCAACTTCTCCCGAAACACTGACCCTCTCCTCAACCAGAGTCTGTCCATCTCCTCCTGACACTCTGACTCTCTCCTCACCCAAAGTCTCCCCAACTCCTCCTGACAACCTGACCCTCTCCTCACCCAGTGTCTCTCCAACTCCTCCTGACACCCTGACCCTGTCGTCACCCAGAGTCTTTCCAACTCATCCTGACACTCTGAACCTCTCCTCACCTTGAGCCTGTCCAACTCCTCTTGACAATCTGACCCTCTCCTCACCCTGTGTCTGCCATCAACTCCTGACACCCTGACCCTCTCCTCACCCAGACCCTGTCCATCTCCTCCTGACACCCTGACCCTCTCCTCACCCAGAGTCTGTCCAACTCCTCCTGCCTCTGACCCTCTCCTCACCGAGAGTCTCTCCCACTCCTCCTGACATTCTGACCCTCTCCTCATCCAGAGTCTGTCCATCTCCTACAGACACTCTGACCCTCTCCTCTCTGAGTCTGTCCAACTCCTCTTAACAGCCTGACCTTGTGTTCACCCAGATTCTCTCCAACTCCTCCTGACACTCTGACCCTATCCTCACCCAGGGTCTGACCAACTAATACTACCACCCTGACCCTCTCCCACCCAGAGTCGCTCCTACTTCACCTGACACACTGAACCTCTCCTCACCCAGTGTCACTCCAACTCCTCCAGACACACAGACCCTCTCCTCACCTTGAGTCTTTCCAACTCTTCATGACACACTGACCCTCTCCTCACCCAGAGTGTCTCCAAATCCTGCTGACATTCTGAAGCTCTCCTCACCTAGAGTCTGCCAAATTCACCCGACACCTTGACCCTCTCCTGTCCCAGAGCCTGTCCAACTCCGCTTCACAAACTGACTCCCTCCTCACCCAGAGTCTGTCCAACTTCTCCCGACACACAGACCCTCTCCTCACCCAGAGTCTCTGCAAATCCTCCTGAAACTCTGAACCTCTCATCATGCGGAATCTCTCCAACTCCTCCTGACACCCTGAACCTGTCATCACCCAGAGTCTTTCCAACTCCTCCTGACACTCTGACCCTCTCCTCCCCTAGAGTCTGTCCAACTCCTCCTGACACTCTGACCCTCTCCTCACCCAGAGTCTGCCAAATACTCCTGACAACCTGACCCTCTCCTCACCCAGAGCCTGTCCATCTCCTCCTGACACTCTGAACCTCTCCTCACCCAGAGTCTGTCCAACTGCTCCTGACACTCTGACCCTCTCCTCACCCAGAGTTTCTCCAACTCCTCCCAACACTCTGACCCTCTTCTCAACCAGAGTCTCTCTATCTCCTCCTGACACTCTGATCCTCTCCTCACCCAAGGTCTGTCCAACTTCTCCTGGCTTTTTAGCCCTCTGCTCACCCGGAGACTCTCCTACTCCTCTTGACACTTTGACCCTCTCCTGACCCAGAGTCTGTCCAACTCCTCCTGAAACACTGACATTCTCCTCACCCAATGGGTCTCTAAATCCTGCTGATGCTCTGACCCTCTCCTCACCTAGAGTCTGTCCAACTTCACCCAACACCTTGTCCCTCTCCTCTCCCAGAGCCTGTCCAACTCCTCCAGACACCCTGACCCTCCTCACCCAGAGTCTGTCCAACTTCTACTGACACCCTAGCCTTCTGCTCATCCGGGGTCTCTCCTACTCCTCCTGACTCACTGACCCTCTCCTCACCCAGAGTCTGTCCAACTCCTACTGACACACTGACACTCTTCTCACCCAGAGGGTCTCCAAATCCTCCTGACACTCTGACCCTCTCCTCACCCAGATTATCTCCAACTCCTCCTGACAGTCTGAACCTCTCCTCACCTAGAGACTGTCCATCTTCTCCCGAAACAATGACCCTTTCCTCAACCAGAGCCTGTCCATCTCCTCCTGAAACCCTGACCCTCTCCTCACCCAGAGTCTCTCCAACTCCTCCTGACACTCTGACCCTCTCCTCACCCAATGTCTCCCCAACATGTCCTGACAACCTGACCCTCTCCTCAACCAGAGTCTCTCCATGTCCTCCTGACACTCTGAACCTCTCATCATCCGGAATCTCTCCAACGCCTCCTGACACCCTGACACCCTGACACTCTCCTCACCCAAAGTCTCTCCAACTTCTGCCGACACCCTGACACTCTCCTCACCCAGAGTCTCTCCAACTCGTCCCGACACTCTGACCTTCTCCTCACCCAGAGTCTCTCCAGCTACTCCTGACACTCTGACCCTCTCTTCATCCGAAGTCTCTCCAACTCCTCCTGACACCCTAACCCTCTCCTCACCCAGAGTCTCTCCAACTCCTCACGACACCCTGACCCTCTCCTCAACCAGAGACTGTCCAACTCCTCCTGACACTCTGACCCTCTCCTTACCTAGAGTCTCTCCAACTTCTCCCAAAACCGTGACCCTCTCCTCAAACAGAGCCTTTCCAACTCCTCCTGACACTCTGACCCTCTCCTCACCCATAGTCTGACCAAATCCTCCTGACACTATGACCGTCTCCTCACCCAGAGTCTGTCCAACTTCTCCCGACAAACTGACCCTCTCCGCACAATGAGTCTCTCCATCTCCTCCCGACACCATGACCCTCTGCTTACCCAGAGTCTCTCCATCTCCTCCTGACACTCTGACGCTCTCCTCTCCCAGAGTCTGTCCAACTCCTCCTACTACACTGATCCTCTGCTCACCCAGATTCTCTCCAGCCCCTCCTGACACTCTGAACCGCTCCTAACCCAGAGTCACTCAAACTCCTCCTGACACTCTGACACTCTCCTCATCCAGAGTCTGTCCAACTTCTCCCAACACCCTGACCCTCTCCTCACCCAGAGACTGTCCAACTCCTCCTGACACTCTGACCCTCTCCTCACCTAGAATCTGTCCAACTCCTCCTTACAACCTGACCCTGTGTTCAGCCAGATTCTCTCCATCTCCTCCTGACTCTCTGACCCTCTCCTTACCCAGAGTCTCTCCAACTCCTCCTGACACTCTGACCCTCTCCTCACCCAGAGTCTGACCAACTACTACTAACACCCTGACCCTCTCTTCACCTAGAGTCTCTCCAACTCCTCCTGACAGCCTGACCCACTCCTCACCCAGACTCTCTCCAACATCTCTCGACACACTGAGCCGCTCCTCATCCAGAGTCTCTCCAACTCCTCCTTACACTCTGACCCTCTCCTCACCCCAAGTCTCTCCAAATCCTCCAGACACTCTGACCCTCTCCTCATCTCGAGTCTGTCCAACTTCACCCAACTCATTGACCCTCTTCTCTCCCAGTGCCTGTCCAACTCCTCCTGACACACTGACCCTCTCCTCACCCAGAGTCTCTCCAACTCCTCCTGACACTCTGACCCTCTCCTCACCCAGAGTTTCTCCAACTCCTGCCACCACTCTGACCTTCTCCTCACCCAGAGTCTCTCCATCTCCTCCTGACATTGAGACCATCTCCTCACCCAGAGTCTGTCCAACTTCTCCTGACAGCCTAGCCCTCTACTTACCCGGAGTCTCTCCTTCTCCTCCTGACACACTGACCCTCTCCTCACCCATAGTCTGTCCAACTCCTCCTGAAACATTGACACTCTCCTCACCCAATGGGTCTCCAAATCCTCCTGACGCTCTGACCATCTCCTCACCTAGAGTCTGTCCAACTTCACCTGACACCTTGACCCTCTCCTCTCCCAGAGCCTGTCCAACTCCTCATGACACCCTGACCCTCTCCTCACCCAGAGTCTTTCCAACTCCTCCTGACACTCTAACCCTCTCCTCACCCAAAGTCTCTCCAACAACTCCTGATAACCTGACCCTCTCCTCACACAGAGTCTGTCCAACATCTCCCGACATTCTGACCCTCTCCTCACCCAGAGTATCTCCAACTACTCCTGACAGTCTGAACCTCTCCTCACCTAGAATCTGTCCAACTTCTCCCGAAACACTGACGCTCTCCTCAACCAGAGCCTGTCCATCTCCTCCTGACACTCTGACTCTCTCCTCACCCAAAGTCTCCCCAACTCCTCCTGACAACCTGACCCTCTCCTCACCCAGAGTCTTTCCAACTCATCCTGACACTCTGAACCTCTCCTCACCTTGAGTCTGTCCAACTCCTCTTGACAATCTGACCCTCTCCTCACCCTGTGTCTGCCATCAACTCCTGACACCCTGACCCTCTCCTCACCCAGACCCTGTCCATCTCCTCCTGACACCCTGACCCTCTCCTCACCCAGAGTCTGTCCAACTCCTCCTGCCTCTGACCCTCTCCTCACCGAGAGTCTCTCCCACTCCTCCTGACACTCTGACCCTATCCTCACCCAAAGTCTGAACAACTAATACTACCTCCCTGACCCTCTCCGCACCCAGAGTCTCTCGAACTTCACCTGACACACTGAACCTCTCCTCACCCAGTGTCAGTCCAACTCCTCCAGACACACAGACCCTCTCCTCACCCAGAGTATCTCCAAATCCTCCTGACACTCTGACACTCTCTTCACCTAGAGTCTGCCAACTTCACCCGACACCTTGACCCTCTCCTCTCCCAGAGCCTTTCGAACTCCTTCTGACACCCTCACCCTCTCCTCACCCTGCGTCACTCCAACTCCTCCTGACACCCTCCCACTCTGCTCACCCGGAGTCTCTATAACTCCTCCTGACACACTGACCCTCTCCTCACCTTGAGTCTTTCCAACTCCTCATGACACACTGACCCTCTCCTCATTCAGAGTGACTCCAAATCCTCCTGACATTCTGAACCTCTCCTCACCTAGAGTCTGCCAAATTCACCCGACACCTTGACCCTCTCCTGTCCCAGAGCCTGTCCAACTCCGCTTCACAAACTGACTCTCTCCTCACCCAGAGTCTGTCCAACTTCTCCCGACACACTGACCCTCTCCTCACCCAGAGTCTCTGCAAATCCTCCTTAAACTCTGAACCTCTCATCATGCGGAATCTCTCCAACTCCTCCTGACACCCTGAACCTGTCATCACCCAGAGTCTTTCCAACTCCTCCTGACACTCTGACCCTCTCCTCCCCTAGAGTCTGTCCAACTCCTCCTGACACTCTGACCCTCTCCTCACCCAGAGTCTGCCAAATACTCCTGACAACCTGACCCTCTTCTCACCCAGAGCCTGTCCATCTCCTCCTGACACTCTGACCCTCTCCTCAACCAGATTCTCTCCAACTCCTCTTGGCAGTCTGACCCTCTCCTTACCTTGAGACTGTCCAATTTCTCCCGAAACCCTGACCCTCTACTTACGCAGAGCCTGTCCAACTCCTCCTGACACCCTGATCCTCTCCTCACCCAGGGTCTCTCCAACTCATCTTGACACTCTGACCATCTCCTCACCCAGAGTCTGTCCAACTCCTCCTGACAACCTGACCCTCTCCGCACCTAGAGTCTCTTCTTCTCCTCCTGACACTCTGACCATCTCATTACCTAGAGTATGTCCAAACTCTCTCGACACCTTGACCCTCTCATCACCCGAGTCTTTCAACGGCTTCCTGACACTCTGACCCTCTCCTCATCCGGAGTCTCTCCAACTCCTCCTGACACCCGGACCATCTCATCACCTTGAGTCTGTCCAACCTCTGTCCACACCTTGACCCTTTCGTCAACCAGAGTCTTTCAAACTCCTCCTGACACTCTGAACCTCTCCTCACCGTAAATCTGTCCAACTTCTCCCGACACACTGACCATCTACTCAACCAGGGACTGTCCAACTCCTCCTGACACAATGACCATCTCCTCACCTAGAATCAGTCCAACTCCTCCTGACACTCTGACCCTCTCCTCACCCAGAGTCTGTCCAACTCCTCCTTATACCCTGACTTTCTCCTCACCCAGAGTCGGTCCAACTCCTCCTGATACCGTGACCCTCTCTTCAACCAGAGTCTCTACAAGTCCTCCTGACACCCTTAACCGCTCCACACCCAGAGACTCTCCAACTCCTCCTGACACCCTGACCCACTCCTCATCCGGAGTCTCTCCAAAGCCTCCTGAAACCATGACACCCTGACCCTCTCCTCTCCCAGAGTCTCTCCAACTCCTCCCAACACTCTGAATCTATCCTAACTCAGAGTTTCTCCAACTCCTCCCAGCACACTGACCCTCTCCTCACCCAGAGTCTCTCCATCTCCTCCTGACACTCTGACCCTCTCCTCACCCAGAGTCTGTCCAACTTCTCCTGACACCCTACCCCTCTGCTCACCCAGAGTCTCTCCAACTCCTCCTGACACCCTGACCCTCTCCTCACCCAGAGCCTGTCCAATTACTCCTGACACCCTGACCCTCTCCTCACCCAGAGCCTGTCCATCTCCTCCTGACACCCTGACCCTCTCCTCACCCAGAGCCTGTCCATCTCCTCCTGACACCCTGACCCTCTCCTCACCCAGAGCCTGTCCATCTCCTCCTGACACCCTGACCCTCTCCTCAACCAGAGTCTCTCCAGCTCCTCCTGAGACTCTGACCCTCTCTTCTTCCGACGTTTCTCCAACTCCTGCCGACACCGTGACCCTCTACTCACCCAGAGTCTCTCCAACTCCTCCTGACACTCTGACCTTCTCCTCACCTAGAGTTTGTCAAACACCTCCTGACACTGTGACCCTCTCCTCACCCAGAGTCTGTCTAACGTCTCCCGACAAACAGACCCTCTCCTCACCCAGAGTCTGTCCAACTTCTCCCGACACAATGACCCTCTCCTCACCCAGAATTTCTGCAAATCCTCCTTAAACTCTGAAACTCTCATCATGCGGAATTTCTCCAACTGCTCCTGACACCCTGAACCTGTCATCACCCAGAGTCTTTCCAACTCCTCCTGACAGTCTGACCCTCTCCTCCCCTTGAGTCTGTCCAACTCCTCCTGACACTCTGACCTTCTCCTCACCCAGAGTCTGCCAAATACTCCTGACACCCTGACCCTCTCCTCACCCAGAGCCTGTCCATCTCCTCCTGACACTCTGACCCTCTCCTCAACCAGAGTCTCTCCAACTCCTCTTGGCAGTCTGACCCTCTCCTCACCTTGAGACTGTCCAACTTCTCCCGAAACCCTGGCCCTCTACTTACGCAGAGCCTGTCCAACTCCTCCTGACACCCTGACCCTCTCATCACCCAGGGTCTCTCCAACACATCTTGACACTCTGACCATCTCCTCACCCAGAGTCTGTCCAACTCCTCCTGACAACCTGACCCTCTCCTTACCTAGAGTCTCTTCAACTCCTCCTGACACTCTGACCATCTCATCACCTAGAGTATGTCCAACCTCTCTCTCGACACCTTGACACTCTCATCACCCAGAGTCTTTCAAAGACTTCCTGACACTCTGACCCTCTCCTCATCCGGAGTCTCACCAACTCCTCCTGATACCCGGACCATCTCATCACCTTGAGTCTGTCCAACCTCTGTCCACACCTTGACCCTTTCGTCACCCAGAGTCTTTCAAACTCCTCCTGACACTCTGACCCTCTCCTCACCTTAAATCTGTCCAACTTCTCCCGATACACTGACCATCTCCTCAACCAGGGACTGTCCAACTCCTCCTGACACAATGACCCTCTCCTCACCTAGAATCAGTCCAACTCCTCCTGACACTCTTACCCTCTCCTCACCCAGAGTCTGTCCAACTCCTCCTGATACCATGACCCTCTCTTCAACCAGAGTCTCTACAAGTCCTCCTGACACCCTTAACCACTCCACACCCAGAGTCTCTCCAACTCCTCCTGACACTCTGACCCTCTCCTCATCCGGAGTCTCTCCAACACCTCCTGAAACCCTGACACCCTCACCCTCTCCTCTCCCAGAGTCTCTCCAACTCCTCCTGACACTCTGAATCTCTCCTAACCCAGAGTTTCTCCAACTCCTCCCAGCACTCTGATCCTCTCCTCACCCAGAGTCTGTCCAACTCCTCCTGACACCCTGACCCTCTCCTCACCCAGAGCCTGTCCAACTACTCCTGACACCCTGACCCTCTCCTCACCCAGTGCCTGTCCATCTCCTCCTGACACCCTGACCATCTCCTCAACCAGAGCCTCTCCAGCTCCTCCTGAGACTCTGACCCTCTCTTCATCCGACGTTTCTCCAACACCTGCCGACACCCTGACCCTCTACTCACCCAGAGTCTCTCCAACTCCTCGTGACACCCTGACCCTCTCCTCAACCGGAGACTGTCCAACTCCTCCTGACACTCTGACCTTCTCCTCACCTAGAATTTGTCAAACACCTCCTGACACTGTGACCCTCTCCTCACCCAGAGTCTGTCTAACTTCTCCCGACAAACAGACCCTCTCCGCACAAAGAGTCCCTCCATCTCCTCCCGACACCCTGACCCTCTGCTTACCCAGAATCTCTCCATCTCCTCCTGACAATCTGTCCCTCTCCTCTCAAAGAGTCTGTCCAACTCCTCCTAACACCCAGAGCCTCTGCTCACCCAGATTCTCTCCATCCCCTCCTGACACACTGACCCTCTCCTAACCCAGAGTTACTCCAACTCCTCCTGATACTCTGACCCTCTACTCACCCAGAGTCTGTCCAACTTCTCCCAACACCCTGACCCTCTCCTCACCCAGAGACTGTCCAACTCCTCCTGACACTCTGACCCCGTCCTTACCTAGATTCTGTCCAACTCCTCTTGACACTCTGACCCTCTCCTCACCCAGAGTCTGTCCAAATCCTCCTGACACTCTGACCCTCTCCTCTCCCAGAGTCTCTCCAATTCTTCCTAACTCCCTGACTCTCTCCTTACCCAGAATCTCTCCAACTCGTCCCGACACCCTGACCTTCTCCTCACCCAGAGCCTGTCCAACTACTCCTGACACTCTGACCCTCTTCTCACCCAGAGCCTGTCCATCTCCTGCTGACACCCTGACCCTCTTCTCAACCAGAGATTCTCCAACTCCTCACGACATCCTGACCCTCTCCTCAACCGGAGACTGTCCAACTCCTCCTGACACTCTGACCCCCTCCTCACCTAGAGCCTGTCCAACTCCTCCTGACACCCTGACCCTCTCCTCACCCAGAGCCTGTCCATCTCCTCTGACACTCTGACTCTCTCCTCAACCAGAGTCTCTCCAACTCCTCTTGGCAGTCTGACCCTCTCCTCACCTTGAGACTGTCCAATTTCTACCGAAACCCTGGCCCTCTAATTACGCAGAGCCTGTCCAACTCCTCCTGACACCCTGACCCCCTCCTCACCCAGGGTCTCTCCAACTCATCTTGACACTCTGACCATCTCCTCACCCAGATTCTGTCCAACTCCTCCTGAAAACCTGACCCTCTCCTCACCTAGAGACCCTTCAACTCGTCCTGAAACTCTGACCATCTCATCACCTAGAGTATGTCCAACCTCTCTCGACACCTTGACCCTCTCATCACCCAGAGTCTTTCAAAGACTTCCTGAGACTCTGACCCTCTCCTCATCCGGAGTCTCTCCAATTCCTCCTGACACCCTGACGATCTCATCACCCTGAGTCTGTCCAACCACTGTCCACACCTTGACCCTTTCGTCACCCAGAGTCTTTCAAACTCCTCCTGACACTCTGACCCTCTCCTCACCTTAAATCTGTCCAACTTCTCCCGACACTCTGACCATCTCCTCAACCAGGGACTGTCCAATTCCTCCTAACACAATGACACTCTCCTCACCTATAATCAGTCCAACTCCTCCTGACAATCTGACCCTCTCCTCACCCAGAATCTGTCCAACTCCTCCTGATACCCTGACTTTCTCCTCACCCAGATTCTGTCCAACTCCTCCTGACCCTCTGAACCTCTCCTCATCCGGAGTCTCTCCAACGCCTCCTGACACACTGACACCCTGACCCTCTCCTCTCCCAGAGTCTCTCCTACTCGTCCCGGCACCCTGACCTTCTCCTCACCCAGAGCCTTTCCAACTACTCCTGACACCCTGACCCTCTCCTCACCCAGAGCCTGTCCATCTCCTCATGACATCCTGACCCTCTCCTCAACCAGTGTCTCTCCAGCTCCTCCTGAGACTCTGACCCTCTCTTCATCCAACGTTTCTCCAACTCCTGCCGACACCCTGACCCTCTACTCACCCAGAGTCTCTCCAACTCCTCGTGACACCCTGACCCTCTCCTCAACCGGAGACTGTCCAACTCCTCCTGACACTCTGACCCTCTCCTCACCTAGAGTTTGTCAAACACCTCCTGACACTATGACCCTCTCCTCACCCAGAGTCTGTCTAACTTCTCCCGACAAACTGACCCTCTCCGCACAAAGAGTCTCTCCATCTCCTCCCGACTCCCTGACCCTCTGCTTACCCAGAGTCTCTCCATCTCCTCCTGACACTCTGACCCTCTCCTCTCCCAGAGTCTGTCCAACTCCTCCTAAAACCCAGACCCTCTGCTCACCCAGATTCTCTCCATCCCCTCCTGACACTCTGACCCTCTCCTAACAAAGAGTTACTCCAACTCCTCCTGACACTCTGACCCTCTCCTCACCCAGAGTCTGTACAACTTCACCCAACACCCTGAACCTCTCCTCACCCAGACACTGTCCAACTCCTCCTGACACTCTGACCCCCTCCTTACCTAGAGTCTGTCCAACTCCTCTTGACACTGTGACCCTCTCCTCACCCAGAGTCTGTCCAACTCCTCCTGACACTCTGACCCTCTCCTCTCCCAGAGTCTCTCCAACTCTTCATAACTCCCTGACCCTCTCCTCACCCAGAATCTCTCCAACTCGTCCCGACACCCTGACTCTCTCCTCACCCAGAGCCTGTCCAACTACTCCTGACACTCTGACCCTCTCCTCACCCCGAGCATGTCCATCTCCTCCTGACACCCTGACCCTCTTCTCAACCAGAGATTCTCCAACTCCTGCCGACAACCTGACCCACTCCTCACCCAGAGTCTCTCCAAAGCCTCACGACATCCTGACCCTCTCCTCAACCGGAGAGTGTCCAACTCCTCCTGACAATAGGACCCTCTCCTCACACAGTTTCTGTCCAACTTCTCCCGACAAGCTGACCCTCTCCTCATCCAGAGTCTCTCCATCTCCTCCCGACACCCTGACCCTCTGTTTACCCAGTGTCTCTCCATCTCCTCCTGACTCTCTGACCCCTCCTCACCCTAAGTCTCCCCAAGTCCTCCTGACAACCTGACCCTCTCCTCACCCAGATTCTCTCCAAGTCCTCCTGAAACTCTGAAACCCTCATCATCCGGACTGTCTCCAAATCCTCCTGACACCCTGACCATCGACTCACCTAGAGTCTGTCCAAATTCTCCCGACAGCCTGACCCTGTCGTCACCCAGAGTCTTTCCAACTCTTCCTGACACTCTGACCCTCACCTCACCTACAGTCTGTCCTACTCCTCCTGACACTCTGTGCCTCTCCTCACCCAGAGTCTGCCAACTCCTCTCAACACTCTGACCCTCTCCTCACCCAGAGTCTGTCCAACTCCTCCTGATACCCTGACTTTCTCCTCACCCAGAGTCTGTCCAACTCCTCCTGATACCCTGACTTTCTCCTCACCCAGAGTCTGTCCAACTCCTCCTGATACCGTGACCCTCTCTTCAACCAGAGTCTCTACAACTCCTCCTGACACCCTTACCCACCCCACCCCCAGAGTCTCTCCAACTACTCCTGACACTCTGACCCTCTCCTCATCCAGAGTCTCTCCAACGCCTCCTGACACCCTGACACCCTGACCCTCTCCTCTCCCAGAGTCTCTCCAACTCGTCCCGACACTCTGAACTTCTCCTCACCCAGAGCCTGTCCAACTACTCCTGACACCCTGACCCTCTCCTCACCCAGAGGCTGTCCATCTCCTCCCGACACCCTGACCCTCTCCTCAACCAGAGTCTCTTCAGCTACTCCTGAGACTCTGAATCTCTCCTAACCCAGAGTTTCTCCAACTCCTATCAGCACTCTGACCCTCTCCTCACCCAGAGTCTCACCATCTCCTACTGACACTCTGACCCTCTCCTCACCCAGAGTATGTCCAACTTCTCCTGACACCCTACCCCTCTGCTCACCCAGAGTCTCTCCAACTCCTCCTGACACACTGACCCTCTCCTCACCCAGAGTCTGTCCAACTCCTCCTGACACCCTGACCCTCTCCTCACCCAGAGCCTGTCCATCTCCTCCTGACACCCTGACCCTCTCCTCAACCAGAGTCTCTCCGGCTCTTCCTGAGACTCTGACCCTCTCTTCATCCGACGTTTCTCCAACTCCTGCCGACACCCTGTCCCTCTACTCACCCAGAGTCTCTCCAAATCCTTGTGACACCCTGACCCTCTCCTCAACCGGAGATTGTCCAACTCCTCCTGACACTCTGACCTTCTCCTCACCTAGAGTTTGTCAAACACCTCCTGACACTGTGACCCTCTCCTCACCCAGAGTCTGTCTAACTTCTCCCGACAAACAGACCCTCTCCGCCCAAAGAGTCTCTCCATCTCCTCCCGACACCCTGACCCTCTGCTTACTCAGAGTCTCTCCATCTCCTCCTGACACTCTGTCCCTCTCCTCTCACAGAGTCTGTCCAACTCCTCCTAACACCCAGAGCCTCTGCTCACCCAGATTCTCTCCATCCCCTCCTGAAACTCTGACCCTCTCCTAACCCAGAGTTACTCCAACTCCTCCTGATACTCTGACCCTCTACTCACCCAGAATCTGTCCAACTTCTCCCGACACACTGACCCTCTCCTCACCCAGAGTCTCTGCAAATCCTCCTTAAACTCTGAAACTCTCATCATGCGGAATTTCTCCAACTGCTCCTGACACCCTGAACCTGTCATCACCCAGAGTCTTTCCAACTCCTCCTGACACTCTGACCCTCTCCTCCCCTAGAGTCTGTCCAACTCCTCCTGACACTCTGACCCTCTCCTCAACCAGAGTCTCTCCAACTCCTCTTGGCAGTCTGACCCTCTCCTCACCTTGAGACTGTCCAACTTCTCCCGAAACCCTGACCCTCTACTTACGCAGAGCCTGTCCAACTCCTCCTGACACCCTGATCCTCTCCTCACCCAGGGTCTCTCCAACACATCTTGACACTCTGACCATCTCCTCACCCAGAGTCTGTCCAACTCCTCCTGACAACCTGACCCTCTCCTCATCTAGAGTCTCTTCAACTCCTCCTGACACTCTGACCATCTCATCACCTAGAGTATGTCCAACCTCTCTCGACACCTTGACACTCTCATCACCCAGAGTCTTTCAAAGACTTCCTGACACTCTGACCCTCTCCTCATCCGGAGTCTCACCAACTCCTCCTGACACCCGGACCATCTCATCACCTTGAGTCTGTCCAACCTCTGTCCACACCTTGACCCTTTCGTCACCCAGAGTGTTTCAAACTCCTCCTGACACTCTGACCCTCTCCTCACCTTAAATCTGTCCAACTTCTCCCGACACACTGACCATCTCCTCAACCAGGGACTGTCCAACTCCTCCTGACACAATGACCCTCTCCTCACCCAGAGTCTGTCCAAATCCTCCTGACACTCAGACCCTCTCCTCTCCCAAAGTACTCCAACTCTTCCTAACTCCCTGACTCTCTCCTCACCCAGAATCTCTCCCACTCGTCCCGACACCCTGACCTTCTCCTCACCCAGAGCCTGTCCAACTCCTCCTGACACTCTGACCCTCTACTCACCCAGACCCTGTCCATCTCCTCCTGTCACCCTGACCCTCTTCTCAACCAGAGATTCTCCAACTCCTGCCGACAACCTGACCCACTCCTCGCCCAGAGTCTCTCCAACTCCTCACGACATCCTGACCCTCTCCTCAACCGGAGACTGTCCAACTCCTCCTGACACTCTGACCTTCTCCTCACCTAGAGTCTGCCAACTACTCCTGACACCCCGACCCTCTCCTCACCCAGAGCCTGTCCATCTCCTCCTGACACTCTGACCCTCTCCTCAACCAGAGTCTCTCCAACTCCTCTTGGCATTCTGACCCTCTCCTCACCTTGAGACTGTCCAACTTCACCCGAAACCCTGGCCCTCTTCTTACGCAGAGCCTGTCCAACTCCTGCTGACACCTGACCCCCTCCTCACCCAGGGTCTCTCCAACTCATCTTGACACTCTGACCATCTCCTCACCCAGATTCTGTTGAACTCCTCCTGAAAACCTGACCCTCTCCTCACGTAGAGCCTCTTCAACTCCTGCTGACACTCTGACCATCTCATCACCTAGAATATGTCCAACCTCTCTCGACACCTTGACCCTCTCATCACCCAGAGTCTTTCAAAGACTTCCTGAGACTCTGACACTCTCCTCATCCGGAGTCTCTCCAACTCCTCCTGACACCCGGACCATCTCATCACCTTGAGTCTGTCCAACCTCTGTCCACACCTTGACCCTTTCGCCACCCAGAGTCTTTCAAACTCCTCCTGACACTCTGACCCTCTCCTCACCTTAAATCTGTCCAACTTCTCCCGACACACTGACCATCTTCTCAACCAGGGACTGTCCAACTCCTCCTAACACAATGACACTCTCCTCACCTAGAATCAGTCCAACTCCTCCTGACACTCTGACCCTCTCCTCACCCAGAGTCTGTCCAACTCCTTCTGATACCCTGACCCTCTCCTCACCCAGAGACACTTCAACTCCTCCCGACAACCTGACCGTCTCCTCACACACAGTCTCTCCAACTCCTCCTGACACTCTGACCCTCTCCACACCCTAAGTCTCCCCAACTCCTCCTGACAAGCTGACCCTCTCCTCACCCAGAGTCTCTCCAAGTCCTCCTGACACTCTGAGACCCTCATCATCCGGACTCTCTCCAACTCCTCCTGACACCCTGACCATCGACTCACCTTGAGTCTGTCCAACTTCTCCCGACAGCCTGACCCTGTTGTCACCCAGAGTCTTTCCAACTCCTCCTGACACTCTGACCCTCACTTCACCTAGAGTCTGTACAACTCCTCCTGGTACCCTGACTTTCTCCTCAGCCAGAGACTGTCCAACTCCTCCTGACCCTCTGACCCTCTCCTCACCCAGAGCCTCTCCAAGTCCTCCTGACACTCTGAAACCCTCATCATCCGGACTCTCTCCAACTCCTCCTGAGACCCTGACTTTCTCCTCACCCAGAGTCTGTCCAACTCCTCCTGACCCTCTGACCCTCTCCTCATCCGGAGTCTCTCCAACGCCTGCTGACACCCTGACACCCTGACCCTCTCGTCTCCCAGAGCCTGTCCATCTCCTCCTGACACCCTGACCCTCTCCTCAACCAGTGTCTCTCCAGCTCCTCCTGAGACTCTGACCCTCTCTTCATCCGACGTTTCTCCAACTCCTGCCGACACCCTGACCCTCTACTCACCCAGAGTCTCTCCAACTCCTCGTGACACCCTGACCCTCTCCTCAACCGGAGACTGTCCAACTCCTCCTGACACTCTGACCCTCTCCTCACCTCGGGTTTGTCAAACACCTCCTGACACTATGACCCTCTCCTCACCCAGAGTCTGTCTAACTTCTCCCGACAAACTGACCCTCTCCGCACAAAGAGTCTCTCCATCTCCTCCCGACACCCTGACCCTCTGCTTACCCAGAGTCGCTCCATCTCCTCCTGACACTCTGACCCTCTCCTCTCCCAGAGTCCGTCCAACTCCTCCTAACACCCAGACCCTCTGCTCACCCAGATTCTCTCCATCCCCTCCTGACACTCTGACCCTCTCCTAACCCAGAGTTACTCCAACTCCTCCTGACACTCTGACCCTCTCCTCACCAAGAGTCTGTCCGACTTCTCCCAACACCCTGACCCTCTCCTCACCCAGACACTGTCCAACTCCTCCTGACACTCTGACCCCCTCCTTACCTAGAGTCTGTCCAACTCTTCATAACTCCCTTACCCTCTACTCGCCCAGAATCTCTCCAACTCGTCCCGATACCCTGACCTTCTCCTCACCCAGAGCCTGTCCAACTACTCCTGACACTCTGACCCTCTCCTCACCCAGAGCCTGTCCATCTCCTCCTCACACCCTGACCCTCTTCTCAACCAGAGATTCTCCAACTCCTGCCAACAACCTGACCCACTCCTCACCCAGAGTCTCTCCAACTCCTCCTGACACTCTGACCCTCTCCTCACCCAGAGTCTGTCCAACTTCTCCTGACAGTATGACCCTCTCCTCACCTAGAGTCTGACCAACTCCTCCTGACAGTATGACCCTCTCCTCACACAGAGTCTGTCCAACTTCTCCCGACAAACTGACCCTCTCCTCACCCAGAGTCTCTCCATCTCCTCCCGACACCCTGACCCTCTGTTTACCCAGTGTCTCTCCATCTCCTCCTGACTCTCTGACCCTCTCCTCACCCTTAGTCTCCCCAAGTCCTCCGGACAACCTGACCCTCTCCTCACCCAAAGTCTCTCCAAGTCCTCCTGAAACTCTGAAACCCTCATCATCTGGACTGTCTCCAAATCCTCCTGACACCCTGACCATCGACTCACCTAGAGTCTGTCCAACCTCTCCCGACAGCCTGACCCTGTCGTCACCCAGAGTCTTTCCAACTCCTCCTGACACTATGACCCTCTCCTCACCCAGAGTCTGTCCAGCTTCTCCCGACAAACTGACCCACTCCTCACCCAGAGTCTCTCCATCTCCTCCCGACACCCTGACACTCTGCTTACCCAGAGTCTCTCCATCTCCTCCTGACACTCTGACCCTCTCCTCTCCCAGAGTCTGTCCAACTCCTCCTAACACCCTGACCATCTGCTCACCCAGATTCTCTACACCCCTTCTGACACTCTGACCCTCGCCTAACCCAGAGTCACTCCAACTCCTCCTGACACCCTTAGCCTCTCCTTACCCAGAGTCTGTCCAACCCCTCCTGACACTCTGACCCTCTACTCACCTAGAGTCTGTCCAACTCCTCTTGACACTCTGACCCTCTCCTCAACCAGAGTCGGTCCAACTCGTCCTGACACTCTGACCCTCTCCTCTCCCAGAGTCTATCCAACTCCTCCTAACAACCTGACCCTATGTTCACCCAGATTCTCTCCATCTCCTCCTGACACTCTGACCCTCTCTTAACCCAGAGTCTCTCCAAATACTCCTGACACACTGAACCTCTCCTCAACCAGAGTCAGTCCAGCTCCTCCAGACACACAGACCCTTTCCTCATGCAGAGTATCTCCAAATCCTCCTGACACTCTGATCCTCTCCTGACCTAGATTCTGCCAACTTCTCCCGACACCTTGACCCTCTCCTCTCTCAGAGCCTGTTGAACTTCTTCTGACACCCTGACCCTCTCCTCACCCAGCGTCTCTCCAACTCCTCCTGACACCCTGCCCCTCTGCTCACCCGGAGTCTCTCCAACTCCTCCTGACAAATTGACCCTCTCCTCACCTTGAGTCTAACCAACTCCTCATGACACACTGACCCTCTCCTCACCCGGAGTCTCTCCAAATCCTCCTGACACTCTGATCCTCTCCTCACCTTGAGTCTGACCAACTCCTCATGACACACTGACCCTCTCCTCACCCAGAGACACTTCAACATCTCCCGACACCCTGACCGTCTCCTCACACAGAGTCTCTCCAACTCTTCCGGACACTCTGACCCTCTCCTCACCCTAAGTCTCCCCAACACCTCCTGACAACCTGACCCTCTCCTCACCCAGAGTCTCTCCAAGTCCTCCTGACACTCTGTAACACTCATCATCCGGACTCTATCCAACTCCTCCTGATACCCTGACCATCGACTCACCTCGAGTCTGTCCAACTTCTCCCGACAGCCTGACCCTGTCGTCACCCAGAGTCTTTCCAACTCCTCCTGACACTCTGACCCTCACCTCACCTAGAGTCTGTGCAACTCCTCCTGACACTCTGACCCTCTCCTCACCCAGAGTCTGCTGTCTCCTCCCAACATTCTTACCCTCTCCTCACCCAGAGTCTCTCCAACTCCTCCTGATACCCTGACTTTCTCCTCACCCAGAGCCTGTCCATCTCCTCCTGACACCCTGACCCTCTTCTCAACCAGCGATTCTCCGACTCCTGACGACAACCTGACCCAGTCCTCACCATGAGTTTCTCCAACTCCTCGCGACATCCTGACCCTCTCCTCAACCGGAGACTGTCCAACTCCTCCTGACACTCTGACCCTCCCCTCTCCCAGAGTCTGTCCAACTCCACCTAACACCCTGAGCCTCTGCTCACCCATGTTCTCTACATTCCTTCCTGACACTCTGACCCTCTCCTAATCCAGAGTCACTCCAACTCCTCCTGACACTCTGACCCCATCCTCACCCAGAGTCTGTCCAACTTCTGCAACACCCTCAGCCTCTCCTCACCCAGAGTCTGTCCAACTTCTCTTGACACTCTGACCCTCTCATCACCCAGAGTCCGTCTAACTTCTCCAGACAAACAATGCTCTCCGCACAAAGAGTCTCTCCATCTACTCCCGAAACCCTGACCCTCTGCTTAACCAGAGTCTCTCCATCTCCTCCTGACACTCTGACCCTCTCCTCTCCCAGAGTCTGTCCAACTCCTCCTAACACCCAGACCCTCTGCTCACCCAGATTCTCTCCATCCCCTCCAGACACTCTGACCCTCTCCTAACCCAGAGTTACTCCAACTCCTCCTGACACTCTGACCGTCTCCTCACCCAGAGTCTGTCCAACTTCTCCCGACACCCTGACCCTCTCCTCAGCCAGAGACTGTCCAACTCCTCCTGACACTCTGACCACCTCCTTACCTAGATTCTGTATAACTCCTCTTGACACTCTCAACCTATCCTCACCCAGAGTCTGTCCAAATCCTCATGACACTCTGACCCTCTCCTCTCCCAGTGTCTGTCCAACTCTTCCTAACACCCTGACCCTATCCTCACCCAGAATCTCTCCAAATCGTCCCGACACCCTGGCCTTCTCCTCACCCAGAGCCTGTCCACTACTCCTGACCTCTGACCTCTCCTCACCCAGAGCCTGTCCATCTCCTCCTGACACTCTGACCTCTCAACCAGAGATTCTCCAACTCCTGCCGACAACCTGACCCACTCCTCACCCAGAGTCTCTCCAACTCCTCGCGACATCCTGACCCTCTCCTCAACCAGAGACTGTCCAACTCCTCCTGAAACTCTGACCCTCTCCTCTCCCAGAGTCTGACCAACTTTCCTAACACCCTGACCGTCTTCTCAACCAGAGGCTGTCCATCTCCTCCTGACACCCTGACCCTCTTTTCAACCAGAGTCTCTCCAGCTCCTCCTGAGACTCTGACCCACTCTTCATCCGGAATTTCTCCAACTCCTGCCGACAACCTGACCCACTCCTCACCCAGAGTCTCTCCAACACCTCGCGACATCATGACACTCTCCACAACCGGAGACTGTCCAACTCCTCCTGACACTCTGACCCTCTCCGCACCTAGAGCCTGTCCAACTCCTCCTGATTCCGTGACCCTCTCTTCAACCAGAGTCTCTACAACTCCTCCCGACACCCTTACCCACTCCACACCCAGAGTCACTCCAAGTCCTCCTGACACTCTGACCCTCTCCTCATCCGGAGTCTCTCCAACGCCTCCTGACACCCTGACACCATGACCCTCTCCTCTCCCAGAGTCTCTCCAACTCGTCCCGACACCCTGAACTTCTCCTCACCCAGAGCCTGTCCAACTACTCCTGACACCCTGACCCTCTCCTCACCAAGAGGCTGTCCACCTCCTCCTGACACCCTGACCCTCTCTTCAACCAGAGGCTCTCCAGCTCCTCCTGAGACTCTGACCCAAACTTCATCCGGAGTTTCTCCAACTCCTGCCGACACCCTGACCCTCTACTCACCCAGAGTCTCTCCAAATCCTCCTGACACTCTGACCCTCTCCTCACCTTGAGTTTGTCCAACTTCTCCTGACACTATGACCCTCGGCTCACCCAGATTCTCTCCATACCATCCTGACTCTCTGACCCTCTGCTTACCCAGAGTCTCTCCATCTCCTCCTGACACTCTGACCCTCTCTTCTCCCAGAATCTGTCCAACTGCTCCTAACACCCAGACCCTCTGCTCACCCAGATTCTCTCCATCCTCTCCTGACACTCTGACCCTCTCCTAACCCAGAGTTACTCCAACTCCTCCTGACACTCTGACCCTCTCCTCACCCAGAGTCTGTCCAACTTCTCCCAACAGCCTGACCCTCTCCTCAGCCAGAGACTGTCCAACTCCTCCTGACACTCTGACCACCTCCTTACCTAGATTCTGTATAACTCCTCTTGACACTCTCACCCTATCCTCACCCAGAGTCTGTCCAACTCCTCATGACACTCTGACCCTCTCCTCTCCCAGAGTCTGTCCAACTCTTCCTAACACCCTGACCCTCTCCTCACCCATAATCTCTCCAACTCGTCCCGACACCCTGACCTTCTCCTCACCCAGAGCCTGTCCAACTCCTCCTGACACTCTGACCCTCTTCTCAACCAGATATTCTCCAACTCCTGCCGACAACCTGACCCTCTCCTCACCCAGAGTCTGTCTAACTTCTCCCGACAAACTGACCCTCTCCGCACAAAGAGTCTCTCCATCTCCTCCCGACACCCTGACCCTCTGCTTACCCAGAGTCGCTCCATCTCCTCCTGACACTCTGACCCTCTCCTCTCCCAGAGTCCGTCCAACTCCTCCTAACACCCAGACCCTCTGCTCACCCAGATTCTCTCCATCCCCTCCTGACACTCTGACCCTCTCCTAACCCAGAGTTACTCCAACTCCTCCTGACACTCTGACCCTCTCCTCACCAAGAGTCTGTCCGACTTCTCCCAACACCCTGACCCTCTCCTCACCCAGACACTGTCCAACTCCTCCTGACACTCTGACCCCCTCCTTACCTAGAGTCTGTCCAACTCTTCATAACTCCCTTACCCTCTACTCGCCCAGAATCTCTCCAACTCGTCCCGATACCCTGACCTTCTCCTCACCCAGAGCCTGTCCAACTACTCCTGACACTCTGACCCTCTCCTCACCCAGAGCCTGTCCATCTCCTCCTCACACCCTGACCCTCTTCTCAACCAGAGATTCTCCAACTCCTGCCAACAATCTGACCCACTCCTCACCCAGAGTCTCTCCAACTCCTCCTGACACTCTGACCCTCTCCTCACCCAGAGTCTGTCCAACTTCTCCTGACAGTATGACCCTCTCCTCACCTAGAGTCTGACCAACTCCTCCTGACAGTATGACCCTCTCCTCACACAGAGTCTGTCCAACTTCTCCCGACAAACTGACCCTCTCCTCAACCAGAGTCGGTCCAACTCGTCCTGACACTCTGACCCTCTCCTCTCCCAGAGTCTATCCAACTCCTCCTAACAACCTGACCCTATGTTCACCCAGATTCTCTCCATCTCCTCCTGACACTCTGACCCTCTCTTAACCCAGAGTCTCTCCAAATACTCCTGACACACTGAACCTCTCCTCAACCAGAGTCAGTCCAGCTCCTCCAGACACACAGACCCTTTCCTCATGCAGAGTATCTCCAAATCCTCCTGACACTCTGATCCTCTCCTGACCTAGATTCTGCCAACTTCTCCCGACACCTTGACCCTCTCCTCTCTCAGAGCCTGTTGAACTTCTTCTGACACCCTGACCCTCTCCTCACCCAGCGTCTCTCCAACTCCTCCTGACACCCTGCCCCTCTGCTCACCCGGAGTCTCTCCAACTCCTCCTGACAAATTGACCCTCTCCTCACCTTGAGTCTGACCAACTCCTCATGACACACTGACCCTCTCCTCACCCGGAGTCTCTCCAAATCCTCCTGACACTCTGATCCTCTCCTCACCTTGAGTCTGACCAACTCCTCATGACACACTGACCCTCTCCTCACCCAGAGACACTTCAACATCTCCCGACACCCTGACCGTCTCCTCACACAGAGTCTCTCCAACTCTTCCGGACACTCTGACCCTCTCCTCACCCTAAGTCTCCCCAACACCTCCTGACAACCTGACCCTCTCCTCACCCAGAGTCTCTCCAAGTCCTCCTGACACTCTGTAACACTCATCATCCGGACTCTATCCAACTCCTCCTGATACCCTGACCATCGACTCACCTCGAGTCTGTCCAACTTCTCCCGACAGCCTGACCCTGTCGTCACCCAGAGTCTTTCCAACTCCTCCTGACACTCTGACCCTCACCTCACCTAGAGTCTGTGCAACTCCTCCTGACACTCTGACCCTCTCCTCACCCAGAGTCTGCTGTCTCCTCCCAACATTCTTACCCTCTCCTCACCCAGAGTCTCTCCAACTCCTCCTGATACCCTGACTTTCTCCTCACCCAGAGCCTGTCCATCTCCTCCTGACACCCTGACCCTCTTCTCAACCAGCGATTCTCCGACTCCTGACGACAACCTGACCCAGTCCTCACCATGAGTTTCTCCAACTCCTCGCGACATCCTGACCCTCTCCTCAACCGGAGACTGTCCAACTCCTCCTGACACTCTGACCCTCCCCTCTCCCAGAGTCTGTCCAACTCCACCTAACACCCTGAGCCTCTGCTCACCCATGTTCTCTACATTCCTTCCTGACACTCTGACCCTCTCCTAATCCAGAGTCACTCCAACTCCTCCTGACACTCTGACCCCATCCTCACCCAGAGTCTGTCCAACTTCTGCAACACCCTCAGCCTCTCCTCACCCAGAGTCTGTCCAACTTCTCTTGACACTCTGACCCTCTCATCACCCAGAGTCCGTCTAACTTCTCCAGACAAACAATGCTCTCCGCACAAAGAGTCTCTCCATCTACTCCCGAAACCCTGACCCTCTGCTTAACCAGAGTCTCTCCATCTCCTCCTGACACTCTGACCCTCTCCTCTCCCAGAGTCTGTCCAACTCCTCCTAACACCCAGACCCTCTGCTCACCCAGATTCTCTCCATCCCCTCCAGACACTCTGACCCTCTCCTAACCCAGAGTTACTCCAACTCCTCCTGACACTCTGACCGTCTCCTCACCCAGAGTCTGTCCAACTTCTCCCGACACCCTGACCCTCTCCTCAGCCAGAGACTGTCCAACTCCTCCTGACACTCTGACCACCTCCTTACCTAGATTCTGTATAACTCCTCTTGACACTCTCAACCTATCCTCACCCAGAGTCTGTCCAAATCCTCATGACACTCTGACCCTCTCCTCTCCCAGTGTCTGTCCAACTCTTCCTAACACCCTGACCCTATCCTCACCCAGAATCTCTCCAAATCGTCCCGACACCCTGGCCTTCTCCTCACCCAGAGCCTGTCCAACTACTCCTGACACTCTGACCCTCTCCTCACCCAGAGCCTGTCCATCTCCTCCTGACACTCTGACCCTCTTCTCAACCAGAGATTCTCCAACTCCTGCCGACAACCTGACCCACTCCTCACCCAGAGTCTCTCCAACTCCTCGCGACATCCTGACCCTCTCCTCAACCAGAGACTGTCCAACTCCTCCTGAAACTCTGACCCTCTCCTCTCCCAGAGTCTGACCAACTTTCCTAACACCCTGACCGTCTTCTCAACCAGAGGCTGTCCATCTCCTCCTGACACCCTGACCCTCTTTTCAACCAGAGTCTCTCCAGCTCCTCCTGAGACTCTGACCCACTCTTCATCCGGAATTTCTCCAACTCCTGCCGACAACCTGACCCACTCCTCACCCAGAGTCTCTCCAACACCTCGCGACATCATGACACTCTCCACAACCGGAGACTGTCCAACTCCTCCTGACACTCTGACCCTCTCCGCACCTAGAGCCTGTCCAACTCCTCCTGATTCCGTGACCCTCTCTTCAACCAGAGTCTCTACAACTCCTCCCGACACCCTTACCCACTCCACACCCAGAGTCACTCCAAGTCCTCCTGACACTCTGACCCTCTCCTCATCCGGAGTCTCTCCAACGCCTCCTGACACCCTGACACCATGACCCTCTCCTCTCCCAGAGTCTCTCCAACTCGTCCCGACACCCTGAACTTCTCCTCACCCAGAGCCTGTCCAACTACTCCTGACACCCTGACCCTCTCCTCACCAAGAGGCTGTCCACCTCCTCCTGACACCCTGACCCTCTCTTCAACCAGAGGCTCTCCAGCTCCTCCTGAGACTCTGACCCAAACTTCATCCGGAGTTTCTCCAACTCCTGCCGACACCCTGACCCTCTACTCACCCAGAGTCTCTCCAAATCCTCCTGACACTCTGACCCTCTCCTCACCTTGAGTTTGTCCAACTTCTCCTGACACTATGACCCTCGGCTCACCCAGATTCTCTCCATACCATCCTGACTCTCTGACCCTCTGCTTACCCAGAGTCTCTCCATCTCCTCCTGACACTCTGACCCTCTCTTCTCCCAGAATCTGTCCAACTGCTCCTAACACCCAGACCCTCTGCTCACCCAGATTCTCTCCATCCTCTCCTGACACTCTGACCCTCTCCTAACCCAGAGTTACTCCAACTCCTTCTGACACTCTGACCCTCTCCTCACCCAGAGTCTGTCCAACTTCTCCCAACAGCCTGACCCTCTCCTCAGCCAGAGACTGTCCAACTCCTCCTGACACTCTGACCACCTCCTTACCTAGATTCTGTATAACTCCTCTTGACACTCTCACCCTATCCTCACCCAGAGTCTGTCCAACTCCTCATGACACTCTGACCCTCTCCTCTCCCAGAGTCTGTCCAACTCTTCCTAACACCCTGACCCTCTCCTCACCCATAATCTCTCCAACTCGTCCCGACACCCTGACCTTCTCCTCACCCAGAGCCTGTCCAACTCCTCCTGACACTCTGACCCTCTTCTCAACCAGATATTCTCCAACTCCTGCCGACAACCTGACCCTCTCCTCACCCAGAGTCTGTCTAACTTCTCCCGACAAACTGACCCTCTCCGCACAAAGAGTCTCTCCATCTCCTCCCGACACCCTGACCCTCTGCTTACCCAGAGTCGCTCCATCTCCTCCTGACACTCTGACCCTCTCCTCTCCCAGAGTCCGTCCAACTCCTCCTAACACCCAGACCCTCTGCTCACCCAGATTCTCTCCATCCCCTCCTGACACTCTGACCCTCTCCTAACCCAGAGTTACTCCAACTCCTCCTGACACTCTGACCCTCTCCTCACCAAGAGTCTGTCCGACTTCTCCCAACACCCTGACCCTCTCCTCACCCAGACACTGTCCAACTCCTCCTGACACTCTGACCCCCTCCTTACCTAGAGTCTGTCCAACTCTTCATAACTCCCTTACCCTCTACTCGCCCAGAATCTCTCCAACTCGTCCCGATACCCTGACCTTCTCCTCACCCAGAGCCTGTCCAACTACTCCTGACACTCTGACCCTCTTCTCAACCAGATATTCTCCAACTCCTGCCGACAACCTGACCCACTCCTCACCCAGAGCCTCTCCAACTCCTCGCAACATCCTGACCCTCTCCTCAACCAGAGACTGTCCAACTCCTCCTGACACTCTGACCTTCTCCTCACCAAGAGCCTGTCCAACTCCTCCTGACACTATGACCCTCTCCTCACCCAGAGTCTTTCCAAATTCTCCCGACAAACTGACCGTCTCCTTACCCAGAGTCTGTCCATCTCCTCCCGACACCCTGACCCTCTCCACACCCAGAGTCTCTCCAACTCCTTTTGGCAGTCTGACCCTCTCCTCACCTAGGGTCTGTCCAACTTCTCCCAAAACCCTTACCCTCTCCTTACGAAGAGCCTGTCCAACTCCTCCTGACACCCTGACCCTCACCTCACCCAGGGTCCCTCCATCTCATCTTGACACTCTGACCATCTCCTCACCCAGACTCTTTCCAACTCCTCCTGACAACCTGACCCTCTCCTCATCTGGAGTCTCTCCAACTCATCATGCACCCTGACCATCTCAGCACCTTGAGTCCGTCCAACCTCTGTCCACAACCTGACCCTCTCGTCACCCAGAGTCTTTCAAACTCCTCCTCACACTCTGACCCTGTCCTCACCTAGAGTCAGACCAACTCCTCCTGACACTCTGACTATCTCCTCACCCAGAGTCTGTCCATCCCCTCCTGAAATCCTGACCCTCTCCTCACCCAGAGACTGTTCAACTCCTCGTGACACCCTGACCCTATCCTCACCCAGAGTCTCTCCAACTCCTCCTGACATTCTGAGACTCTCCTCACCCAAAGTCTCCCCAACTCCTCCTGAAAACCTGACCCTCTCCTCACCCAGAGTCTCTCTAAGTCCTCCTGATACTCTGAAACTCTCAGCATACGGACTCTCTCCAACTCCTCCTGACACTCTGACCCTCTCCTCACCCAAAGTCTCCCCAACGCCTCCTGACAACCTGACCGTCTCCTCACCCAGAGTCTCTCCAAGTCCTCCTGACACTCTGAAACTCTCATCATACGGACTCTCTCCAACTCCTCCTGACACCCAGACCATCGACTCACCTCGCATCTGTCCAACTGCTCCCGACAGCCTGACCCTTTCGTCACCCAGAGTCTTTCCAACTCCTCCTGACACTCTGACCCTCTCCTCACCTAGAGTCTGTCCAACTCCTCCTGACACTGTGACCTTCTCCTCACCCAGAGTCTGCCAACTCCTCCTGACAGTCTGACCCTCTCCTCACCCAGAGTCTGTCCAACTGCTCCTGACACACTGACCCTCTCCTCGCGCAGAGCCTGTCCATCTCCTCCTGACACCCTGAACTTCTCCCCACCCAGAGTCTCTCCAGCTCCTCCTGACACTCTGACCCTCTCCTCATCCGGAGTGTCTCCAACTCCTCCTGACACCCTGATCCTCTCCTCACCCAGAGTTTCTCCAATCCCTGCCGACTCCCTGACTCTTTCCTCACCCAGAGTCTCTCCAAATCCTCGCGACACCCTGACCCTCTCCTCAACCGGAGACTGTCCAACTCCTCCTGACACTATGACCCTCGCCTCACCCAGAGTCTGTCCAACTTCTCCCGACAAACTGACCCTCTCCTCACCCAGAGTCTGCCAACTACTCCTGACACCCTGAACCTCTCCTCACCCAGAGCCTCTCCATCTCCTCCTGACACCCTGACCCACTCCTCAACCAGAGTCTCTCCAGCTCCTCCTGACACTCTGACACTCTCCTCACCCAGAGTCACTCTAACACTTCCTGACACTCTAACCCTCTCCTCACCTAGAGTCAGTCCAACTCCTCCTGACACTCTGACTCTCTCCTCACCCAGAGTCTGTCCATCTCCTCCTGAGACTCTGACCCTCTCCTCTCGCAGATTTTGTCCAGCTCCTCCTAACATCCTGACCCTGTGTTCACCCAGATTCTCTCGATTTCCTCCTGACACTCTGATCCTCTCCTAACCCGGAGTCTCTCCAACTCCTCCTGACACTCTGACCCTCTCCTCAACCAGAGTCTCTCCAGCTCCTCCTGACACTCTGACACTCTCCTCACCCAGAGTCACTCTAACACTTCCTGACACTCTAACCCTCTCCTCACCTAGAGTCAGTCCAACTCCTCCTGACACTCTGAACTTCTCCCCACCCAGAGTCTCTCCAGCTCCTCCTGACACTCTGACCCTCTCCTCATCCGGAGTGTCTCCAACTCCTCCTGACACCCTGATCCTCTCCTCACCCAGAGTTTCTCCAATCCCTGCCGACTCCCTGACTCTTTCCTCACGCAGAGTCTCTCCAAATCCTCGCGACACCCTGACCCTCTCCTCAACCGGAGACTGTCCAACTCCTCCTGACACTATGACCCTCGCCTCACCCAGAGTCTGTCCAACTTCTCCCGACAAACTGACCCTCTCCTCACCCAGAGTCTGCCAACTACTCCTGACACCCTGAACCTCTCCTCACCCAGAGCCTCTCCATCTCCTCCTGACACCCTGACCCTCTCCTCAACCAGAGTCTCTCCAGCTCCTCCTGACACTCTGACACTCTCCTCACCCAGAGTCACTCTAACACTTCCTGACACTCTAACCCTCTCCTCACCTAGAGTCAGTACAACTCCTCCTGACACTCTGACTCTCTCCTCACCCAGAGTCTGTCCATCTCCTCCTGAGACTCTGACCCTCTCCTCTCGCAGATTTTGTCCAGCTCCTCCTAACCTCCTGACCCTGTGTTCACCCAGATTCTCTCGATTTCCTCCTGACACTCTGATCCTCTCCTAACCCGGAGTCTCTCCAACTCCTCCTGACACTCTGACCCTCTCCTCACCCAGAGTCTGACCAACTACTACTAACACCCTGACCCTGACCCTCTCCTTACCCAGAGTCTCTCCAGCTCCACCTGACACAGTGAACTTCTCCTAACACAGAGTCTGTCCAACTCCTCCAGACACACAGACCCTCTCCTCACCCAGAGTAACTCCAAACCCTGACCCTCTCTTCACGCTGCGTCTCACCAACTCCTCATGACACACTGCCACTCTGCTCACCCGGAGTCTCTCCCACTCCTCCTGACACACTGACGCTCTCCTGTCCCAGAGACCATCCAAATCTGCCTGAAACACTGACACTCTCCTCTCCCAATGGGTCTCCAAATCCTCCTGAAGCTCTGACCCTCTCCTCACCCAGAGTATCTCTAACTCCTCCTGACAGTCTGAACCTCTCCTCACCAAGAGTCTGTCCAACGTCTCCCGAAACACTGACCCTCTCCTCAAACAGAGCCTGTCCATCTCTTCCTGACACTCTGACCCTCTCCTCACGCAAAGTCTCCCCAAGTCCTGCTGAAAATCTGAACCTCTCATCATCCGGAATCTCTCCAACTCCTCCTGAGACACTGACCCCGTTGTCACCCAGTGTCATTCCAACTCCTCCTGACACTCTGAACCACTCCTCACCTAGAGTCTGTCCAAATAATCCTGACATTCTGACCCTCTCCTCACCCAGAGTCTGCCAACTACTCCTGACACCCTGACCCTCTCCTCACGCAGAGCCTGTCCATCTCCTCCTGACACCCTGACCCTCTCCTCAAACAGAGTCTATCCAGCTCCTCCTGACACTCTGAGCCTCTCCTCACCCAGAGTCTCTCCAACTCCTCGCGACACCCTGACCTCTCCTCACCTAGAGTCTATCCAACTCCTCCTAACAGCCTGACCCTTGCTCACACAGATTCTCTCCATCCCCTCCTGACACTCTGACCCTGTCCTAACCCAGAGTCACTCCAACTCCTCCTGACATTCTGACCCTCTCCTCACCCAGAGTCTGACCAACTACTACTAACACCCTTACCCTCTTCTCACCCAGTGTCTCTCCAACTTCACTTGACAGACTGACCCTCTCCTCACCCAGAGTATCTCCAAATCCTCCTGACACTCTGACCCTCTCCTCACCTAGAGTCTGCCAACTTCACCCGACACCTTGACCCTCACCTGTCCCAGAGCCTTTCCAACTCCTCCTCACAAACTGACCCTCTCCTCACCCAGCGTCTGTCCAACTTCTCCTGACACTCTCACCTTCTCCACACCCAGAGTCTCTCCATCTCCTCTTAGCAGTCTGACCCACTCCTCACCTAGAGTCTGTCCAACTTCTCCCGAAACCCTTAACCTCTCCTTACGCACAGCCTGTCCAAATCCTCCTGACACCCTGACCCTCTCCTCACCCAGGGTCTCTCCAACTCATCTTGACACTCTGACCATCTCCTCACCCAGAGTCTGTCCAACACCTCCTGACAACCTGACCCTCTCCTCACCTAGAGTCTCTTCAACTCCTCCTGACACTCTGACCATCTCATCACCTAGATTATGTCCAACCTCTCTCGACACCTTGACCCTCACATCACCCTGAGACTTTCAAACACTTCCTGACACTCGGACCCTCTCCTCATCCGGATTCTCTCCATCTCCTCCTGACACCCTGACCATGTCATCACCTTAAGTCTGTCCAACCTCTGTCCACACCTTGACCCTCTCGTCACCTAGAGTCTTTCAAACTCCTCCTGACACTCTGACCCTCTCCTCACCTAGAGCCTGTCCAACTCCTCCTGATTCCGTGACCCTCTCTTCAACCAGAGTCTCTACAACTCCTCCCGACACCCTGACCCACTCCACACCCAGAGTCACTCCAAGTCCTCCTGACACTCTGACCCTCTCCTCATCCGGAGTCTCTCCAACGCCTCGTGACTCCCTGACACCCTGACCCTCTCCTATCCCAGAGTCTCTCCAACTCGTCCCGACACCCTGAACTTCTCCTCACCCAGAGCCTGTCCAACTACTCCTGACACCCTGACACTCTCCTCACCCAGAGGCTGTCCACCTCCTCCTGACACCCTGACCCTCTCTTCAACCAGAGTCTCTCCAGCTCCTCCTGAGACTCTGACCCACTCTTCATCCGGAGTTTCTCCAACTCCTGCCGACACCCTGACCCTCTACTCACCCAGAGTCTCTCCAACTCCTCGTGACACCCTGACCCTCTCCTCAACCGGAGACTGTCCAACTCCTCCTGACACTCTGAACCTCTCCTCACCTTGAGTTTGTCCAACTTCACCTGACACTATGACCCTCGGCTCACTCAGATTCTCTCCATCCCCTCCTGACTCTCTGACCCTCTGCTTACCCAGAGTCTCTCCATCTCCTCCTGACACTCTGACCCTCTCCTCTCCCAGAGTCTGTCCAACTCCACATAATACCCAGACCCTCTGCTCACCCAGATTCTCTCCATCCCCTCCAGACACTCTGACCCTCTCCTAACCCAGAGTTACTCCAACTCCTCCTGACACTCTGACCGTCTCCTAACCCAGAGTCTGTCCAACTTCTCCCAACACCCTGACCCTCTCCTCAGCCAGAGACTGTCCAACTCCTCCTGACACTCTGACCACCTCCTTACCTAGATTCTGTATAACTCCTCTTGACACTCTCACCCTATCCTCACCCAGAGTCTGTCCAACTCCTCATGACACTCTGACCCTCTCCTCTCCCAGAGTCTGTCCAACTCTTCCTAACACCCTGACCCTCTCCTCACCCAGAATCTCTCCAACTCGTCCCGACACCCTGACCTTCTCCTCACCCAGAACCTGTCCAACTACTCCTGACACTCTGACCCTCACCTCACCCAGAGCCTGTCCATCTCCTCCGGACACTCTGACCCTCTTCTCAACCAGAGATTCTCCAACTCCTCCTGACACTAGGACCCTCTCATCACCCAGAGTCTGTCCAACTTCTCCCGACAAACTGACCCTCTCCTTACCTAGAGTCTCTCCATCTCCTCCCGACACCCTGACCTTCTCCACACCCAGAGTCTCTCCAACTCCTCTTGGCAGTCTGACCCTCTCCTCACCTAGAGTCTGTCCAACTGCTCCCGAAACCCTTAACCTCTCCTTACGCAGAGCCTTTCCAAATCCTCCTGACACCCTGACCCTCTCCTCACCCAGGGTCTCTCCAACTCATTTTGACACTCTGACCATCTCCTCACCAAGAGTCTGTCGAACTCCTCCTGACAACCTGACCCTCTCCTCACCCAGAGTCTCTTCAACTCCTCTTGACACTCTGACCATCTCATCACCTAGAGTATGTCCAACTTCTCTCCACACCTTGACCCTCACATCACCCTGAGTCTTTCAAACACTTCCTGACACTCGGACCCTCTCCTCATCTGGAGTCTCTCCATCTCCTCCTGACACCCTGACCATGTCATCACCTTGAGTCTGTCCAACCTCTGTCCACACCTTGACCCTCTCGTCACCTAGAGTCTTTCAAACTCCTCCTGACACTCTGACCCTCTCCTCACCTTAAATCTGTCCAACTTCTCCTGACACACTGACCATCTCCTCACCCAGGGACTGTCCAACTCCTCCTGACACTCTGACCCTCTCCTCAAATAGAATCAGTCCAACTCCTCCTGACACTATGACCCTCTCCTCACCCAGAGTGTACCAACTACTCCTGACACCCTGACCCTCTCCACACCCAGAGCCTGTCCATCTCCCCCTGACACCCTGACCCTCTCCTTAACCAGAGTCTCTCCAGCTCCTCCTGACAGTCTGACCCTCTCATCACCCAGAGTCCCACCAACTCATCGCGACACCCTGACACTCTCCTCACCTAGAGTCTGTCCAACTCCTCCTAACACCCTGACCCTCTGCTCACCCAGATTCTCTCCATCCTATCCTGACACTCTGACCCTCTACTAACCCAGAGTCACTCCATCTCCTCCTGACACTCTGACCCTCTCCTCACCCAAAGTCTCCCCAACTCCTCCTGACAACCTGACCTCTCCTCACCCAGAGTCTCTCCAAGTCCTCCTGACACTCTGAAACTCTCATCATACGGACTCTCTCCAACTCCGCCTGACACCCAGACCATCGACTCACCTCGAATCTGTCCAACTGCTCCCGAGATCCTCACTCTTTTGTCACCCAGAGTCTTTCCAACTCCTCCTGACACTCTGACCCTCTCCTCACCTAGAGTCTGTCCACCTCCTCCTGAAACTCTGACCCACTCCTCACCCAGAGTCTGCCAACTCCTCATGACACTCTGACCCTCTTATAACCCAGAGTCTGTCCAAATCCTCCTGATACCCTGACCCTCTCCTCACCCAGAGTCTGTCCAACTCCTCCAGATACCGTGACCCTCTCTTCAACCAGAGTCTCTTCAACTCCTCCCGACTCCCTTACCCACTGCTCACCCAGAGTCTTTCCAACTCCTCGAGCCACCCTGACACCCTGACCCTCTCCTCACCCAGAGTCTATCCAACTCGTCCCAACACCCTGACCCTCTCTTCACCCAGAGCCTGTCCTACAGCTCCTGACGCACTGACCCTCTCCTCACCCAGAGCCTATACATCTCCTCCTGACACCCTGACACTCTCCTCAGCCAGAGTCTCTCCAACTCCTCGTGACACCCTGAACCTCTCCTCACCTAGAGTCTATCCAACTCCTCCTAACACTCTGAACCTTGCTCACCCGGATACTCTCCATCCCCTCCTCACACTCTGCCCCTCTCCTAACCCAGAGTCACTCCAACTCCTCCTGACACTCTAACCCTCTCCTCACCTAGAGTCAGTCCAACTCCTCCTGACACTCTGACTCTCTCCTCACCCAGAGTCTGTCCATCTCCTCCTGAGACTCTGACCCTCTCCTCTCGCAGAGTTTGTCCAGCTCCTCCTAACATCCTGACCCTGTGTTCACCCAGATTCTCTCGATTTCCTCCTGACACTCTGACCCTCTCCTAACCCGGAGTCTCTCCAACTCCTCCTGAGACTCTGACCCTCTCCTCACCCAGAGTCTGACCAACTACTACTAACACCCTGACCCTCTCCTGACCCAGAGTCTCTCCAACTCCACCTGACACAGTGAACCTCTCCTCACCCAGAGTCTGTCCAACTCCTCCAGACACACAGACCCTCTCCTCACCCAGAGTAACTCCAAATCCTCCTGACACTCTGACCCTCTCCTCACCTAGTGTCTGCCAACTTCACCCGACACCTTGACACTCTCCTCTCCCAGAGCCTTTCGAACTCCTTCTGTCACCCTAACCATCTCTTCACCCTGCGTCTCTCCGACTCCTCATGACACACTGCCACTCTGCTCACCCAGAGTCTCTCCAACTCCTCCTGACACTCTGACCCTCTCCTGTCCCAGAGACCGTCCAACTCTTCCTGAAACACTGACACTCTCCTCTCCCAAAGGGTCTCCAAATCCTTCTGATGCTCTGACCCTGTCCTCACCAAGAGTATCTCCAACTCCTCCTGACAGTCTGAACCTCTCCACACCTAGAGTCTGTCCAACTTATCCCGAAACACTGACCCTCTCCTCAAACAGAGCCTGTCCATCTCCTCCTGACCCTCTGACCCTCTCCTCATCCAAAGTCTCCCCAAGTCCTCCTGACACTCTGAACCTCTCATCATCCGGAATCTCTCCAACTCCTCCTGAGACACTGACCCTGTCGTCACCCAGAGTCTTTCCAAATCCTCCTGACACTCTGACCCACTCCTCACCTAGAGTCTGTCCAACTCCTCCTGACATTCTGACCCTCTCCTCACGCAGAGCCTGTCCATCTCCTCCTGACACCCTGACCCTCTCCTTAACCAGAGTCTCTCCAGCTCCTCCTGACTGTCTGACCCTCTCCTCACCCAGAGTCTCACCAACTCATCGCGACACCCTGACAATCTCCTTACCTAGAGTCTATCCAACTCCTCCAAACACCCTGACCCTTGCTCACCGAGATTCTCTCCATCCCCTCCTGACAATCTGACCCTGTCCTAACCCAGAGTCACTCCAACTCCTCCTGACACTCTGACCATTTCCTCACCCTGAGTCTGTCCAAATTCTCCCGACACCCTGACCCCCTCCTCACCCAGAGACTGTCCAACACCTCCTGACACTCTGACACTCTCCTCACCTAGAGTCTGTCCAACTCCTCCTGACACTCTGACCCTCTCCTCACCCAGAGTCTGTCCATCTCCTCTTGACACTCTGACCCTCTCCTCTCCCAGAGTCTGTCCAACTCCTCCTAACAGCCTGACCCTGTGTTCACCCAGATTCTCTCCATCTCCTCCTGACAATCTGACCCTCTCCTAACCCAGAGTCTCTCCAACTCCTCCTGACACTCTGACCCTCTCCTCACCCAGAGGTTGAGCAACTACTACTAACACCCTGACCCTCTCCTCACCCAGAGTCTCTCCAACTTCACCTGACAGACTGAACCTCTCCTTACCCAGAGTCTGTCCAACTCCTCCAGACACACAGACCCTCTCCTAACCCAGAGACTCTCCAACTCCTCCTGACACTCTGACCCTCTCCTCACCCAGAGGTTGACCAACTACTACTAACACCCTGACCCTCTCCTCACTCAGAGTCTCTCCAACTTCACCTGACAGACTGAACCTCTCCTCACCCAGAGTCTGTCTAAATCCTCCAGACACACAGACCCTCTCCTCTCCCAGAGTATCTCCAAATCCTCCTGACACTCTGACCCTCTCCTCACCTAGAGTCTGCCAACTTCACCCGACACCTTGACCCTCTCCTGTCCCAGAGCCTGTCCAACTTCTCCCGATACTCTCACCCTCTCCTCACCCAGGGTCTCTCCAACTCATCTTGACACTCTGACCATCTCTTCACCCAGAGTCTGTCCAACTCCTCCTGACAACCTGACCCTCTCCTCACCTAGAGTCTCTTCAACTCCTCCCGACACTCTGACCATCTCATCACCTAGATTATGTCCAACCTCTCTCTACACCTTGACCCTCATATCACCCAGAGTCTTTCAAAAACTTCCTGACACTCGGACCCTCTCCTCATCCAGAGTCTCTCCATCTCCTCCTGACACCCTGAACATCTCATCACCTTGAGTCTGTCCAACCTCTGTCCACACCTTGACCCTCTCATCACCTAGAGTCTTTCAAACTCCTCCTGACACTCTGACCCTCTCCTCACCTAGAATCAGTCCAACTCCTCCTGACACTCTGACCCTCTCCTCACACAGAGTGTGCCAACTACTCCGGACACCCTCACCCTCTCCACATCCAGAGCCTGTCCATCTCCTCCTAACACCCTGACCCTCTCCTTAACCAGAGGCTCTCCAGCTCCTCCTAACACTCTGACCCTCTCCTAACCCAGAGTCACTCCAACTCCTCCTGACACTCTGATCCTCTCCTCACCCAGAGTCTCTCCAACTCCTCGTGACTCCCTGACCCTCTCCTCACCTAGAGTCTATCCAACTCCTCCGAACGACCTGACCCTGGCTCACCCAGATACTCTCCATCCCCTCCCGACACTCTGCCACTCTCCTAACCCAGAGTCACTGCAACTCCTCCTGACACTCTGACCCTCTCCTCACCTAGAGTCAGTCCATCTCCTCCTGACACTCTGACTCTCTCCTCACCCAGAGTCTGTCCATCTCCTCCTGACCCTCTGACCCTCTCTTCACCCAGAGTCTGTCCAACTCCTCCTAACACCCTGACCCTGTGTTCACCCAGATTCTCTCCATCTCCTCCTGACACTCTGACCCTCTCCTAACCCAGAGTCTCTCCAACTCCTCCTGACACTATGACCCTCTCCTAACCCAGAGTCTGACCAACTACTACTAACACCCTGACCCTCTCCTCACCCAGAGTCTCTCCAACTCCACCTGAAACACTGAACCTCTCCTCACCCAGAGTCTGTCAAACTCCTCCAGACCAACAGACCCTCTCCGATCCCAGAGTATCTCCAAATCCTCCTGACACTCTGACCCTCTCCTCACCTAGAGTCTGCCAACTTCACCCGACACCTTGAACCTCTCATCACCCAGAGTCTTTCAAACTCTGTCCTGACACTGTGACCCTGTCCTCATCCGGAGGCTCTCCATATCCTCCTGACACCCTGACCATCTCATCACCTTGAGTCTGTCCAACTCCTCCTGACACCCTGCCACTCTGCTCACCCGGAGTCTCTCCAACTCCTCTTGGCAGTCTGACCCACTCCTCACCTAGAGTCTGTCCAACTTCTCCCGAAACCCTGAGCCTCTCCTTACACAGATCCTGTCAAACTACTCCTGACACCCTGACCCTCTCCTCACCCAGGGTCTCTCCAAATCATCTTGACACTCTGACCATCTCCTCACCCAGAGTCTGTCCAACTCCTCCTGACAACCTAACCATCTCCTCACCCAGAGTCTCTTCAACTCCTCCTGACACTCTGTCCATCTCATCACCAAAAGTCTCACCAACTCCTCCTGACAACCTGACCCTCTCCTCACCCAGAGTCTCTCCAAGTCCTCCTGATGCTCTGAAACTCTCATCATCTGGACTTCTCTCCAACTCCTCCTGACACCCAGACCATCGACTCACTTCGAGTCTGTCCAACTGCTCCCGCAGGCCTGACCCTTTCGTCACCCAGAGCCTTTCCTACTCCTCCTGACAGCCTGACCCTCTCCTCACCTAGAGTCAGTCCAACTCCTCCTGACACTCTGACCCTCTCCTCACCTATAGTCTGTCAAACTCCTCCTGAAACTCTGACCCTCTCCTCACCCAGAGTCTGTCCAACTCCTCCAGATACCGTGACCCTCTCTTCAACCAGAGTCTCTTCAACTCCTCCCGACGCCCTTACCCACCCCTCACAAAGAGTCTCTCCAACTCCTCGAGACACCCTGAAACTCTGACCCTCTCCTCACCCAGAGTCTGTCCATCTCCTCCTGACCCTCTGACCCTCTATTCTCCCAGAGTCTGTCCAACTCCTCCTGACACTCTGACCCCCTCCTCACCCAGAGACTCTTCAACTCCTCCCGACAGCCTGTCCCTCTCCTCACCCAGAGTCTCTCCAACTCCTCCTGACACTCTGACCCTCTCCTCACCCAAAGTCTCCCCAACTCCTCCGGACAACCTGACCCTCTCATCACCCAGAGTCTCTCCAGGTCCTCCTGACGCTCTGAAACTCTCATCATCTGGACTTCTCTCCAACTCCTCCTGACACCCAGACCATTGACTCACTTCGAATCTGTCCAACTGCTCCCGACAGCCTGACCCTTTCGTCACCCAGAGCCTTTCAAACTCCTCCTGACACTCTGACCCTCTCCTCACCTATAGTCTGTCCAACTCCTCCTGAAACTCTGACCCTCTCCTCACCCAGAGTCTGTCCAATTCCTCCAGATACCGTGACCCTCTCTTCAACCAGAGTGTCTTCAACTCCTCCCGACTCCCTTAACTACTCCTCACAAAGAGTCTCTCCAACTCCTCGAGACACCCTGAAACTCTGACCCTCTCCTCACCAAGAGTCTGTCCATATCCTCCAGATACCGTGACCCTCTCTTCAGCCAGAGTCTCTTCAACTCCTCCCGACTCCCTTACCCATTCCTCACACTGTCTCTCCAACTCCTCGAGACAACCTGACACCCTGACCCTCTCCTCACCCAGAGTCTCTCCAACTCGTCCCAACACCCTGACCCTCTCCTCACCCAGAGCCTTTCCATCTCGTCCTGACACCCTGACCCTCTCCTCACCCACAGTCTCTCCAGCTCCTCCTGACACTCTGACCCTCTCTTCATCCGGAGTCTCTCCAACTCCTCCTGACACCCTGATCCTCTCCTCACCCGGAGTATCTACAATCCCTGCCGACACCCTGACCCTCTCCTCACACAGAGTCTCTCCAACTCCTCGCGACACCCTGACCTTCTCCTCAACCGGAGACTGTCCAACTCCTCCTGACACTCTGACCCTCTCCTCACCAAGTGTCTGTCCAACTCCACCTGACACTCTGACCGTCTCCTCACCAGGAGTCTCTCCAACTCCTCCTGACACTATGACCCTCTCCTCACCCAGAGTCTGTCCAACTTTTACCGACAAACTGACCCTCTCCTCACCCAGAGTCTGCCAACTACTCCTGACACCCTGACCCTCTACTCACACAGAGCCTGTCCATCTCCTCCTGACACCCTGACCCTCTCCTCAACCAAAGTCTCTCCAGCTCCTCCTGACTCTCTGACCCTCTCCTAGCACAGAGTCTCTCCAACTCCTCGTGACTCCCTGTCCCTCTCCTCACCTAGAGTCTATCCAACTCCTCCTAACAACCTGACCCTTGCTCACCCAGATACTCTCCATCCCCTCCTGACACTCTGCCACTCTCCTAACCCAGAGTCGCTCCAACTCCTCCTGACACTCTGACCCTCTCCTCACCTAGAGTCAGTCCAACTCCTCCTGACACTCTGACCCTCTCCTCACCCAGAGACTCTTCAACTCCTCCCTACAGCCTGTCCCTCTCCTCACCCAGAGTCTCTCCAACTCCTCCTGACACTCTGACCCTCTCCTCACCCAAAGTCTCCCCAACTCCTCCGGACAACCTGACCCTCTCATCACCCAGAGTCTCTCCAAGTCCTCCTGACGCTCTGAAACTCTCATCATCTGGACTTCTCTCCAACTCCTCCTGACACCCAGACCATTGACTCACTTCGAATCTGTCCAACTGCTCCCGACAGCCTGACCCTTTCGTCACCCAGAGCCTTTCAAACTCCTCCTGACACTCTGACCCTCTCCTCACCTATAGTCTGTCCAACTCCTCCTGAAACTCTGACCCTCTCCTCACCCAGAGTCTGTCCAATTCCTCCAGATACCGTGACCCTCTCTTCAACCAGAGTGTCTTCAACTCCTCCCGACTCCCTTACCCACTCCTCACAAAGAGTCTCTCCAACTCCTCGAGACACCCTGAAACTCCGACCCTCTCCTCACCCAGAGTCTATCCAACTCCTCCAGATACCGTGACCCTCTCTTCAGCCAGAGTCTCTTCAACTCCTCCCAACTCCCTTACCCACTCCTCACAAAGAGTCTCTCCAACTCCTCGAGACACCCTGAAACTCTGACCCTCTCCTCACCCAGAGTCTATCCAACTCCTCCAGATACCGTGACCCTCTCTTCAGCCAGAGTCTCTTCAACTCCTCCCGACTCCCTTACCCACTCCTCACACAGAGTCTCTCCAACTCCTCGAGACACCCTGACACCCTGACCCTCTCCTCACCCAGAGTCTCTCCAACTCGTCCCAACACCCTGACCCTCTCCTCACCCAGAGCCTGTCCAACTGTCCGACACACTGACCCTCTCCTCACCCAGAGTCTCTCCAGCTCCTCCTGACACTCTGACCCTCTCTTCATCCGGAGTCTCTCCAACTCCTCCTGACACCCTGATCCTCTCCTCACCCAGAGTTTCTACAATCCCTGCCGACACCCTGACCCTCTCCTCACCCAGAGTCTCTCCAACTCCTCACGACACCCTGACCTTCTCCTCAACCGGAGACTGTGCAACTCCTCCTGACACTCTGACCCTCTCCTCACCAAGTGTCTGTCCAACTCCGCGTGACACTCTGACCGTCTCCTCACCAGGAGTCTCTCCAACTCCTTCTGACACTATGACCCTCTCCTCACCCAGAGTCTGTCCAACTTCTACCGACAAACTGACCCTCTCCTCACCCAGAGTCTGCCAACTACTCCTGACACCCTGACCCTCTCCTCACACAGAGCCTGTCCATCTCCTCCTGACACCCTGACCCTCTCCCAGAGCCTGTCGAACTCCTTCTGTCACCCTGACCCTCTCTTCACCCTGCGTCTCTCCAACTCCTCATGACACATTGCCACTCTGCTCACCCGGAGTCTCTCCAACTCCTCCTGACACACTGACCCTCACCTGACCGTCCAACTCTTCCTGAAACACTGACACTCTCCTCTCCCAATGGGTCTCCAAATTATCCTGATGCTCTGACCCTCTCCTCACCAAGAGTATCTCCAACTCCTCCTGGCAGTCTGAACCGCTCCACACCTAGAGTCTGTCCAACTTATCCCGAAACACTGACCCTCTCCTCAACCAGAGCCTGTCCATCTCCTCCTGACACTCTGACCCTCTCCTCAACCAAAGTCTCCCCAAGTCCTCCTGACAATCTGAACCTCTCATCATCCGGAATCTCTCCAAGTCCTCCTGAGACACTGACCCTGTCGTCACCCAGAGTCTTTCCAACTCCTCCTGACACTCTGACCCACTCCTCACCTAGAGTCTGTCCAACTCCTCCCGACATTCTGACCCTCTCCTCACCCAGAGTCTTCCAGCTACTCCTGACACCCTGTCCCTTTCCTCAACCAGATTCTCTCCAGCTGCTCCTGAAACTCGGAGCCTCTCCTCACCCAGAGTCTCTCCAACACCTCGCGACACCCTGACCCTCTCCTCACCTAGAGTCTATCCTACTCCTCCAAACACCTTGACCCTTGCTCACCGAGATTCTCTCCATCCCCTCCTGACACTCTGACCCTGTCCTAACCGAGAGTCACTCCAACTCCTCCTGACACTCTGACCACCTCCTCACCCAGTGTCTGTCCAAATTCTCCCGACACCCTGAGCCCCTCCTCACCCAGAGACTGTCCAACTCCTCCTGACAACCTGACCCTCTCCTCACCTAGAGTCTCTTCAACTCCTCCTGACACTCTGACCCTCTCCTCATCCAGAGTCTGTCCATCTGCTCTTGACATTCTGACCCTCTCCTCTCCCAGAGTCTGTCCAACTCCTCCTAACAGCCTGACCCTGTGTTCACCCAGATTCTCTCCATCTCCTCCTGACAATCTGACCCTCTCCTAACCCAGAGTCTCTCCAACTCCTCCTGACACTCTGACCCTCTCCTCACCCAGAGGTTGACCAACTATTATTAACTCCCTGACCCTCTCCTCAACCAGAGTCTCTCCAACTTCACCTGACAGACTGAACCTCTCCTCACCCAGAGTCTGTCCAACTCCTCCAGAAACACAGACCCTCTCCTCACCCAGAGTATCTCCAAATCCTCCTGTCACTCTGACCCTCTCCTCACCTAGAGTCTGCCAACTTCACCCGAAACCTTGACCCTCTCCTGTCCCAGAGCCTGTCCAACTTCTCCCGACACTCTCACCCTCTCCACACCCAGAGTCTCCCAACTCCTCTTGGCAGTCTGACCCACTCCTCACATTGATTCTGTCCAACTTCTCCCGAAACCCTTACCCTCTCCTTACGCAGAGCCTGTCCAACTCCTCCTGACACCCTGATCCTCTCCTCACCCAGGGTCACTCCAACTCATCTTGACACTCTGACCATCTCCTCACCCAGAGTCTGTCCAACTCCTCCTGACAACCTGACCCTCTCCTCACCTAGAGTCTCTTCAACTCCTCCTGACACTCTGACCATCTCATCACCTAGATTATGTCCCACCTCTCTCGACACCTTGACCCTCACATCACCCAGAGTCTTTCAAATACTTCCTGACACTCAAACCCTCTCCTCATCTCGGAGTCCCTCCATCTCCTCCTGACACCCTGACCATCTCATCACCTTGAGTCTGTCCAACCTCTGTCCACACCTTGACCCTCTCGTCACCTAGAGTCTTTCAAACTCCTCCTGACACTCTGACCCTCTCCTCACCTTAAATCTGTCCAAATTCTCCCAACACACTGAGCCTCTCCTCACCCAGGGACTGTCCAACTCCTCCTGACACTCTGAAACTCTCCTCACTTAGAATCAGTCCAACTCCTCCTGACACTCTGACCCTCTCCTCACACAGAGTGTGCCAACTACTCCTGACACCCTGACCCTCTCCTCACCCAGAGCCTGTCCATCTCCTCCTGACACCCTGACCCTCTCCTTAACCAGAGTCTCTCCAGCTCCTCCTGACACTCTGACCCGCTCCTCACCCAAAGTCACCCCAAATCCTCCTGACAACCTGACCCTCTCCTCACCCAGAGTCTCTCCAAGTCCTCCTGACGCTCTGAAACTCTCATCATCCGGACTTCTCTCCAACTCCTCCTGACACCCAGACCATCGACTCACTTAGAGTCTGTCCAATTGCTCGGGACAGCCTGACCCTTTCGTCACCCAGAGTCTTTACCACTCCTCCTGACACTCTGACCCTCTCCTCACCTAGAGTCAGTCCAACACCTCCTGAAACTCTGACGCTCTCCGAACCCAGAGTCTGCCAAATCCTCCTAACACTCTGACCCTCTCCTCACCCAGAGTCTGTCCAACTCCTCCTGATACCCTGATCCTCTCCTCACCCAGAGTTTCTCCAATCCCTGCAGACACCCTGACCCTCTCCTCACCCAGAGTCTCTCCAACTCCTCGCGACACCCTGACCCTCTCCTCAACAGGGGACTGTCCAACTCCTCCTGAAACTCTGACCCTCTCCTCACCAAGTGTCTGTCCAACTCCTCCTGACAATCTGACCCTCTCCTCACCAGGAGTCTCTCCAACTCCTCCTGACACTATGACCCTCTCCTCACCCAGAGTCTGTCCAACTTCTCCTGACAAACTGACCCTCTCCTCACCCAGAGTCTGCCAACTACTCCTGACACCCTGACACTGTCCTCAAACAGAGCCTGTCCATCTCCTCCTGACACCCTGACCCTCTCCTCAACCAGAGTCTCTCCAGCTCCTCCTGACTCTCTGACCCTCTCCTAACACAGAGTCTCTCCAACTCCTCGTGACAGCCTGACCCTCTCCTCACCTAGAGTCTATCCAACTCCTCCTAACAACCTGACCCTTGCTCACCCAGATACTCTCCATCCCCTCCTGACACTCTGCCACTCTCCTAACCCAGAGTCACTCCAACTCCTTTTGATACTCTGACCCTTCCCTCACCCAGTGTCTCCCCATCTCCTCCTGACACTCTGACCCTCTCCTCTCCCAGAGTCTGTCCAACTCCTCCTAACACCCTGACCCTCTGCTCACACAGATTCTCTCCTTCCCCTCCTGACACTCTGACCCTCTCTTCATCCAGAGTCACTCCAACTCCTCCTGACACTCTGACCCTCTCCTCACCCAGAGTCTGTCCAACTTCTCCCGCCACCCTGTCCCTCTCCTCACACAGAGACTTCCAACTCCTCCTGACAATCTGACCCTCTCCTCACCTAGATTCTGTCCAACTACTCTTGACACTCTGACCCTCTCCTCTCCCAGAGCCTGTCCAACTCCTCCTCACAAACTGACCCTTTCCTCAACCAGAGTCTGTCCAACTTCTCCCGACAATCTGACCCTCTCCACACCCAGAGTCGCTCCAACTCCTCTTGGCAGTCTGACCCTCTCCTCAACTAGAGTCTGTCCAACTTCTCCCAAAACCCTGACCCTCTCCTTACGCAGAGCCTGTCCAACTCCTCCTGACACCCTGACCCTCTCATCACCCAGGGTCTCTCCAATTCATCTTGACACTCTGACCATCTCCTCACCCAGAGCCTGTCTAACAGCTCCTGACAACCTGACCCTCTCCTCACCCAGAATCTCTTCAACTCCTCCCGACACCCTTATCCAGTCATCACCCAGAGACTCTCCAACTCCTCCAGAAACCCTGACACCCTGACCCTCTCCTCACCCAGAGCCTGTCCATCTCCTCCTGACACACTGACACTGTGTTCACCCAGATTCTCTCCATCTCCTCCTGACACTCTGACCCTCTCCTAACCCAGAGTCTCTCCAGCTCCTCCTGACACTCTGACCCTCTCCTCACACGGAGTCTGACCAACTACTACTAACACCCTGACCCTATCCTCAGCCAGAGTCTCTCCAACTCCACCTGAATTACTGAACATCTCTCACCCAGAGTCTGTCAAACTCCTCCAGACCAACAGACCCTCTCCTCTCCCAGAGTATATCCAAATCCTCCGGACACTCTGACCCTGTCCTCACCTAGAGTCTGCCAACTTCACCCCACACCTTGACCCTCTCCTCTCCCAGAGCCTGTCGAACTCCTTCTGACACACTGACCCTCTCCTCACCGTGCCTCTCTCCAACTCCTCCTGACATCTGACCCTCTCCTCACCTAGGGTCTGTCCATCTCCTCCCGACACCCTGACCTTCTGCTTACCCAGAGACTCTCCATCTCCTCCTGACACTCTGACCCTCTGCTCTCCCAGAGTCTGACCAACTCCTCTTAACATCCTGACCCTCTGCTCCCCCAGATTCTCTCCATCTCCTCCTGACCCTCTGACCCTCTCATCACCCAGAGACTCTCCAACTTCACCCGACTGACTGAACCTCTCCTCACCCAGAGTCTGTCCAACTCCTGCAGACACACAGACCCTCTCCTCACCCAGAGTATCTCCAAGTCCTCCTGACACTCTGACCCTCTCCTCACCTAGAGTCTGCCAACTTCACCCAACACCTTGACCCTCTCCTGTCCCAGAGCCTGTCCAACTTCTCCCGACACTCCCACCCTGTCCACTCCCAGAGTCTCCCAACTCCTCTTGGCAGTCTGACCCACTCCTCACCTAGATTCTGTCCAACTTCTCCCGAAACCCTTACCCTCTCCTGACGCAGAGCCAGTCCAACACCTCCTAACACCCTGACCCTCTCCTCCCCAGGGTCACTCCAACTCATCTTGACACTCTGACCATCTCCTCACCCAGAGTCTGTCCAACTCCTCCTGACAACCTGACCCTCTCCTCACCTAGAGTCTCTTCAACTCCTCCTGACACTCTGACCATCTCATCACCTAGATTATGTCCCACCTCTCTCGAAACCTTGACCCTCACATCACCCAGAGTCTTTCAAACACTTCCTGACACTCGGACCCTCTCCTCATCCGGAGTCTCTCCATCTCCTCCTGACACCCTGACCATCTCATCACCTTGAGTCTGTCCAACTTCTGTCCACACCTTGACCCTCTCGTCACCTAGAGTCTTTCAAACTCCTCCTGACACTCTGACCCTCTTCTCACCTTAAATCTGTACAAAATCTCCCAACACACTGACCCTCTCCTCAGCCAGGGATCGTCCAACTCCTCCTGACACGCTGACCCTCTCCTCACCTAGAATCAGTCCAACTCCTCCTGACACTCTGACCCTCTCCTCACACAGAGTGTGCCAACTACTCCTGAAACCCTGACCCTCTCCTCACCCAGAGCCTGTCCATCTCCTCCTGACACCCTGACCCTCTCCTTAACCAGAGTCTCTCCAGCTCCTCCTGACAACCTGACCCTCTCCTCACCCAGAGTCTCTCCTAGTCCACCTGACACTCTGAAACTCTCATAATACGGACTCTCTCCAACTCCTCCTGACACCCAGACCATCGACTCAACTCGGGTCTGTCCAACTGCTGCCAACAGCCTGACCCTTTCGTCACCCAGAGTCTTTCCAACTCCTCCTGACACTCTGACCCTCTCCTCACCTAGAGTCTGTCCAACTCCTCCTGAAACTCTGACCATCTCCTCACCCAGAGTCTGTCCAACTCCTCCAGATACCGAGACCCTCTCTTCAACCAGAGTCTCTTCAACCCCTCCCAACTTCCTTACCCACTCCTCACCCAGAGGCTCTCCAACTCCTCGAGAATCCCTGACACCCTGACCCTCTCCTCACCCAGAGTCTCTCCAACTCGTCCCAACACACTGACCCTCTCCTCACCCAGAGCCTCTCCAACTGCTCCGACACTCTGACCCTCTCGTCACCCAGAGCCTTTCCATCTCCTCAAGACACCCTGACCCTCTCCTCACCCAGAGTCTCTCCAGCTCCTCCTGACACTCTGACCCTCTCTTCATCCGGAGTCTCTCCAACTCCTCCTGACACCCTGATCCTCTCCTCACCCAGAGCCTTTCCATCTCTTCCTGACACCCTGACCCTCTCCTCAACCAGAGTCTCTCCAACTCCTCCTGACAATCTGACCCTCTCCTCACCCAACGTCTCCCCAACTCCTCCTCACAACCTGGCCCTCTCCTCACCCAGAGTTTGTCCAAAATCTCCCGACACTCTGACCCTCTCCTCACCCAGAGTCACTCCAACTCCTCCTGACACTCTGACCCTCTCCTCAACCAGAGTGTGTCCAACTTCTTCCACCACCCTGTCCCTCTCCTCACACAGAGATTTCAAACTCCTCCTGACACTCTGAACCTCTCCTAACCCAGAGTCACTCCAACGACTCCTGACACATTGACCCTCTCCTCGCCCAGAGTCACTCCAACTTCTCATGCCACCCTGTCCCTCTCCTCACCCAGAGACTTTCCAACTCCTCCTGACAATATGGCCCTCTCCTCACCTAGAGTCTGTCCAACTCCTCTTGACACTCTGACCCTCTCCTAACCCAGAGTCTCTCCAACTCCTCCTGACACTCTGACCCTCTCCTCAACTGGAGTCTGACCAACTACTAATAACACCCTGACCCTCTCCTCAGCCAGAGTCTCTCCAATCTCCACCTGAAACACTGAACCGCTCCTCACCCAGAGTCTGTCATACTCCTCCAGACCCACAGACCCTCTCCTCTCCCAGAGTATCTCCAAATCCTCCTGACACTCTGACCCTCTCCTCACCTACAGTCTGCCAACTTCACCCGACACCTTGACCCTCGCCTCTCCCAGAGCCTGTCCAACTCCTCCTCACAAACTGACCCTTTCCTCAAGCAGAGTCTGTCCAACTTATCCCGACAATCTGACCCTCTCCACACCCAGTGTCTCTCCAACTCCTCTTGGCAGTCTGACCATCTCCTCAACTGGAGTCTGTCCAACGTCTCCCAAAACCCTGACCCTCTCCTTACGCAGAGCCTGTCCAACTCCTCCAGACACCCTGACCCTCTCCTAACCCAGAGTCTCTCCAACTCCTCATGACACTCTGACCCTCTCCTCTCCCAGAGTGTGTCCAACTCCTCCTAACACCCTGACACTCTCCTAACCCTGAGTCTCTCCAACTCTTCCCAAAACTCTGACCCTCGCCTCACCCAGAGTCTCTCCAGCTCCTCCTGATATTCAGACCCTCTCCTCACCCAGCATCTGTCCAACTCTTACTGACACCCTGACCCTCTCCTCACCCAGAGTCTCTCCAACTTCTCCTGACACTCTGACCCTCTCCTCACCCAAAGTCTGACAAACTCCTCCTGACACCCTGACACTCTCCTCACCCAGAGTCTCTCCAACTCCTCCTGACACACTGACCCTCTCCTCACCCAGAGTCTGTCCAACTCCTCCTGACACCCTGACCCTCTCCTCAACCAGAGTCTCTCCAACTCCTCCTGACAATCTGACCCTCTCCTCACCCAACGTCTCCCCAACTCCTCCTCACAACCTGACCCTCTCCTCACCCAGAGTTTGTCCAAAATCTCCCGACACTCTGACCCTCTCCTCACCCAGAGTCACTCCAACTCCTCCTGACACTCTGACCCTCTCCTCAACCAGAGTGTGTCCAACTTCTCCCGCCACCCTGTCCCTCTCCACACCCAGAGACTTTCCAACTCCTCCTAACAATCTGACCCTCTCCTAACCCAGAGTCTCTCCAACTCCTCCTGACACTCTGACCCTCTCCTCACCTGGAGTCTGACCAACTACTAATAACACCCTGACCCTCTCCTCAGCCACAGTCTCTCCAATCTCCACCTGAAACACTGAACCGCTCCTCACCCAGAGTCTGTCATACTCCTCCAGACCCACAGACCCTCTCCTCTCCCAGAGTATCTCCAAATCCTCCTGACACTCTGACTCTCTCCTCACCTAGAGTCTGCCAACTTCACCCGACACCTTGACCCTCGCCTCTCCCAGAGCCTGTCCAACTCCTCCTCACAAACTGACCCTTTCCTCAACCAGAGTCTGTCCAACTTATCCCGACAATCAGACCCTCTCCACACCCAGTGTCTCTCAAACTCCTCTTGGCAGTCTGACCCTCTCCTCAACTGGAGTCTGTCCAACTTCTCCCAAAACCCTGACCCTCTCCTTACGCAGAGCCTGTCCAACTCCTCCAGACACCCTGACCCTCTCATCACCCAGGGTCGCTCCAACTCATCTTGACACTCTGACCATCTCCTCACCCAGAGCCTGTCCAACAGCTCCTGACCACCTGACCCTCTCCTCACCCAGAGTCTCTTCAACTCCTCCCGACACCCTTATCCACTCCTCACCCAGAGACTCTCCAACTCCTCGAGAATCCCTGACACCCTGACCCACTCCTCACCCAGAGTCTGTCCAACTCCTCCTGACAACCTGACCTTCTCCTCACCTAGAGTCTCTTCAACTCCTCCTGACACTCTGGCCATCTCATCACCTAGATTATGTCCCACCTCTCTCGAAACCTTGACCCTCACATCACCCAGAGTCTTTCAAACACTTCCTGACACTCGGACCCTCTCCTCATCCGGAGTCTCTCCATCTCCTCCTGACACCCTGACCATCTCATCACCTTGAGTCTGTCCAACTTCTGTCCACACCTTGACCCTCTCGTCACCTAGAGTCTTTCAAACTCCTCCTGACACTCTGACCCTCTTCTCACCTTAAATCTGTACAAAATCTCCCAACACACTGACCCTCTCCTCAGCCAGGGATTGTCCAACTCCTCCTGACACGCTGACCCTCTCCTCACACAGAGTGTGCCAACTACTCCTGAAACCCTGACCCTCTCCTCACCCAGAGCCTGTCCATCTCCTCCTGACACCCTGACCCTCTCCTTAACCAGAGTCTCTCCAGCTCCTCCTGACAACCTGACCCTCTCCTCACCCAGAGTCTCTCCTAGTCCACCTGACACTCTGAAACTCTCATAATACGGACTCTCTCCAACTCCTCCTGACACCCAGACCATCGACTCAACTCGGGTCTGTCCAACTGCTGCCAACAGCCTGACCCTTTCGTCACCCAGAGTCTTTCAAACTCCTCCTGACACTCTGACCCTCTCCTCACCTAGAGTCTGTCCAACTCCTCCAGAAACTCTGACCATCTCCTCACCCAGAGTCTGCCAACTCCTCCTGACACTCTGACCCTCTCCTCACCCAGAGTCTGTCCAACTCCTCCAGATACGGAGACCCTCTCTTCAACCAGAGTCTCTTCAACCCCTCCCAACTTCCTTACCCACTCCTCACCCCGAGGCTCTCCAACTCCTCGAGAATCCCTGACACCCTGACCCTCTCCTCACCCAGAGTCTCTCCAACTCATCCCAACACCCTGACCCTCTCCTCATCCAGAGCCTCTCCAACTGCTCCGACACTCTGACCCTCTCCTCACCCAGAGCCTTTCCATCTCCTCCTGACACCCTGACCCTCTCCTCACCCAGAGTCTCTCCAGCTCCTCCTGACACTCTGACCCTCTCTTCATCCGGAGTCTCTCCAACTCCTCCTGACACCCTGATCCTCTACTCACCCAGAGCCTTTCCATCTCTTCCTGACACCCTGACCCTCTCCTCAACCAGAGTCTCTCCAACTCCTCCTGACAATCTGACCCTCTCCTCACCCAACGTCTCCCCAACTCCTCCTCACAACCTGACCCTCTCCTCACCCAGAGTTTGTCCAAAATCTCCCGACACTCTGACCCTCTCCTCACCTAGAGTCTGTCCAACTCCTCCAGAAACTCTGACCATCTCCTCACCCAGAGTCTGCCAACTCCTCCTGACACTCTGACCCTCTCCTCACCCAGAGTCTGTCCAACTCCTCCAGATACGGAGACCCTCTCTTCAACCAGAGTCTCTTCAACCCCTCCCAACTTCCTTACCCACTCCTCACCCCGAGGCTCTCCAACTCCTCGAGAATCCCTGACACCCTGACCCTCTCCTCACCCAGAGTCTCTCCAACTCATCCCAACACCCTGACCCTCTCCTCATCCAGAGCCTCTCCAACTGCTCCGACACTCTGACCCTCTCCTCACCCAGAGCCTTTCCATCTCCTCCTGACACCCTGACCCTCTCCTCACCCAGAGTCTCTCCAGCTCCTCCTGACACTCTGACCCTCTCTTCATCCGGAGTCTCTCCAACTCCTCCTGACACCCTGATCCTCTACTCACCCAGAGCCTTTCCATCTCTTCCTGACACCCTGACCCTCTCCTCAACCAGAGTCTCTCCAACTCCTCCTGACAATCTGACCCTCTCCTCACCCAACGTCTCCCCAACTCCTCCTCACAACCTGACCCTCTCCTCACCCAGAGTTTGTCCAAAATCTCCCGACACTCTGACCCTCTCCTCACCCAGAGTCACTCCAACTCCTCCTGACACTCTGACCCTCTCCTCAACCAGAGTGTGTCCAACTTCTCCCGACACCCTGTCCCTCTCCTCACACAGAGATTTCAAACTCCTCCTGACACTCTGAACCTCTCCTAACCCAGAGTCACTCCAACGCCTCCTGACACTCTGACCCTCTCCTCAACTGGAGTCTGACCAACTACTACTAACACCCTGACCCTCTCCTCAGCCAGAGTCTCTCCAATCTCCACCTGAAACACTGAACCGCTCCTCACCCAGAGTCTGTCATACTCCTCCAGACCCACAGACCCTCTCCTCTCCCAGAGTATCTCCAAATCCTCCTGACACTCTGACCCTCTCCTCACCTAGAGTCTGCCAACTTCACCCGACACCTTGACCCTCTCCTCTCCCAGAGCCTGTCCAACTCCTCCTCACAAACTGACCCTTTCCTCAACCAGAGTCTGTCCAACTTCTCCCGACAATCTGACCCTCTCCACAGCCAGAGTCTCTCCAACTCCTCTTGGCAGTCTGACCCTCTCCTCAACTGGAGTCTGTCCAACTTCTCCCAAAACCCTGACCCTCTCCTTACGCAGAGCCTGTCCAACTCCTCCTGACACCCTGACCCTCTCGTCACCCAGGGTCGCTCCAACTCATCTTGACACTCTGACCATCTCCTCACCCAGAGTCTGTCCAACAGCTCCTGACAACCTGACCCTCTCCTCACCCGGAGTCTCTTCAACTCCTCCCGACACCCTTATCCACTCCTCAACCAGAGACTCTCCAACTCCTTCAGACACCCTGACACCCTGACCCTCTCCTCACCCAGAGTCTCTCCAACTCGTCCCGACACCCTGACCCTCTCCTCTCCCAGGGTCTCTCCAACTCCTCCTTACACTCTGACCCTCTCTTCATCCGGAGTCTCTCCAACTCCTCCTGACACCCTGATCCTCTCCTCACCCAGAATTTCTCCAACTCCTGCCGACATCCTGACCCTCTCCTCACCCAGAGTCTCTCCAACTCCTCACGACACCCTGACCCTCTCCACAACAGGAGACTGTCCAACTCCTCCTGACACTCTGACCCTCTCCTCACCAAGTGTCTGTCCAACTCCTCCTGACAATCTGACCGTCTCCTTAGCAGGAGTCTCTCCAACTCCTCCTGACACTATGACCCTCTCCTCACCCAGAGTCTGCCAACTACTCCTGACACTCTGACCCTCTCCTCAGACAGAGCCTGTCCATCTCCTCCTGACACCCTGACCCTCTCCTCAACCAGAGTCTCTCCAGCTCTTCCTGACTCTCTGACCCTCTCCTAACCCAGAGTCACTCCAACTCCTCCTGACACACTGACCCTCTCCTCACCCAGAGTCTGTCCAACTTCTCATGCCACCCTGTCCCTCTCCTCACCCAGAGACTGTCCAACTCCTCCTGACAATCTGACCCTGTCCTCACCTAGAGTCTGTCCAACTCCTCTTGACTCTCTGACCCTCTCCTCTCTCAGAGTCTGTCCGACTCATCCTAACACCCTGAACCTGTGTTCAAGGAGATTCTCTCCATCTCCTCCTGACACTCTGAAACTCTCCTAACCCAGAGTCTTTCCAACTCCTCCTGACACTCTGACCCTCTCCTCACCTAGAGTCTGTCCAACTCCTCCTGAAACTCTGACCCTCTCCTCACCCAGAGTTTGCCAACTCCTCCTGACACTCTGACCCTCTCCTCACCCAGAGTCTGTCCAACTCCTCCAGATACCGAGACCCTCTCTTCAACCAGAGTCTCTTCAACTCCTCCCAACTGCCTTACCCACTCCTCATCCAGAGGCTCTCCAACTCCTCGAGAATCCCTGACACCCTGACCCTCTCCTCACCCAGAGTCTCTCCAACTCGTCCCAACACCCTGACCCTCTCCTCATCCAGAGCCTGTCCAACTGCTCCGACACACTGACCCTCTCCTAACCCAGAGCCTTTCCATCTCCTCCTGACACCCTGACCCTCTCCTCACCCAGAGTCTCTCCAGCTCCTCCTGACACTCTGACCCTCTCTTCATCCGGAGTCTCTACAACTCCTCCTGACACGGTGATCCTCTCCTCAGCCAGAGTCTGTCCAACTGCTCCGACACACTGATCCTCTCCTCCCCCAGAGCCTTTCCATCTCCTCCTGACACCCTGACCCTCTCCTCAACCAGAGTCTCTCCAACTCCTCCTGACAATCTGACCCTCTCCTCACCCAACGTCTCCCCAACTCCTCCTCACAACCTGACCCTCTCCTCACCCAGAGTTTGTCCAAAATCTCCCGACACTCTGACCCTCTCCTCACCCAGAGTCACTCCAACTCCTCCTGACACTCTGACCCTCTCCTCAACCAGAGTGTGTCCAACTTCTCCCGCCACCCTGTCCCTCTCCACACCCAGAGACTTTCCAACTCCTCCTAACAATCTGACCCTCTCCTAACCCAGAGTCTCTCCAACTCCTCCTGACACTCTGACCCTCTCCTCACCTGGAGTCTGACCAACTACTAATAACACGCTGACCCTCTCCTCAGCCACAGTCTCTCCAATCTCCACCTGAAACACTGAACTGCTCCTCACCCAGAGTCTGTCATACTCCTCCAGACCCACAGACCCTCTCCTCTCCCAGAGTATCTCCAAATCCTCCTGACACTCTGACTCTCTCCTCACCTAGAGTCTGCCAACTTCACCCGACACCTTGACCCTCGCCTCTCCCAGAGCCTGTCCAACTCCTCCTCACAAACTGGCCCTTTCCTCAACCAGAGTCTGTCCAACTTATCCCGACAATCTGACCCTCTCCACACCCAGTGTCTCTCAAACTCCTCTTGGCAGTCTGACCCTCTCCTCAACTGGAGTCTGTCCAACTTCTCCCAAAACCCTGACCCTCTCCTTACGCAGAGCCTGTCCAACTCCTCCAGACACCCTGACCCTCTCATCACCCAGGGTCGCTCCAACTCATCTTGACACTCTGACCATCGCCTCACCCAGAGCCTGTCCAACAGCTCCTGACAACCTGACCCTCTCCTAACCCAGAGTCTCTTCAACTCCTCGCGACACCCTTATCCACTCATCACCCAGAGACTCTCCAACTCCTCCAGACACCCTGACACCCTGACCCTCTCCTCACCCAGAGTCTCTCCAACTCGTCCCGACACCCTGACCCTCTCCTCACCCAGAGCCTGTCCAGCTCCTCCTGACACTCTGACCCTCTCTTCATCCGGAGTGTCTCGAACTCCTCCTGACACCCTGATCCTCTCCTCACCCAGAATTTCTCCAACTCCTGCCGACATCCTGACCCTCTCCTCACCTAGAGTCTCTCCAACTCCTCGCGACACCCTGACCCTCTCCTCAACAGGAGACTGTCCAATTCCTCCTGACACTCTGACCCTCTCCTCACCAAGTGTCTGTCCAACTCCTCCTGACAATCGGACCGTCTCCTCACCAGGAGTCTCTCCAACTCCTCCTGACACTATGACCCTCTCTTCACCCAGAGTCTGGCAACTACTCCTGACACGCTGACCCTCGCCTCACACAGAGCCTGTCCATCTCCTCCTGACACCCTGACCCTCTCCTCAACCAGAGTCTCTCCAGCTCCTCCTGACTCTCTGACCCTCTCCTAACACAGAGTCTCTCCAACTCCTCGTGAAACCCAGACCCTCTCCTCACCTAGAGTCTATCCAATCCTCCTAACAACATGACCCTTGCTCACCCAGATACTCTCAATCCCCTCCTGACACTCTGCCACTCTCCTAACCCAGAGTCAATCCAACTCCTCCTGACAATCTGACCCTTCCCTCACCCAGAGTCTCTCCATCTCCTCCTGACACTCTGACCCTTTCCTCTCCCAGAGTCTGTCCATCTCCTCCTCACACCCTGACCCGCTGCTCACACAGATTCTCTCCATCCCCTCCTGACACTCAGACCCTCTCCTCACCCAGAGTCACTCCAACTCCTCCTGACACTCTGACCCTCTCCTCACCCAGAGTCTGTCCAACTTCTCTCGCCACCCTGTCCCTCTCCTCACACAGAGACTTCTAACTCCTCCAAACACTCTGACCCTCTCCTAACCCAGAGTCACTCCAACTCCTCCTGACACACTGACCCTCTCCTCACCCAGAGTCTCTCCAACTTCTCATGCCACCCTGTCCCTCTCCTCACCCAGAGACTGTCCAACTCCTCCTGACAATCTGACCCTGTCCTCACCTAGAGTCTGTCCAACTCCTCTTGACACTCTGACCCTCTCCTCTCTCAGAGTCTGTCCAACTCATCCTAACACCCTGAACCTGTGTTCAAGCAGATTCTCTCCATCTCCTCCTGACACTCTGAAACTCTCCTAACCCAGAGTCTCTCCAACTCCTCCTGACAACCTGACCCTCTCCTCACCTAGAGTCTCTTCAACTCCTCCTGACACTCTGACCATCTCATCACCTAGATTATGTCCAACCTCTCTCGACACCTTGACCCTCACATCACCCAGAGTCTTTCAAACACTTCCTGACACTCGGACCCTCTCCTCATCCGGAGTCTCTCCATCTCCTCCTGACACCCTGAACATCTCATCACCTTGAGTCTGTCCAACCTCTGTCCACACCTTGACCCTCTCGTCACCTAGAGTCTTTCAAACTCCTCCTGACACTCTGACCCTCTCCTCACCTTAAATCTGTCCAACTTCTCCCAACACACTGACCCTCTCCTCAACCAGGGTTTGTCCAACTCCTCCTGACACGCTGAACCTCTCCTCACCTAGAATCAGTCCAACTCCTCCTGACACTCTGACCCTCTCCTCACACAGAGTGTGCCAACTACTCCTGACACCCTGACCCTCTCCTCACCCAGAGCCTGTCCAGCTCCTCCTGACACTCTGACCCTCTCCTAACCCAGAGTCACTCCAACTCCTCCTGACACTCTGACCCTCTCCATACTCAGAATCTGTCCACTTCTCCCGACACCCTGACCCTCTCCTCACCGAGAGACTCTCCACCTCCTCCTGACACTCTGACCCTCTCCTCACCCAAAGTCTCCCCAACTCCACCTGACAACCTGACCCTTTCCTCACCCAGAGTCTCTCCTAGTCATCCTGACACTCTGAAACTCTCATAATACGGACTCTCTCCAAATCCTCCTGACACCCAGACCATCGACTCAACTCGAGTCTGTCCAACTGCTCCCAACAGCCTGACCCTTTCGTCACCCAGAGTCTTTCCAACTCCTCCTGACACTCTGACCCTCTCCTCACTCAGAGTCTGTCCAACTCCTCCAGATACCGTGACCCTCTCTTCAACCAGAGTCTCTTCAACTCCTCCCAACTTGCTTACCCACTCCTCACCCAGAGGCTCTCCAACTCCTCGAGAAACCCTGACACCCTGACCCTCTCCTCACCCAGAGTCTCTCCAACTCGTCCAAACACCCTGACCCTCTCCTCACCCAGAGCCTGTCCAAATGCTCCGACACACTGACCCTCTCCTCACCCAGAGCCTTTCCATCACCTCCTGACACACTGACCCTCTCCTCACCCACAGTCTCTCCAGCTCCTCCTGGCACTCTGACCCTCTCTTCATCCGGAGTCTCTACAACTCCTCCTGACACTCTGACCCTCTCCTCTCTCAGAATCTGTCCACTTCTCCCGACACCCTGACCCTCTGCTCACCCAGAGACTCTCCACCTCCTCCTGACACTCTGACCCTCTCCTCACCCAAAGTCTCCCCAACTCCACCTGACAACCTGACCCTCTCCTCACCCAGAGTCTCTCCTAGTCATCCTGACACTCTGAAACTCTCATAATACGGACTCTCTCCAACTCCTCCACACACCCAGACCATCGACTCAACTCGAGTCTGTCCAACTGCTCCCAACAGCCTGACCCTTTCGTCACCCAGAGTCTTTCCAACTCCTCCTGACACTCTGACCCTCTCCTCACCCAGAGTCTGTCCAACTCCTCCAGATACCGTGATCATCTTTTCAACCAGAGTCTCTTCAACTCCTCCCAACTTGCTTACCCACTCCTCACCCAGAGGCTCTCCAACTCCTCAAGAAACCCTGACACCCTGACCCTCTCCTCACCCAGAGTCTCTCCAACTCTTCCCAACACCCTGACCCTCTCCTCACCCAGAGCCTGTCCAATTGCTCCGACACACTGACCATCTCCTCACCCAGAGCCTTTCCATCTCCTCCTGACACACTGACCCTCTCCTCACCCACAGTCTCTCCAGCTCCTCCTGACACTCTGACCCTCTCTTCATCCGGAGTGTCTCCAACTCCTCCTGACACCCTGATCCTCTCCTCACCCAGAGTTTCTCCAATCCCTGCCGACACCCTGTTCCTCTCCTCATCCAGAGTCTCTCCAACTCTTCGTGACACCCTGACCCTCTTCTCAACAGGAGACTGTCCAACTCCTCCTGACACTCTGACCCTCTCCTCACCAAGTGTCTGTCCAACTCCTCCTGACAATCTGACCGTCTCCTCACCAGGAGTCTCTCCAACTCCTCCTGACACTATGACCCTCTCCTCACCCAGAGTCTGTCCAACCTCTCCCGACAAACTGACCCTCTCCTCACCCAGAGTCTGCAAACTACTCCTGACACCCTGACACTCTCCTCAAACAGAGCCTGTCCATCTCCTCCTGACACCCTGACCCTCTCCTCAACCAGAGTCTCTCCAACTCCTCGTGACACCCTGACCCTCTCCTCACCTAGAAACAGTCCAACTCCTCCTCACACTCTGACCCTCTCCTCACACAGAGTGTGCCAACTACTCCTGACACCCTGACCCTCTCCTCACCCAGAGCCTGTCCATCTCCTCCTGACACCCTGACCCTCTCCTTAACCAGAGTCTCTCCATCTCCTCCTGACACTCTGACCATCTCCTAACCCAGAGTCACTCCAACTCCTCCTGACACTCTGACCCTCTCCTCACTCAGAATCTGTCCACTTCTCCCGACACCCTGACCCTTTGCTCACCCAGAGACTCTCCACCTCCTCCTGACACTCTGACCCTCTCCTCACCCAGAGTCTGTCCAACTTCTCTTGCCACCCTGTCCCTCTCCTCACACAGAGACTTCCAACTCCTCCTGACACTCTGACCCTCTCCTAACCCAGAGTCACTCCAACTCCTCCTGACACACTGACCCTCTCCTCACCCAGAGTCTGTCCAACTTCTCTTGCCACCCTGTCCCTCTCCTCAACTAGAGACTGTCCAACTCCTCCTGAAAATCTGACCCTGTCCTCACCTAGTGTCTGTCCAACTCCTCTTGACACTCTGTCCCTCTCCTCTCTCAGAGTCTGTCCAACTCATCCTAACACCCTGAACCTGTGTTCAAGGAGATTCTCTCCATCTCCTCCTGACACTCTGAAACTCGCCTAACCCAGAGTCTCTCCAACTCCTCCTGACAACCTGACCCTCTCCTCACCTAGAGTCTCTTCAACTCCTCCTGACACTCTGACCATCTCATCACCTAGATTATGTCCAACCTCTCTCGACACCTTGACCCTCACATCACCCAGAGTCTTTCAAACACTTCCTGACACTCGGACCCTCTCCTCATCCGGAGTCTCTCCATCTCCTCCTGACACCCTGAACATCTCATCACCTTGAGTCTGTCCAACCTCTGTCCACACCTTGACCCTCTCGTCACCTAGAGTCTTTCAAACTCCTCCTGACACTCTGACCCTCTCCTCACCTTAAATCTGTCCAACTTCTCCCAACACACTGACCCTCTCCTCAACCAGGGATTGTCCAACTCCTCCTGACACGCTGAAACTCTCCTCACCTAGAATCAGTCCAACTCCTCCTGACACTCTGACCCTCTCCTCACACAGAGTGTGCCAACTACTCCTGACACCCTGACCCTCTCCTCACCCAGAGCCTGTCCATCTCCTTCTGACACCCTGACCCTCTCCTTAACCAGAGTCTCTCCAGCTCCTCCTGACACTCTGACCCTTTCCTAACCCAGAGTCACTCCAACTCCTCCTGACACTCTGACCCTCTCCATACTCAGAATCTGTCCACTTCTCGCGACACCCTGACCCTCTCCTCACCCAGAGACTCTCCACCTCCTCCTGACACTCTGACCCTCTCCTCAACCAGAGTCTCTCCAACTCCTCGTGACACCCTGACCCTCTCCTCACCTAGAAACAGTCCAACTCCTCCTCACACTCTGACCCTCTCCTCACACAGAGTGTGCCAACTACTCCTGACACCCTGACCCTCTCCTCACCCAGAGCCTGTCCATCTCCTCCTGACACCCTGACCCTCTCCTTAACCAGAGTCTCTCCATCTCCTCCTGACACTCTGACCCTCTCCTAACCCAGAGTCACTCCAACTCCTCCTGACACTCTGACCCTCTCCTCACTCAGAATCTGTCCACTTCTCCCGACACCCTGACCCTCTGCTCACCCAGAGAATCTCCACCTCCTCCTGACACTCTGACCCTCTCCTCACCCAAAGCCTCCCCAACTCCACGTGACAACCTGACCCTCTCCTCACCCAGAGTCTCTCCTAGTCATCCTGACACTCTGAAACTCTCATAATACGGACTCTCTCCAACTCCTCCTGACACCCAGACTATCGACTCAACTCGAGTCTGTCCAACTGCTCCCAACAGCCTGACCCTTTCGTCACCCAGAGTCTTTCCAACTCCTCCTGACACTCTGACCCTCTCCTCACCTATTGTCTGTCCAACTCCTCCTGAAACTCTGACCCTCTCCTCACCCTTAGTCTGCCATCTCCTCCTGACACTCTGACCCTCTCCTCACCCAGAGTCTGTCCAACTCCTCCAGATACCGAGACCCTCTCTTCAACCAGAGTCTCTTCAACTCCTCCCAACTTGCTTACCCACTCCTCACCCAGAGGCTCTCCAAATCCTCGAGAAACCCTGACACCCTGACCCTCTCCTCACCCAGAGTCTCTCCAACTCGTCCCAACACCCTGACCCTCTCCTCACCCAGAGCCTTTCCATCTCCTCCTGACACACTGACGCTCTCCTAACCCAGAGTTTCTCCAATCCCTGCCGACACCCTGACCCTCTCCTCAACCAGAGTCTCTCCAACTCCTCGTGACACCCTGACCCTCTCCTCAACAGGAGACTGTCCAACTCCTCCTGACACTCTGACCCTCTCCTCACCAAGTGTCTGTCCAACTCCTCCTGATAATCTGACCGTCTCCTCACCAGGAGTCTCTCCAACTCCTCCTGAATCTATGACCCTCTCCTCACCGAGAGTCTGTCCAACTTCTCCCGACAACTGACCCTCTCCTCACCCAGAGTCTGCCAACTACTCCTGACACCCTGACACTCTCCTCACCTAGAGTCTATCCAACTCCTCCTAACAACCTGACCCTTGCTCACCCAGATACTCTCCATCCCCTCCTGACACTCTGCCACTCTCCTAACCCAGAGTCACTCCAACTCCTCCTGATACTCTGTCCCTCCCCTCACCCAGTGTCTCTCCAACTCCTCCTAACACCCTGACCCTCTCCTCACACAGATTCTCTCCTTCCCCTCCTGACACTCTGACCCTCTCTTCACCCAGAGTCACTCCAACTCCTCCTGACTCTCTGACGCTCTCCTCACCCAGAGTCTGTCCAACTTCTCCCGCCACCCTGTCCCTCACCTCACACAGAGACTTCCAACTCCTCCTGACAATCTGACCCTCTCCTCACCTAGAGTCTGTCCAACTCGTCTTGACACTCTGACCCTCTCCTCTCCCAGAGTCCGTCCAACTCGTCCTAACACCCTGACCCTGTGTTCAAACAGATTCTCTCCATCTCCTCCTGACACTCTGACCCTCTCCTAACCCAGAGTCTCTCCAACTCCTCCTGACACTCTGACCCTCTCCTCACCCGGAGTCTGACCAACTACTACTAACACCTTGACCCTCTCCTCAGCCAGAGTCTCTCCAACTCCACCTGAAACACTGAACCACTCCTCAGCCAGAGTCTTTCATACTCCTTCAGACCCACAGACCCTCTCCTCTCCCAGAGTATCTCCAAATCCTCCTGACACTCTGACCCTCTCCACACCTACAGTCTGCCAACTTCACCAGACACCTTGACCCTCTCCTCTCCCAGAGCCTGTCCAACTCCTCCTCACAAACTGACCCTTTCCTCAACCAGAGTCTGTCCAACTTCTCCCGACTATCTGACCCTCTCCACAGCCAGAGTCTCTCCAACTCCTCTTGGCAGTCTGACCCTCTCCTCAACTAGAGTAGTCCAACTTCTCCCAAAACCCTGACCCTCTCCTTACGCAGAGCCTGTCCATTTCCTCCTGACACCCTGACCCTCTCATCACCCAGGGTCTCTCCAACTCATCTTGACACTCTGACCATCTCCTCACCCAGAGCCTGTCCAACAGCTCCTGACAACCTGACCCTCTCCTCACCTAGAGTCTCTTCAACTCCTCCCGACACCCTTATCCACTCCTCACCCAGAGACTCTCCAACTCCTCCAGACACCCTGACACCCTGACCCTCTCCTCACCCAGAGCCTGTTCATCTCCTCCTGACACCCTGACCCTCTCCTCAACCAGAGTCTCTCCAGCTCCTCCTGACACTCTGATCCTCTCCTCACCCAGAGTCTCTCCAACTCCTCGTGACACCCTGACCCTCTCCTCAACAGTAGACTGTCCAACTCCTCCTGACACTCTGACCCTCTCCTCACCAAGTGTCTGTCCAACTCCTCCTGACAATCTGACCGTCTCCTCACCAGGAGTCTCTCCAACTCCTCCTGACACTATGACCCTCTCCTCACCCAGAGTCTGCCAACTACTCCTGACACACTGACCCTCTCCTCACACAGAGCCTGTCCATCTCCTCCTGACACCCTGACGCTCTCCTCAACCAGAGTCTCTCCAGCTCCTCCTGACTCTCTGACCCCTTCCAACACAGAGTCTCTCCAACTCCTCATGACACCCTGACCCTCTCCTCACCAAGAGTCTATCCAACTCCTCCTAACAACGTGACCCTTGCTCACCCAGATACGCTCCATCCCCTCCTGACACTCTGCCATTCTCCTAACCCAAAGTCACTCCAACTCCTCCTGACACTCTGACCCTCCCCTCACCCAGTGTCTCTCCATTTCCTCCTGACACTCTGACACTCTCCTCTCCCAGAGTCTGTCCAACTCCTCCTAACACCCTGACCCTCTGCTCACACAGATTCTCTCCATCCCCTCCTGACACTCAGACCCTCTCCTCACCCAGAGTCACTCCAACTCCTCCTGACACTCTGAACCTCTCCTCACCCAGAGTCTGTCCAACTTCTCTCGCCACCCTGTCCCTCTCCTCACACAGAGACTTCCAACTCCTCCTGACACTCTGACCCTCTCCTCACCCAGAGTCTGTCCAACTTCTCATGCCTCCCTGTCCCTCTCCTCACCCAGAGACTGTCCAACTCCTCCTGACAATCTGACCCTCTCCACACGTAGAGTCTGTCCAACTCCTCTTGACACTCTGACCCTCTCCTCACTCAGAATCTGTCAACTTCTCCCGACACCCTGACCCTTTCCTCACCCAGAGACTCTCCACCTCCACCTGACAAGCTGACCCTCTCCTAACCCAGAGTCTGCCAACTACTCCTAATACCCTGACACTCTCATCAAACAGAGCCTGTCCATCTCCTCCTGACACCCTGACCCTCTCCTCAACCAGAGTCTCTCCAACTCCTCGTGACACCCTGACCCTCTCCTCACCTAAAGTCTATCCAACTCCTCCTAACAACCTGACCCTTGCTCACCCAGATACTCTCCATCCCCTCCTGACACTCTGCCACTCTCCTAACCCAGAGTCACTCCAACTCCTCCTGATACTCTGACCCTCCCCTCACACAGATTCTCTCCTTCCCCTCCTGACACTCTGACCCTCTCCTCACCCAGAGTATGTCCAACTTCTCCCGCCACGCTGTCCCTCTCCTCACACAGAGACTTCCAACTCCTCCTGACAATCTGACCCTCTCCTCACCTAGAGTCTGTCCAATTCCTCTTGACACTCTGACCCTCTCCTCTCCCAGAGTCTGTCCAACTCGTCCTAACACCCTGGCCCTGTGTTCAAACAGATTCTCTCCATCTCCTCCTGAAACTCTGACCCTGTCCTAACCCAGAGTCTCTCCAACTCCTCCTGACACTCTGACCCTATCCTCACCCGGAGTCTGACCAACTCCTACTAACACCCTGACCCTGTCCTCAGCCAGAGTCTCTCCAACTCCACCTGAAACACTGAACCGCTCCTCACCCAGAGTCTTTCATACTCCTCCAGACCCACAGACCCTCTCCTCTCCCAGAGTATCTCCAAATCCTCCTGACACTCTGACCCTCTCCTCACCTACAGTCTGCCAACTTCACCCGACACCTTGACCCTCTCCTCTCCCAGAGCCTGTCCAACTCCTCCTCACAAACTGACCCTAACCTCAACCAGAGTCTGTCCAACTTCTCCCGACAATCTGACCCTCTCCTCACCCAGTGTCTCTCCAACTCCTCTTGGCAGTCTGACCCTCTCCTCAACTAGAGTCTGTCCAACTTCTCCCAAAACCCTGACCCTCTCCTTACGCAGAGCCTGTCCAACTCCTCCTGACACCCTGACCCTCTCATCACCCAGGGTCTCTCCAACGCATCTTGACACTCTGACCATCTCCTCACCCAGAGCCTGTCCAACAGCTCCTGACAACCTGACCCTCTCCTCACCCAGAGTCTCTTCAACTCCTCCCGACACCCTTATCCACTCCTCACCCAGAAACTCTCCAACTCCTCCAGACACCCTGACACGCTGACCCTCTCCTCACCCAGAGTCTCTCCAACTCGTCCCGACACCCTGACCCTCTCCTCACCCAGAGCCAGTCCAACTGCTCCTGACACACTGACCCTCTCCTCACCCAGAGCTTGTCCATCTCCTCCTGACACCCTGACCCTCACCTCAACCAGAGTCTCTCCAACTCCTCATGACACTCTGACCCTCTCCTCTCCCAGAGTGTGTCCAACTCCTCCCAACACCCTGACACTCTCCTAACCCAGAGTCTCTCCAACTTCTCATGACACTCTGACCGTCTCCTCACCCAAAGTCTGACAAACTCCTCCTGACACCCTGACCCTCTCCTCACCCAGAGTCTCTCCAACTCCTCCTGACACACTGACCCTCTCCTCACCCCGAGTCTGTCCAACTCCTCCTGACACACTGTCCCTCTCCTCACCTAGAGTCTGTCGAACTTCACCTGACAACTTGACCCTCGCCTCACCCAGAACCTGTCCAACTCCTCCAGACAGCCTGACACTCTCCTAACCCAGAGTCTCTCCAACTCCTCATGACACTCTGACCCTCTCCTCTCCCAGAGTGTGTCCAACCCCTCCTAACACCCTGACACTCTCCTAACCCAGAGTTTCTCCAACTCCTCCCAACACACTGACCCTCGCCTCACCCTGAGTCTCTCCAGCTCCTCCTGACATTCTGACCCTCTCCTCACCCAAAGTCTGACAAACTCCTCCTGACACCCTGACCCTCTCCTCACCCAGAGTCTCTCCAACTCCTCCTGACAAACTGACCCTCTACTCACCCAGAGTCTGTCCAACTCCTCCTGACACACTGTCCCTCTCCTCACCCAGAGTCTCTCCAACTTCTCCTGACACTCTGACCTTCTCCTCACCCAAAGTCTGACAAACTCCTCCTGAAACCCTGACCCTCTCCTCAACCAGTTTCTCTCCAACTCCTCCTGACACACTGACCCTCTCCTCACCCCGAGTCTGTCCAACTCCTCCTGACACACTGTCCCTCTCCTCACCTAGAGTATCTCCAAATCCTCCTGACTGTCTGACACTCTCCTCACCTAGAGTCTGTCCAACTCCACCCGACACCTTGACCCTCGCCTCTCCCAGAGCCTGTCCAACTCCTCCTGACACCCTGACCCTCTCCTCACCCAGATTCTGTCCAACTCCTCCTGAGACCCTAGCCCTCTGCTCGCTCGGAGTCTCTCCTACTCATCCTGACACACTGACCCTCTGCTCACCCAGAGTCTGTCCAACTCCTCCTGACACACTTACACTCTCCTCAGCAAGAGGGTCTCCAAATCCTCCTGACGTCTGACCCTCTCCTCACCTAGAGCCTGTCCATCTCCTCCTGACACCCTGACCTTCTCCTCACCAAGATTCTCTCCAACTCCTCCTGACACTCTGACCCTCTCCTCACCCAGAGTATGTCCAACTTCTCCCGCCACGCTGTCCCTCTCCTCACACAGAGACTTCCAACTCCTCCTGACAATCTGACCCTCTCCTCACCTAGAGTCTGTCCAATTCCTCTTGACACTCTGACCCTCTCCTCTCCCAGAGTCTGTCCAACTCGTCCTAACACCCTGGCCCTGTGTTCAAACAGATTCTCTCCATCTCCTCCTGAAACTCTGACCCTGTCCTAACCCAGAGTCTCTCCAACTCATCCTGACACTCTGACCCTATCCTCACCCGGAGTCTGACAAACTCCTACTAACACCCTGACCCTGTCCTCAGCCAGAGTCTCTCCAACTCCACCTGAAACACTGAACCGCTCCTCACCCAGAGTCTTTCATACTCCTCCAGACCCACAGACCCTCTCCTCTCCCAGAGTATCTCCAAATCCTCCTGACACTCTGACCCTCTCCTCACCTACAGTCTGCCAACTTCACCCGACACCTTGACCCTCTCCTCTCCCAGAGCCTGTCCAACTCCTCCTCACAAACTGACCCTAACCTCAACCAGAGTCTGTCCAACTTCTCCCGACAATCTGACCCTCTCCTCACCCAGTGTCTCTCCAACTCCTCTTGGCAGTCTGACCCTCTCCTCAACTAGAGTCTGTCCAACTTCTCCCAAAACCCTGACCCTCTCCTTACGCAGAGCCTGTCCAACTCCTCCTGACAACCTGACCCTCTCCTCACCCAGAGTCTCTTCAACTCCTCCCGACACCCTTATCCACTCCTCACCCAGAGACTCTCCAACTCCTCCAGACACCCTGACACGCTGACCCTCTCCTCACCCAGAGTCTCTCCAACTCGTCCCGACACCCTGACCCTCTCCTCACCCAGAGCCAGTCCAACTGCTCCTGACACACTGACCCTCTCCTCACCCAGAGCTTGTCCATCTCCTCCTGACACCCTGACCCTCACCTCAACCAGAGTCTCTCCAACTCCTCATGACACTCTGACCCTCTCCTCTCCCAGAGTGTGTCCAACTCCTCCCAACACCCTGACACTCTCCTAACCCAGAGTCTCTCCAACTTCTCATGACACTCTGACCGTCTCCTCACCCAAAGTCTGACAAACTCCTCCTGACACCCTGACCCTCTCCTCACCCAGAGTCTCTCCAACTCCTCCTGACACACTGACCCTCTCCTCACCCCGAGTCTGTCCAACTCCTCCTGACACACTGTCCCTCTCCTCACCTAGAGTCTGTCGAACTTCACCTGACAACTTGACCCTCGCCTCACCCAGAACCTGTCCAACTCCTCCAGACAGCCTGACACTCTCCTAACCCAGAGTCTCTCCAACTCCTCATGACACTCTGACCCTCTCCTCTCCCAGAGTGTGTCCAACCCCTCCTAACACCCTGACACTCTCCTAACCCAGAGTTTCTCCAACTCCTCCCAACACACTGACCCTCGCCTCACCCTGAGTCTCTCCAGCTCCTCCTGACATTCTGACCCTCTCCTCACCCAAAGTCTGACAAACTCCTCCTGACACCCTGACCCTCTCCTCACCCAGAGTCTCTCCAACTCCTCCTGACAAACTGACCCTCTACTCACCCAGAGTCTGTCCAACTCCTCCTGACACACTGTCCCTCTCCTCACCCAGAGTCTCTCCAACCTCTCCTGACACTCTGACCTTCTCCTCACCCAAAGTCTGACAAACTCCTCCTGAAACCCTGACCCTCTCCTCAACCAGTTTCTCTCCAACTCCTCCTGACACACTGACCCTCTCCTCACCCCGAGTCTGTCCAACTCCTCCTGACACACTGTCCCTCTCCTCACCTAGAGTATCTCCAAATCCTCCTGACTGTCTGACACTCTCCTCACCTAGAGTCTGTCCAACTCCACCCGACACCTTGACCCTCGCCTCTCCCAGAGCCTGTCCAACTCCTCCTGACACCCTGACCCTCTCCTCACCCAGATTCTGTCCAACTTCTCCTGAGACCCTAGCCCTCTGCTCGCTCGGAGTCTCTCCTACTCATCCTGACACACTGACCCTCTGCTCACCCAGAGTCTGTCCAACTCCTCCTGACACACTTACACTCTCCTCAGCAAGAGGGTCTCCAAATCCTCCTGACGTCTGACCCTCTCCTCACCTAGAGCCTGTCCATCTCCTCCTGACACCCTGACCTTCTCCTCACCAAGATTCTCTCCAACTCCTCCTGACACTCTGACCCTCTCCTCACTCAGAGTCTGTCCAACTTCTCCTGAGACCCTAGCCCTCTGCTCGCTCGGAGTCTCTCCTACTCATCCTGACACACTGACCCTCTCCTCACCCAGAGTTTCTCCAACTCCTCCTGACACTCTCACCCTCTCCTCACCCAGAGTCTTTCCATCTCCTCCTGACACTCTGACCCTCTCCTCACCCAGAGTCAGTCCAACTTCTCCTGAGACCCTAGCCCTCTGCTCGCTCGGAGTCTCTCCTACTCATCCTGACACACTGACCCTCTCCTCACCCAGAGTCTGTCCAACTCCCCCTGACACACTTACACTCTCCTCAGCAAGAGGATCTCCAAATCCTCCTGATGTCTGACCCTGTCCTCACCTAGAGTCTATCCAACTTCACCTGACAAATTGACCCTCTCCTCTCCCAGAGCCTGTAAACTCCTCCAGACACCCTGACCCTCTCCAAACCCAGAGTCTCTCAAACTCCTCATGACACTCTGACCCTCTCCTCTCCCAGAGTGTGTCCAACTCCTCCTAACACCCTGACACTCTCCTAACCCAGAGTCTCTCCAACTTCTCCAGACACTCTGAACCTCTTCTCACCCAAAGTCTGACAAAATCCTCCTGACACCCTGACCCTCTCCTCACCCAGAGTCTCTCCAACTCCTCCTGACACACTGACCCTCTCCTCACCCAGAGTCTGTCCAACTCCTCCTGACACACTGTCCCTCACCTCACCCAGAGTATCTCCAAATCCTCCTGACTGTCTGACACTCTCCTCACCTGGAGTCTGTCCAACTCCACCCGACACCTTGACGCTCTCCTCTCCCAGAGCCTGTCCAACTCCTCCTGACACCCTGACCCTCTCCTCACCCAGAGTCTGTCCAACTTCTCCTGAGACCCTAGCCCTCTGCTCGCTCGGAGTCTCTCCTACTCATCCTGACACACTGACCCTCTGCTCACCCAGAGTCTGTCCAACTCCTCCCGAGACTCTAGCCCTCTGCTCGCTCGGAGTCTGTCCAACTCCGCCTGACGCACTGCCCCTCTCCTCACCCAGAGTCTGTCCAACTCCTCCTGACACACTTACACTCTCCTCAGCAAGAGGGTCTCCAAATCCTCCTGACGTCTGACCCTCTCCTCACCTAGAGTCTGTCCAACTTCACCTGACAACTTGACCATCTCCTGTCCCAGAGCCTGTCCAACTCCTCCAGACACCCTGACCCTCTCCTAACCCAGAGTCTCTCCAACTCCTCATGACACTCTGACCCTCTCCTCTCCCAGAGTGTGTCCAACTCCTCCTAACACCTTGACACTCTCCTAACCCAGAGTTTCTCCAACTCCTCCCAACACTCTGACCCTCGCCTCACCCTGAGTCTCTCCAGCTCCTCCTGACATTCTGACCCTCTCCTCACCCAGAATCTGTCCAACTCCTACTGACACCCTGACCGTCTCCTCACCCAGAGTCTCTCCAACTTCTCCTGACACTCTGACCCTCTCCTCACCCAAAGTCTGACAAACTCCTCCTGACACCCTGACCCTCTCCTCACCCAGAGTCTCTCCAACTCCTCCTGACACACTGACCCTCTCCTCACCCAGAGTCTGTCCAACTCCTCCTGACACATTGTCCCTCTCCTCACCCAGAGTATCTCCAAATCCTCCTGACTGTCTGACACTCTCCTCACCTAGAGTCTGTCCAACTCCACCCGACACCTTGACCCTCGGCTCTCCCAGAGCCTGTCCAACTCCTCCAGACACCCTGACCCTCTCCTCAACCAGATTCTCTCCAAGTCCTCCTGACACTCTGACCTTCTCCTCACCCAACGTCTCCCCAACTCCTCCTCACAACCTGACCCTCTCCTCATCCAGAGTCTGTCCAAAATCTCCCGACACTCTGACCCTCTCCTCACACAGACTCTCTCCAACTCCTCCCAACACTCTGACCCTCCCCTCACCCAGTGTCTCTCCATCTCCTCCTGACACTCTGACCCTCTCCTCTCCCAGAGTCTGTCCAACTCCTCCTAACACCCAGACCCTCTGCTCACACAGATTCTCTCCATCCTCTCCTGACACTCTGAACCTCTCCTCACCCAGAGTCACTCCAGCTCCTCCTGACACTCTGACCCTCTCCTCACCCAGCGTCTGTCCAACTTCTCCCGCCTCCCTGTACCTCTCCTCACACAGAGGTTTACTACTCCTCCTGACACACTGACCCTCTCCTCACCCAGAGTCTGTCCAACTTCTCTTGCCACCCTGTCCCTCTCCTCACCCAGAGACTGTCTAACTCTTCTTGACACTCTGACCCTCTCCTCTCCCAGAGTCTGTCCAACTCGTCCTAACTCCCTGACCCTGTGTTCAAATAGATTCTCTCCATCTCCTCCTGACACTCTGACCCTCTCCTCTGCCAGAGTCTCTCCAACTCCACCTGAAACACTGAACCTCTCCTCACCCAGAGTCTGTCATACTCCTCCAGACCCACAGACCCTCTCCTCTCCCAGAGTATCTCCAAGTCCTCCTGACACTCTGACCCTCTCCTCACCTAGAGTCTGCCAACTTCACCCGACACCTTGACCCTCTCCTCTCCCAGAGCCTGTCCAACTCCTCCTCACAAACTGACCATTTCCTCAACCAGAGGCTGTTCAACTTCTCCCAACAATCTGACCCTCTCCACACCCAGCGTCTCTCCAACTCCTCTTGGCAGTCTGACCCTCTCCTCAACTAGAGTCTGTCCAACTTATCCCAAAACCCTGACCCTCTCCTTACGCAGAGCCTGTCCAACTCCTCCAGACACCCTGACCCTCTCCTCTCCCAGAGTCTGTCCAAGTCCTCCTAACACCCTGACACTCTCCTAACCCAGAGTTTCTCCAACTCCTCCCAACACACTGACCCTCGCCTCACCCTGAATCTCTCCAGCTCCTCCTGACATTCTGACCCTCTCCTCACCCAAAGTCTGACAAACTCCTCCTGACACCCTGACCCTCTCCTCACCCAGAGTCTCTCCAACTCCTCCTGACAAACTGACCCTCTACTCACCCAGAGCCTGTCCAACTCCTCCTCACAAACTGACCCTAACCTCAACCAGAGTCTGTCCAACTTCTCCCGACAATCTGACCCTCTCCTCACCCAGTGTCTCTCCAACTCCTCTTGGCAGTCTGACCCTCTCCTCAACTAGAGTCTGTCCAACTTCTCCCAAAACCCTGACCCTCTCCTTACGCAGAGCCTGTCCAACTCCTCCTGACACCCTGACCCTCTCATCACCCAGGGTCTCTCCAACGCATCTTGACACTCTGACCATCTCCTCACCCAGAGCCTGTCCAACAGCTCCTGACAACCTGACCCTCTCCTCACCCAGAGTCTCTTCAACTCCTCCCGACACCCTTATCCACTCCTCACCCAGAGACTCTCCAACTCCTCCAGACACCCTGACACGCTGACCCTCTCCTCACCCAGAGTCTCTCCAACTCGTCCCGACACCCTGACCCTCTCCTCACCCAGAGCCAGTCCAACTGCTCCTGACACACTGACCCTCTCCTCACCCAGAGCCTGTCCATCTCCTCCTGACACCCTGACCCTCACCTCAACCAGAGTCTCTCCAACTCCTCATGACACTCTGACCCTCTCCTCTCCCAGAGTGTGTCCAACTCCTCCCAACACCCTGACACTCTCCTAACCCAGAGTCTCTCCAACTTCTCATGACACTCTGACCGTCTCCTCACCCAAAGTCTGACAAACTCCTCCTGACACCCTGACCCTCTCCTCACCCAGAGTCTCTCCAACTCCTCCTGACACACTGACCCTCTCCTCACCCCGAGTCTGTCCAACTCCTCCTGACACACTGTCCCTCTCCTCACCTAGTCTGTCGAACTTCACCTGACAACTTGACCCTCGCCTCACCCAGAACCTGTCCAACTCCTCCAGACAGCCTGACACTCTCCTAACCCAGAGTCTCTCCAACTCCTCATGACACTCTGACCCTCTCCTCTCCCAGAGTGTGTCCAACCCCTCCTAACACCCTGACACTCTCCTAACCCAGAGTTTCTCCAACTCCTCCCAACACACTGACCCTCGCCTCACCCTGAGACTCTCCAGCTCCTCCTGACATTCTGACCCTCTCCTCACCCAAAGTCTGACAAACTCCTCCTGACACCCTGACCCTCTCCTCACCCAGAGTCTCTCCAACTCCTCCTGACAAACTGACCCTCTACTCACCCAGAGCCTGTCCAACTCCTCCTCACAAACTGACCCTAACCTCAACCAGAGTCTGTCCAACTTCTCCCGACAATCTGACCCTCTCCTCACCCAGTGTCTCTCCAACTCCTCTTGGCAGTCTGACCCTCTCCTCAACTAGAGTCTGTCCAACTTCTCCCAAAACCCTGACCCTCTCCTTACGCAGAGCCTGTCCAACTCCTCCTGACACCCTGACCCTCTCATCACCCAGGGTCTCTCCAACGCATCTTGACACTCTGACCATCTCCTCACCCAGAGCCTGTCCAACAGCTCCTGACAACCTGACCCTCTCCTCACCCAGAGTCTCTTCAACTCCTCCCGACACCCTTATCCACTCCTCACCCAGAGACTCTCCAACTCCTCCAGACACCCTGACACGCTGACCCTCTCCTCACCCAGAGTCTCTCCAACTCGTCCCGACACCCTGACCCTCTCCTCACCCAGAGCCAGTCCAACTGCTCCTGACACACTGACCCTCTCCTCACCCAGAGCCTGTCCATCTCCTCCTGACACCCTGACCCTCACCTCAACCAGAGTCTCTCCAACTCCTCATGACACCCTGACCCTCTCCTCTCCCAGAGTGTGTCCAACTCCTCCCAACACCCTGACACTCTCCTAACCCAGAGTCTCTCCAACTTCTCATGACACTCTGACCGTCTCCTCACCCAAAGTCTGACAAACTCCTCCTGACACCCTGACCCTCTCCTCACCCAGAGTCTCTCCAACTCCTCCTGACACACTGACCCTCTCCTCACCCCGAGTCTGTCCAACTCCTCCTGACACACTGTCCCTCTCCTCACCTAGTCTGTCGAACTTCACCTGACAACTTGACCCTCGCCTCACCCAGAACCTGTCCAACTCCTCCAGACAGCCTGACACTCTCCTAACCCAGAGTCTCTCCAACTCCTCATGACACTCTGACCCTCTCCTCTCCCAGAGTGTGTCCAACCCCTCCTAACACCCTGACACTCTCCTAACCCAGAGTTTCTCCAACTCCTCCCAACACACTGACCCTCGCCTCACCCTGAGACTCTCCAGCTCCTCCTGACATTCTGACCCTCTCCTCACCCAAAGTCTGACAAACTCCTCCTGACACCCTGACCCTCTCCTCACCCAGAGTCTCTCCAACTCCTCCTGACAAACTGACCCTCTACTCACCCAGAGTCTGTCCAACTCCTCCTGACACACTGTCCCTCTCCTCACCCAGAGTCTCTCCAACTTCTCCTGACACTCTGACCTTCTCCTCACCCAAAGTCTGACAAACTCCTCCTGAAACCCTGACCCTCTCCTCAACCAGTTTCTCTCCAACTCCTCCTGACACACTGACCCTCTCCTCACCCCGAGTCTGTCCAACTCCTCCTGACACACTGTCCCTCTCCTCACCTAGAGTATCTCCAAATCCTCCTGACTGTCTGACACTCTCCTCACCTAGAGTCTGTCCAACTCCACCCGACACCTTGACCCTCGCCTCTCCCAGAGCCTGTCCAACTCCTCCTGACACCCTGACCCTCTCCTCACCCAGATTCTGTCCAACTTCTCCTGAGACCCTAGCCCTCTGCTCGCTCGGAGTCTCTCCTACTCATCCTGACACACTGACCCTCTGCTCACCCAGAGTCTGTCCAACTCCTCCTGACACACTTACACTCTCCTCAGCAAGAGGGTCTCCAAATCCTCCTGACGTCTGACCCTCTCCTCACCTAGAGCCTGTCCATCTCCTCCTGACACCCTGACCTTCTCCTCACCCAGATTCTCTCCAACTCCTCCTGACACTCTGACCCTCTCCTCACTCAGAGTCTGTCCAACTTCTCCTGAGACCCTAGCCCTCTGCTCGCTCGGAGTCTCTCCTACTCATCCTGACACACTGACCCTCTCCTCACCCAGAGTTTCTCCAACTCCTCCTGACACTCTCACCCTCTCCTCACCCAGAGTCTTTCCATCTCCTCCTGACACTCTGACCCTCTCCTCACCCAGAGTCAGTCCAACTTCTCCTGAGACCCTAGCCCTCTGCTCGCTCGGAGTCTCTCCTACTCATCCTGACACACTGACCCTCTCCTCACCCAGAGTCTGTCCAACTCCCCCTGACACACTTACACTCTCCTCAGCAAGAGGATCTCCAAATCCTCCTGATGTCTGACCCTGTCCTCACCTAGAGTCTATCCAACTTCACCTGACAAATTGACCCTCTCCTCTCCCAGAGCCTGTAAACTCCTCCAGACACCCTGACCCTCTCCAAACCCAGAGTCTCTCAAACTCCTCATGACACTCTGACCCTCTCCTCTCCCAGAGTGTGTCCAACTCCTCCTAACACCCTGACACTCTCCTAACCCAGAGTCTCTCCAACTTCTCCAGACACTCTGAACCTCTTCTCACCCAAAGTCTGACAAAATCCTCCTGACACCCTGACCCTCTCCTCACCCAGAGTCTCTCCAACTCCTCCTGACACACTGACCCTCTCCTCACCCAGAGTCTGTCCAACTCCTCCTGACACACTGTCCCTCACCTCACCCAGAGTATCTCCAAATCCTCCTGACTGTCTGACACTCTCCTCACCTGGAGTCTGTCCAACTCCACCCGACACCTTGACGCTCTCCTCTCCCAGAGCCTGTCCAACTCCTCCTGACACCCTGACCCTCTCCTCACCCAGAGTCTGTCCAACTTCTCCTGAGACCCTAGCCCTCTGCTCGCTCGGAGTCTGTCCAACTCCGCCTGACGCACTGCCCCTCTCCTCACCCAGAGTCTGTCCAACTCCTCCTGACACACTTACACTCTCCTCAGCAAGAGGGTCTCCAAATCCTCCTGACGTCTGACCCTCTCCTCACCTAGAGTCTGTCCAACTTCACCTGACAACTTGACCATCTCCTGTCCCAGAGCCTGTCCAACTCCTCCAGACACCCTGACCCTCTCCTAACCCAGAGTCTCTCCAACTCCTCATGACACTCTGACCCTCTCCTCTCCCAGAGTGTGTCCAACTCCTCCTAACACCCTGACACTCTCCTAACCCAGAGTTTCTCCAACTCCTCCCAACACTCTGACCCTCGCCTCACCCTGAGTCTCTCCAGCTCCTCCTGACATTCTGACCCTCTCCTCACCCAGAATCTGTCCAACTCCTACTGACACCCTGACCGTCTCCTCACCCAGAGTCTCTCCAACTTCTCCTGACACTCTGACCCTCTCCTCACCCAAAGTCTGACAAACTCCTCCTGACACCCTGACCCTCTCCTCACCCAGAGTCTCTCCAACTCCTCCTGACACACTGACCCTCTCCTCACCCAGAGTCTGTCCAACTCCTCCTGACACATTGTCCCTCTCCTCACCCAGAGTATCTCCAAATCCTCCTGACTGTCTGACACTCTCCTCACCTAGAGTCTGTCCAACTCCACCCGACACCTTGACCCTCGGCTCTCCCAGAGCCTGTCCAACTCCTCCAGACACCCTGACCCTCTCCTCAACCAGATTCTCTCCAAGTCCTCCTGACACTCTGACCTTCTCCTCACCCAACGTCTCCCCAACTCCTCCTCACAACCTGACCCTCTCCTCATCCAGAGTCTGTCCAAAATCTCCCGACACTCTGACCCTCTCCTCACACAGACTCTCTCCAACTCCTCCCAACACTCTGACCCTCCCCTCACCCAGTGTCTCTCCATCTCCTCCTGACACTCTGACCCTCTCCTCTCCCAGAGTCTGTCCAACTCCTCCTAACACCCAGACCCTCTGCTCACACAGATTCTCTCCATCCTCTCCTGACACTCTGAACCTCTCCTCACCCAGAGTCACTCCAGCTCCTCCTGACACTCTGACCCTCTCCTCACCCAGCGTCTGTCCAACTTCTCCCGCCTCCCTGTACCTCTCCTCACACAGAGGTTTACTACTCCTCCTGACACACTGACCCTCTCCTCACCCAGAGTCTGTCCAACTTCTCTTGCCACCCTGTCCCTCTCCTCACCCAGAGACTGTCTAACTCTTCTTGACACTCTGACCCTCTCCTCTCCCAGAGTCTGTCCAACTCGTCCTAACTCCCTGACCCTGTGTTCAAATAGATTCTCTCCATCTCCTCCTGACACTCTGACCCTCTCCTCAGCCAGAGTCTCTCCAACTCCACCTGAAACACTGAACCTCTCCTCACCCAGAGTCTGTCATACTCCTCCAGACCCACAGACCCTCTCCTCTCCCAGAGTATCTCCAAGTCCTCCTGACACTCTGACCCTCTCCTCACCTAGAGTCTGCCAACTTCACCCGACACCTTGACCCTCTCCTCTCCCAGAGCCTGTCCAACTCCTCCTCACAAACTGACCATTTCCTCAACCAGAGGCTGTTCAACTTCTCCCAACAATCTGACCCTCTCCACACCCAGCGTCTCTCCAACTCCTCGTGGCAGTCTGACCCTCTCCTCAACTAGAGTCTGTCCAACTTATCCCAAAACCCTGACCCTCTCCTTACGCAGAGCCTGTCCAACTTCTCCAGACACCCTGACCCTCTCCTAACCCAGAGTCTCTCCAACTCCTCATGACACTCTGACCCTCTCCTCTCCCAGAGTGTGTCCAAGTCCTCCTAACACCCTGACACTCTCCTAACCCTGAGTCTCTCCAACTCTTCCCAAAACTCTGACCCTCGCCTCACCCAGAGTCTCTCCAGCTCCTCCTGATATTCAGACCCTCTCCTCACCCAGCATCTGTCCAACTCTTACTGACACCCTGACCCTCTCCTCACTCAGAGTCTCTCCAACTTCTCCTGACACTCTGACCCTCTCCTCACCCAAAGTCTGACAAACTCCTCCTGACACCCTTACACTCTCCTCACCCAGAGTCTCTCCAACTCCTCCTGACACACTGACCCTCTCCTTACCCAGAGTCTGTCCAACTCCTCCTGACACACTGTCCCTCTCCTCACCCAGAGTATCTCAAAATCCTCCTGACTGTCTGACACTGTCCTCACCTAGAGTCTGTCCAACTCCACCCGACACCTTGACCCTCGCCTCTCCCAGAGCCTGTCCAACTCCTCCTGACACCCTGACCCTCTCCTCACCCAGAGTCTGTCCAACATCTCCGGACACTCTGACCCTCTCCTCACCCAGAGTCTGTCCAACTCCTCCTGACACACTTACACTCTCCTCAGCAAGTGGGTCTCCAAATCCTCCTGACTTCTGACCCTCTCCTCATCTAGAGTCTGTCCAACTTCACCCGACAACTTGACCCTCTCCTCTCCCAGAGCCTGTCCAACTCCTCCAGACACCCTGACCCTCTCCTCTCCCAGAGTCTGTCCAACTCCTCCTAACACCCTGACACTCTCCTAACCCAGAGTTCCTTCAACTCCTCCCAACACTCTGACCCTCTCCTCACCCAGAGTTTCTCCAGCTCCTCCTGATATTCTGAACCTCTCCTCACCCAGAATTTCTCCAACTCCTCCTGACACTCTGACCCTCTCCTCACCAAACATCTCCCCAACTCCTCCTCACATCCTGACCCTCTCTTCACCCAGTCTGTCCAAAATCTCCCGACACTCTGACCCTCTCCTAACCCAGAGTTTCACCAACTCCTCCCAACTCTCTGACCCTCACCTCACCCAGAGTCTCTCCATCTCTTCCTGACACCCTGACCATCTCCTCACCTAGAATCTGTCCAAATTCTCCTGACACCCTACCCCTCTGCTCACCCGGTTTCTCTCCAACTCCTCCTGACACTCTGACCCACTTCTCACCCAGAGTCTCACGAACTCCTACTGACACTCTGACCCTCTCCTCACCCAGAGTCTCTCCAACTCCTCCAGACAATCTGACCCTCTCCTCACCCAAAGTCTCTCCAACTCCTCCTGATACTCTTACCCTCTTCTCATCCAGAGCCTGTCCATCTCCTCCTGACACTCTGACCCTCTCCTCACCCAGAGACTCTCCATCTCCTCATGACACACTGACCCTCTCCTCACCCAGTCTGTCCAACTCCTCCTGACACACTGGCCCACTCCTCACCCAGAGTGTTTCCCAATCCTCCTGACACTCTGACCCTCTCCTCATCCAGTGACCGTCCAACTCCTCCTGACCTACTGACCCTCACCTCACCTAGAGTCTCTCCAACATCACCCGGCACCTTGAACAACTCCTCTCCCAGAATCTGTCCAAATCCTACTGACACCATGACCCTCTCCTCACCCAGAGTCTCTCCAACTTCTCCTGACACTCTGACCCTCTCCTCACCCAAAGTCTGACAAACTCCTCCTGACACCCTGACCCTCTCCTCACCCAGAGTCTCTCCAACTCCTCCTGACACACTGACCCTCTCCTCTCCCAGAGCCTGTCCAACTTCTCCAGACACCCTGACCCTCTCTTCACCCAGAGGCTTTCCAACTCCTAATGACACTCTGACACTCTCCTCTCCCAGAGTCTGTCCAACTCCTCATAACACCCTGACACTCTCCTAACCCAGAGTTCCTTCAACTCCTCCCAACACTCTGACCCTCTCCTCACCCAGAGTCTCTCCAGCTCCTCCTGATATTCTGAACCTCTCCTCACCCAGAATCTGTCGAACCCCTCCTGACACCCTGACCCTCTCCTCACCCAGAGTCTCTCCAACTCCTCCTGACACACTGACCCTCTCCTCTCCCAGAGTCTGTCCAACTCCTCCTGACACACTGTCCCTCTCCTCACACAGAGTATCTCCAAATCATCCTGACAGTCTGACCCTCTCCTCACCTAGAGTCTGTCCAACTCCACCCGACACCTTGACCCTCTCCTCTCCCAGAGCCTGTGCAACTCCTCCTCACATCCTGACCCTCTCCTCACCCAGTCTGTCCAAAAACTCCCGACACTCTGACCCTCTCCTTACACAGAGTCTCTCCAACTCCTCCCAACTCCCTGACCCTCCCCTCACCCAGAGTCACTCCATCTCCTCCTGACACTCTGAACCTCTCCTCACCCAGAATCTGTCAAACTTCTCCTGACACCCTACCCCTCTGCTCTCCACGTGTCTCTCCAACTCCTCCTGACACTCTGACCCACTCCTCACCCAGAGTCTCACCAACTCCTACTGAAACTCTGAACCTCTCCTCACGGAGAGTCCGTCCAACCTCTCCCAACACTCTGACCATCTCGTCAACCGGACACTGTCCAACTCCTCCTGACACTCTGACCCTCTCTTCACCTAGGGTCTGTCCAACTACTCCAGACACTCTGAACCTCTCCTCACCCAGAGTCTGACTAACTCCTCCTGACACTATCACCCTCTCTTCACCCAGAGTCTTTCCAACTTCTCCCGAGAATCTGACCCTCTCCTCACCCAGAGTCTCTCCATCTCCTCCCGACACCCTGACCTTCTGCTTACCCAGAGACTCTCCATCTCCTCCTGAGACTCTGACCCTCTCCTCTCCAGAGTCTGACCAACTCCTCCTAACATCCTGACCCTCTGCTCCCCCAGATTCTCTCCATCTCCTCCTGACACTCTGACCCTCTCCTAACACAGAGTTTCACCAACTCCTCCCAACACTCTGACCCTCTCCTCACCCAGAGTCTCTCCATCTCTTCCTGACACTCTGACCCTCTCCTCACCCAGAATCTGTCCAAATTCTCCTGACACCCTACCCCTCTGCTCACCCGGTTTCTCTCCAACTCCTCCTGACACTCTGACCCAATTCTCACCCAGAGTCTCACCAACTCCTACTGAAACTCTGAACCTCTCTTCACGGAGAGTCCGTCCAACCTCTCCCAACACTCTGACCATCTCGTCAACCGGACACTGTCCAACTCCTCCTGACACTCTGACCCTCTCTTCACCTAGGGTCTGTCCAACTACTCCAGACACTCTGACCCTCTCCTCACCCAGAGTCTCTCCATCTCTTCCTGACACTCTGACCCTCTCCTCACCCAGAATCTGTCCAAATTCTCCTGACACCCTACCCCTCTGCTCACCCGGTTTCTCTCCAACTCCTCCTGACACTCTGACCCAATTCTCACCCAGAGTCTCTCCAGCTCCTCCTGATATTCAGACCCTCTCCTCACCCAGCATCTGTCCAACTCTTACTGACACCCTGACCCTCTCCTCACCCAGAGTCTCTCCAACTTCTCCTGACACTCTGACCCTCTCCTCACCCAAAGTCTGACAAACTCCTCCTGACACCCTGACACTCTCCTCACCCAGAGTCTCTCCAACTCCTCCTGACACACTGACCCTCTCCTCACCCAGAGTCTGTCCAACTCCTCCTGACACACTGTCCCTCTCCTCACCCAGAGTATCTCAGAATCCTCCTGACTGTCTGACACTGTCCTCACCTAGAGTCTGTCCAACTCCACCCGACACCTTGACCCTCGCCTCTCCCAGAGCCTGTCCAACTCCTCCTGACACCCTGACCCACTCCTCACCCAGAGTCTGTCCAACATCTCCGGACACTCTGACCCTCTCCTCACCCAGAGTCTGTCCAACTCCTCCTGACACACTTACACTCTCCTCAACCAGAGGGTCTCCAAATCCTCCTGACTTCTGACCCTCTCCTCATCTAGAGTCTGTCCAACTTCACCCGACAATTTGACCCTCTCCTCTCCCAGAGCCTGTCCAACTCCTCCAGACACCCTGACCCTCTCCTCTCCCAGAGTCTGTCCAACTCCTCCTAACACCCTGACACTCTCCTAACCCAGAGTTCCTTCAACTCCTCCCAACACTCTGACCCTCTCCTCACCCAGAGTTTCTCCAGCTCCTCCTGATATTCTGAACCTCTCCTCACCCAGAATTTCTCCAACTCCTCCTGACACTCTGACCCTCTCCTCACCAAACATCTCCCCAACTCCTCCTCACATCCTGACCCTCTCTTCACCCAGTCTGTCCAAAATCTCCAGACACTCTGACCCTCTCCTAACCCAGAGTTTCACCAACTCCTCCCAACACTCTGACCCTCACCTCACCCAGAGTCTCTCCATCTCTTCCTGACACCCTGACCATCTCCTCACCTAGAATCTGTCCAAATTCTCCTGACACCCTACCCCTCTGCTCACCCGGTTTCTCTCCAACTCCTCCTGACACTCTGACCCACTTCTCACCCAGAGTCTCACGAACTCCTACTGACACTCTGACCCTCTCCTCACCCAGAGTCTCTCCAACTCCTCCAGACAATCTGACCCTCTCCTCACCCAGAGTCTCTCCAACTCCTCCTGATACTCTTACCCTCTTCTCATCCAGAGCCTGTCCATCTCCTCCTGACACTCTGACCCTCTCTTCACCCAGAGACTCTCCATCTCCTCATGACAAACTGACCCTCTCCTCACCCAGTCTGTCCAACTCCTCCTGACACACTGGCCCACTCCTCACCCAGAGTGTTTCCCAATCTTCCTGACACTCTGACCCTCTCCTCATCCAGTGACCGTCCAACTCCTCCTGACCTACTGACCCTCACCTCACCTAGAGTCTCTCCAACATCACCCGGCACCTTGAACAACTCCTCTCCCAGAATCTGTCCAAATCCTACTGACACCATGACCCTCTCCTCACCCAGAGTCTCTCCAACTTCTCCTGACACTCTGACCCTCTCCTCACCCAAAGTCTGACAAACTCCTCCTGACACCCTGACCCTCTCCTCACCCAGAGTCTCTCCAACTCCTCCTGACACACTGACCCTCTCCTCTCCCAGAGCCTGTCCAACTTCTCCAGACACCCTGACCCTCTCCTCACCCAGAGGCTTTCCAACTCCTAATGACACTCTGACACTCTCCTCTCCCAGAGTCTGTCCAACTCCTCATAACACCCTGACACTCTCCTAACCCAGAGTTCCTTCAACTCCTCCCAACACTCTGATCCTCTCCTCACCCAGAGTCTCTCCAGCTCCTCCTGATATTCTGAACCTCTCCTCACCCAGAATCTGTCGAACCCCTCCTGACACCCTGACCCTCTCCTCACCCAGAGTCTCTCCAACTCCTCCTGACACACTGACCCTCTCCTCTCCCAGAGTCTGTCCAACTCCTCCTGACACACTGTCCCTCTCCTCACACAGAGTATCTCCAAATCATCCTGACAGTCTGACCCTCTCCTCACCTAGAGTCTGTCCAACTCCACCCGACACCTTGACCCTCTCCTCTCCCAGAGCCTGTGCAACTCCTCCTCACATCCTGACCCTCTCCTCACCCAGTCTGTCCAAAAACTCCCGACACTCTGACCCTCTCCTTACACAGAGTCTCTCCAACTCCTCCCAACTCCCTGACCCTCCCCTCACCCAGAGTCACTCCATCTCCTCCTGACACTCTGAACCTCTCCTCACCCAGAATCTGTCAAACTTCTCCTGACACCCTACCCCTCTGCTCTCCGCGTGTGTCTCCAACTCCTCCTGACACTCTGACCCACTCCTCACCCAGAGTCTCACCAACTCCTACTGAAACTCTGAACCTCTCCTCACGGAGAGTCCGTCCAACCTCTCCCAACACTCTGACCATCTCGTCAACCGGACACTATCCAACTCCTCCTGACACTCTGACCCTCTCTTCACCTAGGGTCTGTCCAACTACTCCAGACACTCTGAACCTCTCCTCACCCAGAGTCTGACTAACCCCTCCTGACACTATCACCCTCTCTTCACCCAGAGTCTTTCCAACTTCTCCCGAGAATCTGACCCTCTCCTCACCCAGAGTCTCTCCATCTCCTCCCGACACCCTGACCTTCTGCTTACCCAGAGACTCTCCATCTCCTCCTGACACTCTGACTCTCTCCTCTCCAGAGTCTGACCAACTCCTCCTAACATCCTGACCCTCTGCTCCCCCAGATTCTCTCCATCTCCTCCTGACACTCTGACCCTCTCCTAACCCAGAGTTTCACCAACTCCTCCCAACACTCTGACCCTCTCCTCACCCAGAGTCTCTCCATCTCTTCCTGACACTCTGACCCTCTCCTCACCCAGAATCTGTCCAAATTCTCCTGACACCCTCCCCCTCTGCTCACCCGGTTTCTCCCCAACTCCTTCTGACACTCTGACCCAATTCTCACCCAGAGTCTCACCAACTCCTACTGACACTCTGACCCTCTCCTCACCCAGAGTCTCTCCAACTCCTCCAGACACTCTGACCCTCTCCTCACCCAGAGACTCTCCATCTCCTCATGACACATTGACCCTCTCCACAACCAGAGTCTGTCCAACTCCTCCTGACACACTGGCCCACTCCTCACCCAGAGTGTTTCCAAATCCTCCTGACACTCTGACCCTCTCCTCATTCAGTGACCATCCAACTCCTCCTGACGTACTGACCCTCACCTCACCTAGAGTCTCTCCAACATCACCCGGCACCTTGAACCTCTCCTCTCCCAGAGCCTGTCCAACTCCTCCTGACACCCTGACCCTCTCATCACATAGAGTCTCTCCAAATGCTCCTGACACTCTGACCCTCTTCTCACCCAGATTTTCTCGAACACCTCCCGACAATCTGACCCTCTCCTCACCCAGAGTCTGTGCAACTTCTCCTGACGCCCTAGCCCTCTGCTCGCTCGGAGTCTCTCCTACTCAACCTGACACACTGACCATCTCCTCACACAGAGACTGTCCAACTCCTCCTGACACACTTACACTCTCCTGAGCAAGAGGGTCTCCAAATCCTCCTGACATCTGACCCTCTCCTCACCTAGAGTCTGTCCAACTGCACCCACCAACATGACCCTCTCCTCTCCCAGAGCCTGTCCAACTCCTCCTGACACCCTGACCCTCTCCTCTCCCAGAATCTGTCCAAGACCTCCTAACACCCTGAAACACTCCTAACCCAGAGTTTCTCCAACTCCTCCCAACACTCTGACCCTCTCCTCTCCCAGAGCCTGTCCAACTCCTCCTGACACCCTGACCCTCTCCTCAACCAGAATCTCTCCAACTCCTCCTGACCCTCTGACCCTCTACTCACCCAACGTCTCCCCAACTCCTCGTCACAACCTGACCCTCTTCTCAACCAGAGTCTGTCCAAAATCTCCCGACACTCTGACCCTCTCATCACATAGAGTCTCTCCAACTGCTCCTGACACTCTGACCCTCTTCTCACACAGAGTCTGTCCAACTCCTCCTGACACACTTACACTCTCCTCAGCAAGAGGGTCTCCAAATCCTCCTGACGTCTGACCCTCTCCTCACCTAGAGTCTGTCCAACTTCTCCTGACAACCTGAACCTCTCCTCCCCTAGAGACGCTCCATCTCCTCCTGACAGTGTGACCCGCTCCTCTCCCAGGGTCTTTCCAACTTGTCCTAACAACCTGAACCACTGCTAACCCAGAGACTCTCCAACTTCTCCTGACACTCAGAACCTCTCCTCACCCAGAGTCTCTACAACTTCTCCTGCCACCCTGATCCTCTCCTCACCCAGAGTCTCTCTAACAACTCTCGACACTCTGACACTCTCCTCACCCAGAGTCTCTCCATCTCCTCCTGACACTCTGAACCTCTCCTCACCCAGAGTCTGTCCAACTTCTCCTGACACCCTACCCCTCTGCTCACCCGGAGTCTCTCCAACTCCTCCTGACACACTGACACTCTCCTTACCCAGAGTCTATCCAACTCCTCCTGACACACTGACACTCTCCTCACCCAGAGTGTCTCCAAATCCTCCTGGCACTCTGAGCCTCTCCTCAGCTAGAGTCTGTCAAACTTCACCCGACACCTTGACCAACTGATCTCCCAGAGTCTCTCCAACTCCTCCTGACACCTGACCCTCTCCTCACCCAGAGTCTCTCCAACCCCTCCCAAAACTCTGACCCTTTCCTCACCCAGAGATTCTTCTACTCCTCCCGATAACCTGACCCTCTCCTCACCCAGAGTCTCTGCAACACCTCCTGACACCCTGACCCTCTCCTCACCCAGAGTTTCTCCAACTTAGGCCGACACCCTGACCCTCTCCTCACCTAGCGTCTGTTCAACTTCGCCTGACACACTCACCCTCTCCTCACCCAGAGCATATCCAACTGTTCCTGAAACCCTGACCATCTCCTCACCCAGAGTCTCTCCAACTCCTCCTGACACCCTGACCCTCTCCTCACCCAGAGTTTCTCCAACTCATGCCGACTACCCTGACTCTCTCCTCACCCAGAGATTCTCCAACTCCACCCGACACCCTGACATTCTCTTCACCCAGAGCCTCTCCAACTCCTCCTGAAACCCTGACCCTCTCTTCACCCAGAGTATCTCCAACTCCTCCTGACACTCTGACCCTCTCGTCACCTAGCGTCTGTCCAACTTCTCCAGACACACTGACCATCTCCTCACCCAGAGCCTGTCCAACTGTTCCTGACACCCTGACCATCTCCTCACCCAGAGACGCTCCAACTTCTCCTGACAAGTTGAGACTCTCCTCACACAGTGTCATTACAACTCCTCCTGACACTCGGACCCTCTCCTCACCTAGAATCAGTCCAACTACTCCCGACACCCTGATCCTCTCCTCAACCGGAGTCTGTCCAACTTCTCACGACAAATTGACCTTTTCCTCACCCAGAGTCTCTCCATCTCCTCCTGTCAACCTGACCCTCTGCTTACCCAGAGTCTCTCCATCTCCTCATGAAACTCTGACCCTTTCCTCTCCCAGTGTCTGAACAACTCCTCCTAACTTCCTGACCCTCTTCTCCCCCAGATTCTCTCCATCTCCTCCTGACACTCTGAACCTCTCCTAAACCAGAGTTTCTCCAACTCCTCCCAACACTCTGGCCCTCTCCTCACCCAGAGTCTCTCCATCTCCTCCTGACACTCTGAACCTCTCCTCACCCAGAATCTGTCCAACTTCTCCTGACACCCTACCCCCCTGCTCACCCGGTGTCTCTCCAACTCTTTCTGACACTCTGACCCTCTCCTCACCCTGAGTCTCTCCAACTCCTCCTGACACCCTGACCTTCTCGTCACCCAGAGTTTTTCCAACTGATGCTGACACCCTGAGCCTCTCCTCACACACAGTTTCTCCAACTCCTCCCGACACACTGACCTTCTCTTCACCCAGAGACTGTCCAACTCTTCCTCACACCCTGACCCTCTCCTCACCCAGAATCTGTCCAAATTCTCCTGACACCCTACCCCTCTGCTCACGCGGTTTCTCTCCAACTCCTCCTGACACTCTGACCCACTTCTCACCCAGAGTCTCACCAACTCCTCCAGACAATCTGACCCTCTCCTCACCCAGAGTCTCTCCAAATCCTCCTAATACTCTTACCCTCTCCTCATCCAGAGCCTGTCCATCTCCTCCTGACACTCTGACCCTCTCCTCACCCAGAGACGCTCCATCTCCTCATGACACACTGACCCTCTCCTCACCCAGTCTGTCCAACTCCTCCTGACACACTGGCCCAGTCCTCACACAGAGTGTTTCCCAATCCTCCTGACACTCTGACCCTCTCCTCATCCAGTGACCGTCCAACTCCTCCTGACCTACTGACCCTCACCTCACCTAGAGTCTCTCCAACATCACCCGGCACCTTGAACAACTCCTCTCCCAGAATCTGTCCAAATCCTACTGACACCATGACCCTCTCCTCACCCAGAGTCTCTCCAACTTCTCCTGACACTCTGACCCTCTCCTCACCCATAGTCTGACAAACTCCTCCTGACACCCTGACCCTCTCCTCACCCAGAGTCTCTCCAACTCCTGCTGACACACTGACCCTCTCCTCTCCCAGAGCCTGTCCAAATCCTCCAGACACACTGACCCTCTCCTCACCCAGAGGCTTTCCAACTCCTAATGACACTCTGACACTCTCCTCTCCCAGAGTCTGTCCAACTCCTCATAACACCCTGACACTCTCCTAAACCAGAGTTCCTTCAACTCCTCCCAACACTCTGACCCTCTCCTCACCCAGAGTCTCTCCAGCTCCTCCTGATATTCTGACCCTCTCCTCACCCAGAATCTGTCGAAATCCTCCTGACACCCTGACCCTCTCCTCTCCCAGAGTCTGTCCAACTCCTCCTGACACACTGTCCCTCTCCTCACACAGAGTATCTCCAAATCATCCTGACAGTCTGACCCTCTCCTCACCTAGAGTCTGTCCAACTCCACCCGACACCTTGACCCTCTCCTCTCCCAGAGCCTGTCCAACTCCTCCTGACACCCTGACCCTCCCCTCACCCAGAGTCACTCCATCTCCTCCTGACACTCTGACCCTCTCCTCACCCAGAATCTGTCAAACTTCTCCTGACACCCTACCCCTCTGCTCTCCCGGTGTCTCTCCAACTCCTCCTGACACTCTGACCCACTCCTCACCCAGAGTCTCACCAACTCCTACTGAAACTCTGACCCTCCCCTCACAGTGAGTCCATCCAACCTCTCCCAACACTCTGACCATCTCGTCAACCGGACACTGTCCAACTCCTCCTGACACTCTGACCCTCTCTTCACCTAGGGTCTGTCCAACTACTCCTGACACTCTGAACCTCTCCTCACCCAGAGTCTGACTAACTCCTCCTGACACTATCACCCTCTCTTCACCCAGAGTCTTTCCAACTTCTCCCGAGAATCTGACCCTCTCCTCACCCAGAGTCTCTCCATCTCCTCCCGACACCCTGACCTTCTGCTTACCCAGAGACTCTCCATCTCCTCCTGACACTCTGACCCTCTCCTCTCCAGAGTCTGACCAACTCCTCCTAACATCCTGACCCTCTGCTCCCCCAGATTCTCTCCATCTCCTCCTGACACTCTGACCCTCTCCTAACCCAGAGTTTCACCAACTCCTCCCAACACTCTGACCCTCTCCTCACCCAGAGTCTCTGCATCTCTTCCTGACACTCTGACCCTCTCCTCACCCAGAATCTGTCCAAATTCTCCTGACACCCTACCCCTCTGCTCAACCGGTTTCTCTCCAACTCCTCCTGACACTCTGACCCAATTCTCACCCAGAGTCTCACCAACTCCTACTGACACTCTGACCCTCTCCTCACCCAGAGACTCTCCATCTCCTCATGACACATTGACCCTCTCCACACCCAGAGTCTGTCCAACTCCTCCTGACACTCTGACCCTCTCCTCATTCAGTGACCGTCCAACTCCTCCTGACGTAATGACCCTCACCTCACCTAGAGTCTCTCCAACATCACCCGGCACCTTGAACCTCTCCTCTCCCAGAGCCTGTCCAACTCCTCCTGACACCCTGACCCTCTCATCACATAGAGTCCCTCCAAATGCTCCTGACACTCTGACCCTCTTCTCACCCAGATTTTCTCGAACACCTCCCGACAATCTGACCCTCTCCTCACCCAGAGTCTCTCCATCTCCTTATGACACTCTGACCCTCTCCTCACCCAGAGTCTGTCCAACTTCTCCTGACGCCCTAGCCCTCTGCTCGCTCGGAGTCTCGCCTACTCAACCTGACACACTGACCCTCTCCTCACACAGAGTCTGTCCAACTCCTCCTGACACACTTACACTCTCCTCAGCAAGAGGGTCTCCAAATCCTCCTGACGTCTGACCCTCTCCTCACCTAGAGTCTGTCCAACTGCACCCACCAACATGACTCTCTCCTCTCCCAGAGCCTGTCCAACTCCTCCTGACACCCTGACCCTCTCCTCTCCCAGAGTCTGTCCAAGTCCTCCTAACACCCTGACACTCTCCTAACCCAGAGTTTCTCCAACTCCTCCCAACACTCTGACCCTCTCCTCTCCCAGAGCCTGTCCAACTCCTCCTGACACCCTGACCCTCTCCTCAACCAGAGTCTCTCCAACTCCTCCTGACCATCTGACCCTCTACTCACCCAACATCTCCCCAACTCCTCGTCACAACCTGACCCTCTTCTCAACCAGAGTCTGTCCAAAATCTCCCGACACTCTGACCCTCTCCTCACACAGAGTCTCTCCAACTCCTCCCAACACTCTGACCCTCCCCTCACCCAGAGTCACTCCATCTCCTCCTGAAACTCTGACCCTCTCCTCACCCAGAATCTGTCCAACTTCTCCTGGCACCCTACCCCTCTGCTCTCCCGGTGTCTCTCCAACTTCTCCTGATACTCTGACCCACTCCTCACCCAGAGTTTCACCAACTCCTACTGACACTCTGACCCTCTCCTCACCGAGAGTCTGTCCAACTTCTCCTGACACCATGACCCTCTCCTCACCCCGAGTCTGTCCAACCCCTCCTGACACACTGGCCCACTCCTCACCCAGAGTGTTTCCAAATCCTCCTGACACTCTGACCCTCTCCTCATTCAGTGACCGTCCAACTCCTCCTGACCTACTGACCCTCACCTCACCTAGAGTCTCTCCAACATCACCCGGCACCTTGAACCTCTCCTCTCCCAGAGCCTGTCCAACTCCTCCTGACACTCTGACCCTCTCATCACATAGAGTCTCTCCAACTGCTCCTGACACTCTGACCCTCTTCTCACACAGAGTCTGTCCAACTCCTCCTGACACACTTACACTCTCCTCAGCAAGAGGGTCTCCAAATCCTCCTGACGTCTGACCCTCTCCTCACCTAGAGTCTGTCCAACTTCTCCTGACAACCTGAACCTCTCCTCCCCTAGAGACGCTCCATCTCCTCCTGACAGTGTGACCCGCTCCTCTCCCAGTGTCTGTCCAACTTGTCCTAACACCCTGAACCACTGCTAACCCAGAGACTCTCCAACTTCTCCTGACACTCAGAACCTCTCCTCACCCAGAGTCTCTACAACTTCTCCTGCCACCCTGATCCTCTCCTCACCCAGAGTCTCTCTAACAACTCCCGACACTCTGACACTCTCCTCACCCAGAGTCTCTCCATCTCCTCCTGACACTCTGAACCTCTCCTCACCCAGAGTCTGTCCAACTTCTCCTGACACCCTACCCCTCTGCTCACCCGGAGTCTCTCCAACTCCTCCTGACACACTGACACTCTCCTTACCCAGAGTCTATCCAACTCCTCCTGACACACTGACACTCTCCTCACCCAGAGTGTCTCCAAATCCTCCTGGCACTCTGAGCCTCTCCTCACCTAGAGTCTGTCAAACTTCACCCGACACCTTGACCAACTCATCTCCCAGAGCCTGTCCAACTCCTCCTGACACCTGACCCTCTCCTCACCCAGAGTCTCTCCAACTCCTCCCAAAACTCTGACCCTTTCCTCACCCAGAGATTCTTCTACTCCTCCCGATAACCTGACCCTCTCCTCACCCAGAGTCTCTGCAACACCTCCTGACAACCCTGACCCTATCCTCACCCAGAGTTTCTCCAACTTATGCCGACACCCTGACCCTCTCCTCACCTAGCGTCTGTCCAACTTCGCCTGACACACTCACCCTCTCCTCACCCAGAGCATATCCAACTGTTCCTGAAACCCTGACCATCTCCTCACCCAGAGTCTCTCCAACTCCTCCTGACACCCTGACCCTCTCCTCACCCAGAGTTTCTCCAACTCATGCCGACTACCCTGACCCTCTCCTCACCCAGAGATTCTCCAACTCCACCCGACACCCTGACATTCTCTTCACCCAGAGCCTGTCCAACTCCTCCTGAAACCCTGACCCTCTCTTCACCCAGAGTATCTCCAACTCCTCCTGACACCTTGACCCTCTCGTCACCTAGCGTCTGTCCAACTTCGCCAGACACACTGACCATCTCCTCACCCAGAGCCTGTCCAACTGTTCCTGACACCCTGACCATCTCCTCACCCAGAGACTCTCCAACTTCTCCTGACAAGTTGAGACTCTCCTCACACAGTGTCATTACAACTCCTCCTGACACTCGGACCCTCTCCTCACCTAGAATCAGTCCAACTTCTCCCGACACCCTGACCCTCTCCTCACCCAGAGTCTGTCCAACTTCTCACGACAAATTGACCTTTTCCTCACCCAGAGTCTCTCCATCTTCTCCTGTCAACCTGACCCTCTGCTTACCCAGAGTCTATCCATCTCCTCATGAAACTCTGACCATTTCCTCTCCCAGTGTCTGACCAACACCTCTTAACTTCCTGACCCTCTTCTCCCCCAGATTCTCTCCATCTCCTCCTGACACTCTGAACCTCTCCTAAACCAGAGTTTCTCCAACTCCTCCCAACACTCTGACCCTCTCCTCACCCAGAATCTGTCCAACTTCTCCTGACACCCTACCCCCCTGCTCACCCGGTGTCTCTCCAACTCTTTCTGACACTCTGACCCTCTCCTCACCCTGAGTCTCTCCAACTCCTCCTGACACCCTGACCTTCTCGTCACCCAGAGTTTTTCCAACTGATGCTGACACCCTGAGCCTCTCCTCACACACAGTTTCTCCAACTCCTCCCGACACACTGACCTTCTCTTCACCCAGAGACTGTCCAACTCTTCCTCACACCCTGACCCTCTCCTCACCCAGAATCTGTCCAAATTCTCCTGACACCCTACCCCTCTGCTCACGCGGTTTCTCTCCAACTCCTCCTGACACTCTGACCCACTTCTCACCCAGAGTCTCACCAACTCCTCCAGACAATCTGACCCTCTCCTCACCCAGAGTCTCTCCAAATCCTCCTGATACTCTTACCGTCTCCTCATCCAGAGCCTGTCCATCTCCTCCTGACACTCTGACCCTCTCCTCACCCAGAGACGCTCCATCTCCTCATGACACACTGACCCTCTCCTCACCCATTCTGTCCAACTCCTCCTGACACACTGGCCCAGTCCTCACACAGTGTGTTTCCCAATCCTCCTGACACTCTGACCCTCTCCTCATCAAGTGACCGTCCAACTCCTCCTGACCTACTGACCCTCACCTCACCTAGAGTCTCTCCAACATCACCCGGCACCTTGAACCTCTCCTCTCCCAGAGCCTGTCCAACTCCTCCTGACACTCTGACCCTCTCATCACATAGAGTCTCTCCAACTGCTCCTGACACTCTGAACCTCTCCTCACCCAGAGTCTGTCCAACTTCTCCTGACACCCTACCCCTCTGCTCACCCGGAGTCTCTCCAACTCCTCCTGACACACTGACACTCTCCTTACCCAGAGTCTATCCAACTACTCCTGACACACTGACACTCTCCTCACCCAGAGTGTCTCCAAATCCTCCTGGCACTCTGAGCCTCTCCTCACCTAGAGTCTGTCAAACTTCACCCGACACCTTGACCAACTCATCTCCCAGAGCCTGTCCAACTCCTCCTGACACCTGACCCTCTCCTCACCCAGAGTCTCTCCAACTCCTCCCAAAACTCTGACCCTTTCCTCACCCAGAGATTCTTCTACTCCTCCCGATAACCTGACCCTCTCCTCACCCAGAGTCTCTGCAACACCTCCTGACAACCCTGACCCTAGCCTCACCCAGAGTTACTCCAACTTATGCCGACACCCTGACCCTCTCCTCACCTAGCGTCTGTCCAACTTCGCCTGACACACTCACCCTCTCCTCACCCAGAGCATATCCAACTGTTCCTGAAACCCTGACCATCTCCTCACCCAGAGTCTCTCCAACTCCTCCTGACACCCTGACCCTCTCCTCACCCAGAGTTTCTCCAACTCATGCCGACTACCCTGACCCTCTCCTCACCCAGAGATTCTCCAACTCCACCCGACACCCTGACATTCTCTTCACCCAGAGCCTGTCCAACTCCTCCTGAAACCCTGACCCTCTCTTCACCCAGAGTATCTCCAACTCCTCCTGACACTCTGACCTTCTCGTCACCTAGCGTCTGTCCAACTTCGCCAGACACACTGACCATCTCCTCACCCAGAGCCTGTCCAACTGTTCCTGACACCCTGACCATCTCCTCACCCAGAGACTCTCCAACTTCTCCTGACAAGTTGAGACTCTCCTCACACAGTGTCATTACAACTCCTCCTGACACTCGGACCCTCTCCTCACCTAGAATCAGTCCAACTTCTCCCGACACCCTGACCCTCTCCTCACCCAGAGTCTGTCCAACTTCTCACGACAAATTGACCTTTTCCTCACCCAGAGTCTCTCCATCTCCTCCTGTCAACCTGACCCTCTGCTTACCCAGAGTCTCTCCATCTCCTCATGAAACTCTGACCCTTTCCTCTCCCAGTGTCTGACCAACACCTCCTAACTTCCTGACCCTCTTCTCCCCCAGATTCTCTCCATCTCCTCCTGACACTCTGAACCTCTCCTAAACCAGAGTTTCTCCAACTCCTCCCAACACTCTGACCCTCTCCTCACCCAGAATCTGTCCAACTTCTCCTGACACCCTACCCCCCTGCTCACCCGGTGTCTCTCCAACTCTTTCTGACACTCTGACCCTCTCCTCACCCTGAGTCTCTCCAACTCCTCCTGACACCCTGACCTTCTCGTCACCCAGAGTCTCTCCAACTCCTCCTGATACTCTTACCGTCTCCTCATCCAGAGCCTGTCCATCTCCTCCTGACACTCTGACCCTCTCCTCACCCAGAGACGCTCCAACTTCTCCTGACAAGTTGAGACTCTCCTCACACAGTGTCATTACAACTCCTCCTGACACTCGGACCCTCTCCTCACCTAGAATCAGTCCAACTTCTCCCGACACCCTGACCCTCTCCTCACCCAGAGTCTGTCCAACTTCTCACGACAAATTGACCTTTTCCTCACCCAGAGTCTCTCCATCTCCTCCTGTCAACCTGACCCTCTGCTTACCCAGTGTCTCTCCATCTCCTCATAAAACTCTGACCCTTTCCTCTCCCAGTGTCTGACCAACACCTCCTAACTTCCTGACCCTCTTCTCCCCCAGATTCTCTCCATCTCCTCCTGACACTCTGAACCTCTCCTAAACCAGAGTTTCTCCAACTCCTCCCAACACTCTGACCCTCTCCTCACCCAGAATCTGTCCAACTTCTCCTGACACCCTACCCCCCTGCTCACCCGGTGTCTCTCCAACTCTTTCTGACACTCTGACCCTCTCCTCACCCTGAGTCTCTCCAACTCCTCCTGACACCCTGACCTTCTCGTCACCCAGAGTTTTTCCAACTGATGCTGACACCCTGAGCCTCTCCTCACACACAGTTTCTCCAACTCCTCCCGACACACTGACCTTCTCTTCACCCAGAGACTGTCCAACTCTTCCTCACACCCTGACCCTCTCCTCACCCAGAATCTGTCCAAATTCTCCTGACACCCTACCCCTCTGCTCACGCGGTTTCTCTCCAACTCCTCCTGACACTCTGACCCACTTCTCATCCAGAGTCTCACCAACTCCTCCAGACAATCTGACCCTCTCCTCACCCAGAGTCTCTCCAACTCCTCCTGATACTCTTACCGTCTCCTCATCCAGAGCCTGTCCATCTCCTTCTGACACTCTGACCCTCTCCTCACCCAGAGACGCTCCATCTCCTCCTGACACTCTGACCCTCTCCTCATCAAGTGACCGTCCAACTCCTCCTGACCTACTGACCCTCACCTCACCTAGAGTCTCTCCAACATCACCCGGCACCTTGAACCTCTCCTCTCCCAGAATCTGTCCAAATCCTACTGACACCATGACCCTCTCCTCACCCAGAGTCTCTCCAACTTCTCCTGACACTCTGACCCTCTCCTCACCCATAGTCTGACAAACTCCTCCTGACACCCTGACCCTCTCCTCACCCAGAGTCTCTCCAACTCCTCCTGACACACTGACCCTCTCCTCTCCCAGAGCCTGTCCAACTCCTCCAGACACCCTGACCCTCTCCTCACCCAGAGGCTTTCCAACTCCTAATGACACTCTGACACTCTCCTCTTCCAGAGTTCCTTCAACTCCTCCCAACACTCTGACCCCCTCCTCACCCAGAGTCTGTCCAGCTCCTCCTGATATTCTGAACCTCTCCTCACCCAGAATCTGTCGAAATCCTCCTGACACCCTGACCCTCTCCTCTCCCAGAGTCTATCCAACTCCTCCTGACACACTGTCCCTCTCCTCACACAGAGTATCTCCAAATCATCCTGACAGTCTGACCCTCTCCTCACCTAGAGTCTGTCCAACTCCACCCGACACCTTGACCCTCTCCTCTCCCAGAGCCTGTCCAACTCCTCCTCACATCCTGACCCTCTCCTCACCCAGTCTGTCCAAAAACACCCGACACTCTGACCCTCTCCTCACACAGAGTCTCTCCAACTCCTCCCAACACCCTGACCCTCCCTTCACCCAGAGTCACTCCATCTCCTCCTGACACTCTGACCCTCTCCTCACCCAGAATCTGTCCAACTTCTCCTGACACCCTACCCCTCTGCTCTCCCGGTGTCTCTCCAACTCCTCCTGACACTCTGACCCACTCCTCACCCAGAGTCTCAACAACTCCTACTGAAACTCTGACTCTCTCCTCACGGAGAGTCCGTCCAACCTCTCCCAACACCCTGACCATCTCGTCAACCGGACACTGTCCAACTCCTCCTGACACTCTGACCCTCTCTTCACCTAGGGTCTGTCCAACTACTCCTGACACTCTGAACCTCTCCTCACCCAGAGTCTGACTAACACCTCCTGACACTATCACCCTCTCTTCACCCAGAGTCTTTCCAACTTCTCCCGAGAATCTGACCCTCTCCTCACCCAGAGTCTCTCCATCTCCTCCCGACACCCTGACCTTCTGCTTACCCAGAGACTCTCCATCTCCTCCTGACACTCTGACCCTCTCCTCTCCAGAGTCTGACCAACTCCTCCTAACATCCTGACCCTCTGCTCCCCCAGATTCTCTCCATCTCCTCCTGACACTCTGACACTCTCCTAACCCAGAGTTTCACCAACTCCTCCCAACACTCTGACCCTCTCCTCAGCCAGAGTCTCTCCATCTCTTCCTGACACTCTGACCCTCTCCTCACCCAGAATCTGTCCAAATTCTCCTGACACCCTACCCCTCTGCTCACCCGGTTTCTCTCCAACTCCTCCTGACACTCTGACCCAATTCTCACCCAGAGACTCTCCATCTCCTCATGACACATTGACCCTCTCCACACCCAGAGTCTGTCCAAGTCCTCCTAACACCCTGACACTCTCCTAACCCAGAGTTTCTCCAACTCCTCCCAACACTCTGACCCTCTCCTCTCCCAGAGCCTGTCCATCTCCTCCTGACACCGTGACCCTCTCCTCAACCAGAGTCTCTCCAACACCTCCTGACCCTCTGACCCTCTACTCACCCAACGTCTCCCCAACTCCTCGTCACAACCTGACCCTCTTCTCAACCAGAGTCTGTCCAAAATCTCCCGACACTCTGACCCTCTCCTCACACAGAGTTTCTCCAACTCATGCCGACTACCCTGACCCTCTCCTCACCCAGAGATTCTCCAACTCCACCCGACACCCTGACATTCTCTTCACCCAGAGCCTGTCCAACTCCTCCTGAAACCCTGACCCTCTCTTCACCCAGAGTATCTCCAACTCCTCCTGACACTCTGACCCTCTCGTCACCTAACGTCTGTCCAACTTCGCCAGACACACTGACCATCTCCTCACCCAGAGCCTGTCCAACTGTTCCTGACACCCTGACCATCTCCTCACCCAGAGACTCTCCAACTTCTCCTGACAAGTTGAGACTCTCCTCACACAGTGTCATTACAACTCCTCCTGACACTCAGACCCTCTCCTCACCTAGAGTCAGTCGAACTGCTCCCGACACCCTGACCCTCTCCTCAACCGGAGTCTGTCCAACTTCTCACGACAAATTGACCTTTTCCTCACCCAGAGTCTCTCCATCTCCTCCTGTCAACCTGACCCTCTGCTTACCCAGAGTCTCTCCATCTCCTCATGAAACTCTGACCCTTTCCTCTCCCAGTGTCTGACCAACTCCTCCTAACTTCCTGACCCTCTTCTCCCCCAGATTCTCTCCATCTCCACCTGACACTCTGAACCTCTCCTAACCCAGAGTTTCTCCAACTCCTCCCAACACTCTGACCCTCTCCTCACCCAGAATCTGTCCAACTTCTCCTGACACCCTACCCCCCTGCTCACCCGGTGTCTCTCCAACTCTTTCTGACACTCTGACCCTCTCCTCACCCTGAGTCTCTCCAACTCCTCCTGACACCCTGACCTTCTCGTCACCCAGAGTTTTTCCAACTGATGCTGACACCCTGAGCCTCTCCTCACACACAGTTTCTCCAACTCCTCCCTTCTCTTCACCCAGAGACTGTCCAACTCTTCCTCACACCCTGACCCTCTCCTCACCCAGAATCTGTCCAAATTCTCCTGACACCCTACCCCTCTGCTCACCCGGTTTCTCTCCAACTCCTCCTGACACTCTGACCCACTTCTCACCCAGAGTCTCACCAACTCCTCCAGACAATCTGACCCTCTCCTCACCCAGAGTCTCTCCAACTCCTCCTGATACTCTTACCCTCTCCTCATCCAGAGCCTGTCCATTTCCTCCTGACACTCTGACCCTCTCCTCACCCAGAGACGCTCCATCTCCTCATGACACACTGACCCTCTCCTCACCCAGTCAGTCCAACTCCTCCTGACACACTGGCCCAGTCCTCACACAGACTGTTTCCCAATCCTCCTGACACTCTGACCCTCTCCTCATCCAGTGACCGTCCAACTCCTCCTGACCTACTGACCCTCACCTCACCTAGAGTCTCTCCAACATCACCCGGCACCTTGAACAACTCCTCTCCCAGAATCTGTCCAAATCCTACTGACACCATGACCCTCTCCTCACCCAGAGTCTCTCCAACTTCTCCTGACACTCTGACCCTCTCCTCACCCATAGTCTGACAAACTCCTCCTGACACCCTGACCCTCTCCTCACCCAGAGTCACTCCAACTCCTCCTGACACACTGACCCTCTCCTCTCCCAGAGCCTGTCCAACTCCTCCAGACACCCTGACCCTCTCCTCACCCAGAGGCTTTCCAACTCCTAATGACACTCTGACACTCTCCTCTCCCAGAGTTCCTTCAACTCCTCCCAACACTCTGACCCTCTCCTCACCCAGAGTCTCTCCAGCTCCTCCTGATATTCTGAACCTCTCCTCACCCAGAATCTGTCGAAATCCTCCTGACACCCTGACCCTCTCCTCTCTCAGAGTCTATCCAACTCCTCCTGACACACTGTCCCTCTCCTCACACAGAGTATCTCCAAATCATCCTGACAGTCTGACCCTCTCCTCACCTAGAGTCTGTCCAACTCCACCCGACACCTTGACCCTCTCCTCTCCCAGAGCCTGTCCAACTCCTCCTCACATCCTGACCCTCTCCTCACCCAGTCTGTCCAAAAACACCCGACACTCTGACCCTCTCCTCACACAGAGTCTCTCCAACTCCTCCCAACACCCTGACCCTCCCCTCACCCAGAGTCACTCCATCTCCTCCTGACACTCTGACCCTCTCCTCACCCAGAATCTGTCCAACTTCTCCTGACACCCTACCCCTCTGCTCTCCCGGTGTCTCTCCAACTCCTCCTGACACTCTGACCCACTCCTCACCCAGAGTCTCAACAACTCCTACTGAAACTCTGACTCTCTCCTCACGGAGAGTCCGTCCAACCTCTCCCAACACCCTGACCATCTCGTCAACCGGACACTGTCCAACTCCTCCTGACACTCTGACCCTCTCTTCACCTAGGGTCTGTCCAACTACTCCTGACACTCTGAACCTCTCCTCACCCAGAGTCTGACTAACACCTCCTGACACTATCGCCCTCTCTTCACCCAGAGTCTTTCCAACTTCTCCCGAGAATCTGACCCTCTCCTCACCCAGAGTCTCTCCATCTCCTCCCGACACCCTGACCTTCTGCTTACCCAGAGACTCTCCATCTCCTCCTGACACTCTGACCCTCTCCTCTCCAGAGTCTGACCAACTCCTCCTAACATCCTGACCCTCTGCTCCCCCAGATTCTCTCCATCTCCTCCTGACACTCTGACACTCTCCTAACCCAGAGTTTCACCAACTCCTCCCAACACTCTGACCCTCTCCTCAGCCAGAGTCTCTCCATCTCTTCCTGACACTCTGACCCTCTCCTCACCCAGAATCTGTCCAAATTCTCCTGACACCCTACCCCTCTGCTCACCCGGTTTCTCTCCAACTCCTCCTGACACTCTGACCCAATTCTCACCCAGAGACTCTCCATCTCCTCATGACACATTGACCCTCTCCACACCCAGAGTCTGTCCAAGTCCTCCTAACACCCTGACACTCTCCTAACCCAGAGTTTCTCCAACTCCTCCCAACACTCTGACCCTCTCCTCTCCCAGAGCCTGTCCATCTCCTCCTGACACCGTGACCCTCTCCTCAACCAGAGTCTCTCCAACACCTCCTGACCCTCTGACCCTCTACTCACCCAACGTCTCCCCAACTCCTCGTCACAACCTGACCCTCTTCTCAACCAGAGTCTGTCCAAAATCTCCCGACACTCTGACTCTCTCCTCACACAGAGTTTCTCCAACTCATGCCGACTACCCTGACCCTCTCCTCACCCAGAGATTCTCCAACTCCACCCGACACCCTGACATTCTCTTCACCCAGAGCCTGTCCAACTCCTCCTGAAACCCTGACCCTCTCTTCACCCAGAGTATCTCCAACTCCTCCTGACACTCTGACCCTCTCGTCACCTAACGTCTGTCCAACTTCGCCAGACACACTGACCATCTCCTCACCCAGAGCCTGTCCAACTGTTCCTGACACCCTGACCATCTCCTCACCCAGAGACTCTCCAACTTCTCCTGACAAGTTGAGACTCTCCTCACACAGTGTCATTACAACTCCTCCTGACACTCAGACCCTCTCCTCACCTAGAGTCAGTCGAACTGCTCCCGACACCCTGACCCTCTCCTCAACCGGAGTCTGTCCAACTTCTCACGACAAATTGACCTTTTCCTCACCCAGAGTCTCTCCATCTCCTCCTGTCAACCTGACCCTCTGCTTACCCAGAGTCTCTCCATCTCCTCATGAAACTCTGACCCTTTCCTCTCCCAGTGTCTGACCAACTCCTCCTAACTTCCTGACCCTCTTCTCCCCCAGATTCTCTCCATCTCCACCTGACACTCTGAACCTCTCCTAACCCAGAGTTTCTCCAACTCCTCCCAACACTCTGACCCTCTCCTCACCCAGAATCTGTCCAACTTCTCCTGACACCCTACCCCCCTGCTCACCCGGTGTCTCTCCAACTCTTTCTGACACTCTGACCCTCTCCTCACCCTGAGTCTCTCCAACTCCTCCTGACACCCTGACCTTCTCGTCACCCAGAGTTTTTCCAACTGATGCTGACACCCTGAGCCTCTCCTCACACACAGTTTCTCCAACTCCTCCCTTCTCTTCACCCAGAGACTGTCCAACTCTTCCTCACACCCTGACCCTCTCCTCACCCAGAATCTGTCCAAATTCTCCTGACACCCTACCCCTCTGCTCACCCGGTTTCTCTCCAACTCCTCCTGACACTCTGACCCACTTCTCACCCAGAGTCTCACCAACTCCTCCAGACAATCTGACCCTCTCCTCACCCAGAGTCTCTCCAACTCCTCCTGATACTCTTACCCTCTCCTCATCCAGAGCCTGTCCATCTCCTCCTGACACTCTGACCCTCTCCTCACCCAGAGACGCTCCATCTCCTCATGACACACTGACCCTCTCCTCACCCAGTCAGTCCAACTCCTCCTGACACACTGGCCCAGTCCTCACACAGACTGTTTCCCAATCCTCCTGACACTCTGACCCTCTCCTCATCCAGTGACCGTCCAACTCCTCCTGACCTACTGACCCTCACCTCACCTAGAGTCTCTCCAACATCACCCGGCACCTTGAACAACTCCTCTCCCAGAATCTGTCCAAATCCTACTGACACCATGACCCTCTCCTCACCCAGAGTCTCTCCAACTTCTCCTGACACTCTGACCCTCTCCTCACCCATAGTCTGACAAACTCCTCCTGACACCCTGACCCTCTCCTCACCCAGAGTCTCTCCAACTCCTCCTGACACACTGACCCTCTCCTCTCCCAGAGCCTGTCCAACTCCTCTAGACACCCTGACCCTCTCCTCACCCAGAGGCTTTCCAACTCCTAATGACACTCTGACACTCTCCTCTCCCAGAGTTCCTTCAACTCCTCCCAACACTCTGACCCTCTCCTCACCCAGAGTCTCTCCAGCTCCTCCTGATATTCTGAACCTCTCCTCACCCAGAATCTGTCGAAATCCTCCTGACACCCTGACCCTCTCCTCTCTCAGAGTCTATCCAACTCCTCCTGACACACTGTCCCTCTCCTCACACAGAGTATCTCCAAATCATCCTGACAGTCTGACCCTCTCCTCACCTAGAGTCTGTCCAACTCCACCCGACACCTTGACCCTCTCCTCTCCCAGAGCCTGTCCAACTCCTCCTCACATCCTGACCCTCTCCTCACCCAGTCTGTCCAAAAACTCCCGACACTCTGACCCTCTCCTCACACAGAGTCTCTCCAACTCCTCCCAACACCCTGACCCTCCCCTCACCCAGAGTCACTCCATCTCCTCCTGACACTCTGACCCTCTCCTCACCCAGAATCTGTCCAACTTCTCCTGACACCCTACCCCTCTGCTCTCCCGGTGTCTCTCCAACTCCTCCTGACACTCTGACCCACTCCTCACCCAGAGTCTCAACAACTCCTACTGAAACTCTGACTCTCTCCTCACGGAGAGTCCGTCCAACCTCTCCCAACACCCTGACCATCTCGTCAACCGGACACTGTCCAACTCCTCCTGACACTCTGACCCTCTCTTCACCTAGGGTCTGTCCAACTACTCCTGACACTCTGAACCTCTCCTCACCCAGAGTCTGACTAACACCTCCTGACACTATCACCCTCTCTTCACCCAGAGTCTTTCCAACTTCTCCCGAGAATCTGACCCTCTCCTCACCCAGAGTCTCTCCATCTCCTCCCGACACCCTGACCTTCTGCTTACCCAGAGACTCTCCATCTCCTCCTGACACTCTGACCCTCTCCTCTCCAGAGTCTGACCAACTCCTCCTAACATCCTGACCCTCTGCTCCCCCAGATTCTCTCCATCTCCTCCTGACACTCTGACACTCTCCTAACCCAGAGTTTCACCAACTCCTCCCAACACTCTGACCCTCTCCTCAGCCAGAGTCTCTCCATCTCTTCCTGACACTCTGACCCTCTCCTCACCCAGAATCTGTCCAAATTCTCCTGACACCCTACTCCTCTGCTCACCCGGTTTCTCTCCAACTCCTCCTGACACTCTGACCCAATTCTCACCCAGAGACTCTCCATCTCCTCATGACACATTGACCCTCTCCACACCCAGAGTCTGTCCAAGTCCTCCTAACACCCTGACACTCTCCTAACCCAGAGTTTCTCCAACTCCTCCCAACACTCTGACCCTCTCCTCTCCCAGAGCCTGTCCATCTCCTCCTGACACCGTGACCCTCTCCTCAACCAGAGTCTCTCCAACACCTCCTGACCCTCTGACCCTCTACTCACCCAACGTCTCCCCAACTCCTCGTCACAACCTGACCCTCTTCTCAACCAGAGTCTGTCCAAAATCTCCCGACACTCTGACCCTCTCCTCACACAGAGTCTCTCCAACTCCTCCCAACGCTCTGACCCACTCCTCACCCAGAGTTTCACCAACTCCTACTGACACTCTGACCCTCTCCTCACCGAGAGTCTGTCCAACTTCTCCTGACACCATGACCCTCTCCTCACCCAGAGTCTGTCCAACCCCTCCTGACACACTGGCCCACTCATCACCCAGAGTGTTTCAAAATCCTCCTGACACTCTGACCCTCTCCTCATTCAGTGACCGTCCAACTCCTCCTGACCTACTGACCCTCACCTCACCTAGAGTCTCTCCAACATCACCCGGCACCTTGAACCTCTCCTCTCCCAGAGCCTGTCCAACTCCTCCTGACACCCTGACCCTCTCATCACATAGAGTCTCTCCAAATGCTCCTGACACTCTGACCCTCTTCTCACCCAGATTTTCTCGAACACCTCCCGACAATCTGACCCTATCCTCACCCAGAGTCTCTCCATCTCCTTCTGACACTCTGACCCTCTCCTCACCCAGAGTCTGTCCAACTTCTCCTGACACCCTAGCCCTCTGATCGCTCGGAGTCTCTCCTACTCAACCTGACACACTGACCCTCTCCTCACATAGAGTCTGTCCAACTCCTCCTGACACACTTACACTCTCCTCAGCAAGAGGGTCTCCAAATCCTCCTGACGTCTGACCCTCTCCTCACCTAGAGTCTGTCCAACTGCACCCACCAACATGACCCTCTCCTCTCCCAGAGCCTGTCCAACTCCTCCTGACACCCTGACCCTCTCCTCTCCCAGAGTCTGTCCAAGTCCTCCTAACACCCTGACACTCTCCTAACCCAGAGTTTCTCCAACTCCTCCCAACACTCTGACCCTCTCCTCTCCCAGAGCCTGTCCAACTCCTCCTGACACCCTGACCCTCTCCTCAACCAGAATCTCTCCAACTCCTCCTGACCCTCTGACCCTCTACTCACCCAACGTCTCCCCAACTCCTCGTCACAACCTGACCCTCTTCTCAACCAGAGTCTGTCCAAAATCTCCCGACACTCTGACCCTCTCCTCACACAGAGTCTCTCCAACTCCTCCCAACACTCTGACCCTCCCCTCACCCAGAGTCACTCCATCTCCTCCTGAAACTCTGACCCTCTCCTCACCCAGAATCTGTCCAACTTCTCTTGTCACCCTACCCCTCTGCTCTCCCGGTGTCTCTCCAACTTCTCCTGATACTCTGACCCACTCCTCACCCAGAGTTTCACCAACTCCTACTGACACTCTGACCCTCTCCTCACCGAGAGTCTGTCCAACTTCTCCTGACACCATGACCCTCTCATCCGGAGACTGTCCAACTCCTCCTGACACTCTGACCCTCTCCTCACCTACGGTCTGTCCAACTCCTCCTGACACTCTGAACCTCTCCTCACCCAGAGTCTGACTAACTCCTCCTGACGCTATGACCCTCTCCTCACCCAGAGTCTGTCCAACTTCTCCCGAGAAACTGACCCTCTCCTCACCCAGAGCCTGTCCAGCTCGTCCTTACACACTGACCCGCTCCATACCCAACGTATCTCCAAATCCTCCTGACTCTCAGACCCTCTCCTCACCTAGCGTCTGTTCAACTTCACCCGACACCTTGACCCTCTCCTCTCCGAGAGCCTATCCAACTCCTCCTGAAACCCTGACCCTCTCTTCACCCAGATTCGCTCGAACTCCTCCTGACACCCTGACCCACTCATCACCCAGAGTCTGTCCAACATCTCCGGACACTCTGACCCTCTCCTCACCCAGAGTCTGTCCAACTCCTCCTGACACACTTACACTCTCCTCAGCAAGAGGGTCTCCAAATCATCCTGACTTCTGACCCTCTCCTCATCTAGAGTCTGTCTAACTTCACCCGACAACTTGACCCTCTCCTCTCCCAGAGCCTGTCCAACTCCTCCAGACACCCTGACCCTCTCCTCACCCAGAGGCTTTCCAACTCCTCATGACACTCTGACGCACTCCTCTCCCAGAGTCTGTCCAACTCCTCCTAACACACTGACACTCTCCTAACCCAGAGTTCCTTCAACTCCTCCCAACACTCTGACCCTCTCCTCACCCAGAGTCTGTCCAGCTCATCCTGATATTCTGAACCTCTCCTCACCCAGAATCTGTCGAACTCCTACTGACACCCTGACCCTCTCCTCACCCAAAGTCTGACCAACTCCTCCTGACACCCTGACCCTCTCCTCACCCAGAATTTCTCCAACTCCTCCTGACACTCTGACCCTCTCCTCTCCCACAGTCTGTCCAACTGCTCCTGACACACTTACACTCTCCTCAGCAAGAGGGTCTCCAAATCCTCCTGACTTCTGACCCTCTCCTCACCTAGAGTCTGTCCAACTGCACCCGCCAACATGAACCTCTCCTCTCCCAGAGCCTGTCCAACTCCTCCTGACACCCTGACCCTCTCCTCTCCCAGAGTCTGTCCAAGTCCTCCTAACAGCCTGACACTCTCCTAACCCAGAGTTTCTCCAACTCCTCCCAACACTCTGACCCTCTCCTCACCAAGAGTCTGTTCAACTCCTCCTGACACCCTGACCCTCTGCTCACCCAGAGTCTGTCCAACTCCTTCTGACAATCTGACCCTCTCCTCACCCAGCGTCTGTCCAACTCCTCCTGACACTCTGAACCTCCTTTTACCCAGTGTCTCTCCATCTCCTCCTGACACTCAGACCCTCTCCTCACCCAGAGTCTGTCCAACTTCTCCTGACAACCTGAACCTCTCCTCCCCTAGAGACGCTCCATCTCCTCCTGACAGTGTGACCCGCTCCTCTCCCAGTGTCTGTCCAACTTGTCCTAACACCCTGAACCACTGCTAACCCAGAGACTCTCCAACTTCTCCTGACACTCAGAACCTCTCCTCACCCAGAGTCTCTATAACTTCTCCTGCCACCCTGATCCTATCCTCACCCAGAGTCTCTCTAACAACTCCCGACACTCTGACACTCTCCTCACCCAAAGTCTCTCCATCTCCTCCTGACACTCTGAACCTCTCCTCACCCAGAGTCTGTCCAACTTCTCCTGACACCCTACCCCTCTGCTCACCCGGAGTCTCTCCAACTCCTCCTGACACACTGACACTCTCCTTACCCAGAGTCTATCCAACTCCTCCTGACACACTGACACTCTCCTCACCCAGAGTGTCTCCAAATCCTCCTGGCACTCTGAGCCTCTCCTCACCTAGAGTCTGTCAAACTTCACCCGACACCTTGACCAACTCATCTCCCAGAGCCTGTCCAACTCCTCCTGACACCTGACCCTCTCCTCACCCAGAGTCTCTCCAACTCCTCCCAAAACTCTGACCCTTTCCTCACCCAGAGATTCTTCTACTCCTCCCGATAACCTGACCCTCTCCTCACCCAGAGTCTCTGCAACACCTCCTGACACCCTGACCCTCTCCTCACCCAGAGTTTCTCCAACTTATGCCGACACCCTGACCCTCTCCTCACCTAGCGTCTGTCCAACTTCGCCTGACACACTCACCCTCTCCTCACCCAGAGCATATCCAACTGTTCCTGAAACCCTGACCATCTCCTCACCCAGAGTCTCTCCAACTCCTCCTGACACCCTGACCCTCTCCTCACACAGAGTTTCTCCAACTCATGCCGACTACCCTGACCCTCTCCTCACCCAGAGATTCTCCAACTCCACCCGACACCCTGACATTCTCTTCACCCAGAGCCTGTCCAACTCCTCCTGAAACCCTGACCCTCTCTTCACCCAGAGTATCTCCAACTCCTCCTGACACTCTGACCCTCTCGTCACCTAGCGTCTGTCCAACTTCGCCAGACACACTGACCATCTCCTCACCCAGAGCCTGTCCAACTGTTCCTGACACCCTGACCATCTCCTCACCCAGAGACTCTCCAACTTCTCCTGACAAGTTGAGACTCTCCTCACACAGTGTCATTACAACTCCTCCTGACACTCGGACCCTCTCCTCACCTAGAGTCAGTCCAACTACTCCCGACACCCTGATCCTCTCCTCAACCGGAGTCTGTCCAACTTCTCACGACAAATTGACCTTTTCCTCACCCAGAGTCTCTCCATCTCCTCCTGTCAACCTGACCCTCTGCTTACCCAGAGTCTCTCCATCTCCTCATGATACTCTGACCCTTTCCTCTCCCAGTGTCTGACCAACTCCTCCTAACTTCCTGACCCTCTTCTCCCCCAGATTCTCTCCATCTCCTCCTGACACTCTGAACCTCTCCTAACCCAGAGTTTCTCCAACTCCTCCCAACACTCTGGCCCTCTCCTCACCCAGTGTCTCTCCATCTCCTCCTGACACTCTGACCCTCTCCTCACCCAGAATCTGTCCAACTTCTCCTGACACCCTACCCCCCTGCTCACCCGGTGTCTCTCCAACTCTTTCTGACACTCTGACCCTCTCCTCACCCAGAGTCTGTCCAACTCCTCCTGACACTCTGACCCTCTCCTCACCGAGAGTCTGTCCAACTTCTCCTGACACCATGACCCTCTCATCCGGAGACTGTCCAACTCCTCCTGACACTCTGACCCTCTCCTCACCTACGGTCTGTCCAACTCCTCCTGACACTCTGAACCTCTCCTCACCCAGAGTCTGACTAACTCCTCCTGACGCTATGACCCTCTCCTCACCCAGAGTCTGTCCAACTTCTCCCGAGAAACTGACCCTCTCCTCACCCAGAGCCTGTCCAGCTCGTCCTTACACACTGACCCGCTCCATACCCAACGTATCTCCAAATCCTCCTGACTCTCAGACCCTCTCCTCACCTAGCGTCTGTTCAACTTCACCCGACACCTTGACCCTCTCCTCTCCGAGAGCCTATCCAACTCCTCCTGAAACCCTGACCCTCTCTTCACCCAGATTCGCTCGAACTCCTCCTGACACCCTGACCCACTCATCACCCAGAGTCTGTCCAACATCTCCGGACACTCTGACCCTCTCCTCACCCAGAGTCTGTCCAACTCCTCCTGACACACTTACACTCTCCTCAGCAAGAGGGTCTCCAAATCATCCTGACTTCTGACCCTCTCCTCATCTAGAGTCTGTCTAACTTCACCCGACAACTTGACCCTCTCCTCTCCCAGAGCCTGTCCAACTCCTCCAGACACCCTGACCCTCTCCTCACCCAGAGGCTTTCCAACTCCTCATGACACTCTGACGCACTCCTCTCCCAGAGTCTGTCCAACTCCTCCTAACACACTGACACTCTCCTAACCCAGAGTTCCTTCAACTCCTCCCAACACTCTGACCCTCTCCTCACCCAGAGTCTGTCCAGCTCATCCTGATATTCTGAACCTCTCCTCACCCAGAATCTGTCGAACTCCTACTGACACCCTGACCCTCTCCTCACCCAAAGTCTGACCAACTCCTCCTGACACCCTGACCCTCTCCTCACCCAGAATTTCTCCAACTCCTCCTGACACTCTGACCCTCTCCTCTCCCACAGTCTGTCCAACTGCTCCTGACACACTTACACTCTCCTCAGCAAGAGGGTCTCCAAATCCTCCTGACTTCTGACCCTCTCCTCACCTAGAGTCTGTCCAACTGCACCCGCCAACATGAACCTCTCCTCTCCCAGAGCCTGTCCAACTCCTCCTGACACCCTGACCCTCTCCTCTCCCAGAGTCTGTCCAAGTCCTCCTAACAGCCTGACACTCTCCTAACCCAGAGTTTCTCCAACTCCTCCCAACACTCTGACCCTCTCCTCACCAAGAGTCTGTTCAACTCCTCCTGACACCCTGACCCTCTGCTCACCCAGAGTCTGTCCAACTCCTTCTGACAATCTGACCCTCTCCTCACCCAGCGTCTGTCCAACTCCTCCTGACACTCTGAACCTCCTTTTACCCAGTGTCTCTCCATCTCCTCCTGACACTCAGACCCTCTCCTCACCCAGAGTCTGTCCAACTTCTCCTGACAACCTGAACCTCTCCTCCCCTAGAGACGCTCCATCTCCTCCTGACAGTGTGACCCGCTCCTCTCCCAGTGTCTGTCCAACTTGTCCTAACACCCTGAACCACTGCTAACCCAGAGACTCTCCAACTTCTCCTGACACTCAGAACCTCTCCTCACCCAGAGTCTCTATAACTTCTCCTGCCACCCTGATCCTATCCTCACCCAGAGTCTCTCTAACAACTCCCGACACTCTGACACTCTCCTCACCCAAAGTCTCTCCATCTCCTCCTGACACTCTGAACCTCTCCTCACCCAGAGTCTGTCCAACTTCTCCTGACACCCTACCCCTCTGCTCACCCGGAGTCTCTCCAACTCCTCCTGACACACTGACACTCTCCTTACCCAGAGTCTATCCAACTCCTCCTGACACACTGACACTCTCCTCACCCAGAGTGTCTCCAAATCCTCCTGGCACTCTGAGCCTCTCCTCACCTAGAGTCTGTCAAACTTCACCCGACACCTTGACCAACTCATCTCCCAGAGCCTGTCCAACTCCTCCTGACACCTGACCCTCTCCTCACCCAGAGTCTCTCCAACTCCTCCCAAAACTCTGACCCTTTCCTCACCCAGAGATTCTTCTACTCCTCCCGATAACCTGACCCTCTCCTCACCCAGAGTCTCTGCAACACCTCCTGACACCCTGACCCTCTCCTCACCCAGAGTTTCTACAACTTATGCCGACACCCTGACCCTCTCCTCACCTAGCGTCTGTCCAACTTCGCCTGACACACTCACCCTCTCCTCACCCAGAGCATATCCAACTGTTCCTGAAACCCTGACCATCTCCTCACCCAGAGTCTCTCCAACTCCTCCTGACACCCTGACCCTCTCCTCACACAGAGTTTCTCCAACTCATGCCGACTACCCTGACCCTCTCCTCACCCAGAGATTCTCCAACTCCACCCGACACCCTGACATTCTCTTCACCCAGAGCCTGTCCAACTCCTCCTGAAACCCTGACCCTCTCTTCACCCAGAGTATCTCCAACTCCTCCTGACACTCTGACCCTCTCGTCACCTAGCGTCTGTCCAACTTCGCCAGACACACTGACCATCTCCTCACCCAGAGCCTGTCCAACTGTTCCTGACACCCTGACCATCTCCTCACCCAGAGACTCTCCAACTTCTCCTGACAAGTTGAGACTCTCCTCACACAGTGTCATTACAACTCCTCCTGACACTCGGACCCTCTCCTCACCTAGAGTCAGTCCAACTACTCCCGACACCCTGATCCTCTCCTCAACCGGAGTCTGTCCAACTTCTCACGACAAATTGACCTTTTCCTCACCCAGAGTCTCTCCATCTCCTCCTGTCAACCTGACCCTCTGCTTACCCAGAGTCTCTCCATCTCCTCATGAAACTCTGACCCTTTCCTCTCCCAGTGTCTGACCAACTCCTCCTAACTTCCTGACCCTCTTCTCCCCCAGATTCTCTCCATCTCCTCCTGACACTCTGAACCTCTCCTAACCCAGAGTTTCTCCAACTCCTCCCAACACTCTGGCCCTCTCCCCACCCAGTGTCTCTCCATCTCCTCCTGACACTCTGACCCTCTCCTCACCCAGAATCTGTCCAACTTCTCCTGACACCCTACCCCCCTGCTCACCCGGTGTCTCTCCAACTCTTTCTGACACTCTGACCCTCTCCTCACCCAGAGTCTGTCCAACTCCTCCTGACACTCTGACCCTCTCCTCACCCTGAGTCTCTCCAACTCCTCCTGACACCCTGACCTTCTCGTCACCCAGAGTTTTTCCAACTGATGCTGCCATCCTGAGCCTCTCCTCACACACAATTTCTCCAACTCCTCCCGACACACTGACCTTCTCTTCACCCAGAGACTGTCCAACTCTTCCTCACACCATGACCCTCTCCTCACCCAGAATCTGTCCAAATTCTCCTGACACCCTACCCCTCTGCTCACCCGGTTTCTCTCCAACTCCTCCTGACACTCTGACCCACTTCTCACCCAGAGTCTCACCGACTCCTACTGACACTCGGACCCTCTCCTCACCCAGAGTCTCTCCAACTCCTACAGACAATCTGACCCTCTCCTCACCCAGAGTCTCTCCAACTCCTCCTGATACTCTGACCCTCTCCTCATCCAGAGCCTGTCCATCTCCTCCTGACACTCTGAACCTCTCCTCACCCAGAGACTCTCCATCTCCTCATGACACTCTGAACCTCTCCTAACCCAGAGTTTCTCCAACTCCTCCCAACACTCTGGCCCTCTCCTCACCCTGAGTCTCTCCATCTCCTCCTGACACTCTGACCCTCTCCTCACCCTGAGTCTCTCCAACTCCTCCTGACACCCTGAACTTCTCGTCACCCAGAGTTTTTCCAACTGATGCTGACACCCTGAGCCTCTCCTCACACAGAGTTTCTCCAACTCCTCCCGACACACTGACCTTCTCTTCACCCAGAGACTGTCCAACTCTTCCTCACACCCTGACTCTCTCCTCAACCAGAGTCTCTCCAACTCCTCCTGACACTCTGACCCTCTCCTCACCAAGCGTCTGTCCAACTTCGCCAGACACACTGACCCTCTGCTCACCCAGAGCCTGTCCAACTGTTGCTGACACCCTGACCATTTCCGCACCCAGAGTCTCTCCAACTTCTCTTGACAAGCTGAGACTCTCCTCACCCAGAGTCTCTACAACTCCTCCTGACACTCGGACCCTCTCCTCATCTAGAGTCTGTCCAACTTCTCCCGACACCCTGACCCTCTCCTCAGCCGGAGACTGTCCAACTGCTCCTGACACTCCGACGCTCTCCTCACATAGAGTCTGTCGAACTCCTCCTGACACTCTGAACCTCTCCTCACCCAGAGTCTGACTAACTCCTCCTGACACTCTGACCCTCTCCTCACCCAGAGTCTGTCCAACTTCTCCCGACAAACTAACCCTCTCCTCACACAGACTCTATCCATCTCCTCCCTACACCCTGACCCTCTACTTACCCAGAGTCTCTCCATCTCCTCCTAACACTTTGACCCTCTCCTCTCCAGATTCTGACCAACTGCTCCTAACATCCTGATGTGCTGCTCCCCCAGATTCTCTCCATCTCCTCCTGACACTCTGACCCTCTCCTAACCCAGAGTTTCTCCAACTCCTACCAACACTCTAACCCTCGCCTCATCCTGAGTCTCTCCATCTCCTCCTGACACTCTGACCCTCTCCTCACCCAGAATCTGTCCAACTTCTCCTGACACCCTACCCCTCTGCTCACCCACTGTCTCTCCAACTCCTCCTGACACTCTGACCCTCTCCTCTCCCAGAGCCTGTCCAACTCCTCCTGACACCCTGACCCTCTCCTCTCCCAGAGTCTGTCCAAGTCCTCCTAACACCCTGACACTCTCCTAACCCAGAGTTTCTCCAACTCCTCCCAACACTCTGACCCTCTCCTCTCCCAGAGCCTGTCCAACTCCTCCTGACACCCTGACCCTCTCCTCAACCAGAATCTCTCCAACTCCTCCTGACCCTCTGACCCTCTACTCACCCAACGTCTCCCCAACTCCTCGTCACAACCTGACCCTCTTCTCAACCAGAGTCTCTCCAACTCCTCCCAACACTCTGACCCTCCCCTCACCCAGAGTCACTCCATCTCCTCCTGAAACTCTGACCCTCTCCTCACCCAGAATCTGTCCAACTTCTCTTGTCACCCTACCCCTCTGCTCTCCCGGTGTCTCTCCAACTTCTCCTGATACTCTGACCCACTCCTCACCCAGAGTTTCACCAATTCCTACTGACACTCTGACCCTCTCCTCACCGAGAGTCTGTCCAACTTCTCCTGACACCATGACCCTCTCATCCGGAGACTGTCCAACTCCTCCTGACACTCTGACCCTCTCCTCACCTACGGTCTGTCCAACTCCTCCTGACACTCTGAACCTCTCCTCACCCAGAGTCTGACTAACTCCTCCTGACACTATGACCCTCTCCTCACCCAGAGTCTGTCCAACTTCTCCCGAGAAACTGACCCTCTCCTCACCCAGAGCCTGTCCAGCTCGTCCTTACACACTGACCCGCTCCATACCCAACGTATCTCCAAATCCTCCTGACTCTCAGACCCTCTCCTCACCTAGCGTCTGTTCAACTTCACCCGACACCTTGACCCTCTCCTCTCCGAGAGCCTATCCAACTCCTCCTGAAACCCTGACCCTCTCTTCACCCAGATTCGCTCGAACTCCTCCTGACACCCTGACCCACTCATCACCCAGAGTCTGTCCAACATCTCCGGACACTCTGACCCTCTCCTCACCCAGAGTCTGTCCAACTCCTCCTGACACACTTACACTCTCCTCAGCAAGAGGGTCTCCAAATCATCCTGACTTCTGACCCTCTCCTCATCTAGAGTCTGTCTAACTTCACCCGACAACTTGACCCTCTCCTCTCCCAGAGCCTGTCCAACTCCTCCAGACACCCTGACCCTCTCCTCACCCAGAGGCTTTCCAACTCCTCATGACACTCTGACGCACTCCTCTCCCAGAGTCTGTCCAACTCCTCCTAACACACTGACACTCTCCTAACCCAGAGTTCCTTCAACTCCTCCCAACACTCTGACCCTCTCCTCACCCAGAGTCTGTCCAGCTCATCCTGATATTCTGAACCTCTCCTCACCCAGAATCTGTCGAACTCCTACTGACACCCTGACCCTCTCCTCACCCAAAGTCTGACCAACTCCTCCTGACACCCTGACCCTCTCCTCACCCAGAATTTCTCCAACTCCTCCTGACACTCTGACCCTCTCCTCTCCCACAGTCTGTCCAACTGCTCCTGACACACTTACACTCTCCTCAGCAAGAGGGTCTCCAAATCCTCCTGACTTCTGACCCTCTCCTCACCTAGAGTCTGTCCAACTGCACCCGCCAACATGAACCTCTCCTCTCCCAGAGCCTGTCCAACTCCTCCTGACACCCTGACCCTCTCCTCTCCCAGAGTCTGTCCAAGTCCTCCTAACAGCCTGACACTCTCCTAACCCAGAGTTTCTCCAACTCCTCCCAACACTCTGACCCTCTCCTCACCAAGAGTCTGTTCAAATCCTCCTGACACCCTGACCCTCTGCTCACCCAGAGTCTGTCCAACTCCTTCTGACAATCTGACCCTCTCCTCACCCAGCGTCTGTCCAACTCCTCCTGACACTCTGAACCTCCTTTTACCCAGTGTCTCTCCATCTCCTCCTGACACTCAGACCCTCTCCTCACCCAGAGTCTGTCCAACTTCTCCTGACAACCTGAACCTCTCCTCCCCTAGAGACGCTCCATCTCCTCCTGACAGTGTGACCCGCTCCTCTCCCAGTGTCTGTCCAACTTGTCCTAACACCCTGAACCACTGCTAACCCAGAGACTCTCCAACTTCTCCTGACACTCAGAACCTCTCCTCACCCAGAGTCTCTATAACTTCTCCTGCCACCCTGATCCTATCCTCACCCAGAGTCTCTCTAACAACTCCCGACACTCTGACACTCTCCTCACCCAGAGTCTCTCCATCTCCTCCTGACACTCTGAACCTCTCCTCACCCAGAGTCTGTCCAACTTCTCCTGACACCCTACCCCTCTGCTCACCCGGAGTCTCTCCAACTCCTCCTGACACACTGACACTCTCCTTACCCAGAGTCTATCCAACTCCTCCTGACACACTGACACTCTCCTCACCCAGAGTGTCTCCAAATCCTCCTGGCACTCTGAGCCTCTCCTCACCTAGAGTCTGTCAAACTTCACCCGACACCTTGACCAACTCATCTCCCAGAGCCTGTCCAACTCCTCCTGACACCTGACCCTCTCCTCACCCAGAGTCTCTCCAACTCCTCCCAAAACTCTGACCCTTTCCTCACCCAGAGATTCTTCTACTCCTCCCGATAACCTGACCCTCTCCTCACCCAGAGTCTCTGCAACACCTCCTGACACCCTGACCCTCTCCTCACCCAGAGTTTCTCCAACTTATGCCGACACCCTGACCCTCTCCTCACCTAGCGTCTGTCCAACTTCGCCTGACACACTCACCCTCTCCTCACCCAGAGCATATCCAACTGTTCCTGAAACCCTGACCATCTCCTCACCCAGAGTCTCTCCAACTCCTCCTGACACCCTGACCCTCTCCTCACACAGAGTTTCTCCAACTCATGCCGACTACCCTGACCCTCTCCTCACCCAGAGATTCTCCAACTCCACCCGACACCCTGACATTCTCTTCACCCAGAGCCTGTCCAACTCCTCCTGAAACCCTGACCCTCTCTTCACCCAGAGTATCTCCAACTCCTCCTGACACTCTGACCCTCTCGTCACCTAGCGTCTGTCCAACTTCGCCAGACACACTGACCATCTCCTCACCCAGAGCCTGTCCAACTGTTCCTGACACCCTGACCATCTCCTCACCCAGAGACTCTCCAACTTCTCCTGACAAGTTGAGACTCTCCTCACACAGTGTCATTACAACTCCTCCTGACACTCGGACCCTCTCCTCACCTAGAGTCAGTCCAACTACTCCCGACACCCTGATCCTCTCCTCAACCGGAGTCTGTCCAACTTCTCACGACAAATTGACCTTTTCCTCACCCAGAGTCTCTCCATCTCCTCCTGTCAACCTGACCCTCTGCTTACCCAGAGTCTCTCCATCTCCTCATGATACTCTGACCCTTTCCTCTCCCAGTGTCTGACCAACTCCTCCTAACTTCCTGACCCTCTTCTCCCCCAGATTCTCTCCATCTCCTCCTGACACTCTGAACCTCTCCTAACCCAGAGTTTCTCCAACTCCTCCCAACACTCTGGCCCTCTCCTCACCCAGTGTCTCTCCATCTCCTCCTGACACTCTGACCCTCTCCTCACCCAGAATCTGTCCAACTTCTCCTGACACCCTACCCCCCTGCTCACCCGGTGTCTCTCCAACTCTTTCTGACACTCTGACCCTCTCCTCACCCAGAGTCTGTCCAACTCCTCCTGACACTCTGACCCTCTCCTCACCCTGAGTCTCTCCAACTCCTCCTGACACCCTGACCTTCTCGTCACCCAGAGTTTTTCCAACTGATGCTGCCATCCTGAGCCTCTCCTCACACACAATTTCTCCAACTCCTCCCGACACACTGACCTTCTCTTCACCCAGAGACTGTCCAACTCTTCCTCACACCATGACCCTCTCCTCACCCAGAATCTGTCCAAATTCTCCTGACACCCTACCCCTCTGCTCACCCGGTTTCTCTCCAACTCCTCCTGACACTCTGACCCACTTCTCACCCAGAGTCTCACCGACTCCTACTGACACTCGGACCCTCTCCTCACCCAGAGTCTCTCCAACTCCTACAGACAATCTGACCCTCTCCTCACCCAGAGTCTCTCCAACTCCTCCTGATACTCTGACCCTCTCCTCATCCAGAGCCTGTTCATCTCCTCCTGACACTCTGACCCTCTCCTCACCCAGAGACTCTCCATCTCCTCATGACACTCTGAACCTCTCCTAACCCAGAGTTTCTCCAACTCCTCCCAACACTCTGGCCCTCTCCTCACCCAGAGTCTCTCCATCTCCTCCTGACACTCTGACCCTCTCCTAACCCTGAGTCTCTCCAACTCCTCCTGACACCCTGAACTTCTCGTCACCCAGAGTTTTTCCAACTGATGCTGACACCCTGAGCCTCTCCTCACACAGAGTTTCTCCAACTCCTCCCGACACACTGACCTTCTCTTCACCCAGAGACTGTCCAACTCTTCCTCACACCCTGACTCTCTCCTCAACCAGAGTCTCTCCAACTCCTCCTGACACTCTGACCCTCTCCTCACCAAGCGTCTGTCCAACTTCACCAGACACACTGACCCTCTGCTCACCCAGAGCCTGTCCAACTGTTGCTGACACCCTGACCATTTCCGCACCCAGAGTCTCTCCAACTTCTCTTGACAAGCTGAGACTCTCCTCACCCAGAGTCTCTACAACTCCTCCTGACACTCGGACCCTCTCCTCATCTAGAGTCTGTCCAACTTCTCCCGAACCCTGACCCTCTCCTCAGCCGGAGACTGTCCAACTGCTCCTGACACTCTGACCCTCTCCTCACCTAGAGTCTGTCCAACTCCTCCTGACACTCTGAACCTCTCCTCACCCAGAGTCTGACTAACTCCTCATGACACTCTGACCCTCTCCTCACCCAGAGTCTGTCCAACTTCTCCCGACAAACTAACCCTCTCCTCACACAGACTCTATCCATCTCCTCCCTACACCCTGACCCTCTACTTACCCAGAGTCTCTCCATCTCCTCCTAACACTTTGACCCTCTCCTCTCCAGATTCTGACCAACTGCTCCTAACATCCTGATGTGCTGCTCCCCCAGATTCTCTCCATCTCCTCCTGACACTCTGACCCTCTCCTAACCCAGAGTTTCTCCAACTCCTACCAACACTCTAACCCTCGCCTCATCCTGAGTCTCTCCATCTCCTCCTGACACTCTGACCCTCTCCTCACCCAGAATCTGTCCAACTTCTCCTGACACCCTACCCCTCTGCTCACCCACTGTCTCTCCAACTCCTCCTGACACTCTGACCCTCTCCTCACCCAGAGTCTCACCAACTCCTGCTGACACTCTGACCGTGTCCTCACCCAGAGTCTCTCCAACTCCTCCTGACACTCTGACCCTCTCCTCACCTAGAGTCTGTCCAACTCCTCCTGACACTCTGAACCTCTCCTCACCCAGAGTCTGACTAACTCCTCATGACACTCTGACCCTCTCCTCACCCAGAGTCTGTCCAACTTCTCCCGACAAACTGACCCTCTCCTCACCCAGAGTCTATCCATCTCCTACCTACACCCTGACCCTCTACTTACCCAGAGTCTGTCCATCTCCTCCTAACACTTTGACCCTCTCCTCTCCAGATTCTGACCAACTGCTCCTAACATCCTGAAGCGCTGCTTCCCCAGATTCTCTCCAACTCCTCCTGACACTCTGACCCTCTCCTCACCCAGAGTCTCACCAACTCCTACTGACACTCTGACCGTGTCCTCACCCAGAGTCTCTCCAACTCCTCCTGACACACTGGCACACTCCTGAACCAGAGTGTCTCCAAATCCTCCTGACACTCTGACGCTCTCCTCACCTAGAGTCTGTCCAACATCATTTGAAAACTTGACCCTCTCCTCTCCCAAAACCTGTCCAACTCCTTTTGACACCCTGACCCTCTCCTCATCCAGAGTCTCTCCAACTCCTCCTGACACTCTGACCCTCCCCTCACCCAGCGTTTCTCCAACTCATCCCAGCAATCTGACCCTCTCCTCAACCAGAGTCTCTCCATCTCCTCCTGAAACTCTGACACTCTAATAACCCAGAGCCTCTCCATCTCCTCCTTACACTCTGACCCTCTCCTCACCCAGAATCTGTCCAACTTCTCCTGACACCCTACCCCTCTGCTCACCCGGTGTCTCTCCAACTCTTTCTGACACTCTGACCCTCTCCTCACCCAGAGTCTGTCTAACTCCTCCTGACACTCTGACCCTCTCCTCACCCTGAATCTCTCCAACTCCTCCTGACACCCTGACCTTCTCCTCACCCAGAGTTTCTCCAATCAAGCCGACACCCTGACCCTCTCCTCACACAGTGTTTCTACAACTCCTCCCGACACCCTGAACTGCTCTTCACCCAGAGACTGTCCAACTCCTCCTCACACCCTCACCCTCTCCTCAACCAGAGTCTCTCCAAATCCTCCTGACACTCTGAGCCTCTCCTCACCAAGCGTCTGTCCAACTTCGCCAGACACATTGACCCTCTGCTCACCCAGAGCCTGTCCAACTGTTGCTGACACCCTGAGCATTTCCTCACCCAGAGTCTCTCCAACTTCTCCTGACAAGCTGAGAGTCTCCTCACCCAGAGTCACTACAACTCCTCCTGACACTCTGACCCTCTACTCACCTAAAGTCTGTCCAACTTCTCCCAACACCCTGACCCTCTCCTCAGCCGGAGTCTGTCCAACTGCTCCTGACACCCTACCCCTCTGCTCACCCGCTGTCTCTCCAACTCCTCCTGACACTCTGACCCTCTCCTCACCCAGAGTCTCTCCAACTCCTCCTGACACTCTGACCCTCTCCTCACCTAGAGTCTGTCCAACTCCTCCTGACACTCTGAACCTCTCCTCACCCAGAGTCTGACTAACTCCTCATGACACTCTGACCCTCTCCTCACCCAGAGTCTGTCCAACTTCTCCCGACAAACTGACCCTCTCCTCACCCAGAGTCTATCCAACTCCTACCTACACCCTGACCCTCTACTTACCCAGAGTCTGTCCATCTCCTCCTAACACTTTGACCCTCTCCTCTCCAGATTCTGACCAACTGCTCCTAACATCCTGAAGCGCTGCTCCCCCAGATTCTCTCCAACTCCTCCTGACACTCTGACCCTCTCCTAACCCAGAGTTTCTCCAAATCCTACCAACACTCTAACCCTCGCATCACCCTAAGTCTCTCCATCTCCTCCTGACACTCTGACCCTCTCCTCACCCAGAATCTGTCCAACTTCTCCTGACACCCTACACCTCTGCTCACCCGGTGTCTCTCCAACGCCTCCTGACACTCTGACCCTCTTCTCACCCAGAGTCTCACCAACTCCTACTGACACTTTGACCGTCTCCTCACCCAGAGTCTCTCCAACTCCTCCTGACACTCTGACCCTCTCCTCACCCAGAGTCTGTCCAACTCCTCCTTACACACTGACCCTCTCCTAACCCAGCATATCTCCAAATCCTCCTGACACTCAGACCATCTCCTCACCTAGAGTCTGTCCAACTTCTCCCTACACCCTGATCCACTCCTGAACCGGAGTCTGTCCAACTACGCCTGACACTCTGACCCTCTCCTCACCTAGAGTCTGTCCAACTCCTCCTGGCACTCTGACCCTCTCATCACCCAGTGACTTTCCATCTCCTCCTGACACTCTGACCATCTCCTCACCCAGAGACTCTCTATCTCCTCCTGACACAATGACCCTCTACTCACCCAGAGTCTGTCCAACTCCTCCTGACACACTGGCACACTCCTGAACCAGAGTGTCTCCAAATCCTCCTGACACTCTGACGCTCTCCTCACCTAGAGTCTGTCCAACATCATTTGAAACCTTGACCCTCTCCTCTCCCAGAACCTGTCCAACTCCTTTTGACACCCTGACCCACTCCTCATCCAGAGTCTCTCCATCTCCTCCTGACACTCTGACCCTCTCCTCTCCCAGCGTTTCTCCAACTCATCCCAACAATCTGACCCTCTCCTCAACCAGAGTCACTCCATCTCCTCCTGAAACTCTGACACTCTAATAACCCAGGGTCTCTCCATCTCCTCCTGACACTCTGACCCTCTCCTCACCCAGAATCTGTCCAACTTCTCCTGACACCCTACCCCTCTGCTCACCCGGTGTCTCTCCAACTCTTTCTGACACTCTGACCCTCTCCTCACCCAGAGTCTGTCTAACTCCTCCTGACACTCTGACCCTCTCCTCACCCTGAGTCTCTCCAACTCCTCCTGACACCCTGACCTTCTCCTCACCCAGAGTTTCTCCAATCAAGCCGACACCCTGACCCTCTCCTCACACAGTGTTTCTCCAACTCCTCCCGACACCCTGAACTTCTCTTCACCCAGAGACTGTCCAACTCCTCCTCACACCCTCACCCTCTCCTCAACCAGAGTCTCTCCAACTCCTCCTGACACTCTGAGCCTCTCCTCACCAAGCGTCTGTCCAACTTCGCCAGACACATTGACCCTCTGCTCAGCCAGAGCCTGTCCAACTGTTGCTGACACCCTGACCATTTCCTCACCCAGAGTCTCTCCAACTTCTCCTGACAAGCTGAGAGTCTCCTCACCCAGAGTCACTACAACTCCTCCTGACACTCTGACCCTCTACTCAACTAAAGTCTGTCCAACTTCTCCCGACACCCTGACCCTCTCCTCAGCCGGATTCTGTCCAACTGCTCCTGACACTCTGACATTCTCCTCACCTAGAGTCTGTCCAACTCCTCCTGACACTCTGACCCTCTCGTCACCCAGAGTCTGTCCAACTTCTCCCGAAAAACTGACCCTCTCCAAAGCCAGAGTCTATCCATCTCCTCCCGACACCCTGACCCTCTGCTTACCCAGAGTCTCCCCATCTCCTCCTGACACTCTGACCCTCTCCTCTCCCAGATTCTGACCAACTCCTCCTAACATCCTGAAGCTCTGCTCCCCCATATTCTCTCCATCTCCTCCTGACACTCTGACACTCTCCTCACCCACAGTCTCACCAAATCCTACTGACACTCTGAACCTCTCTTCACCCAGAGTCTGACCAACTTCTCCTGACAAATTGACCCTCTCCTCACTCAGAGTCTCTCCATCTCCTCCTGACACCCTGACCCTCTGCTTACCCAGAGTCTCTCCATCTCCTCATGAAACTCTGACCCTCTCCTCTCCCAGTGTCTGACCAACTCCTCCTAACATCCTCACCCTCTTCTCCCCCAGATTCTCTCCATTTCCTCCTGACACTCTGACCTTCTCCTAACCCAGAGGTTCTCCTTTCCTCCCAAAACTCTGGCCCTCTCCTCACCCAGAGTCTCTCCATCTCCTCCTGTCACTCTGACCCTCTCCTCACCCAGAATCTGTCCAACTTCTCCTGACACCCTAAACCCCTGCTCACCCGGTGTCTCTCCAACTCTTTTTGACACTCTGTCCCTCTCCTCACCCAGAGTCTATCCAACTCCTCCTGACACTCTGACCCTCTCCTCACCCTGAGTCTCTCCAACTCCTCCTGACACCCTGACCTTCTCCACACCCAGAGTTTCTCCAACTCATGCCGACACCCTGACCCTCTCCTCAAACAAAGTTTCTCCATCTCCTCCAGACACCCTGACCTTCTCTTCACCCAGAGACTGTGCAACTCCTCCTGACACCCTGACCCTCTCCTCATCCAGAGTCTCTCCAACACCTCCTGACACTCTGACCATCTCCTCACCTAGCGTCTGTCCAACTTCGCCAGACACACTGACCCTCTGCTCACCCAGAGCCTGTCCAACTGTTGCTGACAGCCTGACCATTTCCTCACCCAGAGTCTCTCCAACTTCTCCTGACAAGCCGAGACTCTCCTCACCCAGAGTCACTACAACTCCTCCTGACACTCTGACCCTCTCCTCACCTAGAGTCTGTCCAACTTCTCCCGACACCCTGACCCTCTCCTCAGCCGGAGACTGTCCAACTCCTCCTGACACTCTGCCCCTCTCCTCACCTAGAGGCTGTCCAACTCCTCCTGACTCTCTGAACCTCTCCTCACCCAGAGTCTGACTAACTCCTCCTGACACTCTGACCCTCTCCTCACCTAAAGCCTGTCCAACTTCTCCCGACACCCTGACCCTCTCCTCAGCCGGAGCCTGTCCAACTCCTCCTGACACTCTGACCCTCTCCTCACCTAGAGTCTGTCCAACTCCTCCTGACACTCTGAACCTCTCCTCACCTAGAGTCTGACTAACTCCTCCTGGCACTCTGACCCCCTCCTCACCCAGAGTCTGTCCAACTTCTCCCGACACACTGACCCTCTCCAAAGCCAGAGTCTATCCATCTCCTCCCGACACCCTGACCCTCTGCTTACCCAGAGTCTCCCCATCTCCTCCTGACACTCTGACCCTCTCCTCTCCCAGATTCTGACCAACTCCTCCTAACATCCTGAAGCTCTGCTCCCCCAGATTCTCTCCATCTCCTCCTGACACTGTGACACTCTCCTCACCCAGAGTCTCACCAAATCCTACTGACACTCTGAACCTCTCTTCACCCAGAGTCCGACCAACTTCTCCCGACAAATTGACCCTCTCCTCACTCAGAGTCTCTCCATCTCCTCCTGACACCCTGACCCTCTGCTTACCCAGAGTCTCTCCATCTCCTCATGAAACTCTGACCCTCTCCTCTCCCAGTGTCTGACCAACTCCTCCTAACATCCTCACCCTCTTCTCCCCCAGATTCTCTCCATTTCCTCCTGACACTCTGACCTTCTCCTAACCCAGAGTTTCTCCTTTCCTCCCAACACTCTGGCCTTCTCCTCACCCAGAGTCTCTCCATCTCCTCCTGTCACTCTGACCCTCTCCTCACCCAGAATCTGTCCAACTTCTCCTGACACCCTAAACCCCTGCTCACCCGGTGTCTCTCCAACTCTTTTTGACACTCTGTCCCTCTCCTCACCCAGAGTCTATCCAACTCCTCCTGACACTCTGACCCTCTCCTCACCCTGAGTCTCTCCAACTCCTCCTGACACCCTGACCTTCTCCACACCCAGAGTTTCTCCAACTCCTGCCGACACCCTGACCCTCTCCTCACACAAAGTTTCTCCAACTCCTCTTGACACCCTGACCTTCTCCTCACCCAGAGTCTGTCCAACTCCTCCCAACGCTCTGGCCCTCTCCTCACCCAGAGTCTCTCCATCTCCTCCTGACACTCTGACCCTCTCCTCACCCAGAATCTGTCCAACGTCTCATGAAACCCTACCCCCCTGCTCACCCGGTTTTCTCCAACTCTTTCTGACACTCTGACCCTCTCCTCACCCAGAGTCTGTCCAACTCCTCCTGACACCCTGACCTTCTCCTCACCCAGAGTTTCTCCAACACATGCCGACACCCTGACCCTCTCCTCACACAGAATTTCTCCAACTCCTCCCGACACCCTGACCTTCTCTTCACCAAGAGACTGTCCAACTCCTACTGAAACCCTGACCCTCTCCTCAACCAGAGTCTCTCCAAGACCTCCTGACACTCTGACCATCTCCTCACCTAGAGTCTGTCCAACTTCGCCAGACACACTGACCCTCTGCTCTCCCAGAGCCTGTCCAACTGTTGCTGACACCCTGACCATTTCCTCACCCAGAGTCTCTCCAACTTCTCCTGACCAGCTGAGACGCTCCTCACCCAGAGTCACTGCGACTCTTCCTGACACTCTGACCCTCTCCTCACCTAGAGTCTGTCCAACTTCTCCTGACAAACTGACCCTCTCCTCACCTAGAGTCTACCCATCTCCTCCCGACACCCTGACCCTCTGCTTACTCTGAGTCTCTCCATCTCCTCCTGACACTCTGACCCTCTCCTCTCCCAGATTCTGACCAACTGCTCCTAACATCCTGAACCTCTCCTCACCCAGAATCTGTCCAACTTCTCCTGACGCCCTACCCTTCTGCTCACCCGGTGTCTCTCCAACTCCTCCTGACACTCAGACCCTCTCCTCACCCAGAGTCTCACCAACTCCTACTGACACTCTGACCGTCTCCTCACCCAGAGTCTGTCCATCTCCTCCTGACACTCTGACCCTCTCCTCTCCCAGATTCTGACCAACTGCTCCTAACATACTGACCCTCTCCTCACCCAGAATCTGTCCAACTTCTCCTGACGCCCTACCCCTCTGCTCACCCGGTGTCTCACCAACTCCTACTGACACTCTGACCGTCTCCTCACCCAGAGTCTCTCCAAATCCTCCTGAAACTCTGACCGTCTCCTCACCCAGAGTCTGTCCAACCTCTCCTTACACAATGACCCTCTCCTTACCAAGCGTATCTCCAAATCCTCCTGACACTCAGACCCTCTCCTCACCTAGAGTCTGTCCAACTTCACCCGACACCTTGACCCTCTCCTCTCCAAGAGTCTGTCCAACTCCTCCTGAATCCCTGACCCACTCCTCACCCAGAGTCTGTCCAACAACTCCGGACACTCTGACCCTTTCCTCTCCCAGAGTCTCTCCAACTCCTCCTGACACTGTGACCCTCTCCTCACCCAGAGTCTTTCCATCTCCTCCTGACACAATGACCCTCTCCTCACCCAGAGTCTGTCCAACTCCTCCTGACACACTGGCCCACTCCTCACCCAGAGTGTCTCCAAATCCTCCTGACACTTAGACCCTCTCCTCACCTGGAGTTAGTCCAACTTCACCCCACACCTTGACCCTCTCCACTCCTACAGCCAGTCAAACTCCTCCTGAATCCCTGACCCTCTCCTCACTCAGAGTCTCTCCAACTCCTCCTGACAACTTGACACTCTCCGCACCCAGAGTCTGTCCAACATCTGCCGACCCTCTGACCCTCTCCTCACCCAGAGTCTCTCCGACTCCTCCTGACACTCTGACACTCCCCCCATCCGGAGTCTCTCCAACTCCTCCTGACACCCTGACCCTCTCCTCACCCAGAGTTTCTCCAACTCATGCCGACAACCTGACCCTCTACTCACCCAGAGATTCTCCAACTCCACCTGACACCCTGACATTCTCTTCACCCGGAGCCTGTTCAACTCCTCCTGACACCCTGACCCTCTCCTCACCCAGAGTATCTCCAACTCCTCCTGACACTCTGACCCTCTCCTCACCTAGCTTCTGTCCAACTTCACCAGATACGCTGACCCTCTCCTCACCCAGAGCCTGTCCAACTGTTCCTGACACTCTGACCCTCTCCTCACCCAGAGTCTCTCCAACTCCTCCTGATACTCTGACACTCTCCTCACACAGAGTCTGTCCAACTCCTCCTGACACTCTGACCCTCTCCTCACCCAGAGTATCTCCAAATCCTCCTGACACTTAGACCCTCTCCTCACCTGGAGTTTGTCCAACTTCACCCCACACCTTGACCCTCTCCACTCCCACAGCCTGTCAAACTCCTCCTGAAACCCTGACCCTCTCCTCACTCAGAGTCTCTCCAACTCCTCCTGACAACTTGACACTCTCCGCACCCAGAGTCTGTCCAACATCTGCCGACACTCTGACCCTCTCCTCACACAGAGTCTTTCCATCTCCTCCTGTCACTCTGACCATCTCCTCACCCACAGACTCCATCTCCTCCTGACACACTAACCCTCTCCTCACCCAGATTCTGTCCAACTCCTCCTGACACACTGGCCCACTCCTCACCGAGAGAGTCTCCAAACCCTCCTGACACTCTGACACTCTCCTCTCCCAGAGCCTGTCCAACTCCTCCTGACACCCTGACATTCTCCTCACCCATTGTCTCTCCAGCTCCTCCTGACACTCTGACCCTCTCCTCACCCAGAGTTCCTCCAACTCCTCCCAACAATCTGACCCTCTCCTCAACCAGAGTCTCTCCATCTCCTCATCAAACTCTGACCCTCTCCTCACCCAGAGTCTGTCCAACTTCTCCTGACAACCTAGCCCTCTGCTCAACCGGAGTCTTTCCTACTCATCCTGACACACTGACCCTCTCCTCACCCAGAGTCTGTCCAACTCCTCCTGACACACTTACACTCTCCTCAAAAAGAGGGTCTCCAAATCCACCTGTCATCATACCCTCTCCTCAACTAGAGTCTGTCCAACTTCACCCGACACCTTGACCCTCTCCTCTCCCAGAGCCTGTCCAACTCCTCCTGACACCCTGACACTCTACTAACCCAGAGTTTCTCCAACTCCTCCCAACACTCTGACCCTCTCCTCACCCAGAGTTTCTCCTACTCCTCCCAACAATCTGACCCTCTCCTCAACCAGAGTCTCTCCATCTCCTCCTGACACTCTGATCCTCTCCTCACCCAGAGTCTGTCCAACTTCTCCTGAGACCCTAGCCCTCTGCTCACCCGGAGTCTCTCCTACTAATCCTGACACACTGAACCTCTCCTCTCCCAGAGCCTGTCCAACTCCTCCTGACACCTTGACCCTCTCCTCACCCAGAGTCTCACCAACTCCTCATGACACTCTGACCCTCTCCTCTCCGAAAGTCTGTCCAACTCCTCGTAAAACCCTGACACTCTACTAACCCAGAGATTCTCCAACTCCTCCCAACACTATGAACTTCTACTCACCCAGAGTCTCTCCAGCTCCTCCTGACAATCTGACTCTCAGCTCACCCAGAATCTGTCCAACTCCTACTGACACTCTGATCCTCTCCTCACCCAGAGTCTGTCCAACTTCTCCTGAGACCCTAGCCCTCTGCTCACCCGAAGTCTCTCCTACTAATCCTGACACACTGAACCTCTCCTCTCCCAGAGGCTGTCCAACTCCTCCTGACTCCTTGACCCTCTCCTCACCCAGAGTCTCACCAACTCCTCATGACACTCTGACCCTCTCCTCAGCCAAAATCTCCCCAACTTTTCCTGACAACCTGACCCTTTCCTCACCCAGAATCAGTCCAAAATCTCCCGACACTCTGACCCTCTCCGCACCCAGAGTCTCTCCAACTCCTCCTGACACTCTGACCCTCTCCTCACCCAGAGTCTTTCCATCTCCTCCTGTCACTCTGACCGTCTCCTCACCCACAGACTCTCCATCTCCTCCTCACACACTAACCCTCTCCTCACCCAGATTCTGTCCAACTCCTCCTGACACACTGGCCCACTTCTCACCCAGAGAGTCTCCAAACCCTCCTGACACTCTGACCCTCTCCTCACCTAGTGTCTGTCCAACATCACCCGATACCTTGACCCTCTCCTCTCCCAGAGCCTGTCCAACTCCTCCTGAAACCCTGACATTCTCCTCACACATTGTCTCTCCAGCTCCTCCTGACACTCTGTCCCTCTCCTCACCCAGAGTTTCTCCAACTCCTCCCAACAATCTGACCCTCTCCTCAATCAGAGTCTCTCCATCTCCTCCTGACACTCTGACCCTCTCCTCACCCAGACTCTGTCCAACTCCTCCTGACACCACTGACCCTCTGCTCACCCAGAGTGTCTCCAAATCCTACTGGCACTCTGAGCCTCTCCTCGCCTGGAGTCTGTCCAACTTCACCCGACACCTTGACCCACTCATCTCCCTGAACCTGTTCAACTCCTCCTGACACCTTGACCCTCTCCTCACCAAGAGTTTCTCCAACTCCACCTGACACTCTGACCCTCTCCTCACGCAGAGATTCTTCTACTCCTCCCGACAACCTGATCCTCTCCTCACCCAGAGTCTCTCCGACTCCTCCTGACACTCTGACCCTCCCCCCATCCGGAGTCTCTCCAACTCCTCCTGACACCCTGACCCTCTCCTCACCCAGAGTTTCTCCAACTCATGCCGACAACCTGACCCTCTACTCACCCAGAGATTCTCCAACTCCACCTGACACCCTGACATTCTCTTCACCCAGAGCCTATTCAACTCCTCCTGACACCCTGACCCTCTCCTCACCCAGAGTCTCTCCAACTCCTCCTGATACTCTGACACTCTCCTCACCCAGAGTCTGTCCAACTCCTCCTGACACTCTGACCCTCTCCTCACCCAGAGTATCTCCAAATCCTCTTGACACTTAGACCCTCTCCTCACCTGGAGTTTGTCCAACTTCACCCCACACCTTGACCCTCTCCTCTCCCACAGCCTGTCAAACTCCTCCTGAAACCCTGACCCTCTCCTCACTCAGACTCTCTCCAACTCCTCCTGACAACTTGACACTCTCCGCACCCAGAGTCTGTCCAACATCTCCGGACACTCTGACCCTCTCCTCACACAGAGTCTTTCCATCTCCTCCTGTCACTCTGACCATCTCCTCACCCACAGACTCTCCATCTCCTCCTGACACACTAACCCTCTCCTCACCCAGATTCTGTCCAACTCCTCCTGACACACTGGCCCACTCCTCACCCAGAGAGTCTCCAAACCCTCCTGACACTCTGACCCTCTCCTCACCTAGAGTCTGTCCAACATCACCCGATACCTTGACCCTCTCCTCTCCCAGAGCCTGTCCAACTCCTCCTGACACACTGACCCTCTCCTCACCCATTGTCTCTCCAGCTCCTCCTGACACTCTGACCCTCTCCTCACCCAGAGTTTCTCCAACTCCTCCCAACAATCTGACCCTCTCCTCAACCAGAGTCTCTCCATCTCCTCATCAAACTCTGACCCTCTCCTCACCCAGAGTCTGTCCAACTTCTCCTGACAACCTAGCCCTATGCTCAACCGGAGTCTCTCCTACTCAGCCTGACACACTGACCCTCTCCTCACCCAGAGTCTGTCCAACTCCTCCTGACACACTTACACTCTCCTCAAAAAGAGGGTCTCCAAATCCACCTGTCATCTGACCCTCTCCTCAACTAGAGTCTGTCCAACTTCACCCGACACCTTGACCCTCTCCTCTCCCAGAGCCTGTCCAACTCCTCATGACAACCTGACCCTCTCCTCACCCAGAGTCTCTCCAACTCCTCATGACACTCTGACCCTCTCCTCTCCCAGAGTCTGTCCAACTCCTCCTAACACCCTGACACTCTACTAACCCAGAGTTTCTCCAACTCCTCCCAACACTCTGACCCTCTACTCACCCAGAGTCTCTCCAGCTCCTCCTGACACTCTGACCCTCAGCTCACCCAGAATCTGTCCGACTCCTCCTGACACCCTGACCCTCTCCTCACCCAGTGTCTCTCCAAATCCTCCTGACACTATGACCCTCTCCTCACCTAGCTTCTGTCCAACTTCGCCAGACACGCTGACCCTCTCCTCACCCAGAGCCTGTCCAACTGTTCCTGACACCCTGACCATCTCCTCACCCAGAGTCTCTCCAACTTCTCCTGACAAGTTGAGACTCTCCTCACCCAGAGTCACTACAACTCCTCCTGACACTCTGACCCTCTCCTCACCTAGAGTCTGTCCAACTTCTCCCGACACCCTGACCCTCTCGTCACCCAGAGTCTGTCCCACACCTCCTGATGCATTGACCCTCTCCTCACCCGGAGTCTGTACAACTCCTCCTGACACACTGACACTCTACTCACCGCGAGTATCTCCAAATCGTCCTGACACTCTGACCCTCTCCACACCCAGAGTTTCTCCAACTCCTCCCAACAATCTGAACCTCTCCTCAACCAGAGACTCTCCATCTCCTCCTGACACCCTGACCCTCTCCTCACCCAGAGTCTCTCCAACTCCTCATGACACTCTGACCCTCTCCTCTCCCAGAGTCTGTCCAACTCCTCCTAACACCCTGACACTCTACTAACCCAGAGTTTCTCCAACTCCTCCCAACACACTGACCCTCTACTAACCCAGAGTTTCTCCAACTCCTCCCAACAGTCTGACCCTCTCCTCACCCAGAGTCTGTCCAACTCCTCCTGACACACTGACACTCTCCTCACCGCGAGTATCTCCAAATCGTCCTGACACTCTGACCTTCTCCACACCCAGACTTTCTCCAACTCCTCCCAACAATCTGACCCTCTCCTCAACCAGAAACTCTCCATCTCCTCCTCACACTCTGACACTCTCCTCACCCAGAGTCTGTCCAACTTCTCCTGACACCCTAGCCCTCTGCTCACCCGGAGTCTCTCCTACTCATCGTGACACACTAACCCTCTCCTCACCAAGAGTCTGTCCAACTCCTCCTGATGCAATTACAATCTCCTCAGCAAGAGGGTCTCCAAATCCTCCTGACGTCTGACCCTCTCCTCACCTAGGGTCTGTCCAAATTCACCCGACACCTTGACCCTCTCCTCTTTCAGAGCCTGTCCAACTCCTCCTGACACCTTGACCCTCTCCTCACACAGAGTCTCACCAACTCCTCATGACACTCTGACCCTCTCCTCTCCGAAAGTCTGTCCAACTCCTCCTAACACCCTGACATTCTACTAACCCAGAGTTTCTCCAACTCCTCCCAACACTCTGACCCTCTACTCAGCCAGAGTCTCTCCAGCTCCTCCTGACAATCTGACTCTGAGCTCACCCAGAATATGTCCAACTCCTACTGACACCCTGACCCTTCCGTCACCCAGAGTCTCTCCAACTCCTCCTGACACTCTGCCCCTCTACTCACCCAAAGTCTGACCAACTCCTACTGACACCCAGACCCTCTCCTCACCCAAAGTCGGACCAACTCCTACTGACACCCAGACCCTCTCCTCACCCAGAGTCTGTCCAACTCCTACTGATACACTGACCCTCTCCTCTCCCAGAGTCTGTCCAACTCCTCCTGACACACTGACCCTCTCCTCACCCCGAGTATCTCCAAATCCTCCGGACACTCTGATCCTCTCCTCACCCAGAGTTTCTCCAACTCCTCCCAACAATCTGACCCTCTCCTCAAACAGAGGCTCACCATCTCCTCCTGACACTGAGACCCTCTCCTCACCCAGAGTCTTTCCAACTTCTCCTCACACCCTAGTCCTCTGCTCACCCGGAGTCTCTCCTACTCATCCTGACACACTGACCCTCTCCTCACGCAGAGTCTGTCCAACTCCACCTGACGCACTTACAATCTCCTCAGCAAGAGGGTCTCCAGATCCTCCTGACGTCTGACCCTCTCCTCACTTAGGGTCTGTCCAAGTTCACCCGACACCTCGACCCTCTACTCTCCCAGAGCCTGTCAAACTCCTCCTGACACCCTGACCCTCTCCTCACCCAGAGTATCTCCAATTCCTCATTACACTATGACCCTCTCCTCTCCCAGAGCCTGTCCAACTCCTCGTAAAACCCTGACACTCTACTAACCCAGAGTTTCTCCAACTCCTCCCAACACTCTGACCCTCTACTCACCCAGAATCTGTCCAACTCCTACTGACACCCTGACCCTCTCCTCACCCAGAGTCTCTCCAACACTTCCTGACTTTCTGAACCTCTCCTCACTCAAAGTCTGACCAACTCCTACTGACACCCTGACCCTCTCCTCACCCAGAGACTGTCCAACCCCTCCTGACACTCTGACCCTCTCCTCAACCTGAGTCTCTCAAATTACTCCTGGCACTCTGACCCTCTCCTCACCCAAAATCTCCCCAACTTTTCCTGACAACCTGACCCTCTCCTCACCCAGAATCAGTCCAAAATCTCCCGACACTCTGACCCTCTCCTCACCAGAGTCTCTCCAACTCCTCCTGACACACTGACCCTCTCCTCACCCAGAGTCTCTCCAACTCCTCCTGACAACTTGACACTCTCCGCACCCAGAGTCTGTCCAACATCTCCGGACACTCTGACCCTCTCCTTACCCAGAGTCTGTCCAACTCCTCCTGACACACTGACACTCTCCTCACGCACAGTGTCTCCAAATCCTCACGACACTCTGACCCTCTCCTCACGCAGAGATTCTTCTACTCCTCCCGACATCCTGAACCTCTCCTCCCCCAGATTCTCTCCATCTCCTCATGACACTCTGACCCTCTCCTCACCTAGCTTCTGTCCAACTTCACCAGATACGCTGACCCTCTCCTCACCCAGAGCCTGTCCAACTGTTCCTGACACCCTGACCATCTCCTCACCCAGAGTCCCTCCAACTTCTCTTGACAAGTTGAGACTCTCATCATCCAGAGTCACTACAACTCCTCCTGACACTCTGACCCTCTCCTCACCTAGAGTCTGTCGAACTTCTCCCGACACCCTCACACTCTCCTCAACCGTAGACTGTCCAATTCCTCCTGATGCTCTGACCCTCTCCTCACCTAGAGTCTGTCCAACTCCTCCAGATACTCCGAAACTCTCCTCACCCAGAGTCTGACTAACTCCTCCTGACACTATGACCCTCTCCTCACCCAGAGCCTCTCCAACTCCTCCTGACACTCTGACCCTCTCCTCACCCAGAGTCTCTCCAACTCCACCTGATACTCTGACACTCTCCTCACCCAGAGTCTGACTAACTCCTCCTGACACTATGACCCTCTCCTCACCCAGAGCCTCTCCAACTCCTCCTGACACTTTGACCCTCCCCTCACCCAGAATCTTCAACTTCTCCTGACACTCTACACCACTGCTATACCGATGTCTCTCCAACTCCTCCTGACACTCTGACCCTCTCCTCACCCAGAGTCTCTCCAACTCCTCCTGATACTCTGACACTCTCCTCACCCAGAGTCTGTCCAACTCCTCCTGACACTCTGACCCTCTCCTCACCCAGAGTATCTCCAAATCCTCCTGACACTTAGACCCTCTCCTCACCTGGAGTTTGTCCAACTTCACCCCACACCTTGACCCTCTCCTCTCCCACAGCCTGTCAAACTCCTCCTGAAACCCTGACCCTCTCCTCACTCAGAGTCTCTCCAACTCCTCCTGACAACTTGACACTCTCCGCACCCAGAGTCTGTCCAACTCCTCCTGACACTCTGACCCTCTCCTCAACCTGAGTCTCTCAAATTCCTCCTGGCACTCTGACCCTCTCCTCACCCAAAATCTCCCCAACTTTTCCTGCAACCTGAACCTTTCCTCACCCAGAATCAGTCCAAAATCTCCCGACACTCTGACCCTCTCCTCACCCAGAGTCTCTCCAACTCCTCCTGACACTCTGACCCTCTCCTCACCCAGAGTCTGTCCAACATCACCCGATACCTTGACCCTCTCCTCTCCCAGAGCCTGTCCAACTCCTCCTGACACACTGACCCTCTCCTCACCCATTGTCTCTCCAGCTCCTCCTGACACTCTGACCCTCTCCTCACCCAGAGTTTCTCCAACTCCTCCCAACAATCTGACCCTCTCCTCAACCAGAGTCTCTCCATCTCCTCATCAAACTCTGACCCTCTCCTCACCCAGAGTCTGTCCAACTTCTCCTGACAACCTAGCCCTATGCTCAACCGGAGTCTCTCCTACTCAGCCTGACACACTGACCCTCTCCTCACCCAGAGTCTGTCCAACTCCTCCTGACACACTTACACTCTCCTCAAAAAGAGGGTCTCCAAATCCACCTGTCATCTGACCCTCTCCTCAACTAGAGTCTGTCCAACTTCACCCGACACCTTGACCCTCTCCTCTCCCAGAGCCTGTCCAACTCCTCATGACAACCTGACCCTCTCCTCACCCAGAGTCTCTCCAACTCCTCATGACACTCTGACCCTCTCCTCTCCCAGAGTCTGTCCAACTCCTCCTAACACCCTGACACTCTACTAACCCAGAGTTTCTCCAACTCCTCCCAACACTCTGACCCTCTACTCACCCAGAGTCTCTCCAGCTCCTCCTGACACTCTGACCCTCAGCTCACCCAGAATCTGTCCGACTCCTCCTGACACCCTGACCCTCTCCTCACCCAGTGTCTCTCCAAATCCTCCTGACACTATGACCCTCTCCTCACCTAGCTTCTGTCCAACTTCGCCAGACACGCTGACCCTCTCCTCACCCAGAGCCTGTCCAACTGTTCCTGACACCCTGACCATCTCCTCACCCAGAGTCTCTCCAACTTCTCCTGACAAGTTGAGACTCTCCTCACCCAGAGTCACTACAACTCCTCCTGACACTCTGACCCTCTCCTCACCTAGAGTCTGTCCAACTTCTCCCGACACCCTGACCCTCTCGTCACCCAGAGTCTGTCCCACACCTCCTGATGCATTGACCCTCTCCTCACCCGGAGTCTGTACAACTCCTCCTGACACACTGACACTCTACTCACCGCGAGTATCTCCAAATCGTCCTGACACTCTGACCCTCTCCACACCCAGAGTTTCTCCAACTCCTCCCAACAATCTGAACCTCTCCTCAACCAGAGACTCTCCATCTCCTCCTGACACCCTGACCCTCTCCTCACCCAGAGTCTCTCCAACTCCTCATGACACTCTGACCCTCTCCTCTCCCAGAGTCTGTCCAACTCCTCCTAACACCCTGACACTCTACTAACCCAGAGTTTCTCCAACTCCTCCCAACACACTGACCCTCTACTAACCCAGAGTTTCTCCAACTCCTCCCAACAGTCTGACCCTCTCCTCACCCAGAGTCTGTCCAACTCCTCCTGACACACTGACACTCTCCTCACCGCGAGTATCTCCAAATCGTCCTGACACTCTGACCTTCTCCACACCCAGACTTTCTCCAACTCCTCCCAACAATCTGACCCTCTCCTCAACCAGAAACTCTCCATCTCCTCCTCACACTCTGACACTCTCCTCACCCAGAGTCTGTCCAACTTCTCCTGACACCCTAGCCCTCTGCTCACCCGGAGTCTCTCCTACTCATCGTGACACACTAACCCTCTCCTCACCAAGAGTCTGTCCAACTCCTCCTGATGCAATTACAATCTCCTCAGCAAGAGGGTCTCCAAATCCTCCTGACGTCTGACCCTCTCCTCACCTAGGGTCTGTCCAAATTCACCCGACACCTTGACCCTCTCCTCTTTCAGAGCCTGTCCAACTCCTCCTGACACCTTGACCCTCTCCTCACACAGAGTCTCACCAACTCCTCATGACACTCTGACCCTCTCCTCTCCGAAAGTCTGTCCAACTCCTCCTAACACCCTGACATTCTACTAACCCAGAGTTTCTCCAACTCCTCCCAACACTCTGACCCTCTACTCAGCCAGAGTCTCTCCAGCTCCTCCTGACAATCTGACTCTGAGCTCACCCAGAATATGTCCAACTCCTACTGACACCCTGACCCTTCCGTCACCCAGAGTCTCTCCAACTCCTCCTGACACTCTGCCCCTCTACTCACCCAAAGTCTGACCAACTCCTACTGACACCCAGACCCTCTCCTCACCCAAAGTCGGACCAACTCCTACTGACACCCAGACCCTCTCCTCACCCAGAGTCTGTCCAACTCCTACTGATACACTGACCCTCTCCTCTCCCAGAGTCTGTCCAACTCCTCCTGACACACTGACCCTCTCCTCACCCCGAGTATCTCCAAATCCTCCGGACACTCTGATCCTCTCCTCACCCAGAGTTTCTCCAACTCCTCCCAACAATCTGACCCTCTCCTCAAACAGAGGCTCACCATCTCCTCCTGACACTGAGACCCTCTCCTCACCCAGAGTCTTTCCAACTTCTCCTCACACCCTAGTCCTCTGCTCACCCGGAGTCTCTCCTACTCATCCTGACACACTGACCCTCTCCTCACGCAGAGTCTGTCCAACTCCACCTGACGCACTTACAATCTCCTCAGCAAGAGGGTCTCCAGATCCTCCTGACGTCTGACCCTCTCCTCACTTAGGGTCTGTCCAAGTTCACCCGACACCTCGACCCTCTACTCTCCCAGAGCCTGTCAAACTCCTCCTGACACCCTGACCCTCTCCTCACCCAGAGTATCTCCAATTCCTCATTACACTATGACCCTCTCCTCTCCCAGAGCCTGTCCAACTCCTCGTAAAACCCTGACACTCTACTAACCCAGAGTTTCTCCAACTCCTCCCAACACTCTGACCCTCTACTCACCCAGAATCTGTCCAACTCCTACTGACACCCTGACCCTCTCCTCACCCAGAGTCTCTCCAACACTTCCTGACTTTCTGAACCTCTCCTCACTCAAAGTCTGACCAACTCCTACTGACACCCTGACCCTCTCCTCACCCAGAGACTGTCCAACCCCTCCTGACACTCTGACCCTCTCCTCAACCTGAGTCTCTCAAATTACTCCTGGCACTCTGACCCTCTCCTCACCCAAAATCTCCCCAACTTTTCCTGACAACCTGACCCTCTCCTCACCCAGAATCAGTCCAAAATCTCCCGACACTCTGACCCTCTCCTCACCAGAGTCTCTCCAACTCCTCCTGACACACTGACCCTCTCCTCACCCAGAGTCTCTCCAACTCCTCCTGACAACTTGACACTCTCCGCACCCAGAGTCTGTCCAACATCTCCGGACACTCTGACCCTCTCCTTACCCAGAGTCTGTCCAACTCCTCCTGACACACTGACACTCTCCTCACGCACAGTGTCTCCAAATCCTCACGACACTCTGACCCTCTCCTCACGCAGAGATTCTTCTACTCCTCCCGACATCCTGAACCTCTCCTCCCCCAGATTCTCTCCATCTCCTCATGACACTCTGACCCTCTCCTCACCTAGCTTCTGTCCAACTTCACCAGATACGCTGACCCTCTCCTCACCCAGAGCCTGTCCAACTGTTCCTGACACCCTGACCATCTCCTCACCCAGAGTCCCTCCAACTTCTCTTGACAAGTTGAGACTCTCATCATCCAGAGTCACTACAACTCCTCCTGACACTCTGACCCTCTCCTCACCTAGAGTCTGTCGAACTTCTCCCGACACCCTCACACTCTCCTCAACCGTAGACTGTCCAATTCCTCCTGATGCTCTGACCCTCTCCTCACCTAGAGTCTGTCCAACTCCTCCAGATACTCCGAAACTCTCCTCACCCAGAGTCTGACTAACTCCTCCTGACACTATGACCCTCTCCTCACCCAGAGCCTCTCCAACTCCTCCTGACACTCTGACCCTCTCCTCACCCAGAGTCTCTCCAACTCCACCTGATACTCTGACACTCTCCTCACCCAGAGTCTGACTAACTCCTCCTGACACTATGACCCTCTCCTCACCCAGAGCCTCTCCAACTCCTCCTGACACTTTGACCCTCCCCTCACCCAGAATCTTCAACTTCTCCTGACACTCTACACCACTGCTATACCGATGTCTCTCCAACTCCTCCTGACACTCTGACCCTCTCCTCACCCAGAGTCTCTCCAACTCCTCCTGATACTCTGACACTCTCCTCACCCAGAGTCTGTCCAACTCCTCCTGACACTCTGACCCTCTCCTCACCCAGAGTATCTCCAAATCCTCCTGACACTTAGACCCTCTCCTCACCTGGAGTTTGTCCAACTTCACCCCACACCTTGACCCTCTCCTCTCCCACAGCCTGTCAAACTCCTCCTGAAACCCTGACCCTCTCCTCACTCAGAGTCTCTCCAACTCCTCCTGACAACTTGACACTCTCCGCACCCAGAGTCTGTCCAACTCCTCCTGACACTCTGACCCTCTCCTCAACCTGAGTCTCTCAAATTCCTCCTGGCACTCTGACCCTCTCCTCACCCAAAATCTCCCCAACTTTTCCTGCAACCTGAACCTTTCCTCACCCAGAATCAGTCCAAAATCTCCCGACACTCTGACCCTCTCCTCACCCAGAGTCTCTCCAACTCCTCCTGACACTCTGACCCTCTCCTCACCCAGAGTCTGTCCAACATCACCCGATACCTTGACCCTCTCCTCTCCCAGAGCCTGTCCAACTCCTCCTGACACACTGACCCTCTCCTCACCCATTGTCTCTCCAGCTCCTCCTGACACTCTGACCCTCTCCTCACCCAGAGTTTCTCCAACTCCTCCCAACAATCTGACCCTCTCCTCAACCAGAGTCTCTCCATCTCCTCATCAAACTCTGACCCTCTCCTCACCCAGAGTCTGTCCAACTTCTCCTGACAACCTAGCCCTATGCTCAACCGGAGTCTCTCCTACTCAGCCTGACACACTGACCCTCTCCTCACCCAGAGTCTGTCCAACTCCTCCTGACACACTTACACTCTCCTCAAAAAGAGGGTCTCCAAATCCACCTGTCATCTGACCCTCTCCTCAACTAGAGTCTGTCCAACTTCACCCGACACCTTGACCCTCTCCTCTCCCAGAGCCTGTCCAACTCCTCATGACAACCTGACCCTCTCCTCACCCAGAGTCTCTCCAACTCCTCATGACACTCTGACCCTCTCCTCTCCCAGAGTCTGTCCAACTCCTCCTAACACCCTGACACTCTACTAACCCAGAGTTTCTCCAACTCCTCCCAACACTCTGACCCTCTACTCACCCAGAGTCTCTCCAGCTCCTCCTGACACTCTGACCCTCAGCTCACCCAGAATCTGTCCGACTCCTCCTGACACCCTGACCCTCTCCTCACCCAGTGTCTCTCCAAATCCTCCTGACACTATGACCCTCTCCTCACCTAGCTTCTGTCCAACTTCGCCAGACACGCTGACCCTCTCCTCACCCAGAGCCTGTCCAACTGTTCCTGACACCCTGACCATCTCCTCACCCAGAGTCTCTCCAACTTCTCCTGACAAGTTGAGACTCTCCTCACCCAGAGTCACTACAACTCCTCCTGACACTCTGACCCTCTCCTCACCTAGAGTCTGTCCAACTTCTCCCGACACCCTGACCCTCTCGTCACCCAGAGTCTGTCCCACACCTCCTGATGCATTGACCCTCTCCTCACCCGGAGTCTGTACAACTCCTCCTGACACACTGACACTCTACTCACCGCGAGTATCTCCAAATCGTCCTGACACTCTGACCCTCTCCACACCCAGAGTTTCTCCAACTCCTCCCAACAATCTGAACCTCTCCTCAACCAGAGACTCTCCATCTCCTCCTGACACCCTGACCCTCTCCTCACCCAGAGTCTCTCCAACTCCTCATGACACTCTGACCCTCTCCTCTCCCAGAGTCTGTCCAACTCCTCCTAACACCCTGACACTCTACTAACCCAGAGTTTCTCCAACTCCTCCCAACACACTGACCCTCTACTAACCCAGAGTTTCTCCAACTCCTCCCAACAGTCTGACCCTCTCCTCACCCAGAGTCTGTCCAACTCCTCCTGACACACTGACACTCTCCTCACCGCGAGTATCTCCAAATCGTCCTGACACTCTGACCTTCTCCACACCCAGACTTTCTCCAACTCCTCCCAACAATCTGACCCTCTCCTCAACCAGAAACTCTCCATCTCCTCCTCACACTCTGACACTCTCCTCACCCAGAGTCTGTCCAACTTCTCCTGACACCCTAGCCCTCTGCTCACCCGGAGTCTCTCCTACTCATCGTGACACACTAACCCTCTCCTCACCAAGAGTCTGTCCAACTCCTCCTGATGCAATTACAATCTCCTCAGCAAGAGGGTCTCCAAATCCTCCTGACGTCTGACCCTCTCCTCACCTAGGGTCTGTCCAAATTCACCCGACACCTTGACCCTCTCCTCTTTCAGAGCCTGTCCAACTCCTCCTGACACCTTGACCCTCTCCTCACACAGAGTCTCACCAACTCCTCATGACACTCTGACCCTCTCCTCTCCGAAAGTCTGTCCAACTCCTCCTAACACCCTGACATTCTACTAACCCAGAGTTTCTCCAACTCCTCCCAACACTCTGACCCTCTACTCAGCCAGAGTCTCTCCAGCTCCTCCTGACAATCTGACTCTGAGCTCACCCAGAATATGTCCAACTCCTACTGACACCCTGACCCTTCCGTCACCCAGAGTCTCTCCAACTCCTCCTGACACTCTGCCCCTCTACTCACCCAAAGTCTGACCAACTCCTACTGACACCCAGACCCTCTCCTCACCCAAAGTCGGACCAACTCCTACTGACACCCAGACCCTCTCCTCACCCAGAGTCTGTCCAACTCCTACTGATACACTGACCCTCTCCTCTCCCAGAGTCTGTCCAACTCCTCCTGACACACTGACCCTCTCCTCACCCCGAGTATCTCCAAATCCTCCGGACACTCTGATCCTCTCCTCACCCAGAGTTTCTCCAACTCCTCCCAACAATCTGACCCTCTCCTCAAACAGAGGCTCACCATCTCCTCCTGACACTGAGACCCTCTCCTCACCCAGAGTCTTTCCAACTTCTCCTCACACCCTAGTCCTCTGCTCACCCGGAGTCTCTCCTACTCATCCTGACACACTGACCCTCTCCTCACGCAGAGTCTGTCCAACTCCACCTGACGCACTTACAATCTCCTCAGCAAGAGGGTCTCCAGATCCTCCTGACGTCTGACCCTCTCCTCACTTAGGGTCTGTCCAAGTTCACCCGACACCTCGACCCTCTCCTCTCCCAGAGCCTGTCAAACTCCTCCTGACACCCTGACCCTCTCCTCACCCAGAGTCTCTCCAACTCCTCCTGACAACTTGACACTCTCCGCACCCAGAGTCTGTCCAACATCTGCCGACCCTCTGACCCTCTCCTCACCCAGAGTCTCTCCGACTCCTCCTGACACTCTGACACTCCCCCCATCCGGAGTCTCTCCAACTCCTCCTGACACCCTGACCCTCTCCTCACCCAGAGTTTCTCCAACTCATGCCGACAACCTGACCCTCTACTCACCCAGAGATTCTCCAACTCCACCTGACACCCTGACATTCTCTTCACCCGGAGCCTGTTCAACTCCTCCTGACACCCTGACCCTCTCCTCACCCAGAGTATCTCCAACTCCTCCTGACACTCTGACCCTCTCCTCACCTAGCTTCTGTCCAACTTCACCAGATACGCTGACCCTCTCCTCACCCAGAGCCTGTCCAACTGTTCCTGACACTCTGACCCTCTCCTCACCCAGAGTCTCTCCAACTCCTCCTGATACTCTGACACTCTCCTCACACAGAGTCTGTCCAACTCCTCCTGACACTCTGACCCTCTCCTCACCCAGAGTATCTCCAAATCCTCCTGACACTTAGACCCTCTCCTCACCTGGAGTTTGTCCAACTTCACCCCACACCTTGACCCTCTCCACTCCCACAGCCTGTCAAACTCCTCCTGAAACCCTGACCCTCTCCTCACTCAGAGTCTCTCCAACTCCTCCTGACAACTTGACACTCTCCGCACCCAGAGTCTGTCCAACATCTGCCGACACTCTGACCCTCTCCTCACACAGAGTCTTTCCATCTCCTCCTGTCACTCTGACCATCTCCTCACCCACAGACTCCATCTCCTCCTGACACACTAACCCTCTCCTCACCCAGATTCTGTCCAACTCCTCCTGACACACTGGCCCACTCCTCACCGAGAGAGTCTCCAAACCCTCCTGACACTCTGACACTCTCCTCTCCCAGAGCCTGTCCAACTCCTCCTGACACCCTGACATTCTCCTCACCCATTGTCTCTCCAGCTCCTCCTGACACTCTGACCCTCTCCTCACCCAGAGTTCCTCCAACTCCTCCCAACAATCTGACCCTCTCCTCAACCAGAGTCTCTCCATCTCCTCATCAAACTCTGACCCTCTCCTCACCCAGAGTCTGTCCAACTTCTCCTGACAACCTAGCCCTCTGCTCAACCGGAGTCTTTCCTACTCATCCTGACACACTGACCCTCTCCTCACCCAGAGTCTGTCCAACTCCTCCTGACACACTTACACTCTCCTCAAAAAGAGGGTCTCCAAATCCACCTGTCATCATACCCTCTCCTCAACTAGAGTCTGTCCAACTTCACCCGACACCTTGACCCTCTCCTCTCCCAGAGCCTGTCCAACTCCTCCTGACACCCTGACACTCTACTAACCCAGAGTTTCTCCAACTCCTCCCAACACTCTGACCCTCTCCTCACCCAGAGTTTCTCCTACTCCTCCCAACAATCTGACCCTCTCCTCAACCAGAGTCTCTCCATCTCCTCCTGACACTCTGATCCTCTCCTCACCCAGAGTCTGTCCAACTTCTCCTGAGACCCTAGCCCTCTGCTCACCCGGAGTCTCTCCTACTAATCCTGACACACTGAACCTCTCCTCTCCCAGAGCCTGTCCAACTCCTCCTGACACCTTGACCCTCTCCTCACCCAGAGTCTCACCAACTCCTCATGACACTCTGACCCTCTCCTCTCCGAAAGTCTGTCCAACTCCTCGTAAAACCCTGACACTCTACTAACCCAGAGATTCTCCAACTCCTCCCAACACTATGAACTTCTACTCACCCAGAGTCTCTCCAGCTCCTCCTGACAATCTGACTCTCAGCTCACCCAGAATCTGTCCAACTCCTACTGACACTCTGATCCTCTCCTCACCCAGAGTCTGTCCAACTTCTCCTGAGACCCTAGCCCTCTGCTCACCCGAAGTCTCTCCTACTAATCCTGACACACTGAACCTCTCCTCTCCCAGAGGCTGTCCAACTCCTCCTGACTCCTTGACCCTCTCCTCACCCAGAGTCTCACCAACTCCTCATGACACTCTGACCCTCTCCTCAGCCAAAATCTCCCCAACTTTTCCTGACAACCTGACCCTTTCCTCACCCAGAATCAGTCCAAAATCTCCCGACACTCTGACCCTCTCCTCACCCAGAGTCTCTCCAACTCCTCCTGACACTCTGACCCTCTCCTCACCCAGAGTCTTTCCATCTCCTCCTGTCACTCTGACCGTCTCCTCACCCACAGACTCTCCATCTCCTCCTCACACACTAACCCTCTCCTCACCCAGATTCTGTCCAACTCCTCCTGACACACTGGCCCACTTCTCACCCAGAGAGTCTCCAAACCCTCCTGACACTCTGACCCTCTCCTCACCTAGTGTCTGTCCAACATCACCCGATACCTTGACCCTCTCCTCTCCCAGAGCCTGTCCAACTCCTCCTGAAACCCTGACATTCTCCTCACACATTGTCTCTCCAGCTCCTCCTGACACTCTGTCCCTCTCCTCACCCAGAGTTTCTCCAACTCCTCCCAACAATCTGACCCTCTCCTCAATCAGAGTCTCTCCATCTCCTCCTGACACTCTGACCCTCTCCTCACCCAGACTCTGTCCAACTCCTCCTGACACCACTGACCCTCTGCTCACCCAGAGTGTCTCCAAATCCTACTGGCACTCTGAGCCTCTCCTCGCCTGGAGTCTGTCCAACTTCACCCGACACCTTGACCCACTCATGTCCCTGAACCTGTTCAACTCCTCCTGACACCTTGACCCTCTCCTCACCAAGAGTTTCTCCAACTCCACCTGACACTCTGACCCTCTCCTCACGCAGAGATTCTTCTACTCCTCCCGACAACCTGATCCTCTCCTCACCCAGAGTCTCTCCGACTCCTCCTGACACTCTGACCCTCCCCCCATCCGGAGTCTCTCCAACTCCTCCTGACACCCTGACCCTCTCCTCACCCAGAGTTTCTCCAACTCATGCCGACAACCTGACCCTCTACTCACCCAGAGATTCTCCAACTCCACCTGACACCCTGACATTCTCTTCACCCAGAGCCTATTCAACTCCTCCTGACACCCTGACCCTCTCCTCACCCAGAGTCTCTCCAACTCCTCCTGATACTCTGACACTCTCCTCACCCAGAGTCTGTCCAACTCCTCCTGACACTCTGACCCTCTCCTCACCCAGAGTATCTCCAAATCCTCTTGACACTTAGACCCTCTCCTCACCTGGAGTTTGTCCAACTTCACCCCACACCTTGACCCTCTCCTCTCCCACAGCCTGTCAAACTCCTCCTGAAACCCTGACCCTCTCCTCACTCAGACTCTCTCCAACTCCTCCTGACAACTTGACACTCTCCGCACCCAGAGTCTGTCCAACATCTCCGGACACTCTGACCCTCTCCTCACACAGAGTCTTTCCATCTCCTCCTGTCACTCTGACCATCTCCTCACCCACAGACTCTCCATCTCCTCCTGACACACTAACCCTCTCCTCACCCAGATTCTGTCCAACTCCTCCTGACACACTGGCCCACTCCTCACCCAGAGAGTCTCCAAACCCTCCTGACACTCTGACCCTCTCCTCACCTAGAGTCTGTCCAACATCACCCGATACCTTGACCCTCTCCTCTCCCAGAGCCTGTCCAACTCCTCCTGACACACTGACCCTCTCCTCACCCATTGTCTCTCCAGCTCCTCCTGACACTCTGACCCTCTCCTCACCCAGAGTTTCTCCAACTCCTCCCAACAATCTGACCCTCTCCTCAACCAGAGTCTCTCCATCTCCTCATCAAACTCTGACCCTCTCCTCACCCAGAGTCTGTCCAACTTCTCCTGACAACCTAGCCCTATGCTCAACCGGAGTCTCTCCTACTCAGCCTGACACACTGACCCTCTCCTCACCCAGAGTCTGTCCAACTCCTCCTGACACACTTACACTCTCCTCAAAAAGAGGGTCTCCAAATCCACCTGTCATCTGACCCTCTCCTCAACTAGAGTCTGTCCAACTTCACCCGACACCTTGACCCTCTCCTCTCCCAGAGCCTGTCCAACTCCTCATGACAACCTGACCCTCTCCTCACCCAGAGTCTCTCCAACTCCTCATGACACTCTGACCCTCTCCTCTCCCAGAGTCTGTCCAACTCCTCCTAACACCCTGACACTCTACTAACCCAGAGTTTCTCCAACTCCTCCCAACACTCTGACCCTCTACTCACCCAGAGTCTCTCCAGCTCCTCCTGACACTCTGACCCTCAGCTCACCCAGAATCTGTCCGACTCCTCCTGACACCCTGACCCTCTCCTCACCCAGTGTCTCTCCAAATCCTCCTGACACTATGACCCTCTCCTCACCTAGCTTCTGTCCAACTTCGCCAGACACGCTGACCCTCTCCTCACCCAGAGCCTGTCCAACTGTTCCTGACACCCTGACCATCTCCTCACCCAGAGTCTCTCCAACTTCTCCTGACAAGTTGAGACTCTCCTCACCCAGAGTCACTACAACTCCTCCTGACACTCTGACCCTCTCCTCACCTAGAGTCTGTCCAACTTCTCCCGACACCCTGACCCTCTCGTCACCCAGAGTCTGTCCCACACCTCCTGATGCATTGACCCTCTCCTCACCCGGAGTCTGTACAACTCCTCCTGACACACTGACACTCTACTCACCGCGAGTATCTCCAAATCGTCCTGACACTCTGACCCTCTCCACACCCAGAGTTTCTCCAACTCCTCCCAACAATCTGAACCTCTCCTCAACCAGAGACTCTCCATCTCCTCCTGACACCCTGACCCTCTCCTCACCCAGAGTCTCTCCAACTCCTCATGACACTCTGACCCTCTCCTCTCCCAGAGTCTGTCCAACTCCTCCTAACACCCTGACACTCTACTAACCCAGAGTTTCTCCAACTCCTCCCAACACACTGACCCTCTACTAACCCAGAGTTTCTCCAACTCCTCCCAACAGTCTGACCCTCTCCTCACCCAGAGTCTGTCCAACTCCTCCTGACACACTGACACTCTCCTCACCGCGAGTATCTCCAAATCGTCCTGACACTCTGACCTTCTCCACACCCAGACTTTCTCCAACTCCTCCCAACAATCTGACCCTCTCCTCAACCAGAAACTCTCCATCTCCTCCTCACACTCTGACACTCTCCTCACCCAGAGTCTGTCCAACTTCTCCTGACACCCTAGCCCTCTGCTCACCCGGAGTCTCTCCTACTCATCGTGACACACTAACCCTCTCCTCACCAAGAGTCTGTCCAACTCCTCCTGATGCAATTACAATCTCCTCAGCAAGAGGGTCTCCAAATCCTCCTGACGTCTGACCCTCTCCTCACCTAGGGTCTGTCCAAATTCACCCGACACCTTGACCCTCTCCTCTTTCAGAGCCTGTCCAACTCCTCCTGACACCTTGACCCTCTCCTCACACAGAGTCTCACCAACTCCTCATGACACTCTGACCCTCTCCTCTCCGAAAGTCTGTCCAACTCCTCCTAACACCCTGACATTCTACTAACCCAGAGTTTCTCCAACTCCTCCCAACACTCTGACCCTCTACTCAGCCAGAGTCTCTCCAGCTCCTCCTGACAATCTGACTCTGAGCTCACCCAGAATATGTCCAACTCCTACTGACACCCTGACCCTTCCGTCACCCAGAGTCTCTCCAACTCCTCCTGACACTCTGCCCCTCTACTCACCCAAAGTCTGACCAACTCCTACTGACACCCAGACCCTCTCCTCACCCAAAGTCGGACCAACTCCTACTGACACCCAGACCCTCTCCTCACCCAGAGTCTGTCCAACTCCTACTGATACACTGACCCTCTCCTCTCCCAGAGTCTGTCCAACTCCTCCTGACACACTGACCCTCTCCTCACCCCGAGTATCTCCAAATCCTCCGGACACTCTGATCCTCTCCTCACCCAGAGTTTCTCCAACTCCTCCCAACAATCTGACCCTCTCCTCAAACAGAGGCTCACCATCTCCTCCTGACACTGAGACCCTCTCCTCACCCAGAGTCTTTCCAACTTCTCCTCACACCCTAGTCCTCTGCTCACCCGGAGTCTCTCCTACTCATCCTGACACACTGACCCTCTCCTCACGCAGAGTCTGTCCAACTCCACCTGACGCACTTACAATCTCCTCAGCAAGAGGGTCTCCAGATCCTCCTGACGTCTGACCCTCTCCTCACTTAGGGTCTGTCCAAGTTCACCCGACACCTCGACCCTCTACTCTCCCAGAGCCTGTCAAACTCCTCCTGACACCCTGACCCTCTCCTCACCCAGAGTATCTCCAATTCCTCATTACACTATGACCCTCTCCTCTCCCAGAGCCTGTCCAACTCCTCGTAAAACCCTGACACTCTACTAACCCAGAGTTTCTCCAACTCCTCCCAACACTCTGACCCTCTACTCACCCAGAATCTGTCCAACTCCTACTGACACCCTGACCCTCTCCTCACCCAGAGTCTCTCCAACACTTCCTGACTTTCTGAACCTCTCCTCACTCAAAGTCTGACCAACTCCTACTGACACCCTGACCCTCTCCTCACCCAGAGACTGTCCAACCCCTCCTGACACTCTGACCCTCTCCTCAACCTGAGTCTCTCAAATTACTCCTGGCACTCTGACCCTCTCCTCACCCAAAATCTCCCCAACTTTTCCTGACAACCTGACCCTCTCCTCACCCAGAATCAGTCCAAAATCTCCCGACACTCTGACCCTCTCCTCACCAGAGTCTCTCCAACTCCTCCTGACACACTGACCCTCTCCTCACCCAGAGTCTCTCCAACTCCTCCTGACAACTTGACACTCTCCGCACCCAGAGTCTGTCCAACATCTCCGGACACTCTGACCCTCTCCTTACCCAGAGTCTGTCCAACTCCTCCTGACACACTGACACTCTCCTCACGCACAGTGTCTCCAAATCCTCACGACACTCTGACCCTCTCCTCACGCAGAGATTCTTCTACTCCTCCCGACATCCTGAACCTCTCCTCCCCCAGATTCTCTCCATCTCCTCATGACACTCTGACCCTCTCCTCACCTAGCTTCTGTCCAACTTCACCAGATACGCTGACCCTCTCCTCACCCAGAGCCTGTCCAACTGTTCCTGACACCCTGACCATCTCCTCACCCAGAGTCCCTCCAACTTCTCTTGACAAGTTGAGACTCTCATCATCCAGAGTCACTACAACTCCTCCTGACACTCTGACCCTCTCCTCACCTAGAGTCTGTCGAACTTCTCCCGACACCCTCACACTCTCCTCAACCGTAGACTGTCCAATTCCTCCTGATGCTCTGACCCTCTCCTCACCTAGAGTCTGTCCAACTCCTCCAGATACTCCGAAACTCTCCTCACCCAGAGTCTGACTAACTCCTCCTGACACTATGACCCTCTCCTCACCCAGAGCCTCTCCAACTCCTCCTGACACTCTGACCCTCTCCTCACCCAGAGTCTCTCCAACTCCACCTGATACTCTGACACTCTCCTCACCCAGAGTCTGACTAACTCCTCCTGACACTATGACCCTCTCCTCACCCAGAGCCTCTCCAACTCCTCCTGACACTTTGACCCTCCCCTCACCCAGAATCTTCAACTTCTCCTGACACTCTACACCACTGCTATACCGATGTCTCTCCAACTCCTCCTGACACTCTGACCCTCTCCTCACCCAGAGTCTCTCCAACTCCTCCTGATACTCTGACACTCTCCTCACCCAGAGTCTGTCCAACTCCTCCTGACACTCTGACCCTCTCCTCACCCAGAGTATCTCCAAATCCTCCTGACACTTAGACCCTCTCCTCACCTGGAGTTTGTCCAACTTCACCCCACACCTTGACCCTCTCCTCTCCCACAGCCTGTCAAACTCCTCCTGAAACCCTGACCCTCTCCTCACTCAGAGTCTCTCCAACTCCTCCTGACAACTTGACACTCTCCGCACCCAGAGTCTGTCCAACTCCTCCTGACACTCTGACCCTCTCCTCAACCTGAGTCTCTCAAATTCCTCCTGGCACTCTGACCCTCTCCTCACCCAAAATCTCCCCAACTTTTCCTGCAACCTGAACCTTTCCTCACCCAGAATCAGTCCAAAATCTCCCGACACTCTGACCCTCTCCTCACCCAGAGTCTCTCCAACTCCTCCTGACACTCTGACCCTCTCCTCACCCAGAGTCTTTCCATCTCCTCCTGTCACTCTGACCGTCTCCTCACCCACAGACTCTCCATCTCCTCCTCACACACTAACCCTCTCCTCACCCAGATTCTGTCCAACTCCTCCTGACACACTGGCCCACTTCTCACCCAGAGAGTCTCCAAACCCTCCTGACACTCTGACCCTCTCCTCACCTAGAGTCTGTCCAACATCACCCGATACCTTGACCCTCTCCTCTCCCAGAGCCTGTCCAACTCCTCCTGAAACCCTGACATTCTCCTCACACATTGTCTCTCCAGCTCCTCCTGACACTCTGACCCTCCTCTCACCCAGAGTTTCTCCAACTCCTCCCAACAATCTGACTCTCTCCTCAACCAGAGTCTCTCCATCTCCTCCTGACACTCTGACCCTCTCCTCACCCAGAGTCTGTCCAACTCCTCCTGACACACTGACCCTCTGCTCACCCAGAGTGTCTCCAAATCCTACTGGCACTCTGAGCCTCTCCTCGCCTGGAGTCTGTCCAACTTCACCCGACACCTTGACCCACTCATCTCCCTGAACCTGTTCAACTCCTCCTGACACCTTGACCCTCTCCTCACCGAGAGTCTCTCCAACTCCACCCGACACACTGACCCTCTCCTCACGAAGAGATTCTTCTACTCCTCCCGACAACCTGACCCTCTCCTCACCCAGAGTCTCTCCGACTCCTCCTGACACTCTGACCCTCCCCCCATCCGGAGTCTCTCCAACTCCTCCTGACACCCTGACCCTCTCCTCACCCAGAGTTTCTCCAACTCATGCCGACAACCTGACCCTCTACTCTTCCAGAGATTCTCCAACTCCACCTGACACTATGACCCTCTCCTCACCCAGAGCCTCTCCAACTCCTCCTGACACTCTGACCCTCTCCTCACCCAGAGTCTCTCCAACTCCACCTGATACTCTGACACTCTCCTCACCCAGAGTCTGACTAACTCCTCCTGACACTATGACCCTCTCCTCACCCAGAGCCTCTCCAACTCCTCCTGACACTTTGACCCTCCCCTCACCCAGAATCTTCAACTTCTCCTGACACTCTACACCACTGCTATACCGATGTCTCTCCAACTCCTCCTGACACTCTGACCCTCTCCTCACCCAGAGTCTCTCCAACTCCTCCTGATACTCTGACACTCTCCTCACCCAGAGTCTGTCCAACTCCTCCTGACACTCTGACCCTCTCCTCACCCAGAGTATCTCCAAATCCTCCTGACACTTAGACCCTCTCCTCACCTGGAGTTTGTCCAACTTCACCCCACACCTTGACCCTCTCCTCTCCCACAGCCTGTCAAACTCCTCCTGAAACCCTGACCCTCTCCTCACTCAGAGTCTCTCCAACTCCTCCTGACAACTTGACACTCTCCGCACCCAGAGTCTGTCCAACTCCTCCTGACACTCTGACCCTCTCCTCAACATGAGTCTCTCAAATTCCTCCTGGCACTCTGACCCTCTCCTCACCCAAAATCTCCCCAACTTTTCCTGCAACCTGACCCTTTCCTCACCCAGAATCAGTCCAAAATCTCCCGACACTCTGACCCTCTCCTCACCCAGAGTCTCTCCAACTCCTCCTGACACTCTGACCCTCTCCTTACCCAGAGTCTTTCCATCTCCTCCTGTCACTCTGACCGTCTCCTCACCCACAGACTCTCCATCTCCTCCTCACACACTAACCCTCTCCTCACCCAGATTCTGTCCAACTCCTCCTGACACACTGGCCCACTTCTCACCCAGAGAGTCTCCAAACCCTCCTGACACTCTGACCCTCTCCTCACCTAGAGTCTGTCCAACATCACCCGATACCTTGACCCTCTCCTCTCCCAGAGCCTGTCCAACTCCGCCTGAAACCCTGACATTCTCCTCACACATTGTCTCTCCAGCTCCTCCTGACACTCTGACCCTCCTCTCACCCAGAGTTTCTCCATCTCCTCCTGACACTCTGACCCTCTCCTCACCCAGAGTCTGTCCAACTCCTCCTGACACACTGACCCTCTGCTCACCCAGAGTGTCTCCAAATCCTACTGGCACTCTGAGCCTCTCCTCGCCTGGAGTCTGTCCAACTTCACCCGACACCTTGACCCACTCATCTCCCTGAACCTGTTCAACTCCTCCTGACACCTTGACCCTCTCCTCACCGAGAGTCTCTCCAACTCCACCCGACACTCTGACCCTCTCCTCACGAAGAGATTCTTCTACTCCTCCCGACAACCTGACCCTCTCCTCACCCAGAGTCTCTCCGACTCCTCCTGACACTCTGACCCTCCCCCCATCCGGAGTCTCTCCAACTCCTCCTGACACCCTGACCCTCTCCTCACCCAGAGTTTCTCCAACTCATGCCGACAACCTGACCCTCTACTCTTCCAGAGATTCTCCAACTCCACCTGACACCCTGACATTCTCTTCACCCAGAGCCTGTTCAACTCCACCTGACACCATGACCCTCTCCTCACCCAGAGTATCTCCAACTCCTCCTGACACTCTGACCCTCTCCTCACCTAGCTTCTGTCCAACTTCACCAGATACGCTGACCCTCTCCTCACCCAGAGCCTGTCCAACTGTTCCTGACACCCTGACCATCTCCTCACCCAGAGTCCCTCCAACTTCTCTTGACAAGTTGAGACTCTCATCATCCAGAGTCACTACAACTCCTCCTGACACTCTGACCCTCTCCTCACCTAGAGTCTGTCGAACTTCTCCCGACACCCTCACACTCTCCTCAACCGTAGACTGTCCAATTCCTCCTGATGCTCTGACCCTCTCCTCACCTAGAGTCTGTCCAACTCCTCCAGATACTCCGAAACTCTCCTCACCCAGAGTCTGACTAACTCTTCCTGACACTATGACCATCTCCTCACCCAGAGCCTCTCCAACTCCTCCTGACACTCTGACCCTCTCCTCACCCAGAGTCTCTCCAACTCCACCTGATACTCTGACACTCTCCTCACCCAGAGTCTGTCCAACTCCTCCTGACACTCTGACCCTCTCCTCACCCAGACTATCTCCAAATCCTCCTGACACTTAGACCCTCTCCTCACCTGGAGTTTGTCCAACTTCACCCCACACCTTGACCCTCTCCTCTCCCACAGCCTGTCAAACTCCTCCTGAAACCCTGACCCTCTCCTCACTCAGAGTCTCTCCAACTCCTCCTGACAACTTGACACTCTCCACACCCAGAGTCTGTCCAACATCTCCGGACACTCTGACCCTCTCCTCACACAGAGTCTTTCCATCTCCTCCTGTCACTCTGACCATCTCCTCACCCACAGACTCTCCATCTCCTCCTGACACACTAACCCTCTCCTCACCCAGATTCTGTCCAACTCCTCCTGACACACTGGCCCACTCCTCACCCAGAGAGTCTCCAAACCCTCCTGACACTCTGACACTCTCCTCACCTAGAGTCTGTCCAACATCACCCGATACCTTGACCCTCTCCTCTCCCAGAGCCTGTCCAACTCCTCCTGACACTCTGACCCTCTCCTAACCCAGAGTTTCTCCAACTCCTCCCAACAATCTGACCCTCTCCTCAACCAGAGTCTCTCCATCTGCTCCTCAAACTCTGACCCTCTCCTCACCCAGAGTCTCTCCAACTCCTCATGACACTCTGACCCTCTCCTCTCCCAGAGTCTGTCCAACTCCTCCTAACACCCTGACACTCTACTAACCCAGATTTTCTCCAACTCCTCCAAACACTCTGACCCTCTACTCACCCAGAGTACCTCCAGCTCCTACTGACACTCTGACCCTCAGCTCACCCAGAATCTGTCCGACTCCTCCTGACACCCTGACCCTCTCCTCGCCCAGTGTCTCTCCAAATCCTCCTGACACTCTGACCCTCTCCTCACCTAGAGTCTGTCCAACTTCTCCCGACACCCTGACCCTCTCGTCACCCAGAGTCTGTCCCACACCTCCTGATGCATTGACCCTCTCCTCACCCGGAGTCTCTCCAACTCCTCCTGACACACTGACACTCTCCTCACCGCGAGTATCTCCAAATCGTCCTGACACTCTGACCCTCTCCACACCCAGAGTTTCTCCAACTCCTCCCAACAATCTGAACCTCTCCTCAACCAGAGACTCTCCATCTCCTCCAGATACCCTGACCCTCTCCTCACCCAGAGTCTCTCCAACTCCTCATGACACTCTGACCCTCTCCTCTCCCAGAGTCTGTCCAACTCCTCCTAACACCCTGACACTCTACTAACCCAGACTTTCTCCAACTCCTCCCAACACACTGACCCTCTACTAACCCAGAGTTTCTCCAACTCCTCCCAACAGTCTGACCCTCTCCTCACCCAGAGTCTGTCCAACTCCTCCTGACACACTGACACTCTCCTCACCGCGAGTATCTCCAAATCGTCCTGACACTCTGACCTTCTCCACACCCAGACTTTCTCCAACTCCTCCCAACAATCTGACCCTCTCCTCAACCAGAGACTCTCCATCTCCTCCTCACACTCTGACACTCTCCTCACCCAGAGTCTGTCCAACTTCTCCTGACACCCTAGCCCTCTGCTCACCCGGAGTCTCTCCTACTCATCGTGACACACTAACCCTCTCCTCACCCAGAGTCTGTCCAACTCCTCCTGATGCAATTACAATCTCCTTAGCAAGAGGCTCTCCAAATCCTCCTGATGTCTGAACCTCTCCTCACCTAGGGTCTGTCCAAATTCACCCGACACCTTGACCCTCTCCTCTTCCAGAGCCTGTCCAACTCCTCCTGACACCTTGACCCTCTCCTCACCCAGAGTCTCACCAACTCCTCATGACACTCTGACCCTCTCCTCTCCGAAAGTCTGTCCAACTCCTCCTAACACCCTGACACTCTACTAACCCAGAGTTTCTCCAACTCCTCCCAACACTCTGACCCTCTACTCAGCCAGAGTCTCTCCAGCTCCTCCTGACAATCTGACTCTGAGCTCACCCAGAATCTGTCCAACTCCTACTGACACCCTGACCCTTCCGTCACCCAGAGTCTCTCCAACTCCTCCTGACACTCTGCCCCTCTCCTCACCCAAAGTCTGACCAACTCCTACTGTCACCCAGACCCTTTCCTCACCCAAAGTCGGACCAACTCCTACTGACACCCAGACCCTCTCCTCACCCAGAGTCTGTCCAACTCCTACTGATACACTGACCCTCTCCTCACCCAGAGTCTGTCCAACTCCTCCTGACACACTGACCCTCTCCTCACCCCGAGTATCTCCAAATCCTCCGGACACTCTGATCCTCTCCTCACCCAGAGTTTCTCCAACTCCTCCCAACAATCTGACCCTCTTCTCAAACAGAGACTCTCCATATCCTCCTGACACTCTGACCCTCTCCTCACCCAGAGTCTTTCCAACTTCTCCTCACACCCTAGTCCTCTGCTCACCCGGAGTCTCTCCTACTCATCCTGACACACTGACACTCTCTTCACGCAGAGTCTGTCCAACTCCACCTGACGCACTTACAATCTCCTCAGCAAGAGGGTCTCCAAATCCTCCTGACGTCTGACCCTCTCCTCACCTACGGTCTGTCCAAGTTCACCCGACACCTCGACCCTCTCCTCTCCCAGAGCCTGTCCAACTCCTCCTGACACCCTGACCCTCTCCTCACCCAGAGTATCTCCAATTCCTCATTACACTCTGACCCTCTCCTCTCCCAGAGTCTGTCCAACTCCTCGTAAAACTCTGACACTCTACTAACCCAGAGTTTCTCCAACTCCTCGCAACACTCTGAACCTCTAATCACCCAGAAACTGTCCAACTCCTACTGACACCCTGACCCTCTCCTCACCCAGAGTCTCTCCAACACTTCCTGACACTCTGAACCTCTCCTCACTCAAAGTCTGACCAACTCCTACTGACACCCTGACCCTCTCCCCACCAAGAGACTGTCCAACCCCTCCTGACACTCTGACCCTCTCCTCAACCTGAGTCTCTCAAATTCCTCCTGGCACTCTGACCCTCTCCTCACCCAAAATCTCCCCAACTTTTCCTGACAACCTGACCCTTTCCTCACCCAGAATCAGTCCAAAATCTCCCGACACTCTGACCCTCTCCTCACCCAGAGTCTCTCCAACTCCTCCTGACACACTGACCCACTCCTCACCCAGAGTCTGTCCAACTCCTCCTGACACACTGACACTCTCCTCACGCACAGTGTCTCCAAATCCTCCCGACACTCTGACCCTCTCCTCACGCAGAGATTCTTCTACTCCTCCCGACATCCTGAACCTCTCCTCCCCCAGATTCTCTCCATCTCCTCATGACACTTTGACCCTCTCCGCACCCAGAATCATCAACTTCTCCTGACACTCTACACCAAAGCTATACCGGTGTCTCTCCAACTCCTCCTGACACTCTGACCCTCTCCTCAACCAGATTCTCTCCAACTCCTCCTGATACTCTGACACTCTCCTCACCCAGAGTCTGTCCAACTCCTCCTGACACTCTGACCCTCTCCTCACCCAGAGTATCTCCAAATCCTCCTGACACTTAGACCCTCTCCTCACCTGGAGTTTGTCCAACTTCACCCCACACCTTGACCCTCTCCTCTCCCACAGCCTGTCAAACTCCTCCTGAAACCCTGACCCTCTCCTCACTCAGAGTCTCTCCAACTCCTCCTGACAACTTGACACTCTCCGCACCCAGAGTCTGTCCAACATCTCCGGACACTCTGACCCTCTCCTCACCCAGAGTCTCTCCAACTCCTCCTGACACTCTGACCCTCTCCTCACCCAGAGTCTTTCCATCTCCTCCTGTCACTCTGACCATCTCCTCACCCACAGACTCTCCATCTCCTCCTGACACACTAACCGTCTCCTCACCCAAATTCTGTCCAACTCCTCCTGACACACTGGCCCACTCCTCTCCCAGAGAGTCTCCAAACCCTCCTGACACTCTGACCCTCTCCTCACCTAGAGTCTGTCCAACATCTCCCGATACCTTGACCCTCTCCTCTCCCAGAGCCTGTCCAACTTCTCCTGACACCCTGACCATCTCCTCACCCAGAGTCCCTCCAACTTCTCTTGACAAGTTGAGACTCTCCTCACCCAGAGTCACTACAACTCCTCCTGACACTCTGACACTCTCCTCACCTAGAGTCTGTTGAACTTCTCCCGACACCCTGACACTCTCCTCAACCATAGACTTTCCAATTCCTCCTGATGCTCTGACCCTCTCCTCACCTAGAGTCTTTCCAACTCCTCCTGGTACTCTGAAACTCTCCTCACCCAGAGTCTGACTAACTCCTCCTGACACTATGATCCTCTCCTCACCCAGTGTCTATCCAACTTCTCCCAACAAACTGACCCTCTTCTCACCCAGAGTCTATCCATCTCCTCCCGACACCCTGACCCTCTGCTTAACCAGAGTCTCTCCATCTCCTCCTGACACTCTGACCCTCTTCTCTCCCAGAGTCTGACCAACTCCTCCTAACATCATGAACCTCTGCTCCCCCAGATTCTCTCCATCTCCTCCTGACACTCTGACCCTTTCCTAACCCAGAGGTTCTCCAACACCTCCCAACACTCTGACCCCCCCCTCACCCAGAGTCTCTCCATCTCCTCCTGACACTTTGACCCTCTACTCACCCAGAATCTGTCCAACTTCTCCTGACACCCTACACCTCTGCACACCCGGTGTCTCTCCAACTCCTCCTGACACTCTGACTCTCTCCTCACCCATAGTCTCACAAAGTCCTACTGACACTCTGAACATCTCCTCACCCAGAGTCTCTCCAACTCCTCCTGACACTCTGAGCCTCTCCTCACCCAAAGACTGTCCAACTCCTGCTGACACTCTGACCCTCTCCTCACCCAGATTCTGTCCAACTCCTCCTTACAAACAGACCCTCTTCTCACCCAGAGTATCTCCAAATCCTCCTGACACTTAGACCCTCTCCTCACCTAGAGTCTGTCCAACTTCACCCCACACCTTGACCCTCTCCTATCCCAGAGCCTGTGCAACTCCTCCTGAAACCCTGTCCCTCTCCTCACTCAGAGTCTCTCCAACTCCTCCTGACAGCCTGACACTCTCCTCACCCAGAGTCTGTCCAACATCTCCGGACACTCTGACCCTCTCCTCACCCAGAGTTCTCCAACTCCTCCTGACACTCTGACCCTCCCCTCACCCAGAGTCTTTCCATCTCCTCCTGACACTCTGACCATCTCCTCATCCAGAGACTCTCCATCTCCTCCTGAAACACTAACCCTCTCCTCACCCAGAGTCTGTCCAACTCCTCCTGACACACTGACACTCTCCTCACGCTCAGTGTCTCCAAATCCTCATTACATTCTGAATCTCTCCTCACGCAGAGATTCTTCTACTCCTCCCGACATCCTGAACCTCTACTCCCCCAGATTCTCTCCACCTCTCGTGACACTTTGACCCTCTCCTCACCCAGAATCTCCAACTTCTCCTGACAATCTACACCACTGCTATACCAGTGTCTCTCCAACTCCTCCTGACAATCTGACCCTCTCCTCACCCAGAGTCTCTCCAACTCCTCCTGATACTCTGACACTCTCCTCACCCAGAGTATCTCCAACTCCTCCTGACACTCTGACCCTCTCCTCACCTAGCTTCTGTCCAACTTCACCAGATACGCTGACCCTCTCCTCACCCAGAGCCTGTAAAACTGTTCCTGACACCCTGACCATCTCCTCACCCAGAGTCCCTCCAACTTCTCTTGACAAGTTGAGACTCTCATCATCCAGAGTCACTACAACTCCTCCTGACACTCTGACCCTCTCCTCACCTAGAGTCTGTCGAACTTCTCCCGACACCCTCACACTCTCCTCAACCGTAGACTGTCCAATTCCTCCTGATGCTCTGACCCTCTCCTCACCTAGAGTCTGTCCAACTCCTCCAGATACTCCGAAACTCTCCTCACCCAGAGTCTGACTAACTCCTCCTGACACTATGACCCTCTCCTCACCCAGAGCCTCTCCAACTCCTCCTGACACTCTGACCCTCTCCTCTCCCAGAGTCTCTCCAACTCCACCTGATACTCTGACACTCTCCTCACCCAGAGTCTGTCCAACTCCTCCTGACACTCTGACCCTCTCCTCACCCAGACTATCTCCAAATCCTCCTGACACTTAGACCCTCTCCTCACCTGGAGTTTGTCCAACTTCACCCCACACCTTGACCCTCTCCTCTCCCACAGCCTGTCAAACTCCTCCTGAAAACCTGACCCTCTCCTCACTCAGAGTCTCTCCAACTCCTCCTGACAACTTGACACTCTCCACACCCAGAGTCTGTCCAACATCTCCGGACACTCTGACCCTCTCCTCACACAGAGTCTTTCCATCTCCTCCTGTCACTCTGACCATCTCCTCACCCACAGACTCTCCATCTCCTCCTGACACACTAACCCTCTCCTCACCCAGATTCTGTCCAACTCCTCCTGACACACTGGCCCACTCCTCACCCAGAGAGTCTCCAAACCCTCCTGACACTCTGACACTCTCCTCACCTAGAGTCTGTCCAACATCACCCGATACCTTGACCCTCTCCTCTCCCAGAGCCTGTCCAACTCCTCCTGACACTCTGACCATCTCCTAACCCAGAGTTTCTCCAACTCCTCCCAACAATCTGACCCTCTCCTCAACCAGAGTCTCTCCATCTGCTCCTCAAACTCTGACCCTCTCCTCACCCAGAGTCTCTCCAACTCCTCATGACACTCTGACCCTCTCCTCTCCCAGAGTCTGTCCAACTCCTCCTAACACCCTGACACTCTACTAACCCAGATTTTCTCCAACTCCTCCAAACACTCTGACCCTCTACTCACCCAGAGTACCTCCAGCTCCTACTGACACTCTGACCCTCAGCTCACCCAGAATCTGTCCGACTCCTCCTGACACCCTGACCCTCTCCTCACCCAGTGTCTCTCCAAATCCTCCTGACACTCTGACCCTCTCCTCACCTAGAGTCTGTCCAACTTCTCCCGACACCCTGACCCTCTCGTCACCCAGAGTCAGTCCCACACCTCCTGATGCATTGACCCTCTCCTCACCCGGAGTCTCTCCAACTCCTCCTGACACACTGACACTCTCCTCACCGCGAGTATCTCCAAATCGTCCTGACACTCTGACCCTCTCCACACCCAGAGTTTCTCCAACTCCTCCCAACAATCTGAACCTCTCCTCAACCAGAGACTCTCCATCTCCTCCAGATACCCTGACCCTCTCCTCACCCAGAGTCTCTCCAACTCCTCATGACACTCTGACCCTCTCCTCTCCCAGAGTCTGTCCAACTCCTCCTAACACCCTGACACTCTACTAACCCAGACTTTCTCCAACTCCTCCCAACACACTGACCCTCTACTAACCCAGAGTTTCTCCAACTCCTCCCAACAGTCTGACCCTCTCCTCACCCAGAGTCTGTCCAACTCCTCCTGACACACTGACACTCTCCTCACCGCGAGTATCTCCAAATCGTCCTGACACTCTGACCTTCTCCACACCCAGACTTTCTCCAACTCCTCCCAACAATCTGACCCTCTCCTCAACCAGAGACTCTCCATCTCCTCCTCACACTCTGACACTCTCCTCACCCAGAGTCTGTCCAACTTCTCCTGACACCCTAGCCCTCTGCTCACCCGGAGTCTCTCCTACTCATCGTGACACACTAACCCTCTCCTCACCCAGAGTCTGTCCAACTCCTCCTGATGCAATTACAATCTCCTTAGCAAGAGGCTCTCCAAATCCTCCTGATGTCTGACCCTCTCCTCACCTAGGGTCTGTCCAAATTCACCCGACACCTTGACCCTCTCCTCTTCCAGAGCCTGTCCAACTCCTCCTGACACCTTGACCCTCTCCTCACCCAGAGTCTCACCAACTCCTCATGACACTCTGACCCTCTCCTCTCCGAAAGTCTGTCCAACTCCTCCTAACACCCTGACACTCTACTAACCCAGAGTTTCTCCAACTCCTCCCAACACTCTGACCCTCTACTCAGCCAGAGTCTCTCCAGCTCCTCCTGACAATCTGACTCTGAGCTCACCCAGAATCTGTCCAACTCCTACTGACACCCTGACCCTTCCGTCACCCAGAGTCTCTCCAACTCCTCCTGACACTCTGCCCCTCTCCTCACCCAAAGTCTGACCAACTCCTACTGTCACCCAGACCCTTTCCTCACCCAAAGTCGGACCAACTCCTACTGACACCCAGACCCTCTCCTCACCCAGAGTCTGTCCAACTCCTACTGATACACTGACCCTCTCCTCACCCAGAGTCTGTCCAACTCCTCCTGACACACTGACCCTCTCCTCACCCCGAGTATCTCCAAATCCTCCGGACACTCTGATCCTCTCCTCACCCAGAGTTTCTCCAACTCCTCCCAACAATCTGACCCTCTTCTCAAACAGAGACTCTCCATATCCTCCTGACACTCTGACCCTCTCCTCACCCAGAGTCTTTCCAACTTCTCCTCACACCCTAGTCCTCTGCTCACCCGGAGTCTCTCCTACTCATCCTGACACACTGACACTCTCCTCACGCAGAGTCTGTCCAACTCCACCTGACGCACTTACAATCAAGAGGGTCTCCAAATCCTCCTGACGTCTGACCCTCTCCTCACCTACGGTCTGTCCAAGTTCACCCGACACCTCGACCCTCTCCTCTCCCAGAGCCTGTCCAACTCCTCCTGACACCCTGACCCTCTCCTCACCCAGAGTATCTCCAATTCCTCATTACACTCTGACCCTCTCCTCTCCCAGAGTCTGTCCAACTCCTCGTAAAACTCTGACACTCTACTAACCCAGAGTTTCTCCAACTCCTCGCAACACTCTGAACCTCTAATCACCCAGAAACTGTCCAACTCCTACTGACACCCTGACCCTCTCCTCACCCAGAGTCTCTCCAACACTTCCTGACACTCTGAACCTCTCCTCACTCAAAGTCTGACCAACTCCTACTGACACCCTGACCCTCTCCCCACCAAGAGACTGTCCAACCCCTCCTGACACTCTGACCCTCTCCTCAACCTGAGTCTCTCAAATTCCTCCTGGCACTCTGACCCTCTCCTCACCCAAAATCTCCCCAACTTTTCCTGACAACCTGACCCTTTCCTCACCCAGAATCAGTCCAAAATCTCCCGACACTCTGACCCTCTCCTCACCCAGAGTCTCTCCAACTCCTCCTGACACACTGACCCACTCCTCACCCAGAGTCTGTCCAACTCCTCCTGACACACTGACACTCTCCTCACGCACAGTGTCTCCAAATCCTCCCGACACTCTGACCCTCTCCTCACGCAGAGATTCTTCTACTCCTCCCGACATCCTGAACCTCTCCTCCCCCAGATTCTCTCCATCTCCTCATGACACTTTGACCCTCTCCGCACCCAGAATCATCAACTTCTCCTGACACTCTACACCAAAGCTATACCGGTGTCTCTCCAACTCCTCCTGACACTCTGACCCTCTCCTCAACCAGATTCTCTCCAACTCCTCCTGATACTCTGACACTCTCCTCACCCAGAGTCTGTCCAACTCCTCCTGACACTCTGACCCTCTCCTCACCCAGAGTATCTCCAAATCCTCCTGACACTTAGACCCTCTCCTCACCTGGAGTTTGTCCAACTTCACCCCACACCTTGACCCTCTCCTCTCCCACAGCCTGTCAAACTCCTCCTGAAACCCTGACCCTCTCCTCACTCAGAGTCTCTCCAACTCCTCCTGACAACTTGACACTCTCCGCACCCAGAGTCTGTCCAACATCTCCGGACACTCTGACCCTCTCCTCACCCAGAGTCTCTCCAACTCCTCCTGACACTCTGACCCTCTCCTCACCCAGTGTCTTTCCATCTCCTCCTGTCACTCTGACCATCTCCTCACCCACAGACTCTCCATCTCCTCCTGACACACTAACCGTCTCCTCACCCAAATTCTGTCCAACTCCTCCTGACACACTGGCCCACTCCTCTCCCAGAGAGTCTCCAAACCCTCCTGACACTCTGACCCTCTCCTCACCTAAAGTCTGTCCAACATCTCCCGATACCTTGACCCTCTCCTCTCCCAGAGCCTGTCCAACTTCTCCTGACACCCTGACCATCTCCTCACCCAGAGTCCCTCCAACTTCTCTTGACAGGTTGAGACTCTCCTCACCCAGAGTCACTACAACTCCTCCTGACACTCTGACACTCTCCTCACCTAGAGTCTGTTGAACTTCTCCCGACACCCTGACACTCTCCTCAACCATAGACTTTCCAATTCCTCCTGATGCTCTGACCCTCTCCTCACCTAGAGTCTTTCCAACTCCTCCTGGTACTCTGAAACTCTCCTCACCCAGAGTCTGACTAACTCCTCCTGACACTATGATCCTCTCCTCACCCAGTGTCTATCCAACTTCTCCCAACAAACTGACCCTCTTCTCACCCAGAGTCTATCCATCTCCTCCCGACACCCTGACCCTCTGCTTAACCAGAGTCTCTCCATCTCCTCCTGACACTCTGACCCTCTTCTCTCCCAGAGTCTGACCAACTCCTCCTAACATCATGAACCTCTGCTCCCCCAGATTCTCTCCATCTCCTCCTGACACTCTGACCCTTTCCTAACCCAGAGGTTCTCCAACACCTCCCAACACTCTGACCCCCCCCTCACCCAGAGTCTCTCCATCTCCTCCTGACACTTTGACCCTCTACTCACCCAGAATCTGTCCAACTTCTCCTGACACCCTACACCTCTGCACACCCGGTGTCTCTCCAACTCCTCCTGACACTCTGACTCTCTCCTCACCCATAGTCTCACAAAGTCCTACTGACACTCTGAACATCTCCTCACCCAGAGTCTCTCCAACTCCTCCTGACACTCTGAGCCTCTCCTCACCCAAAGACTGTCCAACTCCTGCTGACACTCTGACCCTCTCCTCACCCAGATTCTGTCCAACTCCTCCTTACAAACAGACCCTCTTCTCACCCAGAGTATCTCCAAATCCTCCTGACACTTAGACCCTCTCCTCACCTAGAGTCTGTCCAACTTCACCCCACACCTTGACCCTCTCCTATCCCAGAGCCTGTGCAACTCCTCCTGAAACCCTGTCCCTCTCCTCACTCAGAGTCTCTCCAACTCCTCCTGACAGCCTGACACTCTCCTCACCCAGAGTCTGTCCAACATCTCCGGACACTCTGACCCTCTCCTCACCCAGAGTTCTCCAACTCCTCCTGACACTCTGACCCTCCCCTCACCCAGAGTCTTTCCATCTCCTCCTGACACTCTGACCATCTCCTCATCCAGAGACTCTCCATCTCCTCCTGAAACACTAACCCTCTCCTCACCCAGAGTCTGTCCAACACCTCCTGACACACTGACACTCTCCTCACGCTCAGTGTCTCCAAATCCTCATTACACTCTGACCCTCTCCTCACGCAGAGATTCTTCTACTCCTCCCGACATCCTGAACCTCTCCTCCCCCAGATTCTCTCCACCTCTCGTGACACTTTGACCCTCTCCTCACCCAGAATCTCCAAATTCTCCTGACAATCTACACCACTGCTATACCAGTGTCTCTCCAACTCCTCCTGACAATCTGACCCTCTCCTCACCCAGAGTCTCTCCAACTCCTCCTGATACTCTGACACTCTCCTCACCCAGAGTCTGTCCAACTCCTCCTGACACTCTGACCCTCTCCTCAACCTGAGTCTATCAAATTCCTCCTGGCACTCTGACCCTCTCCTCACCCAAAATCTCCCCAACTTTTCCTGACAACCTGACCCTTTCCTCACCCAGAATCAGTCCAAAATCTCCCGACACTCTGACCCTCTCCTCACCCAGAGTCTCTCCAACTCCTCCTGACACACTGACCCTCTCCTCACCCAGAGTCTGTCCAATTCCTCCTGACAACCTGACACTCTCCTCACGCACAGTGTCTCCAAATCCTCCCGACACTCTGACCCTCTCCTCACGCAGAGATTCTTCTACTCCTCCCGACATCCTGAACCTCTCCTCCCCCAGATTCTCTCCATCTCCTCATGACACTTTGACCCTCTCCTCACCCAGAATCATCAACTTCTCCTGACACTCTACACCACTGCTATACCGGTGTCTCTCCAACTCCTCCTGACACTCTGACCCTCTCCTCACCCAGAGTCTCTCCAACTCCTCCTGATACTCTGACACTCTCCTCACCCAGAGTCTGTCCAACTCCTCCTGACACTCTGACCCTCTCCTCACCCAGAGTATCTCCAAATCCTCCTGACACTTAGACCCTCTCCTCACCTGGAGTTTGTCCAACTTCACCCCACACCTTGACCCTCTCCTCTCCCACAGCCTGTCAAACTCCTCCTGAAACCCTGACCCTCTCCTCACTCAGAGTCTATCCAACTCCTCCTGACAACTTGACACTCTCCGCACCCAGAGTCTGTCCAACATCTCCGGACACTCTCACCCTCTCCTCACACAGAGTCTTTCCATCTCCTCCTGTCACTCTGACCATCTCCTCACCCACAGACTCTCCATCTCCTCCTGACACACTAACCCTCTCCTCACCCAGATTCTGCCCAACTCCTCCTGACACACTGGCCCACTCCTCACCCAGAGAGTCTCCAAACCCTCCTGACACTCTGACCCTCTCCTCACCTAGAGTCTGTCCAACATCACCCGATACCTTGACCCTCTCCTCTCCCAGAGCCTGTCCAAATCCTCCTGACACCCTGACATTCTCCTCACACATTGTCTCTCCAGCTCCTCCTGACACTCTGACCCTCTCCTCACCCAGAGTTTCTCCAACTCCTCCCAACAATCTGACCCTCTCCTCAACCAGAGTCTCTCCTACTCATCCTGACACACTGACCCTCTCCTCTCCCAGAATCTGTCCAACTCCTACTGACACCCTGACCCTCCCGTCACCCAGAGTCTCTCCAACTCCTCCTGACACTCTGCCCCTCTCCTCCCCCAAAGTCTGACCAACTCCTACTGACACCCAGACCCTCTCCTCACCCAAAGTCGGACCAACTCCTACTGACACCCAGACCCTCTCCTCACCCAGAGTCTGTCCAACTCCTACTGATACACTGACCCTCTCCTCACCCAGAGTCTGTCCAACTCCTCCTGACACACTGACCCTCTCCTCACCCCGATTATCTCCAAATCCTCCGGACACTCTGATCCTCTCCTCACCCAGAGTTTCTCCAACTCCTCCCAACAATCTGACCCTCTCCTCAAACAGAGAAACTCCATTTCCTCCTGACACTCTGACCCTCTCCTCACCCAGAGTCTTTCCAACTTCACCACACACCCTAGTCCTCTGCTCACCCGGAGTCTCTCCTACTCATCCTGACACACTGACCCTCTCCTCACGCAGAGTCTGTCCAACTCCACCTGACGTACTTACAATCTCCTCAGCAAGAGGCTGTCCAAATCCTCCTGACGTCTGACCCTCTCCTCACCTAGGGTCTGTCCAAGTTCACCCGACACCTCGACCCTCTCCTCTCCCAGAGCCTGTCCAGCTCCTCCTGACACCCTGACCCTCTCCTCTCCCAGAGTCTCTCCAATTCCTCATTACACTCTGACCCTCTCCTCTCCCAGAGTCTGTCCAACTCCTCGTAAAACCCTGACACTCTACCAACCCAGAGATTCTCCAACTCCTCCCAACACTCTGACCCTCTACTCACCCAGAATCTGTCCAACTCCTACTGACACCCTGATCCTCTCCTCACCCAGAGTCTCTCCAACACTTCCTGATACTCTGACCCTCTCCTCACTCAAAGTCTGACCAACTCCTACTGACACCCTGACCCTCTCCTCACCAAGAGACTGTCCAACTCCTCCTGACACTCTGACCCTCTCCTCAACCTGAGTCTCTCAAATTCCTCCTGGCACCCTGACCCTCTCCTCACCCAAAATCTCCCCAACTTTTCCTGACAACCTGACCCTTTCCTCACCCAGAATCAGTCCAAAATCTCCCGACACTCTGACCCTCTCCTCACCCAGAGTCTCTCCAACTCCTCCTGACACACTGACCCTCTCCTCACCCAGAGTCTGTCCAACTCCTCCTGACACACTGACACTCTCCTCACGCACAGTGTCTCCAAATCCTCCCGACACTCTGACCCTCTCCTCACGCAGAGATTCTTCTACTCCTCCCGACATCCTGAACCTCTCCTCCCCCAGATTCACTCCATCTCCTCATGACACTTTGACCCTCTCCTCACCCAGAATCATCAACTTCTCCTGACACTCTACACCACTGCTATACCGGTGTCTCTCCAACTCCTCCTGACACTCTGACCCTCTCCTCACCCAGAGTCTCTCCAACTCCTCCTGATACTCTGACACTCTCCTCACCCAGAGTCTGTCCAACTCCTCCTGACACTCTGACCCTCTCCTCACCCAGAGTATCTCCAAATCCTCCTGATACTTAGACCCTCTCCTCACCTGGAGTTTGTCCAACGTCACCCCACACCTTGACCCTCTCCTCTCCCACAGCCTGTCAAACTCCTCCTGAAACCCTGACCCTCTCCTCACTCAGAGTCTCTCCAACTCCTCCTGACAACTTGACACTCTCCGCACCCAGAGTCTGTCCAACATCTCCGGACACTCTGACCCTCTCCTCACACAGAGTCTTTCCATCTCCTCCTGTCACTCTGACCATCTCCTCACCCACAGACTCTCCATCTCCTCCTGACACACTAACCCTCTCCTCACCCAGATTCTGTCCAACTCCTCCTGACACACTGGTCCACTCCTCACCCAGAGAGTCTCCAAACCCTCCTGACACTCTGACCCTCTCCTCACCTAGAGTCTGTCCAACATCACCCGATACCTTGACCCTCTCCTCTCCCAGAGCCTGTCCAACCCCTCCTGACACCCTGACATTCTCCTCACACATTGTCTCTCCAGCTCCTCCTGACACTCTGATCCGCTCCTCACCCAGAGTCTGTCCAACTCCTCCTGACACACTGACCCTCTGCTCACCCAGAGTGTCTCCAAATCCTACTGGCACTCTGAGCGTCTCCTCGCCTGGAGTCTGTCCAAATTCACCGGACACCTTGACCCACTCATCTCCTAGAACCTGTTCAACTCTTCCTGACACCCTGACCCTCTCCTCACCCAGAGTCTCTCCAACTCCTCCTGACACTCTGACCCACTCCTCATCCGGAGTCTCTCCAACTCCTCCTGACGTCCTGATCCTCTCCTCACCCAGAGTTTCTCCAACTCATGCCGACACCCTGACCCTCTACTCACCCAGAGATTCTCCAACTCCACCTGACACCCTGACATTCTCTTCACCTAGAGCCTGTTCAACTCCTCCTGACACCCTGACTCTCTCCTCATCCAGAGTATCTCCAACTCCTCCTGACACTCTGACCCTCTCCTCACCTTGCTTGTGTCCAACTTCACCAGATACGCTGACCCTTTCCTCACCCAGAGCCTGTCCATCTGTTCCTGACACCCTGACCATCTCCTCACCCAGAGTCTCTCCAACTCCTCCTGATACTCTGACACTCTCCTCACCCAGAGTCTGTCCAACTCCTCCTGACACTCTGACCCTCTCCTCAACCAGATTCTCTCCAACTCCTCCTGATACTCTGACACTCTCCTCACCCAGAGTCTGTCCAACTCCTCCTGACACTCTGACCCTCTCCTCACCCAGAGTATCTCCAAATCCTCCTGACACTTAGACCCTCTCCTCACCTGGAGTTTGTCCAACTTCACCCCACACCTTGACCCTCTCCTCTCCCACAGCCTGTCAAACTCCTCCTGAAACCCTGACCCTCTCCTCACTCAGAGTCTCTCCAACTCCTCCTGACAACTTGACACTCTCCGCACCCAGAGTCTGTCCAACATCTCCGGACACTCTGACCCTCTCATCACCCAGAGTCTCTCCAACTCCTCCTGACACTCTGACCCTCTCCTCACCCAGAGTCTTTCCATCTCCTCCTGTCACTCTGACCATCTCCTCACCCACAGACTCTCCATCTCCTCCTGACACACTAACCGTCTCCTCACCCAAATTCTGTCCAACTCCTCCTGACACACTGGCCCACTCCTCACCCAGAGAGTCTCCAAACCCTCCTGACACTCTGACCCTCTCCTCACCTAGAGTCTGTCCAACATCTCCCGATACCTTGACCCTCTCCTCTCCCAGAGCCTGTCCAACTTCTCCTGACACCCTGACCATCTCCTCACCCAGAGTCCCTCCAACTTCTCTTGACAAGTTGAGACTCTCCTCACCCAGAGTCACTACAACTCCTCCTGACACTCTGACACTCTCCTCACCTAGAGTCTGTTGAACTTCTCCCGACACCCTGACACTCTCCTCAACCATAGACTTTCCAATTCCTCCTGATGCTCTGACCCTCTCCTCACCTAGAGTCTTTCCAACTCCTCCTGGTACTCTGAAACTCTCCTCACCCAGAGTCTGACTAACTCCTCCTGACACTATGATCCTCTCCTCACCCAGTGTCTATCCAACTTCTCCCAACAAACTGACCCTCTTCTCACCCAGAGTCTATCCATCTCCTCCCGACACCCTGACCCTCTGCTTAACCAGAGTCTCTCCATCTCCTCCTGACACTCTGACCCTCTTCTCTCCCAGAGTCTGACCATCTCCTCCTAACATCATGAACCTCTGCTCCCCCAGATTCTCTCCATCTCCTCCTGACACTCTGACCCTTTCCTAACCCAGAGGTTCTCCAACACCTCCCAACACTCTGACCCCCCCCTCACCCAGAGTCTCTCCATCTCCTCCTGACACTTTGACCCTCTACTCACCCAGAATCTGTCCAACTTCTCCTGACACCCTACACCTCTGCACACCCGGTGTCTCTCCAACTCCTCCTGACACTCTGACTCTCTCCTCACCCATAGTCTCACAAAGTCCTACTGACACTCTGAACATCTCCTCACCCAGAGTCTCTCCAACTCCTCCTGACACTCTGAGCCTCTCCTCACCCAAAGACTGTCCAACTCCTGCTGACACTCTGACCCTCTCCTCACCCAGATTCTGTCCAACTCCTCCTTACAAACAGACCCTCTTCTCACCCAGAGTATCTCCAAATCCTCCTGACACTTAGACCCTCTCCTCACCTAGAGTCTGTCCAACTTCACCCCACACCTTGACCCTCTCCTATCCCAGAGCCTGTGCAACTCCTCCTGAAACCCTGTCCCTCTCCTCACTCAGAGTCTCTCCAACTCCTCCTGACAGCCTGACACTCTCCTCACCCAGAGTCTGTCCAACATCTCCGGACACTCTGACCCTCTCCTCACCCAGAGTTCTCCAACTCCTCCTGACACTCTGACCCTCCCCTCACCCAGAGTCTTTCCATCTCCTCCTGACACTCTGACCATCTCCTCATCCAGAGACTCTCCATCTCCTCCTGAAACACTAACCCTCTCCTCACCCAGAGTCTGTCCAACTCCTCCTGACACACTGACACTCTCCTCACGCTCAGTGTCTCCAAATCCTCATTACACTCTGACCCTCTCCTCACGCAGAGATTCTTCTACTCCTCCCGACATCCTGAACCTCTCCTCCCCCAGATTCTCTCCACCTCTCGTGACACTTTGACCCTCTCCTCACCCAGAATCTCCAACTTCTCCTGACAATCTACACCACTGCTATACCAGTGTCTCTCCAACTCCTCCTGACAATCTGACCCTCTCCTCACCCAGAGTCTCTCCAACTCCTCCTGATACTCTGACACTCTCCTCACCCAGAGTCTGTCCAACTCCTCCTGACACTCTGACCCTCTCCTCAACCTGAGTCTCTCAAATTCCTCCTGGCACTCTGACCCTCTCCTCACCCAAAATCTCCCCAACTTTTCCTGACAACCTGACCCTTTCCTCACCCAGAATCAGTCCAAAATCTCCCGACACTCTGACCCTCTCCTCACCCAGCGTCTCTCCAACTCCTCCTGACACACTGACCCTCTCCTCACCCAGAGTCTGTCCAACTCCTCCTGACAACCTGACACTCTCCTCACGCACAGTGTCTCCAAATCCTCCCGACACTCTGACCCTCTCCTCACGCAGAGATTCTTCTACTCCTCCCGACATCCTGAACCTCTCCTCCCCCAGATTCTCTCCATCTCCTCATGACACTTTGACCCTCTCCTCACCCAGAATCATCAACTTCTCCTGACACTCTACACCACTGCTATACCGGTGTCTCTCCAACTCCTCCTGACACTCTGACCCTCTCCTCACCCAGAGTCTCTCCAACTCCTCCTGATACTCTGACACTCTCCTCACCCAGAGTCTGTCCAACTCCTCCTGACACTCTGACCCTCTCCTCACCCAGAGTATCTCCAAATCCTCCTGACACTTAGACCCTCTCCTCACCTGGAGTTTGTCCAACTTCACCCCACACCTTGACCCTCTCCTCTCCCACAGCCTGTCAAACTCCTCCTGAAACCCTGACCCTCTCCTCACTCAGAGTCTATCCAACTCCTCCTGACAACTTGACACTCTCCGCACCCAGAGTCTGTCCAACATCTCCGGACACTCTCACCCTCTCCTCACACAGAGTCTTTCCATCTCCTCCTGTCACTCTGACCATCTCCTCACCCACAGACTCTCCATCTCCTCCTGACACACTAACCCTCTCCTCACCCAGATTCTGCCCAACTCCTCCTGACACACTGGCCCACTCCTCACCCAGAGAGTCTCCAAACCCTCCTGACACTCTGACCCTCTCCTCACCTAGAGTCTGTCCAACATCACCCGATACCTTGACCCTCTCCTCTCCCAGAGCCTGTCCAAATCCTCCTGACACCCTGACATTCTCCTCACACATTGTCTCTCCAGCTCCTCCTGACACTCTGACCCTCTCCTCACCCAGAGTTTCTCCAACTCCTCCCAGCAATCTGACCCTCTCCTCAACCAGAGTCTCTCCTACTCATCCTGACACACTGACCCTCTCCTCTCCCAGAATCTGTCCAACTCCTACTGACACCCTGACCCTCCCGTCACCCAGAGTCTCTCCAACTCCTCCTGACACTCTGCCCCTCTCCTCCCCCAAAGTCTGACCAACTCCTACTGAAACCCAGACCCTCTCCTCACCCAAAGTCGGACCAACTCCTACTGACACCCAGACCCTCTCCTCACCCAGAGTCTGTCCAACTCCTACTGATACACTGACCCTCTCCTCACCCAGAGTCTGTCCAACTCCTCCTGACACACTGACCCTCTCCTCACCCCGATTATCTCCAAATCCTCCGGACACTCTGATCCTCTCCTCACCCAGAGTTTCTCCAACTCCTCCCAACAATCTGACCCTCTCCTCAAACAGAGAAACTCCATTTCCTCCTGACACTCTGACCCTCTCCTCACCCAGAGTCTTTCCAACTTCACCACACACCCTAGTCCTCTGCTCACCCGGAGTCTCTCCTACTCATCCTGACACACTGACCCTCTCCTCACGCAGAGTCTGTCCAACTCCACCTGACGTACTTACAATCTCCTCAGCAAGAGGCTCTCCAAATCCTCCTGACGTCTGACCCTCTCCTCACCTAGGGTCTGTCCAAGTTCACCCGACACCTCGACCCTCTCCTCTCCCAGAGCCTGTCCAGCTCCTCCTGACACCCTGACCCTCTCCTCTCCCAGAGTCTCTCCAATTCCTCATTACACTCTGACCCTCTCCTCTCCCAGAGTCTGTCCAACTCCTCGTAAAACCCTGACACTCTACCAACCCAGAGATTCTCCAACTCCTCCCAACACTCTGACCCTCTACTCACCCAGAATCTGTCCAACTCCTACTGACACCCTGACCCTCTCCTCACCCAGAGTCTCTCCAACACTTCCTGATACTCTGACCCTCTCCTCACTCAAAGTCTGACCAACTCCTACTGACACCCTGACCCTCTCCTCACCAAGAGACTGTCCAACTCCTCCTGACACTCTGACCCTCTCCTCAACCTGAGTCTCTCAAATTCCTCCTGGCACCCTGACCCTCTCCTCACCCAAAATCTCCCCAACTTTTCCTGACAACCTGACCCTTTCCTCACCCAGAATCAGTCCAAAATCTCCCGACACTCTGACCCTCTCCTCACCCAGAGTCTCTCCAACTCCTCCTGACACACTGACCCTCTCCTCACCCAGAGTCTGTCCAACTCCTCCTGACACACTGACACTCTCCTCACGCACAGTGTCTCCAAATCCTCCCGACACTCTGACCCTCTCCTCACGCAGAGATTCTTCTACTCCTCCCGACATCCTGAACCTCTCCTCCCCCAGATTCACTCCATCTCCTCATGACACTTTGACCCTCTCCTCACCCAGAATCATCAACTTCTCCTGACACTCTACACCACTGCTATACCGGTGTCTCTCCAACTCCTCCTGACACTCTGACCCTCTCCTCACCCAGAGTCTCTCCAACTCCTCCTGATACTCTGACACTCTCCTCACCCAGAGTCTGTCCAACTCCTCCTGACACTCTGACCCTCTCCTCACCCAGAGTATCTCCAAATCCTCCTGATACTTAGACCCTCTCCTCACCTGGAGTTTGTCCAACTTCACCCCACACCTTGACCCTCTCCTCTCCCACAGCCTGTCAAACTCCTCCTGAAACCCTGACCCTCTCCTCACTCAGAGTCTCTCCAACTCCTCCTGACAACTTGACACTCTCCGCACCCAGAGTCTGTCCAACATCTCCGGACACTCTGACCCTCTCCTCACACAGAGTCTTTCCATCTCCTCCTGTCACTCTGACCATCTCCTCACCCACAGACTCTCCATCTCCTCCTGACACACTAACCCTCTCCTCACCCAGATTCTGTCCAACTCCTCCTGACACACTGGCCCACTCCTCACCCAGAGAGTCTCCAAACCCTCCTGACACTCTGACCCTCTCCTCACCTAGAGTCTGTCCAACATCACCCGATACCTTGACCCTCTCCTCTCCCAGAGCCTGTCCAACCCCTCCTGACACCCTGACATTCTCCTCACACATTGTCTCTCCAGCTCCTCCTGACACTCTGATCCGCTCCTCACCCAGAGTCTGTCCAACTCCTCCTGACACACTGACCCTCTGCTCACCCAGAGTGTCTCCAAATCCTACTGGCACTCTGAGCCTCTCCTCGCCTGGAGTCTGTCCAAATTCACCGGACACCTTGACCCACTCATCTCCTAGAACCTGTTCAACTCTTCCTGACACCCTGACCCTCTCCTCACCCAGAGTCTCTCCAACTCCTCCTGACACTCTGACCCACTCCTCATCCGGAGTCTCTCCAACTCCTCCTGACGTCCTGATCCTCTCCTCACCCAGAGTTTCTCCAACTCATGCCGACACCCTGACCCTCTACTCACCCAGAGATTCTCCAACTCCACCTGACACCCTGACATTCTCTTCACCTAGAGCCTGTACAACTCCTCCTGACACCCTGACTCTCTCCTCACCCAGAGTATCTCCAACTCCTCCTGACACTCTGACCCTCTCCTCACCTTGCTTGTGTCCAACTTCACCAGATACGCTGACCCTCTCCTCACCCAGAGCCTGTCCAACTGTTCCTGACACCCTGACCATCTCCTCACCCAGAGTCTCTCCAACTCCTCCTGATACTCTGACACTCTCCTCACCCAGAGTCTGTCCAACTCCTCCTGACACTCTGACCCTCTCCTCACCCAGAGTATCTCCAAATCCTCCTGACACTTAGACCCTCTCCTCACCTGGAGTTTGTCCAACTTCACCCCACACCTTGACCCTCTCCTCTCCCACAGCCTGTCAAACTCCTCCTGAAACCCTGACCCTCTCCTCACTCAGAGTCTCTCCAACTCCTCCTGACAACTTGACACTCTCTGCACCCAGAGTCTGCCCAACATCTCCGGACACTCTGACCCTCTCCTCACACAGAGTCTTTCCATCTCCTCCTGTCACTCTGACCATCTCCTCACCCACAGACTCTCCATCTCCTCCTGACACACTAACCCTCTCCTCACCCAGATTCTGTCCAACTCCTCCTGACACACTGGCCCACTCCTCACCCAGAGAGTCTCCAAACCCTCCTGATACTCTGACCCTCTCCTCACCTAGAGTCTGTCCAACATCACCCGATACCTTGACCCTCTCCTCTCCCATTGCCTGTCCAACTTCTCCTGACACCCTGACCATCTCCTCACCCAGAGTCCCTCCAACTTCTCTTGACAAGTTGAGACTCTCCTCACCCAGAGTCACTACAACTCCTCCTGACACTCTGACCCTCTCCTCACCTAGAGTCTGTTGAACTTCTCCCGACACCCTGACACTCTCCTCAACCGTAGACTTTCCAATTCCTCCTGATGCTCTGACCCTCTCCTCACCTAGAGTCTTTCCAACTCCTCCTGGTACTCTGAAACTCTCCTCACCCAGAGTCTGACTAACTCCTCCTGACACTATGACCCTCTCCTCACCCAGTGTCTATCCAACTTCTCCCAACAAACTGACCCTCTTCTCACCCAGAGTCTATCCATCTCCTCCCGACACCCTGACCCTCTGCTTAACCAGAGTCTCTCCATCTCTTCCTGACACTCTGAACCTCTTCTCTCCCAGAGTCTGACCAACTCCTCCTAACATCATGAACCTCTGCTCCCCCAGATTCTCTCCATCTCCTCCTGACACTCTGACCCTTTCCTAACCCAGAGGTTCTCCAACACCTCCCAACACTCTGACCCCCTCCTCACCCAGAGTCTCTGCATCTCCTCCTGACACTTTGACCCTCTACTCACCCAGAATCTGTCCAACTTCTCCTGACACCCTACACCTCTGCACACCCGGTGTCTCTCCAACTCCTCCTGACACTCTGACTCTCTCCTCACCCATAGTCTCACAAAGTCCTACTGACACTCTGAACATCTCCTCACCCAGAGTCTCTCCAACTCCTCCTGACACTCTGAGCCTCTCCTCACCCAAAGACTGTCCAACTCCTGCTGACACTCTGACCCTCTCCTCACCCAGATTCTGTCCAACTCCTCCTTACAAACAGACGCTCTTCTCACCCAGAGTATCTCCAAATCCTCCTGACACTTAGACCCTCTCCTCACCTAGAGTCTGTCCAACTTCACCCCACACCTTGACCCTCTCCTATCCCAGAGCCTGTGCAACTCCTCCTGAAACCCTGTCCCTCTCCTCACTCAGAGTCTCTCCAACTCCTCCTGACAGCCTGACACTCTCCTCAACCAGAGACTCTCCATCTCCTCCTGACACTCTGATCCTCTCCTCACCCAGAGTCTGTCCAACTCCTCCTGACACACTGACCCTCTGCTCACCCAGAGTGTCTCCAAATCCTACTGGCACTCTGAGCCTCTCCTCGCCTGGAGTCTGTCCAAATTCACCGGACACCTTGACCCACTCATCTCCTAGAACCTGTTCAACTCTTCCTGACACCCTGACCCTCTCCTCACCCAGAGTCTCTCCAACTCCACCCGACACTCTGACCCTTTCCTCACCCAGAATCTCTCCAACTCCTCCTGACACTCTGACCCACTCCTCATCCGGAGTCTCTCCAACTCCTCCTGACGCCCTGATCCTCTCCTCACCCAGAGTTTCTCCAACTCATGCCGACACCCTGACCCTCTACTCACCCAGAGATTCTCCAACTCCACCTGACACCCTGACATTCTCTTCACCCAGAGCCTGTTCAACTCCTCCTGACACCCTGACTCTCTCCTCACCCAGAGTATCTCCAACTCCTCCTGACACTCTGACCCTCTCCTCACCTTGCTTGTGTCCAACTTCACCAGATACGCTGACCCTCTCCTCACCCAGAGCCTGTCCAACTGTTCCTGACACCCTGACCATCTCCTCACCCAGAGTCTCTCCAACTCCTCCTGATACTCTGACACTCTCCTCACCCAGAGTCTGTCCAACTCCTCCTGACACTCTGACCCTCTCCTTACCCAGAGTATCTCCAAATCCTCCTGACACTTAGACCCTCTCCTCACCTGGAGTTTGTCCAACTTCACCCCACACCTTGACCCTCTCCTCTCCCACAGCCTGTCAAACTCCTCCTGAAACCCTGACCCTCTCCTCACTCAGAGTCTCTCCAACTCCTCCTGACAACTTGACACTCTCCGCACCCAGAGTCTGCCCAACATCTCCGGACACTCTGACCCTCTCCTCACACAGAGTCTTTCCATCTCCTCCTGTCACTCTGACCATCTCCTCACCCACAGACTCTCCATCTCCTCCTGACACACTAACCCTCTCCTCACCCAAATTCTGTCCAACTCCTCCTGACACACTGGCCCACTCCTCACCCAGAGAGTCTCCAAACCCTCCTGACACTCTGACCCTCTCCTCACCTAGAGTCTGTCCAACATCACCCGATACCTTGACCCTCTCCTCTCCCAGAGCCTGTCCAACTTCTCCTGACACCCTGACCATGTCCTCACCCAGAGTCCCTCCAACTTCTCTTGACAAGTTGAGACTCTCCTCACCCAGAGTCACTACAACTCCTCCTGACACTCTGACCCTCTCCTCACCTAGAGTCTGTTGAACTTCTCCCGACACCCTGACACTCTCCTCAACCGTAGACTTTCCAATTCCTCCTGATGCTCTGACCCTCTCCTCACCTAGAGTCTTTCCAACTCCTCCTGGTACTCTGAAACTCTCCTCACCCAGAGTCTGACTAACTCCTCCTGACACTATGACCCTCTCCTCACCCAGTGTCTATCCAACTTCTCCCAACAAACTGACCCTCTTCTCACCCAGAGTCTATCCATCTCCTCCCGACACCCTGACCCTCTGCTTAACCAGAGTCTCTCCATCTCTTCCTGACACTCTGAACCTCTTCTCTCCCAGAGTCTGACCAACTCCTCCTAACATCATGAACCTCTGCTCCCCCAGATTCTCTCCATCTCCTCCTGACACTCTGACCCTTTCCTAACCCAGAGGTTCTCCAACACCTCCCAACACTCTGACCCCCTCCTCACCCAGAGTCTCTGCATCTCCTCCTGACACTTTGACCCTCTACTCACCCAGAATCTGTCCAACTTCTCCTGACACCCTACACCTCTGCACACCCGGTGTCTCTCCAACTCCTCCTGACACTCTGACTCTCTCCTCACCCATAGTCTCACAAAGTCCTACTGACACTCTGAACATCTCCTCACCCAGAGTCTCTCCAACTCCTCCTGACACTCTGAGCCTCTCCTCACCCAAAGACTGTCCAACTCCTGCTGACACTCTGACCCTCTCCTCACCCAGATTCTGTCCAACTCCTCCTTACAAACAGACCCTCTTCTCACCCAGAGTATCTCCAAATCCTCCTGACACTTAGACCCTCTCCTCACCTAGAGTCTGTCCAACTTCACCCCACACCTTGACCCTCTCCTATCCCAGAGCCTGTGCAACTCCTCCTGAAACCCTGTCCCTCTCCTCACTCAGAGTCTCTCCAACTCCTCCTGACAGCCTGACACTCTCCTCACCCAGAGTCTGTCCAACATCTCTGGACACTCTGACCCTCTCCTCACCCAGAGTTCTCCAACTCCTCCTGACACTCTGACCCTCCCCTCACCCAGAGTCTATCCATCTCCTCCTGTCACTCTGACCATCTCCTCACCCACAGACTCTCCATCTCCTCCTGACACACTAACCCTCTCCTCACCCAGATGCTGTCCAACTCCTCCTGACACACTGGCCCACTCCTCACCCAGAGAGTCTCCAAACCCTCCTGACACTCTGACCCTCTCCTCACCTAGAGTCTGTCCAACATCACCCGATACCTTGACCCTCTCCTCTCCCAGAGCCTGTCCAACTCCTCCTGACACCCTGACATTCTCCTCACACATTGTCTCTCCAGCTCCTCCTGACACTCTGACCCTCTCCTCACCCAGAGTTCCTCCAACTCCTCCCAACAATCTGACCCTCTCCTCAACCAGAGACTCTCCATCTCCTCCTGACACTCTGATCCTCTCCTCACCCAGAGTCTGTCCAACTCCTCCTGACACACTGACCCTCTGCTCACCCAGAGTGTCTCCAAATCCTACTGGCACTCTGAGCCTCTCCTCGCCTGGAGTCTGTCCAAATTCACCGGACTCCTTGACCCACTCATCTCCTAGAACCTGTTCAACTCTTCCTGACACCCTGACCCTCTCCTCACCCAGAGTCTCTCCAACTCCACCCGACACTCTGACCCTCTCCTCACCCAGAATCTCTCCAACTCCTCCTGACACTCTGACCCACTCCTCATCCGGAGTCTCTCCAACTCCTCCTGACGCCGTGATCCTCTCCTCACCCAGAGTTTCTCCAACTCATGCCGACACCCTGACCCTCTACTCACCCAGAGATTCTCCAACTCCACCTGACACCCTGACATTCTCTTCACCCAGAGCCTGTTCAACTCCTCCTGACACCCTGACTCTCTCCTCACCCAGAGTATCTCCAACTCCTCCTGACACTCTGACCCTCTCCTCACCTTGCTTATGTCCAACTTCACCAGATACGCTGACCCTCTCCTCACCCAGAGCCTGTCCAACTGTTCCTGACACCCTGACCATCTCCTCACCCAGAGTCTCTCCAACTCCTCCTGATACTCTGACACTCTCCTCACCCAGAGTCTGTCCAACTCCTCCTGACACTCTGACCCTCTCCTTACCCAGAGTATCTCCAAATCCTCCTGACACTTAGACCCTCTCCTCACCTGGAGTTTGTCCAACTTCACCCCACACCTTGACCCTCTCCTCTCCCACAGCCTGTCAAACTCCTCCTGAAACCCTGACCCTCTCCTCACTCAGAGTCTCTCCAACTCCTCCTGACAACTTGACACTCTCCGCACCCAGAGTCTGCCCAACATCTCCGGACACTCTGACCCTCTCCTCACACAGAGTCTTTCCATCTCCTCCTGTCACTCTGACCATCTCCTCACCCACAGACTCTCCATCTCCTCCTGACACACTAACCCTCTCCTCACCCAAATTCTGTCCAACTCCTCCTGACACACTGGCCCACTCCTCACCCAGAGAGTCTCCAAACCCTCCTGACACTCTGACCCTCTCCTCACCTAGAATCTGTCCAACATCACCCGATACCTTGACCCTCTCCTCTCCCAGAGCCTGTCCAACTTCTCCTGACACCCTGACCATCTCCTCACCCAGAGTCCCTCCAACTTCTCTTGACAAGTTGAGACTCTCCTCACCCAGAGTCACTACAACTCCTCCTGACACTCTGACCCTCTCCTCACCTAGAGTCTGTTGAACTTCTCCCGACACCCTGACACTCTCCTCAACCGTAGACTTTCCAATTCCTCCTGATGCTCTGACCCTCTCCTCACCTAGAGTCTTTCCAACTCCTCCTGGTACTCTGAAACTCTCCTCACCCAGAGTCTGACTAACTCCTCCTGACACTATGACCCTCTCCTCACCCAGTGTCTATCCAACTTCTCCCAACAAACTGACCCCCTCCTCACCCAGAGTCTCTGCATCTCCTCCTGACACTTTGACCCTCTACTCACCCAGAATCTGTCCAACTTCTCCTGACACCCTACAACTCTGCACACCCGGTGTCTCTCCAACTCCTCCTGACACTCTGACTCTCTCCTCACCCATAGTCTCACAAAGTCCTACTGACACTCTGAACATCTCCTCACCCAGAGTCTCTCCAACTCCTCCTGACACTCTGACCCTCTCCTCACCCAAAGACTGTCCAACTCCTGCTGACACTCTGACCCTCTCCTCACCCAGATTCTGTCCAACTCCTCCTTACAAACAGACCCTCTTCTCACCCAGAGTATCTCCAAATCCTCCTGACACTTAGACCCTCTCCTCACCTAGAGTCTGTCCAACTTCACCCCACACCTTGACCCTCTCCTATCCCAGAGCCTGTGCAACTCCTCCTGAAACCCTGTCCCTCTCCTCACTCAGAGTCTCTCCAACTCCTCCTGACAGCCTGACACTCTCCTCACCCAGAGTCTGTCCAACATCTCTGGACACTCTGACCCTCTCCTCACCCAGAGTTCTCCAACTCCTCCTGACACTCTGACCCTCCCCTCACCCAGAGTCTTTCCATCTCCTCCTGTCACTCTGACCATCTCCTCACCCACAGACTCTCCATCTCCTCCTGACACACTAACCCTCTCCTCACCCAGATTCTGTCCAACTCCTCCTGACACACTGGCCCACTCCTCACCCAGAGAGTCTCCAAACCCTCCTGACACTCTGACCCTCTCCTCACCTAAAGTCTGTCCAACATCACCCGATACCTTGACCCTCTCCTCTCCCAGAGCCTGTCCAACTCCTCCTGACACCCTGACATTCTCCTCACACATTGTCTCTCCAGCTCCTCCTGACACTCTGACCCTCTCCTCACCCAGAGTTCCTCCAACTCCTCCCAACAATCTGACCCTCTCCTCAACCAGAGACTCTCCATCTCCTCCTGACACTCTGATCCTCTCCTCACCCAGAGTCTGTCCAACTCCTCCTGACACACTGACCCTCTGCTCACCCAGAGTGTCTCCAAATCCTACTGGAACTCTGAGCCTCTCCTCGCCTGGAGTCTGTCCAAATTCACCGGACTCCTTGACCCACTCATCTCCTAGAACCTGTTCAACTCTTCCTGACACCCTGACCCTCTCCTCACCCAGAGTCTCTCCAACTCCACCCGACACTCTGACCCTCTCCTCACCCAGAGTCCCTCCAACTTCTCTTGACAAGTTGAGACTCTCCTCACCCAGAGTCACTACAACTCCTCCTGACACTCTGACCCTCTCCTCACCTAGAGTCTGTTGAACTTCTCCCGACACCCTGACACTCTCCTCAACCGTAGACTTTCCAATTCCTCCTGATGCTCTGACTCTCTCCTCACCTAGAGTCTTTCCAACTCCTCCTGGTACTCTGAAACTCTCCTCACCCAGAGTCTGACTAACTCCTCCTGACACTATGACCCTCTCCTCACCCAGTGTCTATCCAACTTCTCCCAACAAACTGACCCTCTTCTCACCCAGAGTCTATCCATCTCCTCCCGACACCCTGACCCTCTGCTTAACCAGAGTCTCTCCATCTCCTCCTGACACTCTGACCCTCTTCTCTCCCAGAGTCTGACCAACTCCTCCTAACATCATGAACCTCTGCTCCCCCAGATTCTCTCCATCTCCTCCTGACACTCTGACCCTTTCCTAACCCAGAGGTTCTCCAACACCTCCCAACACTCTGACCCCCTCCTCACCCAGAGTCTCTGCATCTCCTCCTGACACTTTGACCCTCTACTCACCCAGAATCTGTCCAACTTCTCCTGACACCCTACACCTCTGCACACCCGGTGTCTCTCCAACTCCTCCTGACACTCTGACTCTCTCCTCACCCATAGTCTCACAAAGTCCTACTGACACTCTGAACATCTCCTCACCCAGAGTCTCTCCAACTCCTCCTGACACTCTGAGCCTCTCCTCACCCAAAGACTGTCCAACTCCTGCTGACACTCTGACCCTCTCCTCACCCAGATTCTGTCCAACTCCTCCTTACAAACAGACCCTCTTCTCACCCAGAGTATCTCCAAATCCTCCTGACACTTAGACCCTCTCCTCACCTAGAGTCTGTCCAACTTCACCCCACACCTTGACCCTCTCCTATCCCAGAGCCTGTGCAACTCCTCCTGAAACCCTGTCCCTCTCCTCACTCAGAGTCTCTCCAACTCCTCCTGACAGCCTGACACTCTCCTCACCCAGAGTCTGTCCAACATCTCCGGACACTCTGACCCTCTCCTCACCCAGAGTTCTCCAACTCCTCCTGACACTCTGACCCTCCCCTCACCCAGAGTCTTTCCATCTCCTCCTGTCACTCTGACCATCTCCTCACCCACAGACTCTCCATCTCCTCCTGACACACTAACCCTCTCCTCACCCAGATTCTGTCCAACTCCTCCTGACACACTGGCCCACTCCTCACCCAGAGAGACTCCAAACCCTCCTGACACTCTGACCCTCTCCTCACCTAGAGTCTGTCCAACATCACCCGATACCTTGACCCTCTCCTCTCCCAGAGCCTGTCCAACTCCTCCTGACACCCTGACATTCTCCTCACACATTGTCTCTCCAGCTCCTCCTGACACTCTGACCCTCTCCTCACCCAGAGTTTCTCCAACTCCTCCCAACAATCTGACCCTCTCCTCAACCAGAGACTCTCCATCTCCTCCTGACACTCTGATCCTCTCCTCACCCAGAGTCTGTCCAACTCCTCCTGACACACTGACCCTCTGCTCACCCAGAGTGTCTCCAAATCCTACTGGCAATCTGAGCCTCTCCTCGCCTGGAGTCTGTCCAAATTCACCGGACACCTTGACCCACTCATCTCCTAGAACCTGTTCAACTCTTCCTGACACCCTGACCCTCGCCTCACCCAGAGTCTCTCCAACTCCACCCGACACTCTGACCCTCTCCTCACCCAGAATCTCTCCAACTCCTCCTGACACTCTGACCCACTCCTCATCCGGAGTCTCTCCAACTCCTCCTGACGCCCTGATCCTCTCCTCACCCAGAGTTTCTCCAACTCATGCCGACACCCTGACCCTCTACTCACCCAGAGATTCTCCAACTCCACCTGACACCCTGATATTCTCTTCACCCAGAGCCTGTTCAACTCCTCCTGACACCCTGACCCTCTCCTCACCCAGAGTATCTCCAACTCCTCCTGACACTCTGACCCTCTCCTCACCTTGCTTGTGTCCAACTTCACCAGATACGCTGACCCTCTCCTCACCCAGAGCCTGTCCAACTGTTCCTGACACCCTGACCATCTCCTCACCCAGAGTCTCTCCAACTCCTCCTGATACTCTGACACTCTCCTCACCCAGAGTCTGTCCAACTCCTCCTGACACTCTGACCCTCTCCTCACCCAGAGTATCTCCAAATCCTCCTGACACTTAGACCCTCTCCTCACCTGGAGTTTGTCCAACTTCACCCCACACCTTGACCCTCTCCTCTCCCACAGCCTGTCAAACTCCTCCTGAAACCCTGACCCTCTCCTCACTCAGAGTCTCTCCAACTCCTCCTGACAACTTGACACTCTCCGCACCCAGAGTCTGCCCAACATCTCCGGACACTCTGACCCTCTCCTCACACAGAGTCTTTCCATCTCCTCCTGTCACTCTGACCATCTCCTCACCCACAGACTCTCCATCTCCTCCTGACACACTAACCCTCTCCTCACCCAAATTCTGTCCAACTCCTCCTGACACACTGGCCCACTCCTCACCCAGAGAGTCTCCAAACCCTCCTGACACTCTGACCCTCTCCTCACCTAGAGTCTGTCCAACATCACCCGATACCTTGACCCTCTCCTCTCCCAGAGCCTGTCCAACTTCTCCTGACACCCTGACCATCTCCTCACCCAGAGTCCCTCCAACTTCTCTTGACAAGTTGAGACTCTCCTCACCCAGAGTCACTACAACTCCTCCTGACACTCTGACCCTCTCCTCACCTAGAGTCTGTTGAACTTCTCCCGACACCCTGACACTCTCCTCAACCGTAGACTTTCCAATTCCTCCTGATGCTCTGACCCTCTCCTCACCTAGAGTCTTTCCAACTCCTCCTGGTACTCTGAAACTCTCCTCACCCAGAGTCTGACTAACTCCTCCTGACACTATGACCTTCTCCTCACCCAGTGTCTATCCAACTTCTCCCAACAAACTGACCCTCTTCTCACCCAGAGTCTATCCATCTCCTCCCGACACCCTGACCCTCTGCTTAACCAGAGTCTCTCCATCTCTTCCTGACACTCTGACCCTCTTCTCTCCCAGAGTCTGACCAACTCCTCCTAACATCATGAACCTCTGCTCCCCCAGATTCTCTCCATCTCCTCCTGACACTCTGACCCTTTCCTAACCCAGAGGTTCTCCAACACCTCCCAACACTCTGACCCCCTCCTCACCCAGAGTCTCTGCATCTCCTCCTGACACTTTGACCCTCTACTCACCCAGAATCTGTCCAACTTCTCCTGACACCCTACACCTCTGCACACCCGGTGTCTCTCCAACTCCTCCTGACACTCTGACTCTCTCCTCACCCATAGTCTCACAAAGTCCTACTGACACTCTGAACATCTCCTCACCCAGAGTCTCTCCAACTCCTCCTGACACTCTGAGCCTCTCCTCACCCAAAGACTGTCCAACTCCTGCTGACACTCTGACCCTCTCCTCACCCAGATTCTGTCCAACTCCTCCTTACAAACAGACCCTCTTCTCACCCAGAGTATCTCCAAATCCTCCTGACACTTAGACCCTCTCCTCACCTAGAGTCTGTCCAACTTCACCCCACACCTTGACCCTCTCCTATCCCAGAGCCTGTGCAACTCCTCCTGAAACCCTGTCCCTCTCCTCACTCAGAGTCTCTCCAACTCCTCCTGACAGCCTGACACTCTCCTCACCCAGAGTCTGTCCAACATCTCTGGACACTCTGACCCTCTCCTCACCCAGAGTTCTCCAACTCCTCCTGACACTCTGACCCTCCCCTCACCCAGAGTCTTTCCATCTCCTCCTGACACTCTGACCATCTCCTCATCCAGAGACTCTCCATCTCCTCCTGAAACACTAACCCTCTCCTCACCCAGAGTCTGTCCAACTCCTCCTGACACAATAGCACACTCCTCAGCCAGAGAGTCTCCAAACCCTCCTGACACACTGACCCTCTCCTCACCTTGAGTATGTCCAACATCACCCTATACCTTGACCCTCTTCTCTCCCAGAGCCTGACCAACTCCTCCTGACACCCTGACCCTGTCCACACCCATTGTCTCTCCAACTCCTCCTGACACCCTGACCCTCTCCTCACCCAGAGTTTCTCCAACTCCTCCCAACAATCTGATCCTCTCCTCAACCAGAGTCTCTCCATCTCCTCCTGACACTCTGACCCTCTCCTCATCCTGAGTCTCTCCAACTCCTCCTAACAACCTGACCCTCTCCTCACCCAGAGTTTCTCCAACTCAGGCCGACAACCTGACCCTCTACTCAGCCAGAGATTCTCCAACTCCACCTGACACCCTGACATTCTCTTCACTAGGAACCTGTCCAACTCCTCCTGACACCCTGACCTTCTCCTCACCCAGAGTATCTCCAACTCCTCCTGACATTCTGACCCTCTCCTCACCTAGCTTCTGTCCAACTTCGCCAGACACGCTGAACCTCTCCTCACCCAGAGCCTGTCCAACTGTTCCTGACACCCTGACCATCTCCTCACCCAGAGTCTCTCCAACTTCTCTTGACAAGTTGAGACTCTCCTCACCCAGAGTCACTACAACTCCTCCTGACACTCTGACCCTCTCCTCACCTACAGTCTGTCCAACTTCTCCCGACACCCTGACCCTCTCCTCAACCGGAGACTGTCGAACTCCTCCTGATGCTCTGACCCTCTCCTCACCCAGAGTCTGACTAACTCCTCCTGACACTCTGACCCTCTCCTCACCTACAGTCTGTCCAACTTCTCCCGACACCCTGACCCTCTCCTCAACCGGAGACTGTCGAACTCCTCCTGACACTATGACCGTCTCCTCACCCAGAGTCTGTCCAACTTCTCCCAACAAACTGACCCTCTCCTCACCCAGAGTCTCTCCATCTCCTCCTGACACTCTGCCCTCTTCTCTCCCAGAGTCTGACCAACTCCACCTAACATCATGAACCTCTGCTCCCCCAGATTCTCTCCATCTCCTCCTGACACTTTGACCCTTGCCTCACGCAGTATCTGTCCAACTTCTCCTGACACTCCACACCTCTGCTCACCCGGTGTCTCTCCAACTCCTCCTGACAAACTTAGCCTCTCGTCACCCAAAGTCTGTCCAACTCCTGCTGACACTCTGACCCTCTCCTCACCCAGATTCTGTCCAAATCCTCCTTACAAACAGACCCTCTTCTCACCCAGAGTATCTCCAAATCCTCCTGACACTTAGACCCTCTCCTCACCGAGAGTCTGTCCAACTTCACCCCACACCTTGACCCTCTCCTATCCCAGAGCCTGTCCAACTCCTCCTGAAACCCTGACCCTCTCCTCACTTAAAGTCTCTCCAACTCCTCCTGACAGCCTGACACCCTACTCACCCAGAGTCTGTCCAACATCTCCGGACACTCTGACCCTCTCCTCACCCAGAGTCTGTCCAACTTCTCCTGACACCCTACCCCTCTGCTCACCCGCAGTCTCTCCATCTCCTCCTGACATACTGACCCACTCCTCACCCAGAGTTTCTCCAAATCCTCCCAACAATCTGACCCTCTCCTCATCCAGAGTCTCTCCATCTCCTCCTCAAACTCTGACCCTCTCCTCACCCAGAGTCTGTCCAACTTCTCCTGACAACCTAGCCCTCTGCTCACACGGAGACTCTCCTACTCATCCTGACACACTGACCCTCTCCTCACCCATAGTCTGTCCAACTCCTCCTGACACACTTACACTCTCCTCAGCAAGAGGGTCTCCAAATCCACCTGACATCTTACCCTCTCCTCACCAAGAGTCTGTCCAACTTGACCCGACACCTTGACCCTCTCCTCTCCCAGAGCCTGTCCAACTCCTCCTGACACCCTGACCCTCTCCTCACCCAGAGTCTCTCCAACTCCTCATGACACTCTGACCCTCTCCTCTCCCAGAATCTGTCCAACTCCTCCTAACACCCTGACACTCTTCTAACCCAGAGTTTCTCCAACTCCTCCCAACACTCTGACCCTCTACTCACCCAGAGTCTCTCCAGCTCCTCCTGACACTCTGACCCTCAGCTCACCCAGAATCTGTCCAACTCCTCCTGACACCCTGACCCTCTCCTCACCCAGTGTCTCTCCAAATCCTCCTGACACTATGACCCTCTCCTCACCTAGCTTCTGTCCAACTTCGCCAGACACGCTGACCATCTCCTCACCCAGAGCCTGTCCAACTGTGCCTGACACCCTGACCATCTCCTCACCCAGAGTCTCTCCAACTTCTCCTGACAAGTTGAGACTCTCCTCACCCAGTCACTACAACTCCTCCTGACACTCTGACCCTCTCCTCACCTAGAGTCTGTCCAACTTCTCCCGACACCCTGACCCTCTCCTCACCCAGAGTCTGTCCAACACCTCCTGATGCATTGACCCTCTCCTCACCCAGAGTCTGTCCAACTCCTCCTGACACACTGACACTCTCCTCACCGCGAGTATCTCCAAATCGTCCTGACACTCTGACACTCTCCACACCCAGAGTTTCTCCAGCTCCTCCCAACAATCTGAACCTCTCCTCAACCAGAGACTCTCCATCTCCTCCTGACACCCTGACCATCTCCTCACCCAGAGTCTCTCTATCTCCTCATGACACTCTGACCCTCTCCTCTCCCAGAGTCTGTCCAACTCCTCCTAACACCCTGACACTCTACTAACCCAGACTTTCTCCAACTCCTCCCAACACTCTGACCCTCTACTAACCCAGAGTTTCTCCAACTGCTCCCAACAGTCTGACCCTCTCCTCACCCAGAGTCTGTCCAACTCCTCCTGACACACTGACACTCTCCTCACCGGGAGTATCTCCAAATCGTCCTGACACTCTGACCTTCTCCACACCAAGAGTTTCTCCAACTCCACCCAACAATCTGACCCTCTCCTCAACCAGAGACTCTCCATCTCCTCCTCACACTCTGACACTCTCCTCACTCAGATTCTGTCCAACTTCTCCTGACACCCTAGCCCTCTGCTCACCCGGAGTCTCTCCTACTCATCCTGACACACTGACCCTCTCCTCACCCAGAGTCTGTCCAACTCCTCCTGCTGCAATTACAATCTCCTCAGCAAGAGGCTCTCCAAATCCTCCTGACGTCTGACCCTCTCCTTACCTAGGGTCTGCCAAATTCACCCGACACCTTGACCCTCTCCTCTCACAGAGCCTGTCCAGCTCCTCCTGAAACCCTGACCCTCCCGTCACCCAGTGTCTCTCCAACTCCTCCTGACACTCTGCCCCTCTCCTCACCCAAAGTCTGACCAACTCCTACTGTCACCCAGACCCTCTCCTCACCCAAAGTCGGACCAACTCCTACTGACACCCAGACCCTCTCCTCACCCAGAGTCTGTCCAACTCCTACTGATACACTGACCCTCTCCTCACCCAGAGTCTGTCCAACTCCTCCTGACACACTGACCCTCTCCTCACCCCGAGTATCTCCAAATCCTCCGGACACTCTGATCCTCTCCTCACCCAGAGTTTCTCCAACTCCTCAAAACAATCTGACCCTCTCCTCAAACAGTGACTCTCCATCTCCTCCTCACACTTTGACCCTCTCCTCACCCAGAGTCTTTCCAACTTCTCCTGACACCCTAGTCCTCTGCTCACCCGGAGTCTCTCCTACTCATCCTGACACACTGACCCTCTCCTCACGCAGAGTCTGTCCAACTCCACGTGATGCACTTACAATCTCCTCAGCAAGATGGTCTCCAAATCCTCCTGAGGTCTGACCCTCTCCTCACCTAGGGTCTGTCCAACTTCACCCGACACCTTGACCCTCTCCTCTCCCAGAGCCTGTCCAACTCCTCCTGACACCCTGACCCTCTCCTCACCCAGAGTCTCTCCAATTCCTCATTACACTCTGACCCTCTCCTCTCCCAGAGTCTGTCCAACTCCTCGTAAAACCCTGACACTCTACTAACCCAGAGTTTCTCCAACTCCTCCCAACACTCTGACCCTCTACTCACCCAGAATCTGTACAACTCCTACTGACACCCTGACCCTCTCCTCACCCAGAGTCTCTCCAACACTTCCTGACACTCTGACCCTCTCCTCAGTCAAAGTCTGACCAACTCCTACTGACACCCTGACCCTCTCCTCACCCAGAGACTGTCCAACTCCTCCTGACACTCTGACCCTCTCCTCAACCTGAGTCTCTCAAATTCCTCCTGGCACTCTGACCCTCTCCTCACCCAAAATCTCCCCAACTTTTCCTGACAACCTGACCCTTTCCTCACCCAGAATCAGTCCAAAATCTCCCGACACTCTGACCCTCTCCTCACCCAGAGTCTCTCCAACTCCTCCTGACACACTGACCCTCTCCTCACCCAGAGTCTGTCCAAATCCTCCTGACACACTGACACTCTCCTCACGCACAGTGTCTCCAAATCCTCCCGACACTCTGACCCTGTCCTCACGCAGAGTTTCCTCTACTCCTCCCGACATCCTGAACCTCTCCTCCCTCAGATTCTCTCCATCTCCTCATGACACTTTGACCCTCTCCTCACCCAGAATTTTCAACTTCTCCTGACACTCTACACCACTGCTATACCGGTGTCCCTCCAACTCCTCCTGACACTCTGACCCTCTCCTCACCCAGAGTCTCTCCAACTCCTCCTGATACTCTGACACTCTCCTCACCCAGAGTCTGTCCAACTCCTCCTGACACTCTGACCCTCTCCTCACCCAGAGTATCTCCAAATCCTCCTGACACTTAGACCCTCTCCTCACCTGGAGTTTGTCCAACTTCACCCCACACCTTGACCCTCTCCTCTCCCACAGCCTGTCAAACTCCTCCTGAAACCCTGACCCTCTCCTCACTCAGAGTCTCTCCAACTCCTCCTGACAACTTGACACTCTCCACACCCAGAGTCTGTCCAACATCTCCGGACACTCTGACCCTCTCCTCACCCAGATTCTCTCCAACTCCTCCTGACACTCTGACCCTCTCCTCACCCAGAGTCTTTCCATCTCCTCCTGTCACTCTGACCATCTCCTCACCCACAGACTCTCCATCTCCTCCTGACACACTAACCCTCTCCTCACCCAGATTCTGTCCAACTCCTCCTGACACACTGGCCCACTCCTCACCCAGAGAGTCTCCAAACCCTCCTGACACTCTGACCCTCTCCTCACCTAGAGTCTGTCCAATATCACCCGATACCTTGACCCTCTCCTCTCCCAGAGCCTGTCCAACTCCTCCTGAAACCCTGACATTCTCCTCACACATTGTCTCTCCAGCTCCTCCTGACACTCTGACCCTCTCCTCACCCAGAGTTTCTCCAACTCCTCCCAACAATCTGACCCTCCCCTCAACCAGAGTCTCTCCATCTCCTCCTGACACTCTGATCCTCTCCTCACCCAGAGTCTGGCCAACTTCTCCTGAGACCCTAGCCCTCTGCTCACCCGGAGACTCTCCTACTAATCCTGACACACTGAACCTCTCCTCTCCCAGAGCCTGTCCAACTCCTCCTGACACCTTGACCCTGTCCTCACCCAGAGTCTCACCAACTTCTCATGACACTCTGACCCTCTCCTCTCCGAAAGTCTGTCCAACTCCTCGTAAAACCCTGACACTCTACTAACCCAGAGTTTCTCCAACTCCTCCCAACACTCTGAACTTCTACTCACACAGAGTCTCTCCAGCTCCTCCTGACCCTCTCCTCTCCCAGAGCCTGTCCAACTCCTCCTGAAACCCTGACATTCTCCTCACACATTGTCTCTCCAACTCCTCCTGACACTCTGACCCTCTCCTCACACAGAGTCTCACCAACTCCTCATGACACTCTGACCCTCTCCTCTCCGAAAGTCTGTCCAACTCCTCGTAAAACCCTGACTCTCTTCTAACCCAGAGTTTCTCCAACTCCTCCCAACACTCTGAACTTCTACTCACCCAGAGTCTCTCCAGCTCCTCCTGACACTCTGACTCGCAGCTCACCCAGAATCTGTCCAACTCCTACTGACACCCTGTCCCTCCCGTCGCCCAGAGTCTCTCCAACTCCTCCTGACACTCTGCCCCTCTCCTCACTCAAAGTCTGACCAACTCCTACTGACACCCAGACCCTCTCCTCACCCAAAGTCGGACCAACTCCTACTGACACCCAGACCCTCTCCTCACCCAGAGTCTGTCCAACTCCTGCTGATACACTGACCCTCTCCTCACCCAGAGTCTGTCCAACTCCTCCTGACACACTGACCCTCTCCTCACCCCGAGAATCTCCAAATCCTCCGGACACTCTGATCCTCTCCTGAACCAGATTTTCTCCAACTCCTCCCAACAATCTGACCCTCACCTCAAACAGATACTCTCCATCTCCTCCTGACACTCTGACCCTCTCCTCACCCAGAGTCTTTCCAACTTCTCCTGACACCCTAGTCCTCTGCTCACCCGGAGTCTCTCCTACTCATCCTGACACACTGACCCTCTCCTCACGCAGAGTCTGTCCAACTCCACCTGACGCACTTACAATCTCCTCAGCAAGAGGGTCTCCAAATCCTCCTGAGGTCTGACCCTCTCCTCACCTAGGGTCTGTCCAACTTCACCCGACACCTTGACCCTCTCCTCTCCCAGAGACTGTCCAACTCCTCCTGACACCCTGACCCTCTCCTCACCCAGAGTCTCTCCAATTCCTCATTACACTCTGACCCTCTCCTCTCCCAGAGTCTGTCCAACTCCTCGTAAAACCCTGACACTCTACTAACCCAGAGTTTCTCCAACTCCTCCCAACACTCTGACCCCCTACTCACCCAGAATCTGTCCAACTCCTACTGACACCCTTACCCTCTCCTCACCCAGAGTCTCTCCAACACTTCCTGACACTCTGACCGTCTCCTCACTCAAAGTCTGACCAACTCCTACTGACACCCTGACCCTCTCCTCACCCAGAGACTGTCCAACTCCTCCTGACACTCTGACACTTTCGTCAACCTGAGTCTCTCAAATTCCTCCTGGCCCTCTGACCCTCTCCTCACCCAAAATCTCCCCAACTTTTCCTGACAACCTGACCCTTTCCTCACCCAGAATCAGTCCAAAATCTCCCGACACTCTGACCCTCTCCTCACCCAGAGTCTCTCCAACTCCTCCTGAAACACTGACCCTCTCCTCACCCAGAGTCTGTCCAACACCTCCTGACACACTGACACTCTCCTCACGCACAGTGTCTCCAAATCCTCCCGACACTCTGACCCTCTCCTCAAGCAGAGATTCTTCTACTCCTCCCGACATCCTGAACCTCTCCTCCCCCAGATTCTCTCCACCTCTCGTGACACTTTGACCCTCTCCTCACCCAGAATCTCCAACTTCTCCTGACACTCTACACCACTGCTATACCGGTGTCTCTCCAACTCCTCCTGACACTCTGACCCTCTCCTCACCCAGAGTCTCTCCAACTCCTCCTGATACTCTGACACTCTCCTCACCCAGAGTCTGTCCAACTCCTCCTGACACTCTGACCCTCTCCTCAACCTGAGTCTCTCAAATTCCTCCTGGCCCTCTGACCCTCTCCTCACACAAAATCTCCCCAACCTTTCCTGACAACCTGACCCTTTCCTCACCCAGAATCAGTCCACAATCTCCCGACACTCTGACCCTCTCCTAACCCAGAGTCTCTCCAACTCCTCCTGACACACTGACACTCTCCTCACGCGCAGTGTCTCCAAATCCTCCCGACACTCTGACCCTCTCCTTACGCAGAGATTCTTCTACTCCTCCCGACATCCTGAACCTCTCCTCCCCCAGATTCACTCCACCTCCTCGTGACACTTTGACCCTCTCCTCACCCAGAATCTCCAACTTCTCCTGACACTCTACACCACTGCTATACCGGTGTCTCTCCAACTCCTCCTGACACTCTGACCCTCTCCTCACCCAGAGTCTCTCCAACTCCTCCTGATACTCTGACACTCTCCTCACCCAGAGTCTGTCCAACTCCTCCTGACACTCTGACCATCTCCTCACCCAGAGTATCTCCAAATCCTCCTGACACTTAGACCCTCTCCTCACCTGGAGTTTGTCCAACTTCACCCCACACCTTGACCCTCTCCTCTCCCACAGCCTGTCAAACTCCTCCTGAAACCCTGACCCTCTCCTCACTCAGAGTCTCTCCAACTCCTCCTGACAACTTGACACTCTCCGCACCCAGAGTCTGTCCAACATCTCCGGACACTCTGACCCTCTCCTCACCCAGAGTCTCTCCAACTCCTCCTGACACTCTGACCCTCTCCTCACCCAGAGTCTTTCCATCTCCTCCTGTCACCCTGACCATCTCCTCACCCACAGACTCTCCATCTCCTCCTGACACACTAACCCTCTCCTCACCCAGATTCTGTCCAACTCCTCCTGACACACTGGCCCACTCCTCACCCAGAGAGTCTCCAAACCCTCCTGACACTCTGACCCTCTCCTCTCCCAGAGCCTGTCCAACTCCTCCTTAAACCCTGACATTCTCCTCACACATTGTCTCTCCAGCTCCTCCTGACACTCTGACCCTCTCCTCACCCAGAGTTTCTCCAACTCCTCCCAACAATCTGACCCTCTCCTCAACCAGAGTCTCTCCATCTCCTCCTGACATTTTGACCCTCTCCTCACCCAGAGTCTGTCCAACTCCTCCTGACACACTGACCCTCTGCTCACCCAGAGTGTCTCCAAATCCTACTGGCACTCTGAGCCTCTCCTCGCCTGGAGTCGTCCAACTTCACCCGACACCTTGACCCACTCATCTCCCAGAACCTGTTCAACTCCTCCTGACACCTTGACCCTCTCCTCACCCAGAGTCTCTCCAACAACACCCGACACTCTGACCCTCTCCTCACCCAGAGATTCTTCTACTCCTCCCGACAACCTGACCCTCTCCTCACCCAGAGTCTTTCCGACTTCTCCTGACACTCTGACCCTCTCCTCATCCGGAGTCTTTCCAAATCCTCCTTACACCCTGACCCTCTCCTCACCCAGTTTTTCTCCAACTCATGCCGACACCCTGACCCTCTACTCACCCAGAGATTCTCCAAACTCCACCTGACACCCTGACATTCTCTTCACCCAGAGCCTGTTCAACTCCTCCTGACACCCTGACCCTCTCCTCACCCAGAGTATCTCCAACACCTCCTGACACTCTGACCCTCTCCTCACCTAGCTTCTGTCCAACTTCACCAGATACGCTGACCCTCTCCTCACCCAGAGCCTGTCCAACTGTTCCTGACACCCTGACCATCTCCTCACCCAGAGTCCCTCCAACTTCTCTTGACAAGTTGAGACTCGCCTCACCCGGAGTCACTACAACTCCTCCTGACACTCTGACCCTCTCCTCACCTAGAGTCTGTCGAACTTCTTCCGACACACTGACACTCTCCTCAACCGTAGACTGTCGAATTCCTCCTGATGCTCTGACCCTCTCCTCACCTAGAGTCTGTCCAACTTCTCCTGATACTCTGAAACTCTCCTCACCCAGAGTCTGACTAACTCCTCCTGACACTATGACCATCTCCTCTCCCAGAGTCTATCCAACTTCTCCCAAGAAACTGACCCTCTTCTCACCCAGAGTCTATCCATCTCCTCCCGACACCCTGACCCTCTGCTTAACCAGAGTCTCTCCATCTCCTCCTGACATTCTGACCCTCTTCTCTCCCAGAGTCAGACCAAATCCTCCTAACATCATGAACCTCTGCTCCCCCAGATTCTCTCCATCTCCTCCTGACACTCTGACCCTTTCCTAACCCAGAGGTTCTCCAACACCTCCCAACACTCTGACCCCCTCCTCACCCAGAGTCTCTCCATCTCCTGACACTTTGACCCTCTGCTCACCCAGAATCTGTCCAACTTCTCCTGACACCCTACACCTCTGCACACCCGGTGTCTCTCCAACTCCTCTTGACACTCTGACTCTCCCCTCACCCATAGTCTCACAAAGTCCTACTGACACTCTGAACATCTCCTCACCCAGAGTCTCTCCAACTCCTCCTGACAATCTGACCCTCTCCTCACCCAGATTCTGTCCAACTCCTCCTTACAAACAGACCCTCTTCTCACCCAGAGTATCTCCAAATCCTCCTGACACTTAGACCCTCTCCTCACCTGGAGTTTGTCCAACTTCACCCCACACCTTGACCCTCTCCTCTCCCACAGCCTTTCAAACTCCTCCTGAAACCCTGACCCTCTCCTCACTCAGAGTCTCTCCAACTCCTCCTGACAACTTGACACTCTCCGCACCCAGAGTCTGTCCAACATCTCCGGACACTCTGACCCTCTCCTCACCCAGAGTCTCTCCAACTCCTCCTGACACTCTGACCCTCTCCTCACCCAGAGTCTTTCCATCTCCTCCTGTCACCCTGACCATCTCCTCACCCACAGACTCTCCATCTCCTCCTGACACACTAACCCTCTCCTCACCCAGATTCTGTCCAACTCCTCCTGACACACTGGCCCACTCCTCACCCAGAGAGTCTCCAAACCCTCCTGACACTCTGACCCTCTCCTCTCCCAGAGCCTGTCCAACTCCTCCTTAAACCCTGACATTCTCCTCACACATTGTCTCTCCAGCTCCTCCTGACACTCTGACCCTCTCCTCACCCAGAGTTTCTCCAACTCCTCCCAACAATCTGACCCTCTCCTCAACCAGAGTCTCTCCATCTCCTCCTGACATTTTGACCCTCTCCTCACTCAGAGTCTCTCCAACTCCTCCTGACAGCCTGACACTCTCCTCACCCAGAGTCTGTCCAACATCTCCGGACACTCTGACCCTCTCCTCACCCAGAGTTCTCCAACTCCTCCTGACACGCTGACCCTCCCCTCACCCAGAGTCTTTCCATCTCCTCCTGACACTCTGACAATCTCCTCATCCAGAGACTCTCCATCTCCTTCTGAAACACTAACCCTCTCCTCACCCAGAGTCTGTCCAACTCCTCCTGACACAATAGCCCACTCCTCACCCAGAGAGTCTCCAAACCCTCCTGACACTCAGACCCTCTCCTCACCTTGAGTATGTCCAACATCACCCGATACCTTGACCCTCTACTCTCCCAGAGCCTGGCTAAATCCTCCTGACACCATGACCCTGTCCGCACCCATTGTCTCTCCAACTCCTCCTGACACTCTGACCCTCTCCTCACCCAGAGTTTCTCCAACTCCTCCCAACAATCTGACCCTCTCCTCAACCAGAGTCTCTCCATCTCCTCCTGACAACCTGACCCTCTCCTCACCCAGAGTTTCTCCAACTCATGCCGACACCCTGACCCTCTACTCAGCCAGAGATTCTCCAACTCCACCTGACACCCTGACATTCTCTTCACCCAGAGCCTGTCCAACACTTCCTGACACCCTGACCCTCTCCTCACCCAGAGTATCTCCAACTCCTCCTGACACTCTGACCCTCTCCTCACCTAGCTTCTGTCCAACTTCGCCAGACACGCTGAACCTCTCCTCACCCAGAGCCTGTCCAACTGTTCCTGACACCCTGACCATCTCCTCACCCAGAGTCTCTCCAACTTCTCTTGACAAGTTGAGACTCGCCTCACCCAGAGTCACTACAACTCCTCCTGACACTCTGACCCTCTCCTCACCTAGAGTCTGTTGAACTTCTCCCGACACACTGACACTCTCCTCAACCGTAGACTTTCCAATTCCTCCTGATGCTCTGAACCTCTCCTCACCTAGAGTCTGTCCAACTTCTCCTGATACTCTGAAACTCTCCTCACCCAGAGTCTGACTAACTCCTCCTGACACTATGACCATCTCCTCTCCCAGAGTCTATCCAACTTCTCCCAAGAAACTGACCCTCTTCTCACCCAGAGTCTATCCATCTCCTCCCGACACCCTGACCCTGTGCTTAACCAGAGTCTCTCCATCTCCTCCTGACATTCTGACCCTCTTCTCTCCCAGAGTCAGACCAACTCCTCCTAACATCATGAACCTCTGCTCCCCCAGATTCTCTCCATCTCCTCCTGACACTCTGACCCTTTCCTAACCCAGAGGTTCTCCAACACCTCCCAACACTCTGACCCCCTCCTCACCCAGAGTCTCTCCATCTCCTGACACTTTGACCCTCTGCTCACCCAGAATCTGTCCAACTTCTCCTGACACCCTACACCTCTGCACACCCGGTGTCTCTCCAACTCCTCTTGACACTCTGACTCTCCCCTCACCCATAGTCTCACAAAGTCCTACTGACACTCTGAACATCTCCTCACCCAGAGTCTCTCCAACTCCTCCTGACAATCTGACCCTCTCCTCACCCAGATTCTGTCCAACTCCTCCTTACAAACAGACCCTCTTCTCACCCAGAGTATCTCCAAATCCTCCTGACACTTAGACCCTCTCCTCACCTAGAGTCTGTCCAACTTCACCCCACACCTTGACCCTCTCCTATCCCAGAGCCTGTGCAACTCCTCCTGAAACCCTGTCCCTCTCCTCACTCAGAGTCTCTCCAACTCCTCCTGACAGCCTGACACTCTCCTCACCCAGAGTCTGTCCAACATCTCCGGACACACTGACCCTCTCCTCACCCAGAGTTCTCCAACTCCTCCTGACACGCTGACCCTCCCCTCACCCAGAGTCTTTCCATCTCCTCCTGACACTCTGACAATCTCCTCATCCAGAGACTCTCCATCTCCTTCTGAAACACTAACCCTCTCCTCACCCAGAGTCTGTCCAACTCCTCCTGACACAATAGCCCACTCCTCACCCAGAGAGTCTCCAAACCCTCCTGACACTCAGACCCTCTCCTCACCTTGAGTATGTCCAACATCACCCGATACCTTGACCCTCTACTCTCCCAGAGCCTGGCTAAATCCTCCTGACACCCTGACCCTGTCCGCACCCATTGTCTCTCCAACTCCTCCTGACACTCTGACCCTCTCCTCACCCAGAGTTTCTCCAACTCCTCCCAACAATCTGACCCTCTCCTCAACCAGAGTCTCTCCATCTCCTCCTGACAACCTGACCCTCTCCTCACCCAGAGTTTCTCCAACTCATGCCGACACCCTGACCCTCTACTCAGCCAGAGATTCTCCAACTCCACCTGACACCCTGACATTCTCTTCACCCAGAGCCTGTCCAACACTTCCTGACACCCTGACCCTCTCCTCACCCAGAGTATCTCCAACTCCTCCTGACACTCTGACCCTCTCCTCACCTAGCTTCTGTCCAACTTCGCCAGACACGCTGAACCTCTCCTCACCCAGAGCCTGTCCAACTGTTCCTGACACCCTGACCATCTCCTCACCCAGAGTCTCTCCAACTTCTCTTGACAAGTTGAGACTCGCCTCACCCAGAGTCACTACAACTCCTCCTGACACTCTGACCCTCTCCTCACCTAGAGTCTGTTGAACTTCTCCCGACACACTGACACTCTCCTCAACCGTAGACTTTCCAATTCCTCCTGATGCTCTGAACCTCTCCTCACCTAGAGTCTGTCCAACTTCTCCTGATACTCTGAAACTCTCCTCACCCAGAGTCTGACTAACTCCTCCTGACACTATGACCATCTCCTCTCCCAGAGTCTATCCAACTTCTCCCAAGAAACTGACCCTCTTCTCACCCAGAGTCTATCCATCTCCTCCCGACACCCTGACCCTGTGCTTAACCAGAGTCTCTCCATCTCCTCCTGACATTCTGACCCTCTTCTCTCCCAGAGTCAGACCAACTCCTCCTAACATCATGAACCTCTGCTCCCCCAGATTCTCTCCATCTCCTCCTGACACTCTGACCCTTTCCTAACCCAGAGGTTCTCCAACACCTCCCAACACTCTGACCCCCTCCTCACCCAGAGTCTCTCCATCTCCTGACACTTTGACCCTCTGCTCACCCAGAATCTGTCCAACTTCTCCTGACACCCTACACCTCTGCACACCCGGTGTCTCTCCAACTCCTCTTGACACTCTGACTCTCCCCTCACCCATAGTCTCACAAAGTCCTACTGACACTCTGAACATCTCCTCACCCAGAGTCTCTCCAACTCCTCCTGACAATCTGACCCTCTCCTCACCCAGATTCTGTCCAACTCCTCCTTACAAACAGACCCTCTTCTCACCCAGAGTATCTCCAAATCCTCCTGACACTTAGACCCTCTCCTCACCTAGAGTCTGTCCAACTTCACCCCACACCTTGACCCTCTCCTATCCCAGAGCCTGTGCAACTCCTCCTGAAACCCTGTCCCTCTCCTCACTCAGAGTCTCTCCAACTCCTCCTGACAGCCTGACACTCTCCTCACCCAGAGTCTGTCCAACATCTCCGGACACTCTGACCCTCTCCTCACCCAGAGTTCTCCAACTCCTCCTGACACGCTGACCCTCCCCTCACCCAGAGTCTTTCCATCTCCTCCTGACACTCTGACAATCTCCTCATCCAGAGACTCTCCATCTCCTTCTGAAACACTAACCCTCTCCTCACCCAGAGTCTGTCCAACTCCTCCTGACACAATAGCCCACTCCTCACCCAGAGAGTCTCCAAACCCTCCTGACACTCAGACCCTCTCCTCACCTTGAGTATGTCCAACATCACCCGATACCTTGACCCTCTACTCTCCCAGAGCCTGGCTAAATCCTCCTGACACCCTGACCCTGTCCGCACCCATTGTCTCTCCAACTCCTCCTGACACTCTGACCCTCTCCTCACCCAGAGTTTCTCCAACTCCTCCCAACAATCTGACCCTCTCCTCAACCAGAGTCTCTCCATCTCCTCCTGACAACCTGACCCTCTCCTCACCCAGAGTTTCTCCAACTCATGCCGACACCCTGACCCTCTACTCAGCCAGAGATTCTCCAACTCCACCTGACACCCTGACATTCTCTTCACCCAGAGCCTGTCCAACACTTCCTGACACCCTGACCCTCTCCTCACCCAGAGTATCTCCAACTCCTCCTGACACTCTGACCCTCTCCTCACCTAGCTTCTGTCCAACTTCGCCAGACACGCTGAACCTCTCCTCACCCAGAGCCTGTCCAACTGTTCCTGACACCCTGACCATCTCCTAACCCAGAGTCTCTCCAACTTCTCTTGACAAGTTGAGACTCTCCTCACCCAGAGTCACTACAACTCCTCCTGACACTCTGACCCTCTCCTCACCTAGAGTCTGTCCAACTTCTCCCGACACCCTGACCCTCTCCTCAACCGGAGACTGTCGAACTCCTCCTGATGCTCTGACCCTCTCCTCACCTAGAGTCTGTCCAACACCTCCTGACACTCTGAAACTCTCCTCACCCAGAGTCTGACTAACTCCTCCTGACACTATGACCGTCTCCTCACCCAGAGTCTGTCCAACTTCTCCCAACAAACTGACCCTCTCCTCACCCAGAGTCTATCCATCTCCTCCCGACACCCTGACCCTCTGCTTAACCGAAGTCTCTCCATCTCCTCCTGACACTCTGACCCTCTTCTCTCCCAGAGTCTGACCAACTCCTCCTAACATCATGAACCTCTGCTCCCCCAGATTCTCTCCATCTCCTCCTGACACTTTGACCCTCGCCTCACCCAGAATCTGTCCAACTTCTCCTGAAACTCCACACCTCTGCTCACCCGGTGTTTCTCAAACTCCAGCTGACACTCTTAGCCTCTCGTCACCCAAAGTCTGTCCAACTCCTGCTGACACTCTGACCCTCTCCTCACCCAGATTCTGTCCAAATCCTCCTTACAAACAGACCCTCTTCTCACCCAGAGTATCTCCAAATCCTCCTGACACTTAGACCCTCTCCTCACCTAGAGTCTGTCCAACTTCACCTCACACCTTGACCCTCTCCTATCCCAGAGCCTGTCCAACCCCTCCTGAAACCGTGACCCTCTCCTCACTTAAAGTCTCTCCAACTCCTCCTGACAGCCTGACACTCTCCTCACCCAGAGTCTGTCCAACATCTCCGGACACTCTGAACCTCTCCTCACCCAGAGTTCTCCAACTCCTCCTGACACTCTGACCCTCCCCTCACCCAGAGTCTTTCCATCTCCTCCTGACACTCTGACCATCTCCTCATCCTGAGACTCTCCATCTCCTCCTGACACACTAACCCTCTCCTCACCCAGAGTCTGTCCAAATCCTCCTGACACAATAGCCCACTCCTCACCCAGAGAGTCCACAAACCCACCTGACACTCTGACCCTCTCCTCACCTTGAGTATGTCCAACAACACCCGATACCTTGACCCTCACCTCACCCAGAGTCTCTCCATATCCTCCTGACACTCTGACCCTCTCCTCACCCAGAGTCTGTCCAACTTCTCCTGACACCCTAGCCCTCTGCTCACCCGGAGTCTCTCCTACTCATCCTGACACACTGACCCTCTCCTCACCCAGAGTCTGTCCAACTCCTCCTGACACACTTACACTTTCCTCAGCAAGAGTGTCTCCAAATACTCCAGACGTCTGACCGTCTTCTCACCTAGGGTCTGTCCAACTTCACCCGACACCTTGACCACCTCCTCTCCCAGAGCCTGTCCAAATCCTCCTAACACCCTGAACCTCTCCTCACCCAGAGTCTCTCCAACTCCTCCTGACACTCTGACCCTCTCCTCACCCAAAGTCTCCCCAACTTCTCTTGACAACCTGACACTCTTCTCACCCAGAGTCTGTCCAAAATCTCCTGACACTCTGACACTCTCCTCACCCAGAGTCTCTAAATCTCCTCCCAACACCCTGAGCCTCTCCTCTCCCAGAGTCTGTCCAACTGCTCCTAACACACTGACACTGTACTATCCCAGAGTTTCTCCTACTTCTCCCAACATTCTGACCCTCTACTCCGCCAGAGTCTCTCCAGCTCCTCCTGACACACTTACACTCTCCTCAGCAAGAGGGTCTCCAAATCCTCCTGACGTCTGAACGTCTCCTCACCTAGAGTCTCTCCAACTTCACCCGACACCTTGACCCTCTCCTCACCCAGAGCCAGTCCAACTCCTCCTGACACCCTGACCCTCTCCTCACCCAGATTCTCTCCAACTCCTCCTGACACTCTGACCCTCCCCTCACCCAGAGTCTTTCCATCTCCTCCTGACACACTAACCCTCTCCTCACCCAGAGTCTGTCCAAATCCTCCTGACACAATAGCCCACTCCTCACCCAGAGAGTCCACAAACCCACCTGACACTCTGACCCTCTCCTCACCTTGAGTATGTCCAACAACACCCGATACCTTGACCCTCACCTCACCCAGAGTCTCTCCATATCCTCCTGACACTCTGACCCTCTCCTCACCCAGAGTCTGTCCAACTTCTCCTGACACCCTAGCCCTCTGCTCACCCGGAGTCTCTCCTACTCATCCTGACACACTGACCCTCTCCTCACCCAGAGTCTGTCCAACTCCTCCTGACACACTTACACTTTCCTCAGCAAGAGTGTCTCCAAATACTCCAGACGTCTGACCGTCTCCTCACCTAGGGTCTGTCCAACTTCACCCGACACCTTGACCACCTCCTCTCCCAGAGCCTGTCCAAATCCTCCTAACACCCTGAACCTCTCCTCACCCAGAGTCTCTCCAACTCCTCCTGACACTCTGACCCTCTCCTCACCAAAAGTCTCCCCAACTTCTCTTGACAACCTGACACTCTTCTCACCCAGAGTCTGTCCAAAATCTCCTGACACTCTGACCCTCTCCTCACCCAGAGTCTCTAAATCTCCTCCCAACACCCTGAGCCTCTCCTCTCCCAGAGTCTGTCCAACTGCTCCTAACACACTGACACTGTACTATCCCAGAGTTTCTCCAACTTCTCCCAACATTCTGACCCTCTACTCCGCCAGAGTCTCTCCAGCTCCTCCTGACACACTTACACTCTCCTCAGCAAGAGGGTCTCCAAATCCTCCTGACGTCTGAACGTCTCCTCACCTAGAGTCTCTCCAACTTCACCCGACACCTTGACCCTCTCCTCACCCAGAGCCAGTCCAACTCCTCCTGACACCCTGACCCTCTCCTCAGCCAGATTCTCTCCAACTCCTCATGACACTCTGACCCTATCCTCTCTCAGAGTCTGTCCAACTCCTCCTGACACACTGATACTCTCCTAAACCAGAGATTCTCCATCTCCACCCAATACTCTGACCCTCTACTCACCCAGAGTCTCTCCAGCTCCTCCTGACACTCTGACCCTCTCCTCACCCAGAATCTCTCCAACTCCTCTGGACACTCTGACCCTCTCCTCACCCAAAGTCTGAACAACTCCTACTGACACCCTGACCCTCTCCTCACCCAGAATCTCTCCAACTCCTCCTGATACACTGACCCTCTCCTCACCCAGAGTCTGTCTAACTCCTCCTTACCCACTGACCCTCTCCACACCCCGATTATCTCCAAATCCTCCTGAAAATCTGACCATCTCCTCAACAAGAGACTCTCCATCTCCTCCTGACACTCTGACCAACTCCTCACCCAGAGTCTGTCGAACTTCTCCTGACACCCTAGCCCTCTGCTCACCCGGAGTCTCTCCTACTCATCCTGACAAACTGACCCTCTCCTTACCCAGAGTCTGTCCAACTCCTCCTGACACACTTACACTTTCCTCAGCAAGAGTGTCTCCAAATCCTCCAGACGTCTGACCCTCTCCTCACCTAGGGTCTGTTCAACTTCACCCGACACCTTGACCACCTCCTCTCCCAGAGCCTGTCCAAATCCTCCTAACACCCTGAACCTCTCCTCACCCAGAGTCTCTCCAACTCCTCCTGACACTCTGACCCTCTCCTCACCCAAAGTCTGACCAACTCCTACTGTCACCTTGACCCTCTCCACACCCAGAGGCTGTCCAACTCCTCCTGACACACTGAAACTCTCCTCACCCCGAGTATCTCCAAATCCTTCTGACACCCTCACCCTCTCCTCACCCAGAGTCTCTCAAACTCCTCCTGACACTCTGACCCTCTCCTCACCCAAAGTCTCCCCAACTTCTCTTGACAACCTGACTCTCTTCTCACCCAGAGTCTGTCCAAAATCTCCTGACACTCTGACCCTCTCCTCACCCAGAGTCTCTCAATCTCCTCCCAACACCCTGACCCTCTCCTCACCTAGACTCTCTCCATCTCCTCCTGACACTCTGACCCTCTCCTCAACCAGAGTCTGTCCAACTTCTCCTGACACCCTACCCCTCTGATCACGTAGAGTCTCTCGGGCTCCTCCTGACAAACTGACCCTCTCCTCACCAAGAGTCTGTCCAACTCCTCCTGACACACTTACACTCTCCTTAGCAAGAGGGTCTCCAAATCCTCCTGACGTCTGAGCCTCTCCTCACCTACAGTCTGTCCAACTTCACCCGACACCTTGACCCTCTCCTCTCCCAGAGCGTGTCCAACTCCTCCTGACACACTGACCCCCTCCTCACCCAGAGTCGCTCCAACTCCTCATGACACTCTGACACTCTCCTCTCCCACAATCTGTCCAACTGCTCCTAACACACTGACACTCTACGATCCCAGAGTTTCTCCAACTCCTCCCAACACTCTGACCCTCTCCTCACCCAGAGTCTCTCCAACTCCTCCTGACACTCTGACCCTCTCCTCTCCCAAAGTCTGACCAACTCCTACTGACAACCTGACCCTCTCCTCACCCAGAGTCTCTCCAACTCCTCCTGACACTCTGACCCTCTCCTCACCCAGAGTCTGTCCAACTCCTCCTGGCACACTGACCCTCTCCTCACCCCGAGTATCTCCAAATCCTCCTGACAATCTGACCCTCTCCTCAAACAGAGACTCTCCATCTCCTCCCAACAATCTGACCCTCTCCTCAACCAGAGACTCTCCATCTCCTCCTCACACTCTGACCCACTCCTCACCTAGAGTCTGTCCAATTTCTCCTCACACCCTAGCCCTCTGCTCACCCGGAGTCTCTCCTACTCATCCTGACACACTGAACCTCTCCTCACCCAGAGTCTGTCCAACTCCTCCTGACACACTTACACTCTCCTCAGCAAGAGGGTCTCCAAATCCTCCTGACGTCTGAAACTCTCCTCACCTAGAGTCTGTCCAACTTCACCCGACACCTTGACCCTCTCCTCTCCCAGAGCCTGTCCAACTCCTCCTGACACCCTGACCCTCTCCTTACCCAGAGTCTCTCCAACTCCTCATGACACTCTGACCCTCTCCTCTCCCAGAGTCTGTCCAACTGCTCCTAACACACTGACACTGTACTATCCCAGAGTTTCTCCAACTTCTCCCAACATTCTGACCCTCTACTCAGCCAGAGTCTCTCCTGCTCCTCCTGACACACTTACACTCTCCTCAGCAAGAGGGTCTCCAAATCCTCCTGACGTCTGAACCTCTCCTCACCTAGAGTCTCTCCAACTTCACCCGACACCTTGACCCATTCCTCACCCAGAGCCAGTCCAACTCCTCCTGACACCCTGACCCTCTCCTCACCCAGATTCTCTCCAACTCCTCATGACACTCTGACCCTATCCTCTCTCAGAGTCTGTCCAACTCCTCCTGACACACTGATACTCTCCTAACCCAGAGATTCTCCATCTCCACCCAATACTCTGACCCTCTACTCACCCAGAGTCTCTCCAGCTCCTCCTGACACTCTGACCCTCTCCTCACCCAGAATCTCTCCAACTCCTCCGGACACTCTGACCCTCTCCTCACCCAAAGTCTGAACAACTCCTACTGACAACCTGACCCTCTCCTCACCCAGAACCTCTCCAACTCCTCCTGATACACTGACCCTCTCCTCACCCAGAGTCTGTCTAACTCCTCCTTACACACTGACCCTCTCCTCACCCCGATTATCTCCAAATCCTCCTGAAAATCTGACCATCTCCTCAACAAGAGACTCTCCATCTCCTCCTGACACTCTGACCAACTCCTCACCCAGAGTCTGTCGAACTTCTCCTGACACCCTAGCCCTCTGCTCACCCGGAGTCTCTCCTACTCATCCTGACAAACTGACCCTCTCCTCACCCAGAGTCTGTCCAACTCCTCCTGACACACTTACACTCTCCTCAGCAAGAGGGTCTCCAAATCCTCCTGACGTCTGAACCTCTCCTCACCTAGAGTCTCTCCAACTTCACCCGACACCTTAACCCTCTCCTCACCCAGAGCCAGTCCAACTCCTCCTGACACCCTGACCCTCTCCTCACCCAGATTCTCTCCAACTCCTCATGACACTCTGACCCTATCCTCTCTCAGAGTCTGTCCAACTCCTCCTGACACACTGATACTCTCCTAACCCAGAGATTCTCCATCTCCACCCAATACTCTGACCCTCTACTCACCCAGAGTCTCTCCAGCTCCTCCTGACACTCTGACCCTCTCCTCACCCAGAATCTCTCCAACTCCTCCGGACACTCTGACCCTCTCCTCACCCAAAGTCTGAACAACTCCTACTGACAACCTGACCCTCTCCTCACCCAGAACCTCTCCAACTCCTCCTGATACACTGACCCTCTCCTCACCCAGAGTCTGTCTAACTCCTCCTTACACACTGACCCTCTCCTCACCCCGATTATCTCCAAATCCTCCTGAAAATCTGACCATCTCCTCAACAAGAGACTCTCCATCTCCTCCTGACACTCTGACCAACTCCTCACCCAGAGTCTGTCCAACTTCTCCTGACACCCTAGCCCTCTGCTCACCCGGAGTCTCTCCTACTCATCCTGACAAACTGACCCTCTCCTCACCCAGAGTCTGTCCAACTCCTCCTGACACACTTACACTTTCCTCAGCAAGAGTGTCTCCAAATCCTCCAGACGTCTGACCCTCTCCTCACCTAGGGTCTGTCCAACTTCACCCGACACCTTGACCACCTCCTCTCCCAGAGCCTGTCCAAATCCTCCTAACACCCTGAACCTCTCCTCACCCAGAGTCTCTCCAACTCCTCCTGACACTCTGACCCTCTCCTCACCCAAAGTCTGACCAACTCCTACTGTCACCTTGACCCTCTCCACACCCAGAGGCTGTCCAACTTCTCCTGACACACTGACACTCTCCTCACCCCGAGTATCTCCAAATCCTTCTGACACCCTCACCCTCTCCTCACCCAGAGTCTCTCAAACTCCTCCTGACACTCTGACCCTCTCCTCACCCAAAGTCTCCCCAACTTCTCTTGACAACCTGACTCTCTTCTCACCCAGAGTCTGTCCAAAATCTCCTGACACTCTGACCCTCTCCTCACCCAGAGTCTCTCAATCTCCTCCCAACACCCTGACCCTCTCCTCACCTAGACTCTCTCCATCTCCTCCTGACACTCTGACCCTCTCCTCAACCAGAGTCTGTCCAACTTCTCCTGACACCCTACCCCTCTGATCACGTAGAGTCTCTCGGGCTCCTCCTGACAAACTGACCCTCTCCTCACCAAGAGTCTGTCCAACTCCTCCTGACACACTTACACTCTCCTTAGCAAGAGGGTCTCCAAATCCTCCTGACGTCTGAGCCTCTCCTCACCTACAGTCTGTCCAACTTCACCCGACACCTTGACCCTCTCCTCTCCCAGAGCCTGTCCAACTCCTCCTGACACACTGACCCCCTCCTCACCCAGAGTCGCTCCAACTCCTCATGACACTCTGACACTCTCCTCTCCCACAGTCTGTCCAACTGCTCCTAACACACTGACACTCTACGATCCCAGAGTTTCTCCAACTCCTCCCAACACTTTGACCCTCTCCTCACCCAGAGTCTCTCCAACTCCTCCTGACACTCTGACCCTCTCCTCTCCCAAAGTCTGACCAACTCCTACTGACAACCTGACCCTCTCCTCACCCAGAGTCTCTCCAACTCCTCCTGACACTCTGACCCTCTCCTCACCCAGAGTCTGTCCAACTCCTCCTGGCACACTGACCCTCTCCTCACCCCGAGTATCTCCAAATCCTCCTGACAATCTGACCCTCTCCTCAAACAGAGACTCTCCATCTCCTCCCAACTATCTGACCCTCTCCTCAACCAGAGACTCTCCATCTCCTCCTCACACTCTGACCCACTCCTCACCTAGAGTCTGTCCAATTTCTCCTCACACCCTAGCCCTCTGCTCACCCGGAGTCTCTCCTACTCATCCTGACACACTGAACCTCTCCTCACCCAGAGTCTGTCCAACTCCTCCTGACACACTTACACTCTCCTCAGCAAGAGGGTCTCCAAATCCTCCTGACGTCTGAAACTCTCCTCACCTAGAGTCTGTCCAACTTCACCCGACACCTTGACCCTCTCCTCTCCCAGAGCCTGTCCAACTCCTCCTGACACCCTGACCCTCTCCTTACCCAGAGTCTCTCCAACTCCTCATGACACTCTGACCCTCTCCTCTCCCAGAGTCTGTCCAACTGCTCCTAACACACTGACACTGTACTATCCCAGAGTTTCTCCAACTTCTCCCAACATTCTGACCCTCTACTCAGCCAGAGTCTCTCCAGCTCCTCCTGACACACTTACACTCTCCTCAGCAAGAGGGTCTCCAAATCCTCCTGACGTCTGAACCTCTCCTCACCTAGAGTCTCTCCAACTTCACCCGACACCTTGACCCTCTCCTCACCCAGAGCCAGTCCAACTCCTCCTGACACCCTGACCCTGTCCTCAACCAGATTCTCTCCAACTCCTCATGACACTCTGACCCTATCCTCTCTCAGAGTCTGTCCAACTCCTCCTGACACACTGATACTCTCCTAACCCAGAAATTCTCCATCTCCTCCCAATACTCTGACCCTCTACTCACCCAGAGTCTCTCCAGCTCCTCCTGACACTCTGACCCTCTCCTCACCCAAAGTCTCTCCAGCTCCTCCTGACACTCTGACCCTCTCCTCACCCAAAGTCTGAACAACTCCTCCTGACACCCTGACCCTCTCCTCACCCAGAACCTCTCCAACTCCTCCTGATACACTGACCCTCTCCTCACCCAGAGTCTGTCCAACTCCTCCTTACACACTGACCCTCTCCTCACCCCGATTATCTCCAAATCCTCCTGACAATCTGACCATCTCCTCAACAAGAGACTCTCCATCTCCTCCTGACACTCTGACCCACTCCTCACCCAGAGTCTGTCCAACTTCTCCTGACACCCTAGCCCTCTGCTCATCTGGAGTCTCTCCTACTCATCCTGACACACTGACCCTCTCCTCACCCAGAGTCTGTCCAACTCCTCCAGACACACTTACACTTACCTCAGCAAGAGTGTCTCCAAATCCTCCTGACGTCTGACCCTCTCCTCACCTAGAGTCTGTCCAACTTCACCCGACACCTTGACCCTCTCCTCTCCCAGAGCCTGTCCAACTCCTCCTGACACACTGACCCCCTCCTCGCCCAGAGTCTCTCCAACTCCTCATGACACTCTGACACTCTCCTCTCCCACAGTCTGTCCAACTGCTCCTAACACACTGACACTCTACGATCCCAGAGTTTCTCCAACTCCCCCCCAACACTCTGACCCTCTCCTCACCCAGAGTCTCTCCAACTCCTCCTGACACTCTGACCCTCTCCTCTCCCAAAGTCTGACCAACTCCTACTGACAACCTGACCCTCTCCTCACCCAGAGTCTCTCCAACTCCTCCTGACACACTTACACTTTCCTCAGCAAGAGTGTCTCCAAATACTCCAGACGTCTGACCGTCTCCTCACCTAGGGTCTGTCCAACTTCACCCGACACCTTGACCACCTCCTCTCCCAGAGCCTGTCCAAATCCTCCTAACACCCTGAACCTCTCCTCACCCAGAGTCTCTCCAACTCCTCCTGACACTCTGACCCTCTCCTCACCCAAAGTCTCCCCAACTTCTCTTGACAACCTGACACTCTTCTCACCCAGAGTCTGTCCAAAATCTCCTGACACTCTGACCCTCTCCTCACCCAGAGTCTCTAAATCTCCTCCCAACACCCTGAGCCTCTCCTCTCCCAGAGTCTGTCCAACTGCTCCTAACACACTGACACTGTACTATCCCAGAGTTTCTCCAACTTCTCCCAACATTCTGACCCTCTACTCCGCCAGAGTCTCTCCAGCTCCTCCTGACACACTTACACTCTCCTCAGCAAGAGGGTCTCCAAATCCTCCTGACGTCTGAACGTCTCCTCACCTAGAGTCTCTCCAACTTCACCCGACACCTTGACCCTCTCCTCACCCAGAGCCAGTCCAACTCCTCCTGACACCCTGACCATCTCCTCACCCAGATTCTCTCCAACTCCTCATGACACTCTGACCCTATCCTCTCTCAGAGTCTGTCCAACTCCTCCTGACACACTGATACTCTCCTAAACCAGAGATTCTCCATCTCCACCCAATACTCTGACCCTCTACTCACCCAGAGTCTCTCCAGCTCCTCCTGACACTCTGACCCTCTCCTCGCCCAGAATCTCTCCAACTCCTCTGGACACTCTGACCCTCTCCTCACCCAAAGTCTGTACAACTCCTACTGACAACCTGACCCTCTCCTCACCCAGAACCTCTCCAACTCCTCCTGATACACTGACCCTCTCCTCACCCAGAGTCTGTCTAACTCCTCCTTACACACTGACCCTCTCCTCACCCCGATTATCTCCAAATCCTCCTGAAAATCTGACCATCTCCTCAACAAGAGACTCTCCATCTCCTCCTGACACTCAGACCAACTCCTCACCCAGAGTCTGTCGAACTTCTCCTGACACCCTAGCCCTCTGCTCACCCGGAGTCTCTCCTACTCATCCTGACAAACTGACCCTCTCCTTACCCAGAGTCTGTCCAACTCCTCCTGACACACTTACACTTTCCTCAGCAAGAGTGTCTCCAAATCCTCCAGACGTCTGACCCTCTCCTCACCTAGGGTCTGTTCAACTTCACCCGACACCTTGACCACCTCCTCTCCCAGAGCCTGTCCAAATCCTCCTAACACCCTGAACCTCTCCTCACCCAGAGTCTCTCCAACTCCTCCTGACACTCTGACCCTCTCCTCACCCAAAGTCTGACCAACTCCTACTGTCACCTTGACCCTCTCCACACCCAGAGGCTGTCCAACTCCTCCTGACACACTGAAACTCTCCTCACCCCGAGTATCTCCAAATCCTTCTGACACCCTCACCCTCTCCTCACCCAGAGTCTCTCAAACTCCTCCTGACACTCTGACCCTCTCCTCACCCAAAGTCTCCCCAACTTCTCTTGACAACCTGACTCTCTTCTCACCCAGAGTCTGTCCAAAATCTCCTGACACTCTGACCCTCTCCTCACCCAGAGTCTCTCAATCTCCTCCCAACAGCCTGACCCTCTCCTCACCTAGACTCTCTCCATCTCCTCTTGACACTCTGACCCTCTCCTCAACCAGAGTCTGTCCAACTTCTCCTGACACCCTACCCCTCTGATCACGTAGAGTCTCTCGGGCTCCTCCTGACAAACTGACCCTCTCCTCACCAAGAGTCTGTCCAACTCCTCCTGACACACTTACACTCTCCTTAGCAAGAGGGTCTCCAAATCCTCCTGACGTCTGAGCCTCTCCTCACCTACAGTCTGTCCAACTTCACCCGACACCTTGACCCTCTCCTCTCCCAGAGCGTGTCCAACTCCTCCTGACACACTGACCCCCTCCTCACCCAGAGTCGCTCCAACTCCTCATGACACTCTGACACTCTCCTCTCCCACAGTCTGTCCAACTGCTCCTAACACACTGACACTCTACGATCCCAGAGTTTCTCCAACTCCTCCCAACACTCTGACCCTCTCCTCACCCAGAGTCTCTCCAACTCCTCCTGACACTCTGACCCTCTCCTCTCCCAAAGTCTGACCAACTCCTACTGACAACCTGACCCTCTCCTCACCCAGAGTCTCTCCAACTCCTCCTGACACTCTGACCCTCTCCTCACCCAGAGTCTGTCCAACTCCTCCTGGCACACTGACCCTCTCCTCACCCCGAGTATCTCCAAATCCTCCTGACAATCTGACCCTCTCCTCAAACAGAGACTCTCCATCTCCTCCCAACAATCTGACCCTCTCCTCAACCAGAGACTCTCCATCTCCTCCTCACACTCTGACCCACTCCTCACCTAGAGTCTGTCCAATTTCTCCTCACACCCTAGCCCTCTGCTCACCCGGAGTCTCTCCTACTCATCCTGACACACTGAACCTCTCCTCACCCAGAGTCTGTCCAACTCCTCCTGACACACTTACACTCTCCTCAGCAAGAGGGTCTCCAAATCCTCCTGACGTCTGACCCTCTCCTCACCCAGAGTCTGTCCAACTTCACCCGACACCTTGACCGTCTCCTCTCCCAGAGCCTGTCCAACTCCTCCTGACACCCTGTCCCTCTCCTTACCCAGAGTCTCTCCAACTCCTCATGACACTCTGACCCTCTCCTCTACCAGAGTCTGTCCAACTGCTCCTAAAACACTGACACTCTACTATCCCAGAGTTTCTCCAACTTCTCCCAACATTCTGACCCTCTACTCAGCCAGAGTCTCTCCAGCTCCTCCTGACACACTTACACTCTCCTCAGCAAGAGGGTCTCCAAATCCTCCTGACGTCTGAACCTCTCCTCACCTAGAGTCTGTCCAACTTCACCCGACACCTTGACCCTCTCCTCACCCAGAGCCAGTCCAACTCCTCCTGACACCCTGACCCTCTCCTCACCCAGATTCTCTCCAACTCCTCATGACACTCTGACACTCTCCTCTCCCACATTCTGTCCAACTGCTCCTAACACACTGACACTCTACGATCCCAGAGTTTCTCCAACTCCTCCCAACACTTTGACCCTCTCCTCACCCAGAGTCTCTCCAACTCCTCCTGACACTCTGACCCTCTCCTCTCCCAAAGTCTGACCAACTCCTACTGACAACCTGACCCTCTCCTCACCCAGAGTCTCTCCAACTCCTCCTGACACTCTGACCCTCTCCTCACCCAGAGTCTGTCCAACTCCTCCTGGCACACTGACCCTCTCCTCACCCCGAGTATCTCCAAATCCTCCTGACAATCTGACCCTCTCCTCAAACAGAGACTCTCCATCTCCTCCCAACTATCTGACCCTCTCCTCAACCAGAGACTCTCCATCTCCTCCTCACACTCTGACCCACTCCTCACCTAGAGTCTGTCCAATTTCTCCTCACACCCTAGCCCTCTGCTCACCCGGAGTCTCTCCTACTCATCCTGACACACTGAACCTCTCCTCACCCAGAGTCTGTCCAACTCCTCCTGACACACTTACACTCTCCTCAGCAAGAGGGTCTCCAAATCCTCCTGACGTCTGAAACTCTCCTCACCTAGAGTCTGTCCAACTTCACCCGACACCTTGACCCTCTCCTCTCCCAGAGCCTGTCCAACTCCTCCTGACACCCTGACCCTCTCCTTACCCAGAGTCTCTCCAACTCCTCATGACACTCTGACCCTCTCCTCTCCCAGAGTCTGTCCAACTGCTCCTAACACACTGACACTGTACTATCCCAGAGTTTCTCCAACTTCTCCCAACATTCTGACCCTCTACTCAGCCAGAGTCTCTCCAGCTCCTCCTGACACACTTACACTCTCCTCAGCAAGAGGGTCTCCAAATCCTCCTGACGTCTGAACCTCTCCTCACCTAGAGTCTCTCCAACTTCACCCGACACCTTGACCCTCTCCTCACCCAGAGCCAGTCCAACTCCTCCTGACACCCTGACCCTGTCCTCAACCAGATTCTCTCCAACTCCTCATGACACTCTGACCCTATCCTCTCTCAGAGTCTGTCCAACTCCTCCTGACACACTGATACTCTCCTAACCCAGAGATTCTCCATTTCCTCCCAATACTCTGACCCTCTACTCACCCAGAGTCTCTCCAGCTCCTCCTGACACTCTGACCCTCTCCTCTACCAGAGTCTGTCCAACTGCTCCTAAAACACTGACACTCTACTATCCCAGAGTTTCTCCAACTTCTCCCAACATTCTGACCCTCTACTCAGCCAGAGTCTGTCCAACTCCTCCTTACACACTGACCCTCTCCTCACCCCGATTATCTCCAAATCCTCCTGACAATCTGACCATCTCCTCAACAAGAGACTCTCCATCTCCTCCTGACACTCTGACCCACTCCTCACCCAGAGTCTGTCCAACTTCTCCTGACACCCTAGCCCTCTGCTCATCTGGAGTCTCTCCTACTCATCCTGACACACTGACCCTCTCCTCACCCAGAGTCTGTCCAACTCCTCCAGACACACTTACACTTACCTCAGCAAGAGTGTCTCCAAATCCTCCTGACGTCTGACCCTCTCCTCACCTAGAGTCTGTCCAACTTCACCCGACACCTTGACCCTCTCCTCTCCCAGAGCCTGTCCAACTCCTCCTGACACACTGACCCCCTCCTCGCCCAGAGTCTCTCCAACTCCTCATGACACTCTGACACTCTCCTCTCCCACAGTCTGTCCAACTGCTCCTAACACACTGACACTCTACGATCCCAGAGTTTCTCCAACTCCCCCCCAACACTCTGACCCTCTCCTCACCCAGAGTCTCTCCAACTCCTCCTGACACTCTGACCCTCTCCTCTCCCAAAGTCTGACCAACTCCTACTGACAACCTGACCCTCTCCTCACCCAGAGTCTCTCCAACTCCTCCTGACACTCTGACCCTCTCCTCACCCAGAGTCTGTCCAACTCCTCCTGGCACACTGACCCTCTCCTCACCCCGAGTATCTCCAAATCCTCCTGACAATCTGACCCTCTCCTCAAACAGAGACTCTCCATCTCCTCCCAACAATCTGACCCTCTCCTCAACCAGAGACTCTCCATCTCCTCCTCACACTCTGACCCACTCCTCACCCAGAGTCTGTCCAATTTCTCCTGACACCCTCGCCCTCTGCTCACCCGGAGTCTCTCCAATTCATCCTGACACACTGAACCTCTCCTCACCCAGAGTCTGTCCAACTCCTCCTGACACACTTACACTCTCCTCAGCAAGAGGGTCTCCAAATCCTCCTGACGTCTGACCCTCTCCTCACCCAGAGTCTGTCCAACTTCACCCGACACCTTGACCCTCTCCTCTCCCAGAGCCTGTCCAACTCCTCCTGACACCCTGACCCTCTCCTTACCCAGAGTCTCTCCAACTCCTCATGACACTCTGACCCTCTCCTCTACCAGAGTCTGTCCAACTGCTCCTAAAACACTGACACTCTACTATCCCAGAGTTTCTCCAACTTCTCCCAACATTCTGACCCTCTACTCAGCCAGAGTCTGTCCAACTCCTCCTTACACACTGACCCTCTCCTCACCCCGATTATCTCCAAATCCTCCTGACAATCTGACCATCTCCTCAACAAGAGACTCTCCATCTCCTCCTGACACTCTGACCCACTCCTCACCCAGAGTCTGTCCAACTTCTCCTGACACCCTAGCCCTCTGCTCATCTGGAGTCTCTCCTACTCATCCTGACACACTGACCCTCTCCTCACCCAGAGTCTGTCCAACTCCTCCAGACACACTTACACTTACCTCAGCAAGAGTGTCTCCAAATCCTCCTGACGTCTGACCCTCTCCTCACCTAGAGTCTGTCCAACTTCACCCGACACCTTGACCCTCTCCTCTCCCAGAGCCTGTCCAACTCCTCCTGACACACTGACCCCCTCCTCGCCCAGAGTCTCTCCAACTCCTCATGACACTCTGACACTCTCCTCTCCCACAGTCTGTCCAACTGCTCCTAACACACTGACACTCTACGATCCCAGAGTTTCTCCAACTCCCCCCCAACACTCTGACCCTCTCCTCACCCAGAGTCTCTCCAACTCCTCCTGACACTCTGACCCTCTCCTCTCCCAAAGTCTGACCAACTCCTACTGACAACCTGACCCTCTCCTCACCCAGAGTCTCTCCAACTCCTCCTGACACTCTGACCCTCTCCTCACCCAGAGTCTGTCCAACTCCTCCTGGCACACTGACCCTCTCCTCACCCCGATTATATCCAAATCCTCCTGACAATCTGACCCTCTCCTCAAACAGAGACTCTCCATCTCCTCCCAACAATCTGATCCTCTCCTCAACCAGAGACTCTCCATCTCCTCCTCACACTCTGACCCACTCCTCACCCAGAGTCTGTCCAATTTCTCCTGACACCCTCGCCCTCTGCTCACCCGGAGTCTCTCCTATTCATCCTGACACACTGAACCTCTCCTCACCCAGAGTCTGTCCAACTCCTCCTGACACACTTACACTCTCCTCAGCAAGAGGGTCTCCAAATCCTCCTGACGTCTGACCCTCTCCTCACCCAGAGTCTGTCCAACTTCACCCGACACCTTGACCCTCTCCTCTCCCAGAGCCTGTCCAACTCCTCCTGACACCCTGACCCTCTCCTTACCCAGAGTCTCTCCAACTCCTCATGACACTCTGACCCTCTCCTCTACCAGAGTCTGTCCAACTGCTCCTAAAACACTGACACTCTACTATCCCAGAGTTTCTCCAACTTCTCCCAACATTCTGACCCTCTACTCAGCCAGAGTCTCTCCAGCTCCTCCTGACACATTTACACTCTCCTCAGCAAGAGGGTCTCCAAATCCTCCTGACGTCTGAACCTCTCCTCACCTAGAGTCTGTCCAACTTCACCCGACACCTTGACCCTCTCCTCACCCAGAGCCAGTCCAACTCCTCCTGACACCCTGACCCTCTCCTCACCCAGATTCTCTCCAACTCCTCAGGACACTCTGACACTCTCCTCTCCCACAGTCTGTCCAACTGCTCCTAACACACTGACACTCTACTCACCCAGAGTTTCTCCAACTCCTCCCAACACTTTGACCCTCTCCTCACCCAGAGTCTCTCCAACTCCTCCTGACACTCTGACCCTCTCCTCTCCCAAAGTCTGACCAACTCCTACTGACAACCTGACCCTCTCCTCACCCAGAGTCTCTCCAACTCCTCCTGACACTCTGACCCTCTCCTCACCCAGAGTCTGTCCAACTCCTCCTGGCACACTGACCCTCTCCTCACCCCGAGTATCTCCAAATCCTCCTGACAATCTGACCCTCTCCTCAAACAGAGACTCTCCATCTCCTCCCAACTATCTGACCCTCTCCTCAACCAGAGACTCTCCATCTCCTCCTCACACTCTGACCCACTCCTCACCTAGAGTCTGTCCAATTTCTCCACACACCCTATCCCTCTGCTCACCCGGAGTCTCTCCTACTCATCCTGACACACTGAACCTCTCCTCACCCAGAGTCTGTCCAACTCCTCCTGACACACTTACACTCTCCTCAGCAAGAGGGTCTCCAAATCCTCCTGACGTCTGAAACTCTCCTCACCTAGAGTCTGTCCAACTTCACCCGACACCTTGACCCTCTCCTCTCCCAGAGCCTGTCCAACTCCTCCTGACACCCTGACCCTCTCCTTACCCAGAGTCTCTCCAACTCCTCATGACACTCTGACCCTCTCCTCTCCCAGAGTCTGTCCAACTGCTCCTAACACACTGACACTGTACTATCCCAGAGTTTCTCCAACTTCTCCCAACATTCTGACCCTCTACTCAGCCAGAGTCTCTCCAGCTCCTCCTGACACACTTACACTCTCCTCAGCAAGAGGGTCTCCAAATCCTCCTGACGTCTGAACCTCTCCTCACCTAGAGTCTCTCCAACTTCACCTGACACCTTGACCCTCTCCTCACCCAGAGCCAGTCCAACTCCTCCTGACACCCTGACCCTGTCCTCAACCAGATTCTCTCCAACTCCTCATGACACTCTGACCCTATCCTCTCTCAGAGTCTGTCCAACTCCTCCTGACACACTGATACTCTCCTAACCCAGAGATTCTCCATCTCCTCCCAATACTCTGACCCTCTACTCACCCAGAGTCTCTCCAGCTCCTCCTGACACTCTGACCCTCTCCTCACCCAAAGTCTGAACAACTCCTCCTGACACTCTGACCCTCTCCTCTACCAGAGTCTGTCCAACTGCTCCTAAAACACTGACACTCTACTATCCCAGAGTTTCTCCAACTTCTCCCAACATTCTGACCCTCTACTCAGCCAGAGTCTGTCCAACTCCTCCTTACACACTGACCCTCTCCTCACCCCGATTATCTCCAAATCCTCCTGACAATCTGACCATCTCCTCAACAAGAGACTCTCCATCTCCTCCTGACACTCTGACCCACTCCTCACCCAGAGTCTGTCCAACTTCTCCTGACACCCTAGCCCTCTGCTCATCTGGAGTCTCTCCTACTCATCCTGACACACTGACCCTCTCCTCACCCAGAGTCTGTCCAACTCCTCCAGACACACTTACATTTACCTCAGCAAGAGTGTCTCCAAATCCTCCTGACGTCTGACCCTCTCCTCACCTAGAGTCTGTCCAACTTCACCCGACACCTTGACCCTCTCCTCTCCCAGAGCCTGTCCAACTCCTCCTGACACACTGACCCCCTCCTCGCCCAGAGTCTCTCCAACTCCTCATGACACTCTGACACTCTCCTCTCCCACAGTCTGTCCAACTGCTCCTAACACACTGATACTCTCCTAAACCAGAGATTCTCCATCTCATCCCAATACTCTAACCCTCTACTCACCCAGAGTCTCTCCAGCTCCTCCTGACACTCTGACCCTCTCCTCACCCAGAATCTCTCCAACTCCTCTGGACACTCTGACCCTCTCCTCACCCAAAGTCTGAACAACTCCTACTGACACCCTGACCCTCTCCTCACCCAGAACCTCTCCAACTCCTCCTGATACACTGACCCTCTCCTCACCCAAAGTCTGTCCAACTCCTCCTTACACACTGACCCTCTCCTCACCCCGATTATCTCCAAATCCTCCTGACAATCTGACCATCTCCTCAACAAGAGACTCTCCATCTCCTCCTGACACTCTGACCCACTCCTCACCCAGAGTCTGTCCAACTCCTCCTGACACACTTACACTTTCCTCAGCAAGAGTGTCTCCAAATCCTCCAGACGTCTGACCCTCTCCTCACCTAGGGTCTGTCCATCTTCACCTGATACCTTGACCCCCTCCTCTCCCAGAGCCTGTCCAAATCCTCCTAACACCCTGAACCTCTCCTCACCCAGAGTCTCTCCAACTCCTCCTGACACTCTGACCCTCTCCTCACCCAAAGTCTGACCAACTCCTACTGACACCTTGACCCTCTCCACACCCAGAGGCTGTCCAACTCCTCCTGACACACTGACCCTCTCCTCACCCCGAGTATCTCCAAATCCTTCTGACACCCTCACCCTCTCCTCACCCAGAGTCTCTCAAACTCCTCCTGACACTCTGACCCTCTCCTCACCCAAAGTCTCCCCAACTTCTCTTGACAACCTGACACTCTTCTCACCGAGAATCTGTCCAAAATCTCCTGACACTATGACCCTCTCCTCACCCAGAGTCTCTCAATCTCCTCCCAACACCCTGACCCACTCCTCACCTAGAGTCTCTCCAGCTCCACCTGACACTCTGACCCTCTCCTCACCCAGAATCTGTCCAACTCCTACTGCCACACTGACCCACTCCTCACCCCGAGTCTCTCCAACTCCTCCTGACACTCTGACCCTCTAATCACCCAAAGTCTGACCAACTCCTACTGACACCCTGACCCTCTCCTCACCCAGAGTCTGTCAGACTCCTCCTGACACTCTGACCCTCTCCTCACCCAATGTCTCCCCAACTTCTCTGGACAACCTGACCCTCTCCTCACGCAGAGTCTGTCCAAAATCTCTTGACACTCTTCCCCTCTCCTCACCCAGAGTCTGTCCAACTTCTGCTGACACACTGACCCTCTCCTCACCCAAGGTCTGACCAACTCCTACTAACACCCTGACCCTCTCCTCACCCAGAGTCTGTCCAACTCCTCCTGACACTCTGACCCTCTCCTCAACTAGAGTCTGTCCAACTTCATCTGACACCTTGACCCTCTCCTCTCATAGAGCCTGTCCAACTCCTCCTGACACCGTGACCCTTTCCACGCCCAGAGTTTCTCAAACACCTCCTGACACTCTGAACCTTTCCTCACCCAAATTCTCCCCAACTTCTCTTGACAACCTGACCCCTTCCACACCCAGAGTCTGTCCAAAATCTCCTGACACTCTGACCCTCTCCTCACCCAAAGTCTGTCCAACTTCTCCTGACACACTGACCCTCTCCTCACCCAGAGTCTGTCCAACTCCTCCTGACACACTTACACTCTCCTCAGCAAGAGGGTCTCCAAATCCTCCTGACGTGTGACCCTCTCCTCACCTGGAGTCTGTCCAACTTCACCCAACACCTTGACCCTCTCCTCTACCAAAGACTGTCCAACTCCTCCTGACACCCTGACCCTCTCCTCACCCAGAGTCTCTATAACTCCTCATGACACTCTGACCCTCTCCTCTCCCAGAGTCTGTCCAAATCCTCCTCACACACTGACACTCTACTAACCCAGAGTTTCTCCAGCTCCTCCTGACACTCTGACCCTCTCCTCTCCCAAAGTCTGAGCAACTCCTATTGACATCCTGACCCTCTCCTCACCCAGATTCTCTCCAACTCCTCCTGTTACTCTGACACTCTCCTCACCCAGAGTCTGTCATACTCCTCCTGACACACTGACCCTCTCCTCACCCCGGGTATCTCCAAATCCTCCTGAAAAGCTGACCCTCTCCTAAACCAGAGACTCTCCATCTCGTCCTCACACTCCGACCCACTCCTCACCTAGAGTCTGTCCAATTTCTCCTGACACCCTAGACCTCTGCTAACCCGGAGTCTCTCCTACTCATCCAGACACACTGACCCTCTCCTCACCCAGAGTCTGTCCAACTCCTCTTGACACACTTGCACTCTCCTCAGCAAGAGGGTCTCCAAATCCTCCTGATGTCTGACCCTCTCCTCACCCAGAGTCTGTCCAACTCCTCCTTACAAACAGACCCTCTTCTCACCCAGAGTATCTCCAAATCCTCCTGACACTTAGACACTCTCCTCACCCAGAATCTGTCCAACTTCACCCCACACCTTGACCCTCTCCTATTTCAGAGCCTCTCCATCTCCTGCTGAAACCGTGACCTTCTCCTCACTCAGAGTCTCTCCAACTCCTCCTGACAGCCTGACACTCTCCTCACCCAGAGTCTGTCCAACATCTCCGGACACTCTGACCCTCTCCTCACCCAGAGTTCTCCAACTCCTCCTGACACTCTGACCCTCCCCTCACCCAGATTCTTTCCATCTCCTCCTGACACTCTGACCATCTCCTCATCCACAGACTCTCCATCTCCTCCTGACACACGAAGCCTCTCCTCTCCCAGAGTCTGTCCAACTCCTCCTGACACAATAGCCCACTCCTCAGCCAGAGAGTCTCCAAACCCTCCTGACACTCTGACCCTCTCCTCACCCATTGTCTCTCCAACTCCTCCTGACACTCTGACCCTCTCCTCACCCAGAGTTTCTCCAACTCCTCCCAAAAATCTGACCCTCTCCTCAACCAGAGACTCTCCATCTCCTCCTGACACTCTGACCCTCTCCTCACCCAGAGTCTCTCCAACTTCTCCTGACACCCTTGCCCTCTGCTCACCCGGAGTCTCTCCTACTCATCCTGACACACTGACCCTCTCCTCATCCAGAGTCTGTCCAACTCCTCCTGACACACTTACACTCTCCTCAGCAAGAGGGTCTCCAAATCCTCCTGATGTCTGACCCTCTCCTCACCTAGAGTCTGTCCAACTTCACCCGACACCTTGATCCTCTCCTCTCCCAGAGCCTGTTCCAAATCCGCCTGACACTCTGACCCTCTCCTCACCCAAGGTCTGACCAACTCCTAATGACACCTTGACCCTCTCCACACCCAGAGTCTGTCCAACTCCTCCTGACACACTGACCCTCTCCTCACCCCGAGTATCTCCAAATCCTCCTGACACCCTGACCCTCTCATCACCTAGTGTCTGTCCATTTCATCCGACACCTTGACCCTCTCCTCTCATAGAGCCTGTCCAACTCCTCCTGACACTCTGACCCTCTCCTCACCCATTGTCTCCCCAACTTCTCTTGACAACCTGACCCTCTTCTCACCCAGAGTCTATCCAAAATCACCTGACACTCTGACCCTCTCCTCATCCAGAGTCTTTCAAACTCCTCCCAACACCCTGACCCTCTCCTCACCCAGAGTCTCACCATCTCCTCCTGACACTCTGACCCTCTCCTCAACCAGAGTCTTTCCAACTTCTCCTGACACCCTACCCCTCTGCTCACCCAGAGTCTCTCCAGCGCCTCCTGACACACTTATACTCTCCTCAGCAAGAGGGTCTCCAAATCCTCCTGACGTCTGACCCTCTCCTCACCTAGAGACTGTCCAACTTCAACCGACACCTTGACCCTCTACTCTCCCAGAGCCTGTCCAACTCCTCCTGACACCCTGACCCTCTCCTCACCCAGAGTCTGTCCAACTCCTCCTTACAAACAGACCCTCTTCTCACCCAGAGTATCTCCAAATCCTCCTGACACATAGTCCCTCTCCTCACCTAGAGTCTGTCCAACTTCACCCCACACCTTGACCCTTTCCTATTCCAGAGCCTGTCCAACTCCTCCTCAAACCGTGACACTCTCCTCACTCAGAGTCTCTCCAACTCCTCCTGACACTCTGACCCTCCCCTCACCCAGAGCCTTTCCATCTCCTCCTGACACTCTGACCATCTCCTCATCCAGAGACTTTCCATCTCCTCCGACACACTAACCCTCTCCTCACCCAGAGTCTGTCCAACTCCTCCTGACACAATAGCCCACTCCTCACCCAGAGAGTCTCCAAACCCGCCTGACACTCTGACCCTCTCCTCTCCTAGAGTATGTCCAACATCACCCGATTCCTTGACCCTCTCCTCTCCCAGAACCTGTCCAACTCCTCCTGACACCCTGACCCTCTCCTCACCCATTGTCTCTCCAACTCCTCCTGACACTCTGACCCTTTCCTCACCGAGAGTTTCTGCAATTCCCCCCAACAATCTGACCCTCTCCTCAACCAGAGTCTCTCCATCTCCTCCTGACACTCTGACCCTCTCCTCACCCAGAGTCTGTCCAACTTCTCCTGTCACCCTAGCCCTCTGCTCACCCGGAGTCTCTCCTACTAATCCTGACACACTGACTCCTCTCCTCACCCAGAGTCTCTCCAACTCCTCCTGACACACTTACACTTTCCTCAGCAAGAGGGTCTCCAAATCCTCCTGACGTCTGAACCTCTCCTCACCTAGAGACTGTCCAACTTCACCCGACACCTTGACCCTCTCCTATCCCAAAGCCTGTCCAACTCCTCCTGACACCCTGACCCTCTCCTCACCCAGATTCTCTCCAACTCCTCATGACACTCTGACCCTCTCCTCTCCCAGAGTCTGTCCAACTCCTCCTAACACACAGGTACTCTTCTAACCCAGAGTTTCTCCAACTCCTCCAAACACTATGACCCTCTACTCACACAGAGTCTCTCCAGCTCCTCCTGACACTCTGACCCTCTCCTCACCCAGAGTCTCTCCAACTCCTCCTGACACTCTGACCCTCTCCTCACCCAAAGTCTGAACAACTCCTACTGACACCCTGACCCTCTCCTCAACCAGAACCTCTCCAACTCCTGATACACTGACCCTCTCCTCACCCAGAGTCTGTCCAACTCCTCCTTACACACTGACCCTCTCCTCACCCCGATTATCTCCAAATCCTCCTGACAATCTGACCCTCTCCTCAACCAGAGACTCTCCATCTCCTCCTGACACTCTGACCCTCTCCTCACCTAGAGTCTGTCCAACTTCATCTGACACATTGACCCTGTCCTCTCATAGAGCCTGTCCAACTCCTCCTGACACCCTGACCCTCTCGACAGCCAGAATCTCTCAAACACCTCCTGACACTCTGACCCTTTCCTCACCCAAAGTCTCCGCAACTTCTCTTGACAACCTGACCCTCTCCTCACCCAGAGTCTGTCCAAAATCTCCTGACACTCTGACCCTCTCCTCACCCAGAGTCTGTCCAACTCCTCCTGACACACTTACACTCTCCTCAGCAAGAGGGTCTCCAAATCCTCCTGACGTGTGAGCCTCTCCTCAAATGGAGTCTGTCCAACTTCACCCGACACTTTGACCCTCTCCTCTCCCAGAGCCTGTCAAACTCCTCATGACACTCTGACCCTCTCCTCTCCCAGAGTCTGTCCAAATCCTACTAACACACTGACACTCTACTAACCCAGTGTTTCTCCAACTCCTCCCAACACTCTGACCATCTACTCACCCAGAGTCTCTCCAGCTCCTCCTGACACTCTGACCCTCTCCTCACCCAGAATCTCTCCAACTCCTCCTGACAGTCTGACCCACTCCTCTCCCAAAGTCTGACCAACTCCTACTGACACCAAGACCCTCTCCTCACCCCGAGTATCTCCAAATCCTCATGACACTCTGACCCTCTCCTCACCCAGAGTCTCTCCAACTCCTCCTGTTACTCTGGCCCTCTCCTCACCCCGAGTATCTCCAAATCCTCCTGACAAGCTGACCCTCTACTAAACCAGAGACTCTCCATCTCCTCCTCACTCTCTGACCCACTCCTCACCCAGAGTCTGTCCAATTTCTCCTGACACCCTAGACCTCTGCTCACCCGGAGTCTCTCCTACTCATCCTGACACACTGACCCTCTCCTCACCCAGAGTCCGTCCAACTCCTCCTGACACACTTCCACTCTCCTCAGCAACAGGGTCTCCAAATCCTCCTGGCGTCTGACCCTCTCCTCACCTAGGGTCTGTCCAACTTCACCAGACACCTTGACCCTCTCCTCTCCCAGAGACTGTCCAACTCCTCCTGACTCCCTGACACTCTCCTCACCCAGAGTCTCTCCAACTCCTCATGACACTCTGACCCTCACCTCTCCCAGAGGCTGTCCAACTCCTCCTAACACCCTGACACTCTACTAACCCAGAGTTTCTCCAACTCCTCCCAACACGCTGACCATCTACACTCCCAGAGTCTCTCCAGATCCTCCTGACACTCTGACCCTCTCCTCACCCAGAATCTGTCCAACTCCTACTGACACCCTGACCCTCTCCTCACCCAGAGTCTCTCCAACTCCTCCTGACACTCTGACCCTCTCCTCACCCAAAGTCTGACCAACTCATACTAACACCCTGACCCTCTCCTCAACCTGAGTCTCTCAAACTACTCCTGACACTCTGACCCTCTCCTCAACCTGAGTCTCTCAAACTCTTCCTGACACTCTGACCCTCTCCTCACCCAAAGCCTCCCCAACTCCTCCTGACAACCTGATCCTCTCCTCCCACAGATTCTGTCCAAAATCTCCTGACACTCTGACCTTCTCCTCACCCAGAGTCTCTCCAACTCCTCCTGACACACTTACACTCTCCTCAGCAAGAGGGTATCGAAATCCTCCTGACGTCTGACCCTCTCCTCACCTAGAGTCTGTCCAACTTCACCCGACACCTTGACCCTCTCCTCTCCCAGAGCCTGTCCAACTCCTCCTGACACCATGACCCTCTCCTCACCCAGAGTCTCTCCAACTCCTCATGACACTCTGACCCTCTCCTCTCCCAGAGTCTGTCCAACTCCTCCTAACACCCTGACAGTCTACTAACGCAGAGTTTCTACAACTCCTCCCAACACTCTGACCCTCTACTCAGCCAGAGTCTCTCCAGCTCCTCCTGACACTCTGACCCTCTCCTCACCCAGAATCTGTCCAACTCCTACTGACACCCTTACTCTCTCGTCACCCAGAGTCTCTCCAACTCCTCCTGACACTCTGACCCTCTCCTCACCCAAAGTCTGACCAACTCCTACTGACACCCTGACCCTCTCCTCACCCAGAGTCTGTCCAACTCCTCCTGACACTCTGACCCTCTCCTCACCTAGAGTCTGTCCAACTTCATCTGACACATTGACCCTGTCCTCTCATAGAGCCTGTCCAACTCCTCCTGACACCCTGACCCTCTCGACAGCCAGAATCTCTCAAACACCTCCTGACACTCTGACCCTTTCCTCACCCAAAGTCTCCCCAACTTCTCTTGACAACCTGACCCTCTCCTCACCCAGAGTCTGTCCAAAATCTCCTGACACTCTGAACCTCTCCTCACCCAGAGTCTGTCCAACTCCTCCTGACACAATTACACTCTCCTCAGCAAGAGGGTATCCAAATCCTCCTGACGTGAGACCCTCTCCTCAAATAGAGTCTGTCCAACTTCACCTGACACCTTTGACCTTCTCCTCTCCCAGAGCCTGTCCAACTCCTGCTGACACCCTGACCCTCACCTCACCCAGAGTCTCTATAACTCCTCATGACACTCTGACCCTCTCCTCTCCCAAAGTCTGACCAACTCCTACTGACACCCTGACCCACTCCTCACCCAGAATCTGTCCAAATCCTCCTAACACACTGACACTCTACTTACCCAGAGTTTCTCCAGCTCCTCCTGACACTCTGACCCTCTCGTCACCCAGAGTCTCTCCAACTCCTCCTGACTCTTTGACCCTCTCCTCTCCCAAAGTCTGACCAACTCCTACTGACACCCTGACCCTCTTCTCACCCAGAATCTGTCCAACTCCTCCTGACACACTGACCCCCTCCTCACCCCGAGTATCTCCAAATCCTCCTGACAAGCTGACCCTCTCCTAAAGCAGAGACTCTCCATCTCCTCCTCACACTCTGACCCACTCCTCACCCAGAGTCTGTCCAACTTCTCCTGACACCCTAGACCTCTGCTCACCCGGAGTCTCTCCTACTCATCCTGACACACTGACCCTCTCCTCACCCAGAGTCTCTCCAGCTCCTCCTGACACTCTGACCCTCTCCTCACCCAGAATCTGTCCAACTCCTCCTGACACACTGACCCTCTCCTCACCCCGAGTATCTCCAAATCCTCCTGACATTCTGACCCTCTCCTCACCTAGAGTCTGTCCAACTTCATCCGACACGTGGACCCTCTCCTCTCATAGAGCCTTTCCAACTCCTCCTGACACCCTGACCCTCTCCTCAACCTGAGTCTCTCACCCAGAGTCTCTCCAACTCCTCCTGACACACTGACCCTCTCCTCACCAAGACTCTGTCCAACTCCTCCTGAAACACTGACACACTCCTCACCCAGAGTGTCTCCAAATCCTCCTGACACTCTGAGCCTCTCCTCACCTACAGTCTTTCCAACTTCACTCGACACCTTGACCCACTCATCTCCCAGAGCCTGTTCAACTCCTCCCGACACTCTGACCCTCTCCTCACCCAGAGATTCTTCTACTCCTCCCGAACACCTGAACATCTCCTCACCCAGAGTCTCTCCAACTCCTCCTGACACTCTGACCCTCTCCTCTTCCGGAGTCTCTCCAACTTCTCCTTACACCCCTGACCCTCTCCTCATTCAGAGTTTCTCCAACTCATGCCGACACCCTGACCCTCTACTCAACCAGAGATTTTCCAACTCCACCTGACACCCTGACATTCTCTTCACGCAGAGCCTGTTCAACTCCTCCTGACACCCTGACCCTCTCCTCACCCAGAGTCTCTCCAAATCCACCTGACACTCTGACCCTCTCCTCACCTAGCTTCTGTCCAACTTCGACAGACACGCTGACCCTCTCCTCACCCAGAGCCTGTCCAACTGTTCCTGAAACCCTGACCATCTCCTCACCCAGAGTCTCTCCAACTTCTCCTGACAAGCTGAGACTCTCCTCACCCAGAGTCACTACAAATCCTCCTGACACACTGACCCTCTCCTCACCTAGAGTCTTTCAAACTCCTCCCAACACCCTGACCCTCTCCTCACCCAGAGTCTCACCATCTCCTCCTGACACTCTGACCCTCTCCTCAACCAGAGTCTTTCCAACTTCTCCTGACACCCTACCCCTCTGCTCACCCAGAGTCTCTCCAGCGCCTCCTGACACACTTATACTCTCCTCAGCAAGAGGGTCTCCAAATCCTCCTGACGTCTGACCCTCTCCTCACCTAGAGACTGTCCAACTTCAACCGACACCTTGACCCTCTCCTCTCCCAGAGCCTGTCCAACTCCTCCTGACACCCTGACCCTCTCCTCACCCAGAGTCTGTCCAACTCCTCCTTACAAACAGACCCTCTTCTCACCCAGAGTATCTCCAAATCCTCCTGACACATAGTCCCTCTCCTCACCTAGAGTCTGTCCAACTTCACCCCACACCTTGACCCTTTCCTATTCCAGAGCCTGTCCAACTCCTCCTCAAACCGTGACACTCTCCTCACTCAGAGTCTCTCCAACTCCTCCTGACACTCTGACCCTCCCCTCACCCAGAGCCTTTCCATCTCCTCCTGACACTCTGACCATCTCCTCATCCAGAGACTTTCCATCTCCTCCGACACACTAACCCTCTCCTCACCCAGAGTCTGTCCAACTCCTCCTGACACAATAGCCCACTCCTCACCCAGAGAGTCTCCAAACCCGCCTGACACTCTGACCCTCTCCTCTCCTAGAGTATGTCCAACATCACCCGATTCCTTGACCCTCTCCTCTCCCAGAACCTGTCCCAACTCCTCCTGACACTCTGACCCTCTCCTCACCCAAAGTCTGAACAACTCCTACTGACACCCTGACCCTCTCCTCAACCAGAACCTCTCCAACTCCTGATACACTGACCCTCTCCTCACCCAGAGTCTGTCCAACTCCTCCTTACACACTGACCCTCTCCTCACCCCGATTATCTCCAAATCCTCCTGACAATCTGACCCTCTCCTCAACCAGAGACTCTCCATCTCCTCCTGACACTCTGACCCTCTCCTCACCTAGAGTCTGTCCAACTTCATCTGACACATTGACCCTGTCCTCTCATAGAGCCTGTCCAACTCCTCCTGACACCCTGACCCTCTCGACAGCCAGAATCTCTCAAACACCTCCTGACACTCTGACCCTTTCCTCACCCAAAGTCTCCGCAACTTCTCTTGACAACCTGACCCTCTCCTCACCCAGAGTCTGTCCAAAATCTCCTGACACTCTGACCCTCTCCTCACCCAGAGTCTGTCCAACTCCTCCTGACACACTTACACTCTCCTCAGCAAGAGGGTCTCCAAATCCTCCTGACGTGTGAGCCTCTCCTCAAATGGAGTCTGTCCAACTTCACCCGACACTTTGACCCTCTCCTCTCCCAGAGCCTGTCAAACTCCTCATGACACTCTGACCCTCTCCTCTCCCAGAGTCTGTCCAAATCCTACTAACACACTGACACTCTACTAACCCAGTGTTTCTCCAACTCCTCCCAACACTCTGACCATCTACTCACCCAGAGTCTCTCCAGCTCCTCCTGACACTCTGACCCTCTCCTCACCCAGAATCTCTCCAACTCCTCCTGACAGTCTGACCCACTCCTCTCCCAAAGTCTGACCAACTCCTACTGACACCAAGACCCTCTCCTCACCCCGAGTATCTCCAAATCCTCATGACACTCTGACCCTCTCCTCACCCAGAGTCTCTCCAACTCCTCCTGTTACTCTGGCCCTCTCCTCACCCCGAGTATCTCCAAATCCTCCTGACAAGCTGACCCTCTACTAAACCAGAGACTCTCCATCTCCTCCTCACTCTCTGACCCACTCCTCACCCAGAGTCTGTCCAATTTCTCCTGACACCCTAGACCTCTGCTCACCCGGAGTCTCTCCTACTCATCCTGACACACTGACCCTCTCCTCACCCAGAGTCCGTCCAACTCCTCCTGACACACTTCCACTCTCCTCAGCAACAGGGTCTCCAAATCCTCCTGGCGTCTGACCCTCTCCTCACCTAGGGTCTGTCCAACTTCACCAGACACCTTGACCCTCTCCTCTCCCAGAGACTGTCCAACTCCTCCTGACTCCCTGACACTCTCCTCACCCAGAGTCTCTCCAACTCCTCATGACACTCTGACCCTCACCTCTCCCAGAGGCTGTCCAACTCCTCCTAACACCCTGACACTCTACTAACCCAGAGTTTCTCCAACTCCTCCCAACACGCTGACCATCTACACTCCCAGAGTCTCTCCAGATCCTCCTGACACTCTGACCCTCTCCTCACCCAGAATCTGTCCAACTCCTACTGACACCCTGACCCTCTCCTCACCCAGAGTCTCTCCAACTCCTCCTGACACTCTGACCCTCTCCTCACCCAAAGTCTGACCAACTCATACTAACACCCTGACCCTCTCCTCAACCTGAGTCTCTCAAACTACTCCTGACACTCTGACCCTCTCCTCAACCTGAGTCTCTCAAACTCTTCCTGACACTCTGACCCTCTCCTCACCCAAAGCCTCCCCAACTCCTCCTGACAACCTGATCCTCTCCTCCCACAGATTCTGTCCAAAATCTCCTGACACTCTGACCTTCTCCTCACCCAGAGTCTCTCCAACTCCTCCTGACACACTTACACTCTCCTCAGCAAGAGGGTATCGAAATCCTCCTGACGTCTGACCCTCTCCTCACCTAGAGTCTGTCCAACTTCACCCGACACCTTGACCCTCTCCTCTCCCAGAGCCTGTCCAACTCCTCCTGACACCATGACCCTCTCCTCACCCAGAGTCTCTCCAACTCCTCATGACACTCTGACCCTCTCCTCTCCCAGAGTCTGTCCAACTCCTCCTAACACCCTGACAGTCTACTAACGCAGAGTTTCTACAACTCCTCCCAACACTCTGACCCTCTACTCAGCCAGAGTCTCTCCAGCTCCTCCTGACACTCTGACCCTCTCCTCACCCAGAATCTGTCCAACTCCTACTGACACCCTTACTCTCTCGTCACCCAGAGTCTCTCCAACTCCTCCTGACACTCTGACCCTCTCCTCACCCAAAGTCTGACCAACTCCTACTGACACCCTGACCCTCTCCTCACCCAGAGTCTGTCCAACTCCTCCTGACACTCTGACCCTCTCCTCACCTAGAGTCTGTCCAACTTCATCTGACACATTGACCCTGTCCTCTCATAGAGCCTGTCCAACTCCTCCTGACACCCTGACCCTCTCGACAGCCAGAATCTCTCAAACACCTCCTGACACTCTGACCCTTTCCTCACCCAAAGTCTCCCCAACTTCTCTTGACAACCTGACCCTCTCCTCACCCAGAGTCTGTCCAAAATCTCCTGACACTCTGAACCTCTCCTCACCCAGAGTCTGTCCAACTCCTCCTGACACAATTACACTCTCCTCAGCAAGAGGGTATCCAAATCCTCCTGACGTGAGACCCTCTCCTCAAATAGAGTCTGTCCAACTTCACCTGACACCTTTGACCTTCTCCTCTCCCAGAGCCTGTCCAACTCCTGCTGACACCCTGACCCTCACCTCACCCAGAGTCTCTATAACTCCTCATGACACTCTGACCCTCTCCTCTCCCAAAGTCTGACCAACTCCTACTGACACCCTGACCCACTCCTCACCCAGAATCTGTCCAAATCCTCCTAACACACTGACACTCTACTTACCCAGAGTTTCTCCAGCTCCTCCTGACACTCTGACCCTCTCGTCACCCAGAGTCTCTCCAACTCCTCCTGACTCTTTGACCCTCTCCTCTCCCAAAGTCTGACCAACTCCTACTGACACCCTGACCCTCTTCTCACCCAGAATCTGTCCAACTCCTCCTGACACACTGACCCCCTCCTCACCCCGAGTATCTCCAAATCCTCCTGACAAGCTGACCCTCTCCTAAAGCAGAGACTCTCCATCTCCTCCTCACACTCTGACCCACTCCTCACCCAGAGTCTGTCCAACTTCTCCTGACACCCTAGACCTCTGCTCACCCGGAGTCTCTCCTACTCATCCTGACACACTGACCCTCTCCTCACCCAGAGTCTCTCCAGCTCCTCCTGACACTCTGACCCTCTCCTCACCCAGAATCTGTCCAACTCCTCCTGACACACTGACCCTCTCCTCACCCCGAGTATCTCCAAATCCTCCTGACACTCTGACCCTCTCCTCACCTAGAGTCTGTCCAACTTCATCCGACACGTGGACCCTCTCCTCTCATAGAGCCTTTCCAACTCCTCCTGACACCCTGACCCTCTCCTCAACCTGAGTCTCTCAAACTCCTCCTGACCCTCTGACCCTCTCCTCACCCAAAGTCTCCCCAACTCCTCCTGACAACCTGATCCTCTCCTCCCCCAGAGTCTGTCCAAAATCTCCTGACACTCTGACCCTCTCCTCACCCAGTGTCTCTCCAACTCCTCCCAACACCCTGAACCTCTCCTCACCTAGAGTCTCTCCATCTCCTCCTGACACTCTGACCCTCTCCTCATCCAGAGTCTGTCCAACTTCTCCTGACACCCTACCCCCCTGCTCACCCAGAGTCTCTCCAACTCCTCCTGACACACTGACCCTCTCCTCACCAAGACTCTGTCCAACTCCTCCTGAAACACTGACACACTCCTCACCCAGAGTGTCTCCAAATCCTCCTGACACTCTGAGCCTCTCCTCACCTACAGTCTTTCCAACTTCACTCGACACCTTGACCCACTCATCTCCCAGAGCCTGTTCAACTCCTCCCGACACTCTGACCCTCTCCTCACCCAGAGATTCTTCTACTCCTCCCGAACACCTGAACATCTCCTCACCCAGAGTCTCTCCAACTCCTCCTGACACTCTGACCCTCTCCTCTTCCGGAGTCTCTCCAACTTCTCCTTACACCCTGACCCTCTCCTCATTCAGAGTTTCTCCAACTCATGCCGACACCCTGACCCTCTACTCAACCAGAGATTTTCCAACTCCACCTGACACCCTGACATTCTCTTCACGCAGAGCCTGTTCAACTCCTCCTGACACCCTGACCCTCTCCTCACCCAGAGTATCTCCAAATCCACCTGACACTCTGACCCTCTCCTCACCTAGCTTCTGTCCAACTTCGTCAGACACGCTGACCCTCTCCTCACCCAGAGCCTGTCCAACTGTTCCTGAAACCCTGACCATCTCCTCACCCAGAGTCTCTCCAACTTCTCCTGACAAGCTGAGACTCTCCTCACCCAGAGTCACTACAAATCCTCCTGACACACTGACCCTCTCCTCACCTAGAGTCTTTCAAACTCCTCCCAACACCCTGACCCTCTCCTCACCCAGAGTCTCACCATCTCCTCCTGACACTCTGACCCTCTCCTCAACCAGAGTCTTTCCAACTTCTCCTGACACCCTACCCCTCTGCTCACCCAGAGTCTCTCCAGCGCCTCCTGACACACTTATACTCTCCTCAGCAAGAGGGTCTCCAAATCCTCCTGACGTCTGACCCTCTCCTCACCTAGAGACTGTCCAACTTCAACCGACACCTTGACCCTCTCCTCTCCCAGAGCCTGTCCAACTCCTCCTGACACCCTGACCCTCTCCTCACCCAGAGTCTGTCCAACTCCTCCTTACAAACAGACCCTCTTCTCACCCAGAGTATCTCCAAATCCTCCTGACACATAGTCCCTCTCCTCACCTAGAGTCTGTCCAACTTCACCCCACACCTTGACCCTTTCCTATTCCAGAGCCTGTCCAACTCCTCCTCAAACCGTGACACTCTCCTCACTCAGAGTCTCTCCAACTCCTCCTGACACTCTGACCCTCCCCTCACCCAGAGCCTTTCCATCTCCTCCTGACACTCTGACCATCTCCTCATCCAGAGACTTTCCATCTCCTCCGACACACTAACCCTCTCCTCACCCAGAGTCTGTCCAACTCCTCCTGACACAATAGCCCACTCCTCACCCAGAGAGTCTCCAAACCCGCCTGACACTCTGACCCTCTCCTCTCCTAGAGTATGTCCAACATCACCCGATTCCTTGACCCTCTCCTCTCCCAGAACCTGTCCAACTCCTCCTGACACCCTGACCCTCTCCTCACCCATTGTCTCTCCAACTCCTCCTGACACTCTGACCCTTTCCTCACCGAGAGTTTCTGCAATTCCTCCCAACAATCTGACCCTCTCCTCAACCAGAGTCTCTCCATCTCCTCCTGACACTCTGACCCTCTCCTCACCCAGAGTCTGTCCAACTTCTCCTGTCACCCTAGCCCTCTGCTCACCCGGAGTCTCTCCTACTAATCCTGACACACTGACTCCTCTCCTCACCCAGAGTCTCTCCAACTCCTCCTGACACACTTACACTTTCCTCAGCAAGAGGGTCTCCAAATCCTCCTGACGTCTGAACCTCTCCTCACCTAGAGACTGTCCAACTTCACCCGACACCTTGACCCTCTCCTATCCCAAAGCCTGTCCAACTCCTCCTGACACCCTGACCCTCTCCTCACCCAGATTCTCTCCAACTCCTCATGACACTCTGACCCTCTCCTCTCCCAGAGTCTGTCCAACTCCTCCTAACACACAGGTACTCTTCTAACCCAGAGTTTCTCCAACTCCTCCAAACACTATGACCCTCTACTCACACAGAGTCTCTCCAGCTCCTCCTGACACTCTGACCCTCTCCTCACCCAGAGTCTCTCCAACTCCTCCTGACACTCTGACCCTCTCCTCACCCAAAGTCTGAACAACTCCTACTGACACCCTGACCCTCTCCTCAACCAGAACCTCTCCAACTCCTGATACACTGACCCTCTCCTCACCCAGAGTCTGTCCAACTCCTCCTTACACACTGACCCTCTCCTCACCCCGATTATCTCCAAATCCTCCTGACAATCTGACCCTCTCCTCAACCAGAGACTCTCCATCTCCTCCTGACACTCTGACCCTCTCCTCACCTAGAGTCTGTCCAACTTCATCTGACACATTGACCCTGTCCTCTCATAGAGCCTGTCCAACTCCTCCTGACACCCTGACCCTCTCGACAGCCAGAATCTCTCAAACACCTCCTGACACTCTGACCCTTTCCTCACCCAAAGTCTCCGCAACTTCTCTTGACAACCTGACCCTCTCCTCACCCAGAGTCTGTCCAAAATCTCCTGACACTCTGACCCTCTCCTCACCCAGAGTCTGTCCAACTCCTCCTGACACACTTACACTCTCCTCAGCAAGAGGGTCTCCAAATCCTCCTGACGTGTGAGCCTCTCCTCAAATGGAGTCTGTCTAACTTCACCCGACACTTTGACCCTCTCCTCTCCCAGAGCCTGTCAAACTCCTCATGACACTCTGACCCTCTCCTCTCCCAGAGTCTGTCCAAATCCTACTAACACACTGACACTCTACTAACCCAGTGTTTCTCCAACTCCTCCCAACACTCTGATCATCTACTCACCCAGAGTCTCTCCAGCTCCTCCTGACACTCTGACCCTCTCCTCACCCAGAATCTCTCCAACTCCTCCTGACAGTCTGACCCACTCCTCTCCCAAAGTCTGACCAACTCCTACTGACACCAAGACCCTCTCCTCACCCCGAGTATCTCCAAATCCTCATGACACTCTGACCCTCTCCTCACCCAGAGTCTCTCCAACTCCTCCTGTTACTCTGGCCCTCTCCTCACCCCGAGTATCTCCAAATCCTCCTGACAAGCTGACCCTCTACTAAACCAGAGACTCTCCATCTCCTCCTCACTCTCTGACCCACTCCTCACCCAGAGTCTGTCCAATTTCTCCTGACACCCTAGACCTCTGCTCACCCGGAGTCTCTCCTACTCATCCTGACACACTGACCCTCTCCTCACCCAGAGTCCGTCCAACTCCTCCTGACACACTTCCACTCTCCTCAGCAACAGGGTCTCCAAATCCTCCTGGCGTCTGACCCTCTCCTCACCTAGGGTCTGTCCAACTTCACCAGACACCTTGACCCTCTCCTCTCCCAGAGACTGTCCAACTCCTCCTGACTCCCTGACACTCTCCTCACCCAGAGTCTCTCCAACTCCTCATGACACTCTGACCCTCACCTCTCCCAGAGGCTGTCCAACTCCTCCTAACACCCTGACACTCTACTAACCCAGAGTTTCTCCAACTCCTCCCAACACGCTGACCATCTACACTCCCAGAGTCTCTCCAGATCCTCCTGACACTCTGACCCTCTCCTCACCCAGAATCTGTCCAACTCCTACTGACACCCTGACCCTCTCCTCACCCAGAGTCTCTCCAACTCCTCCTGACACTCTGACCCTCTCCTCACCCAAAGTCTGACCAACTCATACTAACACCCTGACCCTCTCCTCAACCTGAGTCTCTCAAACTACTCCTGACACTCTGACCCTCTCCTCAACCTGAGTCTCTCAAACTCTTCCTGACACTCTGACCCTCTCCTCACCCAAAGCCTCCCCAACTCCTCCTGACAACCTGATCCTCTCCTCCCACAGATTCTGTCCAAAATCTCCTGACACTCTGACCTTCTCCTCACCCAGAGTCTCTCCAACTCCTCCTGACACACTTACACTCTCCTCAGCAAGAGGGTATCGAAATCCTCCTGACGTCTGACCCTCTCCTCACCTAGAGTCTGTCCAACTTCACCCGACACCTTGACCCTCTCCTCTCCCAGAGCCTGTCCAACTCCTCCTGACACCATGACCCTCTCCTCACCCAGAGTCTCTCCAACTCCTCATGACACTCTGACCCTCTCCTCTCCCAGAGTCTGTCCAACTCCTCCTAACACCCTGACAGTCTACTAACGCAGAGTTTCTACAACTCCTCCCAACACTCTGACCCTCTACTCAGCCAGAGTCTCTCCAGCTCCTCCTGACACTCTGACCCTCTCCTCACCCAGAATCTGTCCAACTCCTACTGACACCCTTACTCTCTCGTCACCCAGAGTCTCTCCAACTCCTCCTGACACTCTGACCCTCTCCTCACCCAAAGTCTGACCAACTCCTACTGACACCCTGACCCTCTCCTCACCCAGAGTCTGTCCAACTCCTCCTGACACTCTGACCCTCTCCTCACCTAGAGTCTGTCCAACTTCATCTGACACATTGACCCTGTCCTCTCATAGAGCCTGTCCAACTCCTCCTGACACCCTGACCCTCTCGACAGCCAGAATCTCTCAAACACCTCCTGACACTCTGACCCTTTCCTCACCCAAAGTCTCCCCAACTTCTCTTGACAACCTGACCCTCTCCTCACCCAGAGTCTGTCCAAAATCTCCTGACACTCTGAACCTCTCCTCACCCAGAGTCTGTCCAACTCCTCCTGACACAATTACACTCTCCTCAGCAAGAGGGTATCCAAATCCTCCTGACGTGAGACCCTCTCCTCAAATAGAGTCTGTCCAACTTCACCTGACACCTTTGACCTTCTCCTCTCCCAGAGCCTGTCCAACTCCTGCTGACACCCTGACCCTCACCTCACCCAGAGTCTCTATAACTCCTCATGACACTCTGACCCTCTCCTCTCCCAAAGTCTGACCAACTCCTACTGACACCCTGACCCACTCCTCACCCAGAATCTGTCCAAATCCTCCTAACACACTGACACTCTACTTACCCAGAGTTTCTCCAGCTCCTCCTGACACTCTGACCCTCTCGTCACCCAGAGTCTCTCCAACTCCTCCTGACTCTTTGACCCTCTCCTCTCCCAAAGTCTGACCAACTCCTACTGACACCCTGACCCTCTTCTCACCCAGAATCTGTCCAACTCCTCCTGACACACTGACCCCCTCCTCACCCCGAGTATCTCCAAATCCTCCTGACAAGCTGACCCTCTCCTAAAGCAGAGACTCTCCATCTCCTCCTCACACTCTGACCCACTCCTCACCCAGAGTCTGTCCAACTTCTCCTGACACCCTAGACCTCTGCTCACCCGGAGTCTCTCCTACTCATCCTGACACACTGACCCTCTCCTCACCCAGAGTCTCTCCAGCTCCTCCTGACACTCTGACCCTCTCCTCACCCAGAATCTGTCCAACTCCTCCTGACACACTGACCCTCTCCTCACCCCGAGTATCTCCAAATCCTCCTGACACTCTGACCCTCTCCTCACCTAGAGTCTGTCCAACTTCATCCGACACGTGGACCCTCTCCTCTCATAGAGCCTTTCCAACTCCTCCTGACACCCTGACCCTCTCCTCAACCTGAGTCTCTCAAACTCCTCCTGACCCTCTGACCCTCTCCTCACCCAAAGTCTCCCCAACTCCTCCTGACAACCTGATCCTCTCCTCCCCCAGAGTCTGTCCAAAATCTCCTGACACTCTGACCCTCTCCTCACCCAGTGTCTCTCCAACTCCTCCCAACACCCTGAACCTCTCCTCACCTAGAGTCTCTCCATCTCCTCCTGACACTCTGACCCTCTCCTCATCCAGAGTCTGTCCAACTTCTCCTGACACCCTACCCCCCTGCTCACCCAGAGTCTCTCCAACTCCTCCTGACACACTGACCCTCTCCTCACCAAGACTCTGTCCAACTCCTCCTGAAACACTGACACACTCCTCACCCAGAGTGTCTCCAAATCCTCCTGACACTCTGAGCCTCTCCTCACCTACAGTCTTTCCAACTTCACTCGACACCTTGACCCACTCATCTCCCAGAGCCTGTTCAACTCCTCCCGACACTCTGACCCTCTCCTCACCCAGAGATTCTTCTACTCCTCCCGAACACCTGAACATCTCCTCACCCAGAGTCTCTCCAACTCCTCCTGACACTCTGACCCTCTCCTCTTCCGGAGTCTCTCCAACTTCTCCTTACACCCTGACCCTCTCCTCATTCAGAGTTTCTCCAACTCATGCCGACACCCTGACCCTCTACTCAACCAGAGATTTTCCAACTCCACCTGACACCCTGACATTCTCTTCACGCAGAGCCTGTTCAACTCCTCCTGACACCCTGACCCTCTCCTCACCCAGAGTATCTCCAAATCCACCTGACACTCTGACCCTCTCCTCACCTAGCTTCTGTCCAACTTCGTCAGACACGCTGACCCTCTCCTCACCCAGAGCCTGTCCAACTGTTCCTGAAACCCTGACCATCTCCTCACCCAGAGTCTCTCCAACTTCTCCTGACAAGCTGAGACTCTCCTCACCCAGAGTCACTACAAATCCTCCTGACACACTGACCCTCTCCTCACCTAGAGTCTTTCAAACTCCTCCCAACACCCTGACCCTCTCCTCACCCAGAGTCTCACCATCTCCTCCTGACACTCTGACCCTCTCCTCAACCAGAGTCTTTCCAACTTCTCCTGACACCCTACCCCTCTGCTCACCCAGAGTCTCTCCAGCGCCTCCTGACACACTTATACTCTCCTCAGCAAGAGGGTCTCCAAATCCTCCTGACGTCTGACCCTCTCCTCACCTAGAGACTGTCCAACTTCAACCGACACCTTGACCCTCTCCTCTCCCAGAGCCTGTCCAACTCCTCCTGACACCCTGACCCTCTCCTCACCCAGAGTCTGTCCAACTCCTCCTTACAAACAGACCCTCTTCTCACCCAGAGTATCTCCAAATCCTCCTGACACATAGTCCCTCTCCTCACCTAGAGTCTGTCCAACTTCACCCCACACCTTGACCCTTTCCTATTCCAGAGCCTGTCCAACTCCTCCTCAAACCGTGACACTCTCCTCACTCAGAGTCTCTCCAACTCCTCCTGACACTCTGACCCTCCCCTCACCCAGAGCCTTTCCATCTCCTCCTGACACTCTGACCATCTCCTCATCCAGAGACTTTCCATCTCCTCCGACACACTAACCCTCTCCTCACCCAGAGTCTGTCCAACTCCTCCTGACACAATAGCCCACTCCTCACCCAGAGAGTCTCCAAACCCGCCTGACACTCTGACCCTCTCCTCTCCTAGAGTATGTCCAACATCACCCGATTCCTTGACCCTCTCCTCTCCCAGAACCTGTCCAACTCCTCCTGACACCCTGACCCTCTCCTCACCCATTGTCTCTCCAACTCCTCCTGACACTCTGACCCTTTCCTCACCGAGAGTTTCTGCAATTCCTCCCAACAATCTGACCCTCTCCTCAACCAGAGTCTCTCCATCTCCTCCTGACACTCTGACCCTCTCCTCACCCAGAGTCTGTCCAACTTCTCCTGTCACCCTAGCCCTCTGCTCACCCGGAGTCTCTCCTACTAATCCTGACACACTGACTCCTCTCCTCACCCAGAGTCTCTCCAACTCCTCCTGACACACTTACACTTTCCTCAGCAAGAGGGTCTCCAAATCCTCCTGACGTCTGAACCTCTCCTCACCTAGAGACTGTCCAACTTCACCCGACACCTTGACCCTCTCCTATCCCAAAGCCTGTCCAACTCCTCCTGACACCCTGACCCTCTCCTCACCCAGATTCTCTCCAACTCCTCATGACACTCTGACCCTCTCCTCTCCCAGAGTCTGTCCAACTCCTCCTAACACACAGGTACTCTTCTAACCCAGAGTTTCTCCAACTCCTCCAAACACTATGACCCTCTACTCACACAGAGTCTCTCCAGCTCCTCCTGACACTCTGACCCTCTCCTCACCCAGAGTCTCTCCAACTCCTCCTGACACTCTGACCCTCTCCTCACCCAAAGTCTGAACAACTCCTACTGACACCCTGACCCTCTCCTCAACCAGAACCTCTCCAACTCCTGATACACTGACCCTCTCCTCACCCAGAGTCTGTCCAACTCCTCCTTACACACTGACCCTCTCCTCACCCCGATTATCTCCAAATCCTCCTGACAATCTGACCCTCTCCTCAACCAGAGACTCTCCATCTCCTCCTGACACTCTGACCCTCTCCTCACCTAGAGTCTGTCCAACTTCATCTGACACATTGACCCTGTCCTCTCATAGAGCCTGTCCAACTCCTCCTGACACCCTGACCCTCTCGACAGCCAGAATCTCTCAAACACCTCCTGACACTCTGACCCTTTCCTCACCCAAAGTCTCCGCAACTTCTCTTGACAACCTGACCCTCTCCTCACCCAGAGTCTGTCCAAAATCTCCTGACACTCTGACCCTCTCCTCACCCAGAGTCTGTCCAACTCCTCCTGACACACTTACACTCTCCTCAGCAAGAGGGTCTCCAAATCCTCCTGACGTGTGAGCCTCTCCTCAAATGGAGTCTGTCCAACTTCACCCGACACTTTGACCCTCTCCTCTCCCAGAGCCTGTCAAACTCCTCATGACACTCTGACCCTCTCCTCTCCCAGAGTCTGTCCAAATCCTACTAACACACTGACACTCTACTAACCCAGTGTTTCTCCAACTCCTCCCAACACTCTGACCATCTACTCACCCAGAGTCTCTCCAGCTCCTCCTGACACTCTGACCCTCTCCTCACCCAGAATCTCTCCAACTCCTCCTGACAGTCTGACCCACTCCTCTCCCAAAGTCTGACCAACTCCTACTGACACCAAGACCCTCTCCTCACCCCGAGTATCTCCAAATCCTCATGACACTCTGACCCTCTCCTCACCCAGAGTCTCTCCAACTCCTCCTGTTACTCTGGCCCTCTCCTCACCCCGAGTATCTCCAAATCCTCCTGACAAGCTGACCCTCTACTAAACCAGAGACTCTCCATCTCCTCCTCACTCTCTGACCCACTCCTCACCCAGAGTCTGTCCAATTTCTCCTGACACCCTAGACCTCTGCTCACCCGGAGTCTCTCCTACTCATCCTGACACACTGACCCTCTCCTCACCCAGAGTCCGTCCAACTCCTCCTGACACACTTCCACTCTCCTCAGCAACAGGGTCTCCAAATCCTCCTGGCGTCTGACCCTCTCCTCACCTAGGGTCTGTCCAACTTCACCAGACACCTTGACCCTCTCCTCTCCCAGAGACTGTCCAACTCCTCCTGACTCCCTGACACTCTCCTCACCCAGAGTCTCTCCAACTCCTCATGACACTCTGACCCTCACCTCTCCCAGAGGCTGTCCAACTCCTCCTAACACCCTGACACTCTACTAACCCAGAGTTTCTCCAACTCCTCCCAACACGCTGACCATCTACACTCCCAGAGTCTCTCCAGATCCTCCTGACACTCTGACCCTCTCCTCACCCAGAATCTGTCCAACTCCTACTGACACCCTGACCCTCTCCTCACCCAGAGTCTCTCCAACTCCTCCTGACACTCTGACCCTCTCCTCACCCAAAGTCTGACCAACTCATACTAACACCCTGACCCTCTCCTCAACCTGAGTCTCTCAAACTACTCCTGACACTCTGACCCTCTCCTCAACCTGAGTCTCTCAAACTCTTCCTGACACTCTGACCCTCTCCTCACCCAAAGCCTCCCCAACTCCTCCTGACAACCTGATCCTCTCCTCCCACAGATTCTGTCCAAAATCTCCTGACACTCTGACCTTCTCCTCACCCAGAGTCTCTCCAACTCCTCCTGACACACTTACACTCTCCTCAGCAAGAGGGTATCGAAATCCTCCTGACGTCTGACCCTCTCCTCACCTAGAGTCTGTCCAACTTCACCCGACACCTTGACCCTCTCCTCTCCCAGAGCCTGTCCAACTCCTCCTGACACCATGACCCTCTCCTCACCCAGAGTCTCTCCAACTCCTCATGACACTCTGACCCTCTCCTCTCCCAGAGTCTGTCCAACTCCTCCTAACACCCTGACAGTCTACTAACGCAGAGTTTCTACAACTCCTCCCAACACTCTGACCCTCTACTCAGCCAGAGTCTCTCCAGCTCCTCCTGACACTCTGACCCTCTCCTCACCCAGAATCTGTCCAACTCCTACTGACACCCTTACTCTCTCGTCACCCAGAGTCTCTCCAACTCCTCCTGACACTCTGACCCTCTCCTCACCCAAAGTCTGACCAACTCCTACTGACACCCTGACCCTCTCCTCACCCAGAGTCTGTCCAACTCCTCCTGACACTCTGACCCTCTCCTCACCTAGAGTCTGTCCAACTTCATCTGACACATTGACCCTGTCCTCTCATAGAGCCTGTCCAACTCCTCCTGACACCCTGACCCTCTCGACAGCCAGAATCTCTCAAACACCTCCTGACACTCTGACCCTTTCCTCACCCAAAGTCTCCCCAACTTCTCTTGACAACCTGACCCTCTCCTCACCCAGAGTCTGTCCAAAATCTCCTGACACTCTGAACCTCTCCTCACCCAGAGTCTGTCCAACTCCTCCTGACACAATTACACTCTCCTCAGCAAGAGGGTATCCAAATCCTCCTGACGTGAGACCCTCTCCTCAAATAGAGTCTGTCCAACTTCACCTGACACCTTTGACCTTCTCCTCTCCCAGAGCCTGTCCAACTCCTGCTGACACCCTGACCCTCACCTCACCCAGAGTCTCTATAACTCCTCATGACACTCTGACCCTCTCCTCTCCCAAAGTCTGACCAACTCCTACTGACACCCTGACCCACTCCTCACCCAGAATCTGTCCAAATCCTCCTAACACACTGACACTCTACTTACCCAGAGTTTCTCCAGCTCCTCCTGACACTCTGACCCTCTCGTCACCCAGAGTCTCTCCAACTCCTCCTGACTCTTTGACCCTCTCCTCTCCCAAAGTCTGACCAACTCCTACTGACACCCTGACCCTCTTCTCACCCAGAATCTGTCCAACTCCTCCTGACACACTGACCCCCTCCTCACCCCGAGTATCTCCAAATCCTCCTGACAAGCTGACCCTCTCCTAAAGCAGAGACTCTCCATCTCCTCCTCACACTCTGACCCACTCCTCACCCAGAGTCTGTCCAACTTCTCCTGACACCCTAGACCTCTGCTCACCCGGAGTCTCTCCTACTCATCCTGACACACTGACCCTCTCCTCACCCAGAGTCTCTCCAGCTCCTCCTGACACTCTGACCCTCTCCTCACCCAGAATCTGTCCAACTCCTCCTGACACACTGACCCTCTCCTCACCCCGAGTATCTCCAAATCCTCCTGACACTCTGACCCTCTCCTCACCTAGAGTCTGTCCAACTTCATCCGACACGTGGACCCTCTCCTCTCATAGAGCCTTTCCAACTCCTCCTGACACCCTGACCCTCTCCTCAACCTGAGTCTCTCAAACTCCTCCTGACCCTCTGACCCTCTCCTCACCCAAAGTCTCCCCAACTCCTCCTGACAACCTGATCCTCTCCTCCCCCAGAGTCTGTCCAAAATCTCCTGACACTCTGACCCTCTCCTCACCCAGTGTCTCTCCAACTCCTCCCAACACCCTGAACCTCTCCTCACCTAGAGTCTCTCCATCTCCTCCTGACACTCTGACCCTCTCCTCATCCAGAGTCTGTCCAACTTCTCCTGACACCCTACCCCCCTGCTCACCCAGAGTCTCTCCAACTCCTCCTGACACACTGACCCTCTCCTCACCAAGACTCTGTCCAACTCCTCCTGAAACACTGACACACTCCTCACCCAGAGTGTCTCCAAATCCTCCTGACACTCTGAGCCTCTCCTCACCTACAGTCTTTCCAACTTCACTCGACACCTTGACCCACTCATCTCCCAGAGCCTGTTCAACTCCTCCCGACACTCTGACCCTCTCCTCACCCAGAGATTCTTCTACTCCTCCCGAACACCTGAACATCTCCTCACCCAGAGTCTCTCCAACTCCTCCTGACACTCTGACCCTCTCCTCTTCCGGAGTCTCTCCAACTTCTCCTTACACCCTGACCCTCTCCTCATTCAGAGTTTCTCCAACTCATGCCGACACCCTGACCCTCTACTCAACCAGAGATTTTCCAACTCCACCTGACACCCTGACATTCTCTTCACGCAGAGCCTGTTCAACTCCTCCTGACACCCTGACCCTCTCCTCACCCAGAGTATCTCCAAATCCACCTGACACTCTGACCCTCTCCTCACCTAGCTTCTGTCCAACTTCGTCAGACACGCTGACCCTCTCCTCACCCAGAGCCTGTCCAACTGTTCCTGAAACCCTGACCATCTCCTCACCCAGAGTCTCTCCAACTTCTCCTGACAAGCTGAGACTCTCCTCACCCAGAGTCACTACAAATCCTCCTGACACACTGACCCTCTCCTCACCTAGAGTCTTTCAAACTCCTCCCAACACCCTGACCCTCTCCTCACCCAGAGTCTCACCATCTCCTCCTGACACTCTGACCCTCTCCTCAACCAGAGTCTTTCCAACTTCTCCTGACACCCTACCCCTCTGCTCACCCAGAGTCTCTCCAGCGCCTCCTGACACACTTATACTCTCCTCAGCAAGAGGGTCTCCAAATCCTCCTGACGTCTGACCCTCTCCTCACCTAGAGACTGTACAACTTCAACCGACACCTTGACCCTCTCCTCTCCCAGAGCCTGTCCAACTCCTCCTGACACCCTGACCCTCTCCTCACCCAGAGTCTGTCCAACTCCTCCTTACAAACAGACCCTCTTCTCACCCAGAGTATCTCCAAATCCTCCTGACACATAGTCCCTCTCCTCACCTAGAGTCTGTCCAACTTCACCCCACACCTTGACCCTTTCCTATTCCAGAGCCTGTCCAACTCCTCCTCAAACCGTGACACTCTCCTCACTCAGAGTCTCTCCAACTCCTCCTGACACTCTGACCCTCCCATCACCCAGAGCCTTTCCATCTCCTCCTGACACTCTGACCATCTCCTCATCCAGAGACTTTCCATCTCCTCCGACACACTAACCCTCTCCTCACCCAGAGTCTGTCCAACTCCTCCTGACACAATAGCCCACTCCTCACCCAGAGAGTCTCCAAACCCGCCTGACACTCTGACCCTCTCCTCTCCTAGAGTATGTCCAACATCACCCGATTCCTTGACCCTCTCCTCTCCCAGAACCTGTCCAACTCCTCCTGACACCCTGACCCTCTCCTCACCCATTGTCTCTCCAACTCCTCCTGACACTCTGACCCTTTCCTCACCGAGAGTTTCTGCAATTCCTCCCAACAATCTGACCCTCTCCTCAACCAGAGTCTCTCCATCTCCTCCTGACACTCTGACCCTCTCCTCACCCAGAGTCTGTCCAACTTCTCCTGTCACCCTAGCCCTCTGCTCACCCGGAGTCTCTCCTACTAATCCTGACACACTGACTCCTCTCCTCACCCAGAGTCTCTCCAACTCCTCCTGACACACTTACACTTTCCTCAGCAAGAGGGTCTCCAAATCCTCCTGACGTCTGAACCTCTCCTCACCTAGAGACTGTCCAACTTCACCCGACACCTTGACCCTCTCCTATCCCAAAGCCTGTCCAACTCCTCCTGACACCCTGACCCTCTCCTCACCCAGATTCTCTCCAACTCCTCATGACACTCTGACCCTCTCCTCTCCCAGAGTCTGTCCAACTCCTCCTAACACACAGGTACTCTTCTAACCCAGAGTTTCTCCAACTCCTCCAAACACTATGACCCTCTACTCACACAGAGTCTCTCCAGCTCCTCCTGACACTCTGACCCTCTCCTCACCCAGAGTCTCTCCAACTCCTCCTGACACTCTGACCCTCTCCTCACCCAAAGTCTGAACAACTCCTACTGACACCCTGACCCTCTCCTCAACCAGAACCTCTCCAACTCCTGATACACTGACCCTCTCCTCACCCAGAGTCTGTCCAACTCCTCCTTACACACTGACCCTCTCCTCACCCCGATTATCTCCAAATCCTCCTGACAATCTGACCCTCTCCTCAACCAGAGACTCTCCATCTCCTCCTGACACTCTGACCCTCTCCTCACCTAGAGTCTGTCCAACTTCATCTGACACATTGACCCTGTCCTCTCATAGAGCCTGTCCAACTCCTCCTGACACCCTGACCCTCTCGACAGCCAGAATCTCTCAAACACCTCCTGACACTCTGACCCTTTCCTCACCCAAAGTCTCCGCAACTTCTCTTGACAACCTGACCCTCTCCTCACCCAGAGTCTGTCCAAAATCTCCTGACACTCTGACCCTCTCCTCACCCAGAGTCTGTCCAACTCCTCCTGACACACTTACACTCTCCTCAGCAAGAGGGTCTCCAAATCCTCCTGACGTGTGAGCCTCTCCTCAAATGGAGTCTGTCTAACTTCACCCGACACTTTGACCCTCTCCTCTCCCAGAGCCTGTCAAACTCCTCATGACACTCTGACCCTCTCCTCTCCCAGAGTCTGTCCAAATCCTACTAACACACTGACACTCTACTAACCCAGTGTTTCTCCAACTCCTCCCAACACTCTGATCATCTACTCACCCAGAGTCTCTCCAGCTCCTCCTGACACTCTGACCCTCTCCTCACCCAGAATCTCTCCAACTCCTCCTGACAGTCTGACCCACTCCTCTCCCAAAGTCTGACCAACTCCTACTGACACCAAGACCCTCTCCTCACCCCGAGTATCTCCAAATCCTCATGACACTCTGACCCTCTCCTCACCCAGAGTCTCTCCAACTCCTCCTGTTACTCTGGCCCTCTCCTCACCCCGAGTATCTCCAAATCCTCCTGACAAGCTGACCCTCTACTAAACCAGAGACTCTCCATCTCCTCCTCACTCTCTGACCCACTCCTCACCCAGAGTCTGTCCAATTTCTCCTGACACCCTAGACCTCTGCTCACCCGGAGTCTCTCCTACTCATCCTGACACACTGACCCTCTCCTCACCCAGAGTCCGTCCAACTCCTCCTGACACACTTCCACTCTCCTCAGCAACAGGGTCTCCAAATCCTCCTGGCGTCTGACCCTCTCCTCACCTAGGGTCTGTCCAACTTCACCAGACACCTTGACCCTCTCCTCTCCCAGAGACTGTCCAACTCCTCCTGACTCCCTGACACTCTCCTCACCCAGAGTCTCTCCAACTCCTCATGACACTCTGACCCTCACCTCTCCCAGAGGCTGTCCAACTCCTCCTAACACCCTGACACTCTACTAACCCAGAGTTTCTCCAACTCCTCCCAACACGCTGACCATCTACACTCCCAGAGTCTCTCCAGATCCTCCTGACACTCTGACCCTCTCCTCACCCAGAATCTGTCCAACTCCTACTGACACCCTGACCCTCTCCTCACCCAGAGTCTCTCCAACTCCTCCTGACACTCTGACCCTCTCCTCACCCAAAGTCTGACCAACTCATACTAACACCCTGACCCTCTCCTCAACCTGAGTCTCTCAAACTAATCCTGACACTCTGACCCTCTCCTCAACCTGAGTCTCTCAAACTCTTCCTGACACTCTGACCCTCTCCTCACCCAAAGCCTCCCCAACTCCTCCTGACAACCTGATCCTCTCCTCCCACAGATTCTGTCCAAAATCTCCTGACACTCTGACCTTCTCCTCACCCAGAGTCTCTCCAACTCCTCCTGACACACTTACACTCTCCTCAGCAAGAGGGTATCGAAATCCTCCTGACGTCTGACCCTCTCCTCACCTAGAGTCTGTCCAACTTCACCCGACACCTTGACCCTCTCCTCTCCCAGAGCCTGTCCAACTCCTCCTGACACCATGACCCTCTCCTCACCCAGAGTCTCTCCAACTCCTCATGACACTCTGACCCTCTCCTCTCCCAGAGTCTGTCCAACTCCTCCTAACACCCTGACAGTCTACTAACGCAGAGTTTCTACAACTCCTCCCAACACTCTGACCCTCTACTCAGCCAGAGTCTCTCCAGCTCCTCCTGACACTCTGACCCTCTCCTCACCCAGAATCTGTCCAACTCCTACTGACACCCTTACTCTCTCGTCACCCAGAGTCTCTCTAACTCCTCCTGACACTCTGACCCTCTCCTCACCCAAAGTCTGACCAACTCCTACTGACACCCTGACCCTCTCCTCACCCAGAGTCTGTCCAACTCCTCCTGACACTCTGACCCTCTCCTCACCTAGAGTCTGTCCAACTTCATCTGACACATTGACCCTGTCCTCTCATAGAGCCTGTCCAACTCCTCCTGACACCCTGACCCTCTCGACAGCCAGAATCTCTCAAACACCTCCTGACACTCTGACCCTTTCCTCACCCAAAGTCTCCCCAACTTCTCTTGACAACCTGACCCTCTCCTCACCCAGAGTCTGTCCAAAATCTCCTGACACTCTGAACCTCTCCTCACCCAGAGTCTGTCCAACTCCTCCTGACACAATTACACTCTCCTCAGCAAGAGGGTATCCAAATCCTCCTGACGTGAGACCCTCTCCTCAAATAGAGTCTGTCCAACTTCACCTGACACCTTTGACCTTCTCCTCTCCCAGAGCCTGTCCAACTCCTGCTGACACCCTGACCCTCACCTCACCCAGAGTCTCTATAACTCCTCATGACACTCTGACCCTCTCCTCTCCCAAAGTCTGACCAACTCCTACTGACACCCTGACCCACTCCTCACCCAGAATCTGTCCAAATCCTCCTAACACACTGACACTCTACTTACCCAGAGTTTCTCCAGCTCCTCCTGACACTCTGACCCTCTCGTCACCCAGAGTCTCTCCAACTCCTCCTGACTCTTTGACCCTCTCCTCTCCCAAAGTCTGACCAACTCCTACTGACACCCTGACCCTCTTCTCACCCAGAATCTGTCCAACTCCTCCTGACACACTGACCCCCTCCTCACCCCGAGTATCTCCAAATCCTCCTGACAAGCTGACCCTCTCCTAAAGCAGAGACTCTCCATCTCCTCCTCACACTCTGACCCACTCCTCACCCAGAGTCTGTCCAACTTCTCCTGACACCCTAGACCTCTGCTCACCCGGAGTCTCTCCTACTCATCCTGACACACTGACCCTCTCCTCACCCAGAGTCTCTCCAGCTCCTCCTGACACTCTGACCCTCTCCTCACCCAGAATCTGTCCAACTCCTCCTGACACACTGACCCTCTCCTCACCCCGAGTATCTCCAAATCCTCCTGACACTCTGACCCTCTCCTCACCTAGAGTCTGTCCAACTTCATCCGACACGTGGACCCTCTCCTCTCATAGAGCCTTTCCAACTCCTCCTGACACCCTGACCCTCTCCTCAACCTGAGTCTCTCAAACTCCTCCTGACCCTCTGACCCTCTCCTCACCCAAAGTCTCCCCAACTCCTCCTGACAACCTGATCCTCTCCTCCCCCAGAGTCTGTCCAAAATCTCCTGACACTCTGACCCTCTCCTCACCCAGTGTCTCTCCAACTCCTCCCAACACCCTGAACCTCTCCTCACCTAGAGTCTCTCCATCTCCTCCTGACACTCTGACCCTCTCCTCATCCAGAGTCTGTCCAACTTCTCCTGACACCCTACCCCCCTGCTCACCCAGAGTCTCTCCAACTCCTCCTGACACACTGACCCTCTCCTCACCAAGACTCTGTCCAACTCCTCCTGAAACACTGACACACTCCTCACCCAGAGTGTCTCCAAATCCTCCTGACACTCTGAGCCTCTCCTCACCTACAGTCTTTCCAACTTCACTCGACACCTTGACCCACTCATCTCCCAGAGCCTGTTCAACTCCTCCCGACACTCTGACCCTCTCCTCACCCAGAGATTCTTCTACTCCTCCCGAACACCTGAACATCTCCTCACCCAGAGTCTCTCCAACTCCTCCTGACACTCTGACCCTCTCCTCTTCCGGAGTCTCTCCAACTTCTCCTTACACCCTGACCCTCTCCTCATTCAGAGTTTCTCCAACTCATGCCGACACCCTGACCCTCTACTCAACCAGAGATTTTCCAACTCCACCTGACACCCTGACATTCTCTTCACGCAGAGCCTGTTCAACTCCTCCTGACACCCTGACCCTCTCCTCACCCAGAGTATCTCCAAATCCACCTGACACTCTGACCCTCTCCTCACCTAGCTTCTGTCCAACTTCGTCAGACACGCTGACCCTCTCCTCACCCAGAGCCTGTCCAACTGTTCCTGAAACCCTGACCATCTCCTCACCCAGAGTCTCTCCAACTTCTCCTGACAAGCTGAGACTCTCCTCACCCAGAGTCACTACAAATCCTCCTGACACACTGACCCTCTCCTCACCTAGAGTCTTTCAAACTCCTCCCAACACCCTGACCCTCTCCTCACCCAGAGTCTCACCATCTCCTCCTGACACTCTGACCCTCTCCTCAACCAGAGTCTTTCCAACTTCTCCTGACACCCTACCCCTCTGCTCACCCAGAGTCTCTCCAGCGCCTCCTGACACACTTATACTCTCCTCAGCAAGAGGGTCTCCAAATCCTCCTGACGTCTGACCCTCTCCTCACCTAGAGACTGTCCAACTTCAACCGACACCTTGACCCTCTCCTCTCCCAGAGCCTGTCCAACTCCTCCTGACACCCTGACCCTCTCCTCACCCAGAGTCTGTCCAACTCCTCCTTACAAACAGACCCTCTTCTCACCCAGAGTATCTCCAAATCCTCCTGACACATAGTCCCTCTCCTCACCTAGAGTCTGTCCAACTTCACCCCACACCTTGACCCTTTCCTATTCCAGAGCCTGTCCAACTCCTCCTCAAACCGTGACACTCTCCTCACTCAGAGTCTCTCCAACTCCTCCTGACACTCTGACCCTCCCCTCACCCAGAGCCTTTCCATCTCCTCCTGACACTCTGACCATCTCCTCATCCAGAGACTTTCCATCTCCTCCGACACACTAACCCTCTCCTCACCCAGAGTCTGTCCAACTCCTCCTGACACAATAGCCCACTCCTCACCCAGAGAGTCTCCAAACCCGCCTGACACTCTGACCCTCTCCTCTCCTAGAGTATGTCCAACATCACCCGATTCCTTGACCCTCTCCTCTCCCAGAACCTGTCCAACTCCTCCTGACACCCTGACCCTCTCCTCACCCATTGTCTCTCCAACTCCTCCTGACACTCTGACCCTTTCCTCACCGAGAGTTTCTGCAATTCCCCCCAACAATCTGACCCTCTCCTCAACCAGAGTCTCTCCATCTCCTCCTGACACTCTGACCCTCTCCTCACCCAGAGTCTGTCCAACTTCTCCTGTCACCCTAGCCCTCTGCTCACCCGGAGTCTCTCCTACTAATCCTGACACACTGACTCCTCTCCTCACCCAGAGTCTCTCCAACTCCTCCTGACACACTTACACTTTCCTCAGCAAGAGGGTCTCCAAATCCTCCTGACGTCTGAACCTCTCCTCACCTAGAGACTGTCCAACTTCACCCGACACCTTGACCCTCTCCTATCCCAAAGCCTGTCCAACTCCTCCTGACACCCTGACCCTCTCCTCACCCAGATTCTCTCCAACTCCTCATGACACTCTGACCCTCTCCTCTCCCAGAGTCTGTCCAACTCCTCCTAACACACAGGTACTCTTCTAACCCAGAGTTTCTCCAACTCCTCCAAACACTATGACCCTCTACTCACACAGAGTCTCTCCAGCTCCTCCTGACACTCTGACCCTCTCCTCACCCAGAGTCTCTCCAACTCCTCCTGACACTCTGACCCTCTCCTCACCCAAAGTCTGAACAACTCCTACTGACACCCTGACCCTCTCCTCAACCAGAACCTCTCCAACTCCTGATACACTGACCCTCTCCTCACCCAGAGTCTGTCCAACTCCTCCTTACACACTGACCCTCTCCTCACCCCGATTATCTCCAAATCCTCCTGACAATCTGACCCTCTCCTCAACCAGAGACTCTCCATCTCCTCCTGACACTCTGACCCTCTCCTCACCTAGAGTCTGTCCAACTTCATCTGACACATTGACCCTGTCCTCTCATAGAGCCTGTCCAACTCCTCCTGACACCCTGACCCTCTCGACAGCCAGAATCTCTCAAACACCTCCTGACACTCTGACCCTTTCCTCACCCAAAGTCTCCGCAACTTCTCTTGACAACCTGACCCTCTCCTCACCCAGAGTCTGTCCAAAATCTCCTGACACTCTGACCCTCTCCTCACCCAGAGTCTGTCCAACTCCTCCTGACACACTTACACTCTCCTCAGCAAGAGGGTCTCCAAATCCTCCTGACGTGTGAGCCTCTCCTCAAATGGAGTCTGTCCAACTTCACCCGACACTTTGACCCTCTCCTCTCCCAGAGCCTGTCAAACTCCTCATGACACTCTGACCCTCTCCTCTCCCAGAGTCTGTCCAAATCCTACTAACACACTGACACTCTACTAACCCAGTGTTTCTCCAACTCCTCCCAACACTCTGACCATCTACTCACCCAGAGTCTCTCCAGCTCCTCCTGACACTCTGACCCTCTCCTCACCCAGAATCTCTCCAACTCCTCCTGACAGTCTGACCCACTCCTCTCCCAAAGTCTGACCAACTCCTACTGACACCAAGACCCTCTCCTCACCCCGAGTATCTCCAAATCCTCATGACACTCTGACCCTCTCCTCACCCAGAGTCTCTCCAACTCCTCCTGTTACTCTGGCCCTCTCCTCACCCCGAGTATCTCCAAATCCTCCTGACAAGCTGACCCTCTACTAAACCAGAGACTCTCCATCTCCTCCTCACTCTCTGACCCACTCCTCACCCAGAGTCTGTCCAATTTCTCCTGACACCCTAGACCTCTGCTCACCCGGAGTCTCTCCTACTCATCCTGACACACTGACCCTCTCCTCACCCAGAGTCCGTCCAACTCCTCCTGACACACTTCCACTCTCCTCAGCAACAGGGTCTCCAAATCCTCCTGGCGTCTGACCCTCTCCTCACCTAGGGTCTGTCCAACTTCACCAGACACCTTGACCCTCTCCTCTCCCAGAGACTGTCCAACTCCTCCTGACTCCCTGACACTCTCCTCACCCAGAGTCTCTCCAACTCCTCATGACACTCTGACCCTCACCTCTCCCAGAGGCTGTCCAACTCCTCCTAACACCCTGACACTCTACTAACCCAGAGTTTCTCCAACTCCTCCCAACACGCTGACCATCTACACTCCCAGAGTCTCTCCAGATCCTCCTGACACTCTGACCCTCTCCTCACCCAGAATCTGTCCAACTCCTACTGACACCCTGACCCTCTCCTCACCCAGAGTCTCTCCAACTCCTCCTGACACTCTGACCCTCTCCTCACCCAAAGTCTGACCAACTCATACTAACACCCTGACCCTCTCCTCAACCTGAGTCTCTCAAACTACTCCTGACACTCTGACCCTCTCCTCAACCTGAGTCTCTCAAACTCTTCCTGACACTCTGACCCTCTCCTCACCCAAAGCCTCCCCAACTCCTCCTGACAACCTGATCCTCTCCTCCCACAGATTCTGTCCAAAATCTCCTGACACTCTGACCTTCTCCTCACCCAGAGTCTCTCCAACTCCTCCTGACACACTTACACTCTCCTCAGCAAGAGGGTATCGAAATCCTCCTGACGTCTGACCCTCTCCTCACCTAGAGTCTGTCCAACTTCACCCGACACCTTGACCCTCTCCTCTCCCAGAGCCTGTCCAACTCCTCCTGACACCATGACCCTCTCCTCACCCAGAGTCTCTCCAACTCCTCATGACACTCTGACCCTCTCCTCTCCCAGAGTCTGTCCAACTCCTCCTAACACCCTGACAGTCTACTAACGCAGAGTTTCTACAACTCCTCCCAACACTCTGACCCTCTACTCAGCCAGAGTCTCTCCAGCTCCTCCTGACACTCTGACCCTCTCCTCACCCAGAATCTGTCCAACTCCTACTGACACCCTTACTCTCTCGTCACCCAGAGTCTCTCCAACTCCTCCTGACACTCTGACCCTCTCCTCACCCAAAGTCTGACCAACTCCTACTGACACCCTGACCCTCTCCTCACCCAGAGTCTGTCCAACTCCTCCTGACACTCTGACCCTCTCCTCACCTAGAGTCTGTCCAACTTCATCTGACACATTGACCCTGTCCTCTCATAGAGCCTGTCCAACTCCTCCTGACACCCTGACCCTCTCGACAGCCAGAATCTCTCAAACACCTCCTGACACTCTGACCCTTTCCTCACCCAAAGTCTCCCCAACTTCTCTTGACAACCTGACCCTCTCCTCACCCAGAGTCTGTCCAAAATCTCCTGACACTCTGAACCTCTCCTCACCCAGAGTCTGTCCAACTCCTCCTGACACAATTACACTCTCCTCAGCAAGAGGGTATCCAAATCCTCCTGACGTGAGACCCTCTCCTCAAATAGAGTCTGTCCAACTTCACCTGACACCTTTGACCTTCTCCTCTCCCAGAGCCTGTCCAACTCCTGCTGACACCCTGACCCTCACCTCACCCAGAGTCTCTATAACTCCTCATGACACTCTGACCCTCTCCTCTCCCAAAGTCTGACCAACTCCTACTGACACCCTGACCCACTCCTCACCCAGAATCTGTCCAAATCCTCCTAACACACTGACACTCTACTTACCCAGAGTTTCTCCAGCTCCTCCTGACACTCTGACCCTCTCGTCACCCAGAGTCTCTCCAACTCCTCCTGACTCTTTGACCCTCTCCTCTCCCAAAGTCTGACCAACTCCTACTGACACCCTGACCCTCTTCTCACCCAGAATCTGTCCAACTCCTCCTGACACACTGACCCCCTCCTCACCCCGAGTATCTCCAAATCCTCCTGACAAGCTGACCCTCTCCTAAAGCAGAGACTCTCCATCTCCTCCTCACACTCTGACCCACTCCTCACCCAGAGTCTGTCCAACTTCTCCTGACACCCTAGACCTCTGCTCACCCGGAGTCTCTCCTACTCATCCTGACACACTGACCCTCTCCTCACCCAGAGTCTCTCCAGCTCCTCCTGACACTCTGACCCTCTCCTCACCCAGAATCTGTCCAACTCCTCCTGACACACTGACCCTCTCCTCACCCCGAGTATCTCCAAATCCTCCTGACACTCTGACCCTCTCCTCACCTAGAGTCTGTCCAACTTCATCCGACACGTGGACCCTCTCCTCTCATAGAGCCTTTCCAACTCCTCCTGACACCCTGACCCTCTCCTCAACCTGAGTCTCTCAAACTCCTCCTGACCCTCTGACCCTCTCCTCACCCAAAGTCTCCCCAACTCCTCCTGACAACCTGATCCTCTCCTCCCCCAGAGTCTGTCCAAAATCTCCTGACACTCTGACCCTCTCCTCACCCAGTGTCTCTCCAACTCCTCCCAACACCCTGAACCTCTCCTCACCTAGAGTCTCTCCATCTCCTCCTGACACTCTGACCCTCTCCTCATCCAGAGTCTGTCCAACTTCTCCTGACACCCTACCCCCCTGCTCACCCAGAGTCTCTCCAACTCCTCCTGACACACTGACCCTCTCCTCACCAAGACTCTGTCCAACTCCTCCTGAAACACTGACACACTCCTCACCCAGAGTGTCTCCAAATCCTCCTGACACTCTGAGCCTCTCCTCACCTACAGTCTTTCCAACTTCACTCGACACCTTGACCCACTCATCTCCCAGAGCCTGTTCAACTCCTCCCGACACTCTGACCCTCTCCTCACCCAGAGATTCTTCTACTCCTCCCGAACACCTGAACATCTCCTCACCCAGAGTCTCTCCAACTCCTCCTGACACTCTGACCCTCTCCTCTTCCGGAGTCTCTCCAACTTCTCCTTACACCCTGACCCTCTCCTCATTCAGAGTTTCTCCAACTCATGCCGACACCCTGACCCTCTACTCAACCAGAGATTTTCCAACTCCACCTGACACCCTGACATTCTCTTCACGCAGAGCCTGTTCAACTCCTCCTGACACCCTGACCCTCTCCTCACCCAGAGTATCTCCAAATCCACCTGACACTCTGACCCTCTCCTCACCTAGCTTCTGTCCAACTTCGTCAGACACGCTGACCCTCTCCTCACCCAGAGCCTGTCCAACTGTTCCTGAAACCCTGACCATCTCCTCACCCAGAGTCTCTCCAACTTCTCCTGACAAGCTGAGACTCTCCTCACCCAGAGTCACTACAAATCCTCCTGACACACTGACCCTCTCCTCACCTAGAGTCTGTCCAACTCCTCCTGACACTCTGAACCTCTCCTCACCCAGAGTCTGACCAACTCCTCCTGACACTCCGACCCTCTCCTCACAAAGAGTCTGTCCAACTTCTCCCGACAAACTGACCCTCTCCTCACCCAGAGCCTCTCCATCTCCTCCCGACACCCTGACCCTCTGCTTACTCAGAGTCTCTCCATCTCCTCCTGACAATCTGAATCTCTCCTCACCCAGAATCTGTCCAACTTCTCCTGACACCGTACCCCTCTGCTCACCTGGTGTCCCTCCAAATCCTTCTGACACTCTGACCCTCTCCTCACCCAAGGTCTGACCAACTCCTACAGACACCCTCACCCTCTTTTAACCCAGAGTCTCTCCATCACCTCCTGACGCTCTGACCCTCTCCTCACCCAGAGTCTGTCCAACTCCTCCTGAAACTCTGACCCTCTCCTCACCCTGAGTCTGTCGAACTACTCCTGACACCCTGAACTTCTCCTCACCCAGAATCTGTGCAACTCCTCCTGACACTCTGAGCCTCTGTTTACGCAGAGTCTCTCCATCTGCTCCTGACACTCTGACCCTCTCCTCACCCAGAGTCTGTCCAACTTCTCCGAAAATCTGACCCTCTCCTCCCCTAGAGACTCTCCATCTCCTCCTGACAGTGTGACCCGCTCCTCTCCCAGTGTCTGTCCAACTCCTCCTAGCACCCGGAACCTCTGCTCACCCAGAGACTCTCCAACTTCTCCTGACACTCGGACCCTCTCCTCACCCAGAGTCTATCAAACTTCTCCCGCCACCGTGACCATCTCCTCACCCAGAGACTGTCCAAGTCCTCCTGACACCCTGACCATCTGCTCGCCCAGAGTCTCTCCAACACCTCCTGACACTCTGACCCTCTCCTCCCCCAGAGTCTGTCCAACTCCTCCTGACACTCTGACCCTCTCCTCACCCAGAGTCTGTCCAACTCCTCCTGACACTCTGACCATCTGTTTACCCAGTGTCTCTCCATCTCCTCCTGACACCCTGAACATCTCCTCAACTAGAGTCTGTCCAACTTCTCCCGAAACCCTGACCTTCTCCTCACCCAGAGTCTGTCCAACTCAATCTGACACACTGACCCTTTGCTCACCCAAAGTCTCTCCATCACCTCCTGACACTCTGGCTCTCTCCTCACCCAGAGCCTGTCCAACTCTTCCTGACACCCTGAACATCTCCTCACCCAGCGTCTCTCGAACACCTCCTGACACGCTGACCCTCTCCTCTCCTAGATTCTCTCCAACTCCTCCTGAATCTCTGAACCTCTCCTCACCTAGAGTCTGTCCAAATTCACCCGACACCCTGACACTCTCCTCACCAGAGCCTGTCCAACTCCTCCTGACACCCTGACCCTCTCCTCACCCAGAGTCTCTCCAACTACTACTGACACTCTGACCCTCTCCTCACCCAGAGTCTCTCCAACTAATCCTGACAGTCTGAACCTCTCCTCAACTAGAGTCTGTCCAACTTCTCCCGAAACCCTGACCCGCTCCTCACCCAGAGCCTGTCCATCTCCTCCTGAAACCCTGACCCTCTCCTCACCCAGAGTTTGTACAACTCCTCCTGACACACTGACCCTTTGCTCACCCAGAGTCTCTCCAACTCCTCCTGACGCTCTGACCTTCTCCTCAGCTAGAGGCTGTCCAACACCTCCTGACAACCTGAACCTCTCCTGCCCAAGAGATTCTTCTATTCCTCCCGACAACAAGACCCTCTCCTCACCCAGTGTCTCTCCAACTCCTCCTGACACTCTGACCCTCTCTGCGCCCAGATTCTTTCCAACTCCGCCTGACACATTGACCCTCTGCTCACCCAGAGTCTCTTCAACTCCTCCCGACTCCCTGACCCTCTGCTCACCCGGAGTCTCTCCAACTCCTCCTGACACCCTGATCCTCTCCTCTCCCAGAGTCTCTCCAATTCCTCCCGACATCCTGAACTTCTCTTCACCCAGAGCCTGTCCAACTGCTCCTGACACCCTGACCTTCTCCTCAACCAAATTCTCTCCATCTTCTGCTCACACTCGTACCCTCTCCTCACCAAGAGTCTCTCCTTCTCCTCCTGACACCCTGACCCACTGCTCACCCAGAGTCCCTCCAACTCCTCCTAACACCCTGACCCTCTCCTAACCCAGAGTTTCTCCAACTTCTCCCAGCACTCTGATCCTCTCCTCACCCAGAGTCTCTCCAGATCCTCCTGACACTCTGACACTCTCCTCACCCAGAATCTGTCCAAATCCTACTGACACACTGACATTCTCCTCACCCAGAGGCTCTCCCTTTTCTCCTGACACTCTGACCCTCTCCTAACCCAGTGTTTCTCCAACTCCTCCCAACACTCTGACCTTCACCACACACAGAGTCTCTCCAGCTCCTCCTGACACTCTGAGCCTGTCCTCACCCAGAATCTGTCCACCTCCTACTGACACCCTGACCCTCTCCTCACCCAGAGTCTCTCTATCTCATTCTGACACTCTGAATTTCTCCTCACCCAGAGTCTGTCCAACTTCTCCTGTCACCCTAACCCTCTGCTCACCTGGATTCTCTCCAACCTCTCCTGACACACTGACCCTCTCCTCACCCAGAGTCCGTCCAACTCCTCCTGACACACTAACCCTCTCATCACCCAGAGTGTCTCCAAATCCTCCTGACGCTCTGACCACCTCCTCACCTAGAGTCTGTCCAAATTCACACGACACCTTGACCCGCTCCTCTCCCTGAGCCTATCCAACTCTTCCTGACACCTTGACCCCCTCGTCACCCAGAGTCTCTCCAACACCTCCTGACACTCTGACCCTCTCCTCACCCAAAGTCTCTCCAAGTCCTCTTGACAACCTGAACCTCTCCTCGCCCAGAGTCTGTCCAACTAGTCCTGACAGTCTAAACCTCTCCTCACCTAGAGTCTGTCCAACTTCTCCCGAAACCCTGAACCTCTCCTCACCAAGAGACTGTCCATCTCCTCCTGAAACCCTGACCCTCTCCTCACCCAGAGTCTGTCCAACTCCTCCTGACACACTGACCCTCTACTCACCCAGAGTCTCTACAACACCTCATAACAATCTGACCCTCTCCTCACCCAGAGTCTCTCCAACTCCTCCTGACACTCTGACCCTCTCCTCACCTAGAGTCTGTCCAACTCTTCCTGACAACCTGACAGTCCCCTCCCCCAGAGATTCTGCTACTCCTCCCTACAACATGTCCCTCTCCTCATCCAGAGTCTCTCCAACTCCTCCTGACACTTTGTCCCTCTCCTCACCCAGAGTCTGTGCAACTCGTCGTGACACTCTGACCTTCCCCTCACCCAGAGTCTGTCCAACTCCTCCTGACACCCTCACCCTGTCCTCACCCAGAGTCTCTTCATTTCCTCCCAACACCCTGACACTCTGCTCACCCGGTTTCTCTCCAATTCCTCCTGACACAATAACGCCCTCCTCACCCAGAGTCTCTCCAACTCCTCCCGACACCCTGACATTCTCTTCACCCAAAGCCTGTCCAACTCCTCCTGACACAATGAACCTCTTCTCACCCAGAGTCTGTCAAACTCCTTCTGACACCCTGAACTTTGCCTCACCCAGAGTCTCTCCAAATTCTCCTGACACTCGGATCCTCTCCTCACCCAGAGTATCTCCAATTCCTCCTGAGAACCTGATGCTCTTCTCACCCAGAATCTGTCTAACATCTCCCGACACTCTGACCCTCTCCTCACCCAGAGTCTCTCCATCTCCTCCTGACACTCTGAGCCTCTCCTCACCCAGAGTCACTCCAACTCCTCCTGACACACTGACCCTCTCCTTACCCAGAGTCCGTCCAACTCCTCCTGACACACTGACCCTCTCATCACCCAGAGTGTGTCCAAATCCTACTGACACTCTGACCATCTCCTCACCTAGAGTCTGTCCAAATTCACCCGACAACTTGACCCGCTCCTCTCCCCGAGCCTATCCAACTCTTCCTGACACATTGAACCTCTCCTCACCCAGAGTCTGTCCAACTCCTCCTGACAGTCTAAACCTCTCCTCACCTAGAGCCTGTCCAACTTCTCCCGAAACCCTGAACCTCTCCTCACACAGAGCCTATCCATCTCCTCCTGAAACCCTGACCCTCTCCTCACCCAGAGTCCGTCCAACTCCTCCTGACACACTGACCCTCTCATCACCCAGAGTGTCTCCAAATCCTCCTGACACTCTGACCATCTCCTCACCTAGAGTCTGTCCAAATTCACCCGACACCTTGACCCGCTCCTCTCCCCGAGCCTATCCAACTCTTCCTGACACATTGAACCTCTCCTCACCCAGAGTCTGTCCAACTCCTCCTGACAGTCTAAACCTCTCCTCACCTAGAGTCTGTCCAACTTCTCCCGAAACCCTGAACCTCTCCTCACCCAGAGCCTGTCCATCTCCTCCTGAAACCCTGACCCTCTCCTCACCCAGAATCTGTCCAACTCCTCCTGACACACTGACCCTCTACTCACCCAGAGTCTCTCCAACTCCTCCTAACAATCTGACCCTCTCCTCACCCAGACTCTCTCCAACTCCTCCTAACAATCTGACCCTCTCCTCACCCAGAGTCTCTCCAACTCTTCCGGACACTCTGACCCTCTACTCACCTGGAGTCTGTCCAACTCCTCCTGACACCCTCACCCTGTCCTCACCCAGAGTCTCTTCATTTCCTCCCAACACCCTGACCCTCTGCTCACCCGGTTTCTCTCCAATTCCTCCTGACACAATTACGCCCTCCTCACCCAGAGTCTCTCCAATTCCTCCCGACACCCTGACATTCTCTTCACCCAAAGCCTGTCCAACTCCTCCTGACACAATGAACCTCTCCTCACCCAGAGTCTGTCCAACTCCTCCTGACACCCTGAACTTTGCCTCACCCAGAGTCTCTCCAACTTCCCCTGACACTCGGACCCTCTCCTCACCCAGAGTACCTCCAAATCCTCCTGAGAACCTGATGCTCTCCTCCCCCAGAATCTGTCTAACATCTCCCAACACTCTGACCCTCTCCTCACCCAGAGTCTGTCCAACTTCTCCTGACACCCTACCCCTCTGCTCACCCGGAGTCTCTCCAACTCCTCCTGACACACTGACCCTCTCCTCACACAGAGTCTGTCCAACTCATCCCGACACTCTGAAACTCTCCTCACCCAGAGTGTCTCCAAATCCTCCTGACACTCTGACCCTCTCCTCACCAATGTCTGCCCAACTTCACCCGACACCTTGAACCTCTCCTCTCCCAGAGTTTCTGCAACTCATCCAAACACTCTGACCCTCGACTCACCCAGAGTCTCTCCATCTCCTCCTGACACTCTGTCCTTCTCCTCACCCAGAATCTGTCCAACTTCTACTGACACCCTACCCCTTTGCTCATAGGGTGTCTCAATAAATCCTTCTGACTCTCTGACCCTCTCCTCACCCAGAATCTGTCCAACTTCTCCTGACACCCTACCCCTCTGCTCCCCCGGTGTATCTCCAACTCCTTCTGACACTCTGACCCTCTCCTCACCCAGAGTCTGACCAACTCCTACAGACACCCTGACCCTCTCCTAACCCAGAGTCCCTCCATCACCTCCTGACAATCTGACCCTCTGTTTACCCAGAGTCTCTCCATCACCTCCAAACACTCTGACCCTCTTCTCACCCAGAGTCTGTCAAACTCCTTCTGACACCCTGAACTTTGCCTCACCCAGAGTCTCTCCAAATTCTCCTGACACTCGGATCCTCTCCTCACCCAGAGTATCTCCAATTCCTCCTGAGAACCTGATGCTCTTCTCACCCAGAATCTGTCTAACATCTCCCGACACTCTGACCCTCTCCTCACCCAGAGTCTCTCCATCTCCTCCTGACACTCTGAGCCTCTCCTCACCCAGAGTCACTCCAACTCCTCCTGACACACTGACCCTCTCCTTACCCAGAGTCCGTCCAACTCCTCCTGACACACTGACCCTCTCATCACCCAGAGTGTGTCCAAATCCTCCTGACACTCTGACCATCTCCTCACCTAGAGTCTGTCCAAATTCACCCGACACCTTGACCCGCTCCTCTCCCCGAGCCTATCCAACTCTTCCTGACACATTGAACCTCTCCTCACCCAGAGTCTGTCCAACTCCTCCTGACAGTCTAAACCTCTCCTCACCTAGAGCCTGTCCAACTTCTCCCGAAACCCTGAACCTCTCCTCACCCAGAGCCTATCCATCTCCTCCTGAAACCCTGACCCTCTCCTCACCCAGAGTCCGTCCAACTCCTCCTGACACACTGACCCTCTCATCACCCAGAGTGTCTCCAAATCCTCCTGACACTCTGACCATCTCCTCACCTAGAGTCTGTCCAAATTCACCCGACACCTTGACCCGCTCCTCTCCCCGAGCCTATCCAACTCTTCCTGACACATTGAACCTCTCCTCACCCAGAGTCTGTCCAACTCCTCCTGACAGTCTAAACCTCTCCTCACCTAGAGTCTGTCCAACTTCTCCCGAAACCCTGAACCTCTCCTCACCCAGAGCCTATCCATCTCCTCCTGAAACCCTGACCCTCTCCTCACCCAGAATCTGTCCAACTCCTCCTGACACACTGACCCTCTACTCACCCAGAGTCTCTCCAACTCCTCCTAACAATCTGTCCCTCTCCTCACCCAGACTCTCTCCAACTCCTCCTAACAATCTGACCCTCTCCTCACCCAGAGTCTCTCCAACTCCTCCGGACACTCTGACCCTCTACTCACCTGGAGTCTGTCTAACTCCTCCTGACGACCTGAGCCTCTCCTCCCCCAGAGTCTGTCCAACTCCTCCTGACACCCTCACCCTGTCCTCACCCAGAGCCTCTTCATTTCCTCCCAACACCCTGACCCTCTGCTTACCCGGTTTCTCTCCAATTCCTCCTGACACAATTACGCCCTCCTCACCCAGAGTCTCTCCAACTCCTCCCGACACCCTGACATTCTCTTCACCCAAAGCCTGTCCAACTCCTCCTGACACAATGAACCTCTCCTCACCCAGAGTCTGTCCAACTCCTCCTGACACCCTGAACGTTGCCTCACTCAGAGTCTCTCCAACTTCCCCTGACACTCGGACCCTCTCCTCACCCAGAGTACCTCCAAATCCTCCTGAGAACCTGATGCTCTCCTCCCCCAGAATCTGTCTAACATCTCCCAACACTCTGACCCTCTCCTCACCCAGAGTCTGTCCAACTCATCCCGACACTCTGAAACTCTCCTCACCCAGAGTGTCTCCAAATCCTCCTGACACTCTGACCCTCTCCTCACCAATGTCTGCCCAACTTCACCCGACACCTTGAACCTCTCCTCTCCAAGAGTTTCTGCAACTCATCCAAACACTCTGACCCTCTCCTCACCCAGAGTCTCTCCATCTCCTCCTGACACTCTGTCCTTCTCCTCACCCAGAATCTGTCCAACTTCTACTGACACCCTACCCCTTTGCTCATAGGGTGTCTCAATAAATCCTTCTGACTCTCTGACCCTCTCCTCACCCAGAATCTGTCCAACTTCTCCTGACACCCTACCCCTCTGCTCCCCTGGTGTATCTCCAACTCCTTCTGACACTCTGACCCTCTCCTCACCCGAGTCTGACCAACTCCTACAGACACCCTGACCCTCTCCTAACCCAGAGTCCCTCCATCACCTCCTGACAATCTGACCCTCTGTTTACCCAGAGTCTCTCCATCACCTCCAAACACTCTGACCCTCTCCTCACCCAGAGTCTGTCCAACTTCTCCTGACAACCTGACCCTCTCCTCCCCTAGAGACGCATCATCTCCTCCTGACAGTGTGATCCGCTCCTCTCCCAGTGTCTGTCCAACTCCTCCTAACACCCTGAACCTCTGCTCACCCAGAGACTCTCCAACTTCTCCTGAAACTCGGACCCTCTCCTCACCCAGAGTCTCTCCAACTTTTCCCGCCACCCTGACCATCTCCTCACCAAGAGTCTGTGCAACGCCTGCTGACACCCTGACCATCTGCTCACCCAGAGTCTGTCCAACTTCTCCTGACAACCTGACCTTCTCCTCCCCTAGAGACTCTCCATCTCCTCCTGACAGTGTGACCAGCTCCTCTCCCAGTGTCTGTCCAACTCCTCCTAACACCCTGAACCTCTGCTCACCCAGAGACTCTCCAACTTCTCCTGACACTCGGACCCTCTCCTCACCCAGAGCCTCTCCAACTCCTCCTGACACCTGACCCTCTGCTCACCCAGAGTCTCTCCATCACCTCCTGACACTTTGGCTCTCTCCTCACCCAGAGCCTGTCCAACTCTTCCTGACACCCTGAACATCTCCTCACCCAGCGTCTCTTGAACACCTCCTGAGACGCTGACCCTCTCCTCTCCTAGATTCTCTTCAACACCTCCTGAAACTCTGACCCTCTCCTCACCTAGAGTCTGTCCAACTTCACCCAACAACCTGACCCTCTCCTCACCGAGAGTCTCTCCAACTACTACTGACACTCTGACCCTCTTCTCACCCAGAGTCTCTCCAACTCCTCCTGATAGTCTGAACCTCTCCTCAACTAGAGTCTGTCCAACTTCTCCCGAAACCCTGACCCGCTCCTCACCCAGAGTCCGTCCAACTCCTCCTGACACACTGACCCTCTCATCACCCAGAGTGTCTCCAAATCCTCCTGACACTCTGACCATCTCCTCACCTAGAGTCTGTCCAAATTCACCCGACACCTTGACCCGCTCCTCTCCCCGAGCCTATCCAACTCTTCCTGACACATTGAACCTCTCCTCACCCAGAGTCTGTCCAACTCCTCCTGACAGTCTAAACCTCTCCTCACCTAGAGTCTGTCCAACTTCTCCCGAAACCCTGAACCTCTCCTCACCCAGAGCCTATCCATCTCCTCCTGAAACCCTGACCCTCTCCTCACCCAGAATCTGTCCAACTCCTCCTGACACACTGACCCTCTACTCACCCAGAGTCTCTCCAACTCCTCCAAACAATCTGTCCCTCTCCTCACCCAGACTCTCTCCAACTCCTCCTAACAATCTGACCCTCTCCTCACCCAGAGTCTCTCCAACTCCTCCGGACACTCTGACCCTCTACTCACCTGGAGTCTGTCTAACTCCTCCTGACGACCTGAGCCTCTCCTCCCCCAGAGTCTGTCCAACTCCTCCTGACACCCTCACCCTGTCCTCACCCAGAGTCTCTTCATTTCCTCCCAACACCCTGACCCTCTGCTTACCCGGTTTCTCTCCAATTCCTCCTGACACAATTACGCCCTCCTCACCCAGAGTCTCTCCAACTCCTCCCGACACCCTGACATTCTCTTCACCCAAAGCCTGTCCAACTCCTCCTGACACAATGAACCTCTCCTCACCCAGAGTCTGTCCAACTCCTCCTGACACCCTGAACGTTGCCTCACTCAGAGTCTCTCCAACTTCCCCTGACACTCGGACCCTCTCCTCACCCAGAGTACCTCCAAATCCTCCTGAGAACCTGATGCTCTCCTCCCCCAGAATCTGTCTAACATCTCCCAACACTCTGACCCTCTCCTCACCCAGAGTCTGTCCAACTCATCCCGACACTCTGAAACTCTCCTCACCCAGAGTGTCTCCAAATCCTCCTGACACTCTGACCCTCTCCTCACCAATGTCTGCCCAACTTCACCCGACACCTTGAACCTCTCCTCTCCCAGAGTTTCTGCAACTCATCCAAACACTCTGACCCTCTCCTCACCCAGAGTCTCTCCATCTCCTCCTGACACTCTGTCCTTCTCCTCACCCAGAATCTGTCCAACTTCTACTGACACCCTACCCCTTTGCTCATAGGGTGTCTCAATAAATCCTTCTGACTCTCTGACCCTCTCCTCACCCAGAATCTGTCCAACTTCTCCTGACACCCTACCCCTCTGCTCCCCTGGTGTATCTCCAACTCCTTCTGACACTCTGACCCTCTCCTCACCCGAGTCTGACCAACTCCTACAGACACCCTGACCCTCTCCTAACCCAGAGTCCCTCCATCACCTCCTGACAATCTGACCCTCTGTTTACCCAGAGTCTCTCCATCACCTCCAAACACTCTGACCCTCTCCTCACCCAGAGTCTGTCCAACTTCTCCTGACAACCTGACCCTCTCCTCCCCTAGAGACGCATCATCTCCTCCTGACAGTGTGATCCGCTCCTCTCCCAGTGTCTGTCCAACTCCTCCTAACACCCTGAACCTCTGCTCACCCAGAGACTCTCCAACTTCTCCTGAAACTCGGACCCTCTCCTCACCCAGAGTCTCTCCAACTTTTCCCGCCACCCTGACCATCTCCTCACCAAGAGTCTGTGCAACGCCTGCTGACACCCTGACCATCTGCTCACCCAGAGTCTGTCCAACTTCTCCTGACAACCTGACCTTCTCCTCCCCTAGAGACTCTCCATCTCCTCCTGACAGTGTGACCAGCTCCTCTCCCAGTGTCTGTCCAACTCCTCCTAACACCCTGAACCTCTGCTCACCCAGAGACTCTCCAACTTCTCCTGACACTCGGACCCTCTCCTCACCCAGAGCCTCTCCAACTCCTCCTGACACCTGACCCTCTGCTCACCCAGAGTCTCTCCATCACCTCCTGACACTTTGGCTCTCTCCTCACCCAGAGCCTGTCCAACTCTTCCTGACACCCTGAACATCTCCTCACCCAGCGTCTCTTGAACACCTCCTGAGACGCTGACCCTCTCCTCTCCTAGATTCTCTTCAACTCCTCCTGAAACTCTGACCCTCTCCTCACCTAGAGTCTGTGCAACTTCACCCAACAAACTGACCCTCTCCTCACCGAGAGTCTCTCCAACTACTACTGACACTCTGACCCTCTTCTCACCCAGAGTCTCTCCAACTCCTCCTGATAGTCTGAACCTCTCCTCAACTAGAGTCTGTCCAACTTCTCCCGAAACCCTGACCCGCTCCTCACCCAGAGCCTGTCCATCTCCTCCTGAAACCCTGACCCTCTCCTCACCCAGAGTCTGTCCAAATCCTCCTGACAGTCTGACCCTTTGCTCACCCAAAGTCTCTCCATCTCCTCCTGACAATCTGACCTTCTCCTCACCCAGACTCTCTCCAACTCCTCCTGGCACTCTGAACCTAACCTCAACTAGAGGATATCCAACACCTCCTGTCAACCTGAACCCCCCTGCCCAAGAGATTCTTCTACTCCTCCCGGCAACAAGACCCTCTCCTCACCCAGAGTCTCTCCAACTCCTCCTGACACTCTGACCCTCTCCTCACCCAGAGTCTGTCCAACTTCTATTGACACTCAGACCCACTCCGCGCCCAGAGTCTGTCCAACTCCTCCTGACACCCTGACCCTCTGCTAACCCAGAGTCTCTTCAACTCCTCCTGACACTCTGTCCCTCTCCTCACCCAGAGTCTGTGCAACTCGTCGTGACACTCTGACCCTCTCCTCACCCAGAGTCTGTCCAACTCCTCCTGACACCCTCACCCTGTCCTCACCCAGAGTCTCTTCATTTGCTCCCAACACCCTGACCCTCTGCTCACCCGGTTTCTCTCCAATTCCACCTGACACAATAACGCCCTCCTCACCCAGAGTCTCTCCAACTCCTCCCGACACCCTGACATTCTCTTCACCCAAAGCCTGTCCAACTCCTCCTGACACAATGAACCTCTTCTCACCCAGAGTCTGTCCAACTCCTCCTGACACCCTGAACTTTGCCTCACCCAGAGTCTCTCCAAATTCTCCTGACACTCGGACCCTCTCCTCACCCAGAGTATCTCCAATTCCTCCTGAGAACCTGATGCTCTTCTCACCCAGAATCTGTCTAACATCTCCCGACACTCTGACCCTCTCCTCACCCAGAGTCTCTCCATCTCCTCCTGACACTCTGAGCCTCTCCTCACCCAGAGTCTGTCAAACTTCTCCTGACACCCGACCCCTCTGCTCACCCAGAGTCTCTCCAACTCCTCCTGACACACTGACCCTCTCCTCACCCAGAGTCCGTCCAACTCCTCCTGACACACTGACCCTCTCATCACCCAGAGTGTCTCCAAATCCTCCTTACACTCTGACCATCTCCTCACCTAGAGTCTGTCCAAATTCACCCAACACCTTGACCCGCTCCTCTCCCCGAGCCTATCCAACTCTTCCTGACACATTGAACCTCTCCTCACCCAGAGTCTCTCCAACACCTCCTGACACTCTGACCCTCTCCTCACCCAAAGTTTCTCCAAGTGCTCTTGACAACCTGAACCTCTCCTCACCCAGAGTCTGTCCAACTCCTCCTGACAGTCTAAACCTCACCTCACCTAGAGTCTGTCCAACTTCTCCCGAAACCCTGAACCTCTCCTCACCCAGAGCCTGTCCATCTCCTCCTGAAACCCTGACCCTCTCCTCACCCAGAGTCTGTCCAACTCCTCCTGACACACTGACCCTCTACTCACCCAGAGCCTCTCCAACTCCTCCTAACAATCTGACCCTCTCCTCACCCAGAGTCTCTCCAACTCCTCCGGACACTCTGACCCTCTCCTCACCTGGAGTCTGTCCAACTCCTCCTGACAACCTGACAGTCTCCTCACCCAGAGTCTGTGCAACTCGTCGTGACACTCTGACCCTCTCCTCACCCAGAGTCTGTCCAACTCCTCCTGACACCCTCACCCTGTCCTCACCCAGAGTCTCTTCATTTGCTCCCAACACCCTGACCCTCTGCTCACCCGGTTTCTCTCCAATTCCACCTGACACAATAACGCCCTCCTCACCCAGAGTCTCTCCAACTCCTCCCGACACCCTGACATTCTCTTCACCCAAAGCCTGTCCAACTCCTCCTGACACAATGAACCTCTTCTCACCCAGAGTCTGTCCAACTCCTCCTGACACCCTGAACTTTGCCTCACCCAGAGTCTCTCCAAATTCTCCTGACACTCGGACCCTCTCCTCACCCAGAGTATCTCCAATTCCTCCTGAGAACCTGATGCTCTTCTCACCCAGAATCTGTCTAACATCTCCCGACACTCTGACCCTCTCCTCACCCAGAGTCTCTCCATCTCCTCCTGACACTCTGAGCCTCTCCTCACCCAGAGTCTGTCAAACTTCTCCTGACACCCGACCCCTCTGCTCACCCAGAGTTTCTCCAACTCCTCCTGACACACTGACCCTCTCCTCACCCAGAGTCCGTCCAACTCCTCCTGACACACTGACCCTCTAATCACCCAGAGTGTCTCCAAATCCTCCTGACACTCTGACCATCTCCTCACCTAGAGTCTGTCCAAATTCACCCGACACCTTGACCCGCTCCTCTCCCCGAGCCTATCCAACTCTTCCTGACACATTGAACCTCTCCTCACCCAGAGTCTCTCCAACACCTCCTGACACTCTGACCCTCTCCTTACCCAAAGTTTCTCCAAGTGCTCTTGACAACCTGAACCTCTCTTCACCCAGAGTCTGTCCAACTCCTCCTGACAGTCTAAACCTCTCCTCACCTAGAGTCTGTCCAACTTCTCCCGAAACCCTGAACCTCTCCTCACCCAGAGCCTGTCCATCTCCTCCTGAAACCCTGACCCTCTCCTCACCCAGAGTCTGTCCAACTCCTCCTGACACACTGACCCTCTACTCACCCAGAGCCTCTCCAACTCCTCCTAACAATCTGACCCTCTCCTCACCCAGAGTCTCTCCAACTCCTCCGGACACTCTGACCCTCTCCTCACCTGGAGTCTGTCCAACTCCTCCTGACAACCTGACAGTCTCCTCACCCAGAGTCTGTGCAACTCGTCGTGACACTCTGACCCTCTCCTCACCTGGAGTCTGTCCAACTCCTCCTGACACCCTCACCCTGTCCTCACCCAGAGTCTCTTCATTTCCTCCCAACACCCTGACCCTCTGCTCACCCGGTTTCTCTCCAACTCCTCCTGACACAATTACGCCCTCCTCACCCAGAGACTCTCCAACTCCTCCCGACACCCTGACATTCTCTTTACCCAAAGCCTGTCCAACTCCTCCTGACACAATGAACCTCTCCTCACCCAGAGTCTGTCCAACTCCTCCTGACACCCTGAACTTTGCCTCACCCAGAGTCTCTCCAACTTCCCCTGACACTCGGACCCTCTCCTCACCCAGAGTACCTCCAAATCCTCCTGAGAACCTGATGCTCTCCTCCCCCAGAATCTGTCTAACATCTCCCAACACTCTGACCCTCTCCTCACTCAGAGTCTGTCCAACTTCTCCTGACACCCTACCCCTCTGCTCACCCGGAATCTCTCCAACTCCTCCTGACACACTGACCCTCTCCTCACACAGAGTCTGTCCAACTCATCCCGACACTCTGAAACTCTCCTCACCCAGAGTGTCTCCAAATCCTCCTGACACTCTGACCCTCTCCTCACCAATGTCTGCCCAACTTCACCCGACACCTTGAACCTCTCCTCTCCCAGAGTTTCTGCAACTCATCCAAACACTCTGACCCTCTCCTCACCCAGAGTCTCTCCATCTCCTCCTGACACTCTGTCCTTCTCCTCACCCAGAATCTGTCCAACTTCTACTGACACCCTACCCCTTTGCTCATAGGGTGTCTCAATAAATCCTTCTGACTCTCTGACCCTCTCCTCACCCAGAATCTGTCCAACTTCTCCTGACACCCTACCCCTCTGCTCACCCGGTGTATCTCCAACTCCTTCTGACACTCTGACCCTCTCCTCACCCAGAGTCTGACCAACTCCTACAGACACCCTGACCCTCTCCTAACCCAGAGTCTCTCCATCACCTCCTGACAATCTGACCCTCTGTTTACCCAGAGTCTCTCCATCACCTCCAAACACTCTGACCCTCTCCTCACCCAGAGTCTGTCCAACTTCTCCTGACAACCTGACCCTCTCCTCCCCTAGAGACACATCATCTCCTCCTGACAGTGTGATCCGCTCCTCTCCCAGTGTCTGTCCAACTCCTCCTAACACCCTGAACCTCTGCTCACCCAGAGTCTCTCCAACTTCTCCCGCCACCCTGACCATCTCCTCACCAAGAGTCTGTGCAACTGCTGCTGACACCCTGACCATCTGCTCACCCAGAGTCTGTCCAACTCCTCCTGACACTCTGACCCTCTGTTTACCCTGTGTCTCTCCATCTCCTCCTGACACTCTGACCCTCTCCTCACCCAGAGTCTGTCCAACTTCTCCTGACAACCTGACCTGCTCGTCCCCTAGAGACGCTCCATCTACTCCTGACAGTGTGACCAGCTCCTCTCCCAGTGTCTGTCCAACTCCTCCTAACACCCTGAACCTCTGCTCACCCAGAGACTCTCCAACTTCTCCTGACACTCGGACCCTCTCCTCACCCAGAGTCTCTCCAACTCCTCCTGACACCTGACCCTCTCCTCACCCAGAGTCTCTCCATCACCTCCTGACACTTTGGCTCTCTCCTCACCCAGAGCCTGTCCAACTCTTCCTGACACGCTGAACATCTCCTCACCCAGCGTCTCTTGAACACCTCCTGAGACGCTGACCCTCTCCTCTCCTAGATTCTCTTCAACTCCTCCTGAAACTCTGACCCTCTCCTCACCTAGAGTCTGTCCAACTTCACCCAACAACCTGACCCTCTCCTCACCCAGAGTCCCTCCAACTACTACTGACACTCTGAACCTCTTCACACCCAGAGTCTCTCCAACTCCTCCTGATAGTCTGAACCTCTCCTCAACTAGAGTCTGTCCAACTTCTCCCGAAACCCTGACCCGCTCCTCACCCAGAGCCTGTCCATCTCCTCCTGAAACCCTGACCCTCTCCTCACCCAGAGTCTGTCCAAATCCTCCTGACAGTCTGACCCTTTGCTCACCCAAAGTCTCTCCATCTCCTCCTGACAATCTGACCCTCTCCTCACCCAGACTCTCTCCAACTCCTCCTGACACTCTGAACCTAACCTCAGCTAGAGGATATCCAACACCTCCTGTCAACCTGAACCCCCCTGCCCAAGAGATTCTTCTACTCCTCCCGACAACAAGACCCTCTCCTCACCCAGAGTCTCTCCAACTCCTCCTGACACTCTGACCCTCTCCTCACCCAGAGTCTGTCCAACTTCTATTGACACTCTGACCCACTCCGCGCCCAGAGTCTGTCCAACTCCTCCTGACACCCTGACCCTCTGCTAACCCAGAGTCTCTTCAACTCCTCCTGACACTCTGTCCCTCTCCTCACCCAGAGTCTGTGCAACTCGTCGTGACACTCTGACCCTCTCCTCACCCAGAGTCTGTCCAACTCCTCCTGACACCCTCACCCTGTCCTCACCCAGAGTCTCTTCATTTGCTCCCAACACCCTGACACTCTGCTCACCCGGTTTCTCTCCAATTCCTCCTGACACAATAACGCCCTCCTCACCCAGAGTCTCTCCAACTCCTCCCGAAACCCTGACATTCTCTTCACCCAAAGCCTGTCCAACTCCTCCTGACACAATGAACCTCTTCTCACCCAGAGTCTGTCCAACTCCTCCTGACACCCTGAACTTTGCCTCACCCAGAGTCTCTCCAAATTCTCCTGACACTCGGACCCTCTCCTCACCCAGAGTATCTCCAATTCCTCCTGAGAACCTGATGCTCTTCTCACCCAGAATCTGTCTAACATCTCCTGACACTCTGACCCTCTCCTCACCCAGAGTCTCTCCTTCTCATCCTGACACTCTGAGACTCTCCTCACCCAGAGTCTGTCAAACTTCTCCTGACACACTGACCCTCTCATCACCCAGAGTGTCTCCAAATCCTCCTGACACTCTGACCATCTCCTCACCTAGAGTCTGTCCAAATTCACCCGACACCTTGACCCGCTCCTCTCCCCGAGCCTATCCAACTCTTCCTGACACATTGAACCTCTCCTCACCCAGAGTCTCTCCAACACCTCCTGACACTCTGACCCTCTCCTCACCCAAAGTCTCTCCAAGTGCTCTTGACAACCTGAACCTCTCCTCACCCAGAGTCTGTCCAACTCTTCCTGACAGTCTAAACCTCTCCTCACCTAGAGTCTGTCCAACTTCTCCCGAAACCCTGAACCTCTCCTCACCCAGAGCCTGTCCATCTCCTCCTGAAACCCTGACCCTCTCCTCACCCAGAGTCTGTCCAACTCCTGCTGACACACTGACCCTCTACTCACCCAGAGTCTCTCCAACTCCTCCGGACACTCTAACCCTCTCCTCACCTGGAGTCTCTCCAACTCCTCCTGACAACCTGACAGTCTCCTCCCCCAGAGTCTGTGCAACTCGTCGTGACACTCTGACCCTCTTAACACCCAGAGTCTGTCCAACTCCTCCTGACACCCTCACCCTGTCCTCACCCAGAGTCTCTTCATTTCCTCCCAACACCCTGACCCTCTGCTCACCCGGTTTCTCTCCAACTCCTCCTGACACAATTACGCCCTCCTCACCCAGAGTCTCTCCAACTCCTCCCGACACCCTGACATTCTCTTCACCCAAAGCCTGTCCAACTCCTCCTGACACAGTGAACCTCTCCTCACCCAGAGTCTGTCCAAGTCCTCCTGACACCCTGAACTTTGCCTCACCCAGAGTCTCTCCAACTTCCCCTGACACTCGGACCCTCTCCTCACCCAGAGTACCTCCAAATCCTCCTGAGAACCTGATGCTCTCCTCACCCAGAATCTGTCTAACATCTCCCAACACTCTGACCCTCTCCTCACCCAGAGTCTGTCCAACTTCTCCTGACACCCTACCCCTTTGCTCATAGGGTGTCTCACCAACTCCTTCTGACTCTCTGACCCTCTCCTCACCCAGAATCTGTCCAACTTCTCCTGACACCCTACCCCTCTGCTCACCCGGTGTATCTCCAACTCCTTCTGACACTCTGACCCTCTCCTCACCCAGAGTGTCTTCAAATCCTCCTGACACTCTGACCCTCTCCTCACCAATGTCTGCCCAACTTCACCCGACACCTTGAACCTCTCCTCTCCCAGAGTTTCTGCAACTCATCCAAACACTCTGACCCTCGACTCACCCAGAGTCTCTCCATCTCCTCCTGACACTCTGTCCTTCTCCTCACCCAGAATCTGTCCAACTTCTACTGACACCCTACCCCTTTGCTCATAGGGTGTCTCACCAACTCCTTCTGACTCTCTGACCCTCTCCTCACCCAGAATCTGTCCAACCTCTCCTGACACCCTACCCCTCTGCTCACCCGGTGTATCTCCAACTCCTTCTGACACTCTGACCCTCTCCTCACCCAGAGTCTGACCAACTCCTACAGACAACCTGACCCTCTGTTTACCCTGTGTCTCTCCATCTCCTCCTGACACTCTGACCCTCTCCTCACCCAGAGTCTGTCCAACTTCTCCTGACAACCTGACCTTCTCCTCCCCTAGAGACGCTCCATCTCCTCCTGACAGTGTGACCTGCTCCTCTCCCAGTGTCTGTCCAACTCCTCCTAACACCCTGAACCTCTGCTCACCCAGAGACTCTCCAACTTCTCCTGACACTCGGACCCTCTCCTCACCTAGAGTCTGTCCAACTTCACCCAACAACCTGACCCTCTCGTCACCCAGAGTCTGTCCAACTCCTCCTGACACTCTGACCCTCTCCTCACCCAGAGTCTGTCCAACTCCTCCTGACACTCTGACCATCTGTTTACCCAGTGTCTCTCCATCTCCTCCTGACACCCTGAACATCTCCTCAACTAGAGTCTGTCCAACTTCTCCCGAAACCCTGACCCTCTCCTCACCCAGAGTCTGTCCAACTCAATCTGACACACTGACCCTTTGCTCACCCAAAGTCTCTCCATCACCTCCTGACACTCTGGCTCTCTCCTCACCCAGAGCCTGTCCAACTCTTCCTGACACCCTGAACATCTCCTCACCCAGCGTCTCTCGATCACCTCCTGACACGCTGACCCTCTCCTCTCCTAGATTCTCTCCAACTCCTCCTGAATCTCTGAACCTCTCCTCACCTAGAGTCTGTCCAAATTCACCCGACACCCTGACCCTCTCCTCACCAGAGCCTGTCCAACTCCTCCTGACACCCTGACCCTCTCCTCACCCAGAGTCTCTCCAACTACTACTGACACTCTAACCCTCTCCTCACCCAGAGTCTCTCCCACTAATCCTGACAGTCTGAACCTCTCCTCAACTAGAGTCTGTCCAACTTCTCCCGAAACCCTGACCCGCTCCTCACCCAGAGCCTGTCCATCTCCTCCTGAAACCCTGACCCTCTCCTCACCCAGAGTCTGTACAACTCCTCCTGACACACTGACCCTTTACTCACCCAGAGTCTCTCCAACTCCTCCTGACGCTCTGACCTTCTCCTCAGCTAGAGGCTGTCCAACACCTCCTGACAACCTGAACCTCTCCTGCCCAAGAGATTCTTCTATTCCTCCCGACAACAAGACCATCTCCTCACCCAGTGTCTCTCCAACTCCTCCTGACACTCTGACTCTCTCTGCGCCCAGATTCTTTCCAACTCCGCCTGACACATTGACCCTCTGCTCACCCAGAGTCTCTTCAACTCCTCCCGACTCCCTGACCCTCTGCTCACCCGGAGTCTCTCCAACTCCTCCTGACACCCTGATCCTCTCCTCTCCCAGAGTCTCTCCAATTCCTCCCGACATCCTGAACTTCTCTTCACCCAGAGCCTGTCCAACTGCTCCTGACACCCTGACCTTCTCCTCAACCAAATTCTCTCCATCTTCTGCTCACACTCGTACCCTCTCCTCACCCAGAGTCTCTCCTTCTCCTCCTGACACCCTGACCCTCTGCTCACCCAGAGTCCCTCCAGGTCCTCCTGACACTCTGACCCTCTCCTCTACCAGAGTCTGTCCAACTCCTCCTAACACCCTGACCCTCTCCTAACCCAGAGTTTCTCCAACTTCTCCCAGCACTCTGACCCTCTCCTCACCCAGAGTCTCTCCAGCTCCTCCTGACGCTCTGACACTCTCCTCACCCAGAATCTGTCCAAATCCTACTGACACACTGACATTCTCCTCACCCAGAGGCTCTCCCTTTTCTCCTGACACTGTGACCCTCTCCTAACCCAGTGTTTCTCCAACTCCTCCCAACACTCTGACCCTCACCTCACCCAGAGTCTCTCTATCTCATTCTGACACTCTGACTTTCTCCTCACCCAGAGTCTGTCCAACTTCTCCTGTCACCCTAACCCTCTGCTCACCTGGATTCTCTCCAACTTCTCCTGACACACTGACCCTCTCCTCACCCAGAGTCTCTCTATCTCATTCTGACACTCTGACTTTCTCCTCACCCAGAGTCTGTCCAACTTCTCCTGTCACCCTAACCCTCTGCTCACCTGGATTCTCTCCAACTTCTCCTGACACACTGACCCTCTCCTCACCCAGAGTCCGTCCAACTCCTCCTGACACACTAACCCTCTCATCACCCAGAGTGTCTCCAAATCCTCCTGACGCTCTGACCACCTCCTCACCTAGAGTCTGTCCAAATTCACACGACACCTTGACCCGCTCCTCTCCCGTGAGCCTATCCAACTCTTCCTGACACCTTGACCCTCTCCTCACCCAGAGTCTCTCCAACACCTCCTGACACTCTGACCCTCTCCTCACCCAAAGTCTTTCCAAGTCCTCTTGACAACCTGACCCTCTCCTCACCCAGAGTCTCTCCAACACCTCCTGACACTCTGACCCTCTCCTCACCCAAAGTCTTTCCAAGTCCTCTTGACAACCTGAACCTCTCCTCACCCAGAGCCTGTCCATCTCCTACTGAAACCCTGACCCTCTCCACACCAAGAGTCTGTTCAACTCCTCCTGACACACTGACCCTCTCCTCACCCAGAGTCTCTCTATCTCATTCTGACACTCTGACTTTCTCCTCACCCAGAGTCCGTCCAACTCCTCCTGACACACTAACCCGCTCATCACCCAGAGTGTCTCCAAATCCTCCTGCTGCTCTGACCATCTCATCACCTAGAGTCTGTCCAAATTCACACGACACCTTGACCCGCTCCTCTCCATGAGCCTATCCAACTCTTCCTGACACCTTGACCCTCTCCACACCCAGAGTCTCTCCAACACCTCCTGACACTCTGACCCTCTCCTCACCCAAAGTCTGTCCAACTACTCCTGACAGTCTAAACCTCTCCTCACCTAGAGTCTGTCCAACTTCTCCCGAAACCCTGAACCTCTCCTCACCCAGAGCCTGTCCATCTCCTCCTGAAACCCTGACCCTCTCCTCACCCAGAGTCTGTCCAACTCCTCCTGACACACTGACCCTCTACTCACCCAGAGTCTCTACAACTCCTCCTAACAATCTGACCCTCTCCTCACCCAGAGACTCTCCAACTCCTCCTGACACTCTGACCCTCTCCTCACCTAGAGTCTGTCCAACTCCTCCTGACAACCTGACAATCTCCTCCCCCAGAGATTCTGCTACTCCTCCCTACAACATGTCCCTCTCCTCATCCAGAGTCTCTCCAACTCCTCCTGACACTCTTCCCTCTCCTCACCCAGAGTCTGTGCAACTCGTCGTGACACTCTGACCCTCTCCTCACCCAGAGTCTGTCCAACTCCTCCTGCCACCCTCACCCTGTCCTCACCCAGAGTCTCTTCATTTGCTCCTAAAACCCTGACCCTCTGCTCACCCGGTTTCTCTCCAATTCCTCCTGACACAATAACGCCCTCCTCACCCAGAGTCTCTCCAACTCCTCCCAACACCCTGACATTCTCTTCACCCAAAGCCTGTCCAACTCCTCCTGACACAATGAACCTCTTCTCACCCAGAGTCTGTCCAACTCCTCCTGACACCCTGAACTTTGCCTCACCCAGAGTCTCTCCAAATTCTCCTGACACTCGGACCCTCTCCTCACCCAGAGTATCTCCAATTCCTCCTGAGAACCTGATGCTCTTCTCACCCAGAATCTGTCTAACATCTCCCGACACTCTGACCCTCTCCTCACCCAGAGTCTGTCAAACTTCTCCTGACACCCGACCCCTCTGCTCACCCAGAGTTTCTCCAACTCCTCCTGACACACTGACCCTCTCCTCACCCAGAGTCCGTCCAATTCCTCCTGACACACTGACCCTCTCTTCACCCAGAGTGTCTCCAAATCCTCCTGACACTCTGACCATCTCCTCACCTAGAGTCTGTCCAAATTCACCCGACACCTTGACCCGCTCCTCTCCCCGAGCCTATCCAACTCTTCCTGACACATTGAACCTCTCCTCACCCAGAGTCTCTCCAACACCTCCTGACACTCTGACCCTCTCCTCACCCAAAGTCTCTCCAAGTGCTCTTGACAACCTGAACCTCTCCTCACCCAGAGTCTGTCCAACTCCTCCTGACAGTCTAAACCTCACCTCACCTAGAGTCTGTCCAACTTCTCCCGAAACCCTGAACCTCTCCTCACCCAGAGCCTGTCCATCTCCTCCTGAAACCCTGACCCTCTCCTCACCCAGAGTCTGTCCAACTCCTCCTGACACACTGACCCTCTACTCACCCAGAGTCTCTCCAACTCCTCCTAACAATCTGACCCTCTCCTCACCCAGAGTCTCTCCAACTCCTCCGGACACTCTGACCCTCTCCTCACCTGGAGTCTGTCCAACTCCTCCTTACAACCTGACAGTCTCCTCCCCCAGAGTCTGTGCAACTCGTCGTGACACTCTGACCCTCTCCTCACCCAGAGTCTGTCCAACTCCTCCTGACACCCTCACCCTGTCCTCACCCAGAGTCTCTTCATTTCCTCCCAACACCCTGACACTCTGCTCACCCGGTATCTCTCCAACTCCTCCTGACATCCTGAACTTCTCTTCACCCAGAGCCTGTCCAACTGCTCCTGACACCCTGACCTTCTCCTCAACCAAATTCTCTCCATCTTCTGCTCACACTCGTACCCTCTCCTCACCCAGAGTCTCTCCTTCTCCTCCTGACACCCTGACCCTCTGCTCACCCAGAGTCCCTCCAGGTCCTCCTGACACTCTGACCCTCTCCTCTACCAGAGTCTGTCCAACTCCTCCTAACACCCTGACCCTCTCCTAACCCAGAGTTTCTCCAACTTCTCCCAGCACTCTGACCCTCTCCTCACCCAGAGTCTCTCCAGCTCCTCCTGACGCTCTGACACTCTCCTCACCCAGAATCTGTCCAAATCCTACTGACACACTGACATTCTCCTCACCCAGAGGCTCTCCCTTTTCTCCTGACACTGTGACCCTCTCCTAACCCAGTGTTTCTCCAACTCCTCCCAACACTCTGACCCTCACCTCACCCAGAGTCTCTCTATCTCATTCTGACACTCTGACTTTCTCCTCACCCAGAGTCTGTCCAACTTCTCCTGTCACCCTAACCCTCTGCTCACCTGGATTCTCTCCAACTTCTCCTGACACACTGACCCTCTCCTCACCCAGAGTCTCTCTATCTCATTCTGACACTCTGACTTTCTCCTCACCCAGAGTCTGTCCAACTTCTCCTGTCACCCTAACCCTCTGCTCACCTGGATTCTCTCCAACTTCTCCTGACACACTGACCCTCTCCTCACCCAGAGTCCGTCCAACTCCTCCTGACACACTAACCCTCTCATCACCCAGAGTGTCTCCAAATCCTCCTGACGCTCTGACCACCTCCTCACCTAGAGTCTGTCCAAATTCACACGACACCTTGACCCGCTCCTCTCCCGTGAGCCTATCCAACTCTTCCTGACACCTTGACCCTCTCCTCACCCAGAGTCTCTCCAACACCTCCTGACACTCTGACCCTCTCCTCACCCAAAGTCTTTCCAAGTCCTCTTGACAACCTGACCCTCTCCTCACCCAGAGTCTCTCCAACACCTCCTGACACTCTGACCCTCTCCTCACCCAAAGTCTTTCCAAGTCCTCTTGACAACCTGAACCTCTCCTCACCCAGAGCCTGTCCATCTCCTACTGAAACCCTGACCCTCTCCACACCAAGAGTCTGTTCAACTCCTCCTGACACACTGACCCTCTCCTCACCCAGAGTCTCTCTATCTCATTCTGACACTCTGACTTTCTCCTCACCCAGAGTCCGTCCAACTCCTCCTGACACACTAACCCGCTCATCACCCAGAGTGTCTCCAAATCCTCCTGCTGCTCTGACCATCTCATCACCTAGAGTCTGTCCAAATTCACACGACACCTTGACCCGCTCCTCTCCATGAGCCTATCCAACTCTTCCTGACACCTTGACCCTCTCCACACCCAGAGTCTCTCCAACACCTCCTGACACTCTGACCCTCTCCTCACCCAAAGTCTGTCCAACTACTCCTGACAGTCTAAAACTCTCCTCACCTAGAGTCTGTCCAACTTCTCCCGAAACCCTGAACCTCTCCTCACCCAGAGCCTGTCCATCTCCTCCTGAAACCCTGACCCTCTCCTCACCCAGAGTCTGTCCAACTCCTCCTGACACACTGACCCTCTACTCACCCAGAGTCTCTACAACTCCTCCTAACAATCTGACCCTCTCCTCACCCAGAGTCTCTCCAACTCCTCCTGACACTTTGACCCTCTCCTCACCTAGAGTCTGTCCAACTCCTCCTGACACACTGACCCTCTACTCACCCAGAGTCTCTCCAACTCCTCCTAACAATCTGACCCTCTCCTCACCCAGAGTCTCTCCAACTCCTCCGGACACTCTGACCCTCTCCTCACCTGGAGTCTGTCCAACTCCTCCTTACAACCTGAAAGTCTCCTCCCCCAGAGTCTGTGCAACTCGTCGTGACACTCTGACCCTCTCCTCACCCAGAGTCTGTCCAACTCCTCCTGACACCCTCACCCTGTCCTCACCCAGAGTCTCTTCATTTCCTCCCAACACCCTGACACTCTGCTCACCCGGTATCTCTCCAACTCCTCCTGACATCCTGAACTTCTCTTCACCCAGAGCCTGTCCAACTGCTCCTGACACCCTGACCTTCTCCTCAACCAAATTCTCTCCATCTTCTGCTCACACTCGTACCCTCTCCTCACCCAGAGTCTCTCCTTCTCCTCCTGACACCCTGACCCTCTGCTCACCCAGAGTCCCTCCAGGTCCTCCTGACACTCTGACCCTCTCCTCTACCAGAGTCTGTCCAACTCCTCCTAACACCCTGACCCTCTCCTAACCCAGAGTTTCTCCAACTTCTCCCAGCACTCTGACCCTCTCCTCACCCAGAGTCTCTCCAGCTCCTCCTGACGCTCTGACACTCTCCTCACCCAGAATCTGTCCAAATCCTACTGACACACTGACATTCTCCTCACCCAGAGGCTCTCCCTTTTCTCCTGACACTGTGACCCTCTCCTAACCCAGTGTTTCTCCAACTCCTCCCAACACTCTGACCCTCACCTCACCCAGAGTCTCTCTATCTCATTCTGACACTCTGACTTTCTCCTCACCCAGAGTCTGTCCAACTTCTCCTGTCACCCTAACCCTCTGCTCACCTGGATTCTCTCCAACTTCTCCTGACACACTGACCCTCTCCTCACCCAGAGTCTCTCTATCTCATTCTGACACTCTGACTTTCTCCTCACCCAGAGTCTGTCCAACTTCTCCTGTCACCCTAACCCTCTGCTCACCTGGATTCTCTCCAACTTCTCCTGACACACTGACCCTCTCCTCACCCAGAGTCCGTCCAACTCCTCCTGACACACTAACCCTCTCATCACCCAGAGTGTCTCCAAATCCTCCTGACGCTCTGACCACCTCCTCACCTAGAGTCTGTCCAAATTCACACGACACCTTGACCCGCTCCTCTCCCGTGAGCCTATCCAACTCTTCCTGACACCTTGACCCTCTCCTCACCCAGAGTCTCTCCAACACCTCCTGACACTCTGACCCTCTCCTCACCCAAAGTCTTTCCAAGTCCTCTTGACAACCTGACCCTCTCCTCACCCAGAGTCTCTCCAACACCTCCTGACACTCTGACCCTCTCCTCACCCAAAGTCTTTCCAAGTCCTCTTGACAACCTGAACCTCTCCTCACCCAGAGCCTGTCCATCTCCTACTGAAACCCTGACCCTCTCCACACCAAGAGTCTGTTCAACTCCTCCTGACACACTGACCCTCTCCTCACCCAGAGTCTCTCTATCTCATTCTGACACTCTGACTTTCTCCTCACCCAGAGTCCGTCCAACTCCTCCTGACACACTAACCCGCTCATCACCCAGAGTGTCTCCAAATCCTCCTGCTGCTCTGACCATCTCATCACCTAGAGTCTGTCCAAATTCACACGACACCTTGACCCGCTCCTCTCCATGAGCCTATCCAACTCTTCCTGACACCTTGACCCTCTCCACACCCAGAGTCTCTCCAACACCTCCTGACACTCTGACCCTCTCCTCACCCAAAGTCTGTCCAACTACTCCTGACAGTCTAAACCTCTCCTCACCTAGAGTCTGTCCAACTTCTCCCGAAACCCTGAACCTCTCCTCACCCAGAGCCTGTCCATCTCCTCCTGAAACCCTGACCCTCTCCTCACCCAGAGTCTGTCCAACTCCTCCTGACACACTGACCCTCTACTCACCCAGAGTCTCTACAACTCCTCCTAACAATCTGACCCTCTCCTCACCCAGAGTCTCTCCAACTCCTCCTGACACTCTGACCCTCTCCTCACCTAGAGTCTGTCCAACTCCTCCTGACAACCTGACAATCTCCTCCCCCAGAGATTCTGCTACTCCTCCCTACAACATGTCCCTCTCCTCATCCAGAGTCTCTCCAACTCCTCCTGACACTCTGTCCCTCTCCTCACCCAGAGTCTGTGCAACTCGTCGTGACACTCTGACCCTCTCCTCACCCAGAGTCTGTCCAACTCCTCCTGCCACCCTCACCCTGTCCTCACCCAGAGTCTCTTCATTTGCTCCTAAAACCCTGACCCTCTGCTCACCCGGTTTCTCTCCAATTCCTCCTGACACAATAACGCCCTCCTCACCCAGAGTCTCTCCAACTCCTCCCAACACCCTGACATTCTCTTCACCCAAAGCCTGTCCAACTCCTCCTGACACAATGAACCTCTTCTCACCCAGAGTCTGTCCAACTCCTCCTGACACCCTGAACTTTGCCTCACCCAGAGTCTCTCCAAATTCTCCTGACACTCGGACCCTCTCCTCACCCAGAGTATCTCCAATTCCTCCTGAGAACCTGATGCTCTTCTCACCCAGAATCTGTCTAACATCTCCCGACACTCTGACCCTCTCCTCACCCAGAGTCTCTCCATCTCCTCCTGACACTCTGAGCCTCTCCTCACCCAGAGTCTGTCAAACTTCTCCTGACACCCGACCCCTCTGCTCACCCAGAGTTTCTCCAACTCTTCCTGACACACTGACCCTCTCCTCACCCAGAGTCCGTCCAATTCCTCCTGACACACTGACCCTCTCTTCACCCAGAGTGTCTCCAAATCCTCCTGACACTCTGACCATCTCCTCACCTAGAGTCTGTCCAAATTCACCCGACACCTTGACCCGCTCCTCTCCCCGAGCCTATCCAACTCTTCCTGACACATTGAACCTCTCCTCACCCAGAGTCTCTCCAACACCTCCTGACACTCTGACCCTCTCCTCACCCAAAGTCTCTCCAAGTGCTCTTGACAACCTGAACCTCTCCTCACCCAGAGTCTGTCCAACTCCTCCTGACAGTCTAAACCTCACCTCACCTAGAGTCTGTCCAACTTCTCCCGAAACCCTGAACCTCTACTCACCCAGAGCCTGTCCATCTCCTCCTGAAACCCTGACCCTCTCCTCACCCAGAGTCTGTCCAACTCCTCCTGACACACTGACCCTCTACTCACCCAGAGTCTCTCCAACTCCTCCTAACAATCTGACCCTCTCCTCACCCAGAGTCTCTCCAACTCCTCCGGACACTCTGACCCTCTCCTCACCTGGAGTCTGTCCAACTCCTCCTTACAACCTGACAGTCTCCTCCCCCAGAGTCTGTGCAACTCGTCGTGACACTCTGACCCTCTCCTCACCCAGAGTCTGTCCAACTCCTCCTGACACCCTCACCCTGTCCTCACCCAGAGTCTCTTCATTTCCTCCCAACACCCTGACACTCTGCTCACCCGGTATCTCTCCAACTCCTCCTGACACAATTACGCCCTCCTCACCCAGAGTCTCTCCAACTCCTCCCGACATCCTGACATTCTCTTCACCCAAAGCCTGTCCAACTCCTCCTGACACAATGAACCTCTCCTCACCCAGAGTCTGTCAAACTCCTCCTGACACCCTGAACTTTGCCTCACCCAGAGTCTCTCCAACTTCCCCTGACACTCGGACCCTCTCCTCACCCAGAGTACCTCCAAATCCTCCTGAGAACCTGATGCTCTCCTCACCCAGAATCTGTCTAACATCTCCCAACACTCTGACCCTCTCCTCACCCAGAGTCTTTCCAACTTCTCCTGACACCCTGACCCTCTCCTCACAAGAGTCTGTCCAACTCATCCCGACACTCTGAAACTCTCCTCACCCAGAGTGTCTCCAAATCCTCCTGACACTCTGACCCTCTCCTCACCAATGTCTGCCCAACTTCACCCGACACCTTGAACCTCTCCTCTCCCAGAGTTTCTGCAACTCATCCAAACACTCTGACCCTCTCCTCACCCAGAGTCTCTCCATCTCCTCCTGACACTCTGTCCTTCTCCTCACCCAGAATCTGTCCAACTTCTACTGACACCCTACCCCTTTGCTCATAGGGTGTCTCACCAACTCCTTCTGACTCTCTGACCCTCTCCTCACCCAGAATCTGTCCAACTTCTCCTGACACCCTACCCCTCTGCTCACCCGGTGTATCTCCAACTCCTTCTGACACTCTGACCCTCTCCTCACCCAGAGTCTGACCAACTCCTACAGACACCCTGACCCTCACCTAACCCAGAGTCTCTCCATCACCTCCTGACAATCTGACCCTCTGTTTACCCAGAGTCTCTCCATCACCTCCAAACACTCTGACCCTCTCCTCACCCAGAGTCTGTCCAACTTCTCCTGACAACCTGACCCTCTCCTCCCCTAGAGATGCATCATCTCCTCCTGACAGTGTGATCCGCTCCTCTCTCAGTGTCTGTCCAACTCCTCCTAACACCCTGAACCTCTGCTCACCCAGAGACTCTCCAACTTCTCCTGAAACTCGGACCCTCTCCTCACCCAGAGTCTCTCCACTTCTCCTGCCACCCTGACCATCTCCTCACCAAGAGTCTGTGCAACTCCTCCTGACACCCTGACCATCTGCTCACCCAGAGTCTCTCCATCACCTCCTGACACTCTGACCCTCTCCTCACCCAGATTCGGTCCAACTCCTCCTGACACTCTGACCCTCTGTTTACCCTGTGTCTCTCCATCTCCTCCTGACACTCTGACCCTCTCCTCACCCAGAGTCTGTCCAGCTTCTCCTGACAACTGACCTTCTCCTCCCCTAGAGACGCTCCATCTCCTCCTGACAGTGTGACCAGCTCCTCTCCCAGTGTCTGTCCAACTCCTCCTAAGACCCTGAACCTCTGCTCACCCAGAGACTCTCCAACTTCTCCTGACACTCGGACCCTCTCCTCACCCAGAGTCTCTCCAACCTCTCCCGCCACCCTGACCCTCTCCTCACCCAGAGTCTCTCCAACTCCTCCTGACACCTGACCCTCTGCTCACCCAGAGTCTCTCCATCACCTCCTGACACTTTGGCTCTCTCCTTACCCAGAGCCTGTGAAACTCTTCCTGACACCCTGAAAATCTCCTCACCCAGCGTCTCTTGAACACCTCCTGAGACACTGACCCTCTCCTCTCCTAGATTCTCTTCAACTCCTCCTGAAACTCTGACCCTCTCCTCACCTAGAGTCTGTCCAACTTCACCCAACAACCTGACCCTCTCGTCACCCAGAGTCTCTCCAACTACTACAGACACTCTGACCCTCTTCTCACCCAGAGTCTCTCCAACTCCTCCTGATAGTCTGAACCTCTCCTCAACTAGAGTCTGTCCAACTTCTCCCGAAACCCTGACCCACTCCTCACCCAGAGCCTGTCCATCTCCTCCTGAAACCCTGACCCTCTCCTCATCCAGAGTCTATCCAAATCCTCCTGACAGTCTGACCCCCTGGCTCACCCAAAGTCTCTCCATCTCCTCCTGACAATCTGACCCTCTCCTCACCCAGACTCTCTCCAACTCCTCCTGACACTCTGAACCTAACCTCAGCTAGAGGATATCCAACACCTCCTGTCAACCTGAACCCCCCTGCCCAAGAGATTCTTCTACTCCTCCCGACAACAAGACCCTCTCCTCACCCAGAGTCTCTCCAACTCCTCCTGACACTCTGACCCTCTCCTCACCCAGAGTCTGTCCAACTTCTATTGACACTCTGACCCACTCCGCGCCCAAAGTCTGTCCAACTCCTCCTGACACCCTGACCCTCTGCTAACCCAGAGTCTCTTCAACTCCTCCCGACACCCTGACCCTCTGCTCACCTGGAGTCTCTCCAACTCCTCCTGACACCCTGATCCTCTCCTCTCCCAGAGTCTCTCCAATTCCTCCCGACTTCCTGCCTTCTCTTCACCCAGAGCCTGTCCAACTCCTCCTGACAACCTGACCTTCTCCTCAACCAGAGTCTCTCCAACTTCTCCCAACTTCTCTCCAAGTTTCTCCTTCTCCTCCTGACACCCTGACACTCTGCTTACCCAGAGTCCCTCCGCTCCTCCTGACACTCTAACCCACTCCTCTACCAGAGTCTGCCCAACTCCTCCTAACACCCTGTCCCTCTCCTAACACAGAGTTTCTACAACTTCTCCCAACACTCTGACCCTCTCCTCACCCAGAGACTCTCCAGCTCCTCCTGACACTCTGACACTCTCCTCACCCAGAAACTGTCCAAATCCTACTGACACACTGAACTTCTCCTCACCCAGAGGCTCTCCAACTCCTCCCAACACACTGACCCTCTCCTCAACCAGAGTCTCTCCATCTCCACCTGACACTCTGACCCTCTCCTCACCCAGAGTGTGTCCAACTTCTCCTGACACCCTACCCCTCTGCTCACCCAGAGTCTCTCCAACTTCTCCTGACACACTGACCCTCTCCTCACCAGAGTCTATCCAACTCCTCCTGACATTCTGTCCCTCTCCTCACCTAGAATCTGTCCATCTTCACTCGACACCTTGACACACTCTTCTCCCAGTGCCTGTCCAACTCCTTCAGTCACCGTGACCCACTCCTCACCCAGAGTACCTCCAACTCCTCCTGACACTCTGAAACTCTCCTAACCCAGAGTTTCTCCAACTCCTCCCAGCACTCTGACCCTCTCCTCACCCAGAGTCTCTCAATCTCCTCCTGACACTCTGAACCTCTCCTCACCCAGAGTCTGTCCAACATCTCCTGACACCCTACCCCTCTGCTCACCCGGAGTCTCTCCAACTCCTCCTGACACAATGAACATCTCCTCACCCAGAGTCTGTCCAAATCCTCCCGACACTCTGACCCTCTCCTCACCCAGAGTGTCTCCAAATCCTCCTTACACTCTGACCATCTCCTCACCAATGTCTGTCCAACTTCACCCGACATCTTGACCCATTCCTCTCCCAGAATTTCTCCAACTTCTCCAAACACTCTGACCCTCTCCTCACCCAGAGTCTCTCCATCTACTCCTGACACTCTGACCCTTTCCTTTCACAGAATCTTTCCAACTTCTCCTGACACCCTACCACTCTGCTCACCCGGTGTCTCTGCAACTCTTTCTGACACTCTGACCCTCTCCTCACCCAGAGTCTGACCAAGTCCTCTCGACACTCTGACTCTCTTCTCACCCAGAGTGTCTCCAAATCCTCCTGACGCTCTGACCCTCTCCTCACCAATGTCTGTCCAACTTCACCCGACACCTTGACCATCTCCTGTCCCAGAGTTTCTCCAACTCCTCCAAACACTCTGACCCTCTCCTCATCCAGAGTCTCTCCATCTCCTCCTGACACTCTGACCCTCTCCTCACCCAGAATCTGTCGAAATTCTCCTGACACCGTACCCCTCTGCTCACCCGGTGTCTTTCAAACTCCTTCTGACACTCTGACCCTCTCCTCAAAAAGAGTCTGTCCAAATCCTCCTGACACTCTGACCCTCTCCTCACCCTGAGTCTGTTCAACTCCTCCTGGCACACTGACCCTCTCCTCACCCAGAGTCTGTCCAACTCCTCCTGACACACTGACCCTCTACTCACCCAGAGCCACTCCAACTCCTCCTAACAATCTGACCCTCTCCTCACCCAGAGTCTCTCCAACTCCTCCGGACACTCTGACCCTCTCCTCACCTGGAGTCTGTCCAACTCCTCCTGACAACCTGACAGTCTCCTCACCAAAGTCTGTGCAACTCGTCGTGACACTCTGACCCTCTCCTCACCCAGAGTCTGTCCAACTCCTCCTGACACCCTCACCCTGTCCTCACCCAGAGTCTCTTCATTTGCTCCCAACACCCTGACCCTCTGCTCACCCGGTTTCTCTCCAATTCCACCTGACACAATAACGCCCTCCTCACCCAGAGTCTCTCCAACTCCTCCCGACACCCTGACATTCTCTTCACCCAAAGCCTGTCCAACTCCTCCTGACACAATGAACCTCTTCTCACCTAGAGTCGGTCCAACTCCTCCTGACACCCTGAACTTTGCCTCACCCAGAGTCTCTCCAAATTCTCCTGACACTCGGACCCTCTCCTCACCCAGAGTATCTCCAATTCCTCCTGAGAACCTGATGCTCTTCTCACCCAGAATCTGTCTAACATCTCCCGACACTCTGACCCTCTCCTCACCCAGAGTCTCTCCATCTCCTCCTGACACTCTGAGCCTCTCCTCACCCAGAGTCTGTCAAACTTCTCCTGACACCCGACCCCTCTGCTCACCCAGAGTCTCTCCAACTCCTCCTGACACACTGACCCTCTCCTCACCCAGAGTCCGTCCAACTCCTCCTGACACACTGACCCTCTAATCACCCAGAGTGTCTCCAAATCCTCCTGACACTCTGACCATCTCCTCACCTAGAGTCTGTCCAAATTCACCCGACACCTTGACCCGCTCCTCTCCCCGAGCCTATCCAACTCTTCCTGACACATTGAACCTCTCCTCACCCAGAGTCTCTCCAACACCTCCTGACACTCTGACCCGCTCCTTACCCAAAGTTTCTCCAAGTGCTCTTGACAACCTGAACCTCTCTTCACCCAGAGTCTGTCCAACTCCTCCTGACAGTCTAAACCTCTCCTCACCTAGAGTCTGTCCAACTTCTCCCGAAACCCTGAACCTCTCCTCACCCAGAGCCTGTCCATCTCCTCCTGAAACCCTGACCCTCTCCTCACCCAGAGTCTGTCCAACTCCTCCTGACACACTGACCCTCTACTCACCCAGAGCCTCTCCAACTCCTCCTAACAATCTGACCCTCTCCTCACCCAGAGTCTCTCCAACTCCTCCGGACACTCTGACCCTCTCCTCACCTGGAGTCTGTCCAACTCCTCCTGACAACCTGACAGTCTCCTCCCCCAGAGTCTGTGCAACTCGTCGTGACACTCTGACCCTCTCCTCACCCAGAGTCTGTCCAACTCCTCCTGACACCCTCACCCTGTCCTCACCCAGAGTCTCTTCATTTCCTCCCAACACCCTGACCCTCTGCTCACCCGGTTTCTCTCCAACTCCTCCTGACACAATTACGCCCTCCTCACCCAGAGACTCTCCAACTCCTCCCGACACCCTGCCATTCTCTTTACCCAAAGCCTGTCCAACTCCTCCTGAAACAATGAACCTCTCCTCACCCAGAGTCTGTCCAACTCCTCCTGACACCCTGAACTTTGCCTCACCCAGAGTCTCTCCAACTTCCCCTGACACTCGGACCCTCTCCTCACCCAGAGTACCTCCAAATCCTCCTGAGAACCTGATGCTCTCCTCCCCCAGAATCTGTCTAACATCTCCCAACACTCTGACCCTCTCCTCACTCAGAGTCTGTCCAACTTCTCCTGACACCCTACCCCTCTGCTCACCCGGAATCTCTCCAACTCCTCCTGACACACTGACCCTCTCCTCACACAGAGTCTGTCCAACTCATCCCGACACTCTGAAACTCTCCTCACCCAGAGTGTCTCCAAATCCTCCTGACACTCTGACCCTCTCCTCACCAATGTCTGCCCAACTTCACCCGACACCTTGAACCTCTCCTCTCCCAGAGTTTCTGCAACTCATCCAAACACTCTGACCCTCTCCTCACCCAGAGTCTCTCCATCTCCTCCTGACACTCTGTCCTTCTCCTCACCCAGAATCTGTCCAACTTCTACTGACACCCTACCCCTTTGCTCATAGGGTGTCTCAATAAATCCTTCTGACTCTCTGACCCTCTCCTCACCCAGAATCTGTCCAACTTCTCCTGACACCCTACCCCTCTGCTCACCCGGTGTATCTCCAACTCCTTCTGACACTCTGACCCTCTCCTCACCCAGAGTCTGACCAACTCCTACAGACACCCTGACCCTCTCCTAACCCAGAGTCTCTCCATCACCTCCTGACAATCTGACCCTCTGTTTACCCAGAGTCTCTCCATCACCTCCAAACACTCTGACCCTCTCCTCACCCAGAGTCTGTCCAACTTCTCCTGACAACCTGACCCTCTCCTCCCCTAGAGACACATCATCTCCTCCTGACAGTGTGATCCGCTCCTCTCCCAGTGTCTGTCCAACTCCTCCTAACACCCTGAACCTCTGCTCACCCAGAGACTCTCCAACTTCTCCTGAAACTCGGACCCTCTCCTCACCCAGAGTCTGTCCAAATCCTCCCGACACTCTGACCCTCTCCTCACCCAGAGTGTCTCCAAATCCTCCTTACACTCTGACCATCTCCTCACCAATGTCTGTCCAACTTCACCCGACATCTTGACCCATTCCTCTCCCAGAATTTCTCCAACTCCTCCAAACACTCTGACCCTCTCCTCACCCAGAGTCTCTCCATCTACTCCTGACACTCTGACCCTTTCCTTTCACAGAATCTTTCCAACTTCTCCTGACACCCTACCACTCTGCTCACCCGGTGTCTCTGCAACTCTTTCTGACACTCTGACCCTCTCCTCACCCAGAGTCTGACCAAGTCCTCTCGACACTCTGACTCTCTTCTCACCCAGAGTGTCTCCAAATCCTCCTGACGCTCTGACCCTCTCCTCACCAATGTCTGTCCAACTTCACCCGACACCTTGACCCTCTCCTGTCCCAGAGTTTCTCCAACTCCTCCAAACACTCTGACCCTCTCCTCATCCAGAGTCTCTCCATCTCCTCCTGACACTCTGACCCTCTCCTCACCCAGAATCTGTCCAAATTCTCCTGACACCGTACCCCTCTGCTCACCCGGTGTCTTTCAAACTCCTTCTGACACTCTGACCCTCTCCTCAAACAGAGTCTGTCCAAATCCTCCTGACACTCTGACCCTCTCCTCACCCTGAGTCTGTTCAACTCCTCCTGGCACACTGACCCTCTCCTCACCCAGAGTCTGTCCAACTCCTCCTGACACACTGACCCTCTACTCACCCAGAGCCTCTCCAACTCCTCCTAACAATCTGACCCTCTCCTCACCCAGAGTCTCTCCAACTCCTCCGGACATTCTGACCCTCTCCTCACCTGGAGTCTGTCCAACTCCTCCTGACAACCTGACAGTCTCCTCACCCAGAGTCTGTGCAACTCGTCGTGACACTCTGACCCTCTCCTCACCCAGAGTCTGTCCAACTCCTCCTGACACCCTCACCCTGTCCTCACCCAGAGTCTCTTCATTTGCTCCCAACACCCTGACCCTCTGCTCACCCGGTTTCTCTCCAATTCCACCTGACACAATAACGCCCTCCTCACCCAGAGTCTCTCCAACTCCTCCCAACACCCTGACATTCTCTTCACCCAAAGCCTGTCCAACTCCTCCTGACACAATGAACCTCTTCTCACCCAGAGTCTGTCCAACTCCTCCTGACACCCTGAACTTTGCCTCACCCAGAGTCTCTCCAAATTCTCCTGACACTCGGACCCTCTCCTCACCCAGAGTATCTCCAATTCCTCCTGAGAACCTGATGCTCTTCTCACCCAGAATCTGTCTAACATCTCCCGACACTCTGACCCTCTCCTCACCCAGAGTCTCTCCATCTCCTCCTGACACTCTGAGCCTCTCCTCACCCAGAGTCTGTCAAACTTCTCCTGACACCCGACCCCTCTGCTCACCCAGAGTCTCTCCAACTCCTCCTGACACACTGACCCTCTCCTCACCCAGAGTCCGTCCAACTCCTCCTGACATACTGACCCTCTAATCACCCAGAGTGTCTCCAAATCCTCCTGACACTCTGACCATCTCCTCACCTAGAGTCTGTCCAAATTCACCCGACACCTTGACCCGCTCCTCTCCCCGAGCCTATCCAACTCTTCCTGACACATTGAACCTCTCCTCACCCAGAGTCTCTCCAACACCTCCTGACACTCTGACCCTCTCCTTACCCAAATTTTCTCCAAGTGCTCTTGACAACCTGAACCTCTCTTCACCCAGAGTCTGTCCAACTCCTCCTGACAGTCTAAACCTCTCCTCACCTAGAGTCTGTCCAACTTCTCCCGAAACCCTGAACCTCTCCTCACCCAGAGCCTGTCCATCTCCTCCTGAAACCCTGACCCTCTCCTCACCCAGAGTCTGTCCAACTCCTCCTGACACACTGACCCTCTACTCACCCAGAGCCTCTCCAACTCCTCCTAACAATCTGACCCTCTCCTCACCCAGAGTCTCTCCAACTCCTCCGGACACTCTGACCCTCTCCTCACCTGGAGTCTGTCCAACTCCTCCTGACAACCTGACAGTCTCCTCCCCCAGAGTCTGTGCAACTCGTCGTGACACTCTGACCCTCTCCTCACCCAGAGTCTCTTCATTTCCTCCCAACACCCTGACCCTCTGCTCACCCGGTTTCTCTCCAACTCCTCCTGACACAATTACGCCCTCCTCACCCAGAGACTCTCCAACTCCTCCCGACACCCTGACATTCTCTTTACCCAAAGCCTGTCCAACTCCTCCTGACACAATGAACCTCTCCTCACCCAGAGTCTGTCCAACTCCTCCTGACACCCTGAACTTTGCCTCACCCAGAGTCTCTCCAACTTCCCCTGACACTCGGACCCTCTCCTCACCCAGAGTACCTCCAAATCCTCCTGAGAACCTGATGCTCTCCTCCCCCAGAATCTGTCTAACATCTCCCAACACTCTGACCCTCTCCTCACTCAGAGTCTGTCCAACTTCTCCTGACACCTTACCCCTCTGCTTACCCGGAATCTCTCCAACTCCTCCTGACACACTGACCCTCTCCTCACACAGAGTCTGTCCAACTCATCCCGACACTCTGAAACTCTCCTCACCCAGAGTGTCTCCAAATCCTCCTGACACTCTGACCCTCTCCTCACCAATGTCTGCCCAACTTCACCCGACACCTTGAACCTCTCCTCTCCCAGAGTTTCTGCAACTCATCCAAACACTCTGACCCTCTCCTCACCCAGAGTCTCTCCATCTCCTCCTGACACTCTGTCCTTCTCCTCACCCAGAATCTGTCCAACTTCTACTGAGACCCTACCCCTTTGCTCATAGGGTGTCTCAATAAATCCTTCTGACTCTCTGACCCTCTCCTCACCCAGAATCTGTCCAACTTCTCCTGACACCCTACCCCTCTGCTCACCCGGTGCATCTCCAACTCCTTCTGACACTCTGACCCTCTCCTCACCCAGAGTCTGACCAACTCCTACAGACACCCTGACCCTCTCCTAACCCAGAGTCTCTCCATCACCTCCTGACAATCTGACCCTCTGTTTACCCAGAGTCTCTCCATCACCTCCAAACACTCTGACCCTCTCCTCACCCAGAGTCTGTCCAACTTCTCCTGACAACCTGACCCTCTCCTCCCCTAGAGACACATCATCTCCTCCTGACAGTGTGATCCGCTCCTCTCCCAGTGTCTGTCCAACTCCTCCTAACACCCTGAACCTCTGCTCACCCAGAGTCTCTCCAACTTCTCCCGCCACCCTGACCATCTCCTCACCAAGAGTCTGTGCAACTGCTGCTGACACCCTGACCATCTGCTCACCCAGAGTCTGTCCAACTCCTCCTGACACTCTGACCCTCTGTTTACCCTGTGTCTCTCCATCTCCTCCTGACACTCTGACCCTCTCCTCACCCAGAGTCTGTCCAACTTCTCCTGACAACCTGACCTGCTCGTCCCCTAGAGACGCTCCATCTCCTCCTGACAGTGTGACCAGCTCCTCTCCCAGTGTCTGTCCAACTCCTCCTAACACCCTGAACCTCTGCTCACCCAGAGACTCTCCAACTTCTCCTGACACTCGGACCCTCTCCTCACCCAGAGTCTCTCCAACTCCTCCTGACACCTGACCCTCTCCTCACCCAGAGTCTCTCCATCACCTCCTGACACTTTGGCTCTCTCCTCACCCAGAGCCTGTCCAACTCTTCCTGACACGCTGAACATCTCCTCACCCAGCGTCTCTTGAACACCTCCTGAGACGCTGACCCTCTCCTCTCCTAGATTCTCTTCAACTCCTCCTGAAACTCTGACCCTCTCCTCACCTAGAGTCTGTCCAACTTCACCCAACAACCTGACCCTCTCCTCACCCAGAGTCCCTCCAACTACTACTGACACTCTGAACCTCTTCACACCCAGAGTCTCTCCAACTCCTCCTGATAGTCTGAACCTCTCCTCAACTAGAGTCTGTCCAACTTCTCCCGAAACCCTGACCCGCTCCTCACCCAGAGCCTGTCCATCTCCTCCTGAAACCCTGACCCTCTCCTCACCCAGAGTCTGTCCAAATCCTCCTGACAGTCTGACCCTTTGCTCACCCAAAGTCTCTCCATCTCCTCCTGACAATCTGACCCTCTCCTCACCCAGACTCTCTCCAACTCCTCCTGACACTCTGAACCTAACCTCAGCTAGAGGATATCCAACACCTCCTGTCAACCTGAACCCCCCTGCCCAAGAGATTCTTCTACTCCTCCCGACAACAAGACCCTCTCCTCACCCAGAGTCTCTCCAACTCCTCCTGACACTCTGACCCTCTCCTCACCCAGAGTCTGTACAACTTCTATTGACACACTGACCCACTCCGCGCCCAGAGTCTGTCCAACTCCTCCTGACACCCTGACCCTCTGCTAACCCAGAGTCTCTTCAACTCCTCCTGACACTCTGTCCCTCTCCTCACCCAGAGTCTGTGCAACTCGTCGTGACACTCTGACCCTCTCCTCACCCAGAGTCTGTCCAACTCCTCCTGACACCCTCACCCTGTCCTCACCCAGAGTCTCTTCATTTGCTCCCAACACCCTGACACTCTGCTCACCCGGTTTCTCTCCAATTCCTCCTGACACAATAACGCCCTCCTCACCCAGAGTCTCTCCAACTCCTCCCGACACCCTGACATTCTCTTCACCCAAAGCCTGTCCAACTCCTCCTGACACAATGAACCTCTTCTCACCCAGAGTCTGTCCAACTCCTCCTGACACCCTGAACTTTGCCTCACCCAGAGTCTCTCCAAATTCTCCTGACACTCGGACCCTCTCCTCACCCAGAGTATCTCCAATTCCTCCTGAGAACCTGATGCTCTTCTCACCCAGAATCTGTCTAACATCTCCTGACACTCTGACCCTCTCCTCACCCAGAGTCTCTCCTTCTCATCCTGACACTCTGAGACTCTCCTCACCCAGAGTCTGTCAAACTTCTCCTGACACACTGACCCTCTCATCACCCAGAGTGTCTCCAAATCCTCCTGACACTCTGACCATCTCCTCACCTAGAGTCTGTCCAAATTCACCCGACACCTTGACCCGCTCCTCTCCCCGAGCCTATCCAACTCTTCCTGACACATTGAACCTCTCCTCACCCAGAGTCTCTCCAACACCTCCTGACACTCTGACCCTCTCCTCACCCAAAGTCTCTCCAAGTGCTCTTGACAACCTGAACCTCTCCTCACCCAGAGTCTGTCCAACTCTTCCTGACAGTCTAAACCTCTCCTCACCTAGAGTCTGTCCAACTTCTCTTGAAACCCTGAACCTCTCCTCACCCAGAGCCTGTCCATCTCCTCCTGAAACCCTGACCCTCTCCTCACCCATTGTCTCTCCAACACCTCCTGACACTCTGACCCTCTCCTCACCCAAAGTCTCTCCAAGTGCTCTTGACAACCTGAACCTCTCCTCACCCAGAGTCTGTCCAACTCTTCCTGACAGTCTAAACCTCTCCTCACCTAGAGTCTGTCCAACTTCTCCCGAAACCCTGAACCTCTCCTCACCCAGAGCCTGTCCATCTCCTCCTGAAACCCTGACCCTCTCCTCACCCAGAGTCTGTCCAACTCCTGCTGACACACTGACCCTCTACTCACCCAGAGTCTCTCCAACTCCTCCGGACACTCTGACCCTCTCCTCACCTGGAGTCTCTCCAACTCCTCCTGACAACCTGACAGTCTCCTCCCCCAGAGTCTGTGCAACTCGTCGTGACACTCTGACCCTCTTAACACCCAGAGTCTGTCCAACTCCTCCTGACACCCTCACCCTGTCCTCACCCAGAGTCTCTTCATTTCCTCCCAACACCCTGACCCTCTGCTCACCCGGTTTCTCTCCAACTCCTCCTGACAAAATTACGCCCTCCTCACCCAGAGTCTCTCCAACTCCTCCCGACACCCTGACATTCTCTTCACCCAAAGCCTGTCCAACTCCTCCTGACACAGTGAACCTCTCCTCACCGAGAGTCTGTCCAACTCCTCCTGACACCCGGAACTTTGCCTCACCCAGAGTCTCTCCAACTTCCCCTGACACTCGAACCCTCTCCTCACCCAGAGTACCTCCAAATCCTCCTGAGAACCTGATGCTCTCCTCACCCAGAATCTGTCTAACATCTCCCAACACTCTGACCCTCTCCTCACCCAGAGTCTGTCCAACTTCTCCTGACACCCTACCCCTTTGCTCATAGGGTGTCTCACCAACTCCTTCTGACTCTCTGACCCTCTCCTCACCCAGAATCTGTCCAACTTCTCCTGACACCCTACCCCTCTGCTCACCCGGTGTATCTCCAACTCCTTCTGACACTCTGACCCTCTCCTCACCCAGAGTGTCTTCAAATCCTCCTGACACTCTGACCCTCTCCTCACCAATGTCTGCCCAACTTCACCAGACACCTTGAACCTCTCCTCTCCCAGAGTTTCTGCAACTCATCCAAACACTCTGACCCTCGACTCACCCAGAGTCTCTCCATCTCCTCCTGACACTCTGTCCTTCTCCTCACCCAGAATCTGTCCAACTTCTACTGACACCCTACCCCTTTGCTCATAGGGTGTCTCACCAACTCCTTCTGACTCTCTGACCCTCTCCTCACCCAGAATCTGTCCAACTTCTCCTGACACCCTACCCCTCTGCTCACCCGGTGTATCTCCAACTCCTTCTGACACTCTGACCCTCTCCTCACCCAGAGTCTGACCAACTCCTACAGACAACCTGACCCTCTGTTTACCCTGTGTCTCTCCATCTCCTCCTGACACTCTGACCCTCTCCTCACCCAGAGTCTGTCCAACTTCTCCTGACAACCTGACCTTCTCCTCCCCTAGAGACGCTCCATCTCCTCCTGACAGTGTGACCTGCTCCTCTCCCAGTGTCTGTCCAACTCCTCCTAACACCCTGAACCTCTGCTCACCCAGAGACTCTCCAACTTCTCCTGACACTCGGACCCTCTCCTCACCTAGAGTCTGTCCAACTTCACCCAACAACCTGACCCTCTCGTCACCCAGAGTCTGTCCAACTCCTCCTGACACTCTGACCCTCTCCTCACCCAGAGTCTGTCCAACTCCTCCTGACACTCTGACCATCTGTTTACCCAGTGTCTCTCCATCTCCTCCTGACACCCTGAACATCTCCTCAACTAGAATCTGTCCAACTTCTCCCGCAACCCTGACCCTCTCCTCACCCAGAGTCTGTCCAACTCAATCTGACACACTGACCCTTTGCTCACCCAAAGTCTCTCCATCACCTCCTGACACTCTGGCTCTCTCCTCACCCAGAGCCTGTCCAACTCTTCCTGACACCCTGAACATCTCCTCACCCAGCGTCTCTCGAACACCTCCTGACACGCTGACCCTCTCCAATCCTAGATTCTCTCCAACTCCTCCTGAATCTCTGAAACTCTCCTCACCTAGAGTCTGTCCAAATTCACCCGACACCCTGACCCTCTCCTCACCAGAGCCTGTCCAACTCCTCCTGACACCCTGACCCTCTCCTCACCCAGAGTCTCTCCAACTACTACTGACACTCTGACCCTCTCCTCACCCAGAGTCTCTCCCACTAATCCTGACAGTCTGAACCTCTCCTCAACTAGAGTCTGTCCAACTTCTCCCGAAACCTTGACCCGCTCCTCACCCAGAGCCTGTCCATCTCCTCCTGAAACCCTGACCCTCTCCTCACCCAGAGTCTGTACAACTCCTCCTGACACACTGACCCTTTACTCACCCAGAGTCTCTCCAACTCCTCCTAACGCTCTGACCTTCTCCTCAGCTAGAGGCTGTCCAACACCTCCGGACAACCTGAACCTCTCCTGCCCAAGAGATTCTTCTATTCCTCCCGACAACAAGACCCTCTCCTCACCCAGTGTCTCTCCAACTCCTCCTGACACTCTGACTCTCTCTGCGCCCAGATTTTTTCCAACTCCGCCTGACACATTGACCCTCTGCTCACCCAGAGTCTCTTCAACTCCTCCCGACTCCCTGACCCTCTGCTCACCCGGAGTCTGCCAACTCCTCCTGACACCCTGATCCTCTCCTCTCCCAGAGTCTCTCCAATTCCTCCCGACATCCTGAACTTCTCTTCACCCAGAGCCTGTCCAACTGCTCCTGACACCCTGACCTTCTCCTCAACCAAATTCTCTCCATCTTCTGCTCACACTCGTACCCTCTCCTCACCCAGAGTCTCTCCTTCTCCTCCTGACACCCTGAACATCTGCTCACCCAGAGTCCCTCCAGGTCCTCCTGACACTCTGACCCTCTCCTCTACCAGAGTCTGTCCAACTCCTCCTAACACCCTGACACTCTCCTAACCCAGAGTTTCTCCAACTTCTCCCAGCACTCTGACCCTCTCCTCACCGAGAGTCTCTCCAGCTCCTCCTGACGCTCTGACACTCTCCTCACCCAGAATCTGTCCAAATCCTACTGACACACTGACATTCTCCTCACCCAGAGGCTCTCCCTTTTCTCCTGACACTGTGACCCTCTCCTAACCCCGTGTTTCTCCAACTCCTCCCAACACTCTGACCCTCACCTCACCCAGAGTCTCTCTATCTCATTCTGACACTCTGACTTTCTCCTCACCCAGAGTCTGTCCAACTTCTCCTGTCACCCTAACCCTCTGCTCACCTGGATTCTCTCCAACTTCTCCTGACACACTGACCCTCTCCTCACCCAGAGTCTCTCTATCTCATTCTGACACTCTGACTTTCTCCTCACCCAGAGTCTGTCCAACTTCTCCTGTCACCCTAACCCTCTGCTCACCTGGATTCTCTCCAACTTCTCCTGACACACTGACCCTCTCCTCACCCAGAGTCCGTCCAACTCCTCCTGACACACTAACCCTCTCATCACCCAGAGTGTCTCCAAATCCTCCTGACGCTCTGACCACCTCCTCACCTAGAGTCTGTCCAAATTCACACGACACCTTGACCCGCTCCTCTCCCTGAGCCTATCCAACTCTTCCTGACACCTTGACCCTCTCCTCACCCAGAGTCTCTCCAACACCTCCTGACACTCTGACCCTCTCCTCACCCAAAGTCTTTCCAAGTCCTCTTGACAACCTGAACCTCTCCTCACCCAGAGTCTGTCCAACTACTCCTGACAGTCTAAACCTCTCCTCACCTAGAGTCTGTCCAACTTCTCCCGAAACCCTGAACCTCTCCTCACCCAGAGCCTGTCCATCTCCTACTGAAACCCTGACCCTCTCCTCACCAAGAGTCTGTCCAACTCCTCCTGACACACTGACCCTCTCCTCACCCAGAGTCTCTCTATCTCATTCTGACACTCTGACTTTCTCCTCACCCAGAGTCCGTCCAACTCCTCCTGACACACTAACCCGCTCATCACCCAGAGTGTCTCCAAATCCTCCTGATGCTCTGACCATCTCATCACCTAGAGTCTGTCCAAATTCACACGACACCTTGACCCGCTCCTCTCCATGAGCCTATCCAACTCTTCCTGACACCTTGACCCTCTCCTCACCCAGAATCTCTCCAACACCTCCTGACACTCTAACCCTCTCCTCACCCAGAGTCTGTCCAACTCCTCCTGACACTCTGACCATCTGTTTACCCAGTGTCTCTCCATCTCCTCCTGACACCCTGAACATCTCCTCAACTAGAGTCTGTCCAACTTCTCCCGAAACCCTGACCCTCTCCTCACCCAGAGTCTGTCCAACTTAATCTGACACACTGACCCTTTGCTCACCCAAAGTCTCTCCATCACCTCCTGACACTCTGGCTCTCTCCTCACCCAGAGCCTGTCCAACTCTTCCTGACACCCTGAACATCTCCTCACCCAGCGTCTCTCGAACACCTCCTGACACGCTGACCCTCTCCTCTCCTAGATTCTCTCCAACTCCTCCTGAATCTCTGAACCTCTCCTCACCTAGAGTCTGTCCAAATTCACCCGACACCCTGACCCTCTCCTCACCAGAGCCTGTCCAACTCCTCCTGACACCCTGACCCTCTCCTCACCCAGAGTCTCTCCAACTACTACTGACACTCTGACCCTCTCCTCACCCAGAGTCTCTCCCACTAATCCTGACAGTCTGAACCTCTCCTCAACTAGAGTCTGTCCAACTTCTCCCGAAACCCTGACCCGCTCCTCACCCAGAGCCTGTCCATCTCCTCCTGAAACCCTGACCCTCTCCTCACCCAGAGTCTGTACAACTCCTCCTGACACACTGACCCTTTACTCACCCAGAGTCTCTCCAACTCCTCCTGACGCTCTGACCTTCTCCTCAGCTAGAGGCTGTCCAACACCTCCTGACAACCTGAACCTCTCCTGCCCAAGAGATTCTTCTATTCCTCCCGACAACAAGACCATCTCCTCACCCAGTGTCTCTCCAACTCCTCCTGACACTTTGACTCTCTCTGCGCCCAGATTCTTTCCAACTCCGCCTGACACATTGACCCTCTGCTCACCCAGAGTCACTTCAACTCCTCCCGACTCTCTGACCCTCTGCTCACCCGGAGTCTCTCCAACTCCTCCTGACACCCTGATCCTCTCCTCTCCCAGAGTCTCTCCAATTCCTCCCGACATCCTGAACTTCTCTTCACCCAGAGCCTGTCCAACTGCTCCTGACACCCTGACCTTCTCCTCAACCAAATTCTCTCCATCTTCTGCTCACACTCGTACCCTCTCCTCACCCAGAGTCTCTCCTTCTCCTCCTGACACCCTGACCCTCTGCTCACCCAGAGTCCCTCCAGTTCCTCCTGACACTCTGACCCTCTCCTCTACCAGAGTCTGTCCAACTCCTCCTAACACCCTGACCCTCTCCTAACCCAGAGTTTCTCCAACTTCTCCCAGCACTCTGACCCTCTCCTCACCCAGAGTCTCTCCAGCTCCTCCTGACGCTCTGACACTCTCCTCACCCAGAATCTGTCCAAATCCTACTGACACACTGACATTCTCCTCACCCAGAGGCTCTCCCTTTTCTCCTGACACTGTGACCCTCTCTTAACCCAGTGTTTCTCCAACTCCTCCCAACACTCTGACCCTCACCTCACCCAGAGTCTCTCTATCTCATTCTGACACTCTGACTTTCTCCTCACCCAGAGTCTGTCCAACTTCTCCTGTCACCCTAACCCTCTGCTCACCTGGATTCTCTCCAACTTCTCCTGACACACTGACCCTCTCCTCACCCAGAGTCCGTCCAACTCCTCCTGACACACTAACCCTCTCATCACCCAGAGTGTCTCCAAATCCTCCTGACGCTCTGACCACCTCCTCACCTAGAGTCTGTCCAAATTCACACGACACCTTGACCCGCTCCTCTCCCTGAGCCTATCCAACTCTTCCTGACACCTTGACCCTCTCCTCACCCAGAGTCTCTCCAACACCTCCTGACACTCTGACCCTCTCCTCACCCAAAGTCTTTCCAAGTCCTCTTGACAACCTGAACCTCTCCTCACCCAGAGTCTGTCCAACTACTCCTGACAGTCTAAACCTCTCCTCACCTAGAGTCTGTCCAACTTCTCCCGAAACCCTGAACCTCTCCTCACCCAGAGCCTGTCCATCTCCTCCTGAAACCCTGACCCTCTCCTCACCCAGAGTCTGTCCAACTCCTCCTGACACACTGACCCTCTCCTCACCCAGAGTCTCTACAACTCCTCCTAACAATCTGACCCTCTCCTCACCCAGAGTCTCTCCAACTCCTCCTGACACTCTGACCCTCTCCTCACCTAGAGTCTGTCCAACTCCTCCTGACAACCTGACAATCTCCTCCCCCAGAGATTCTGCTACTCCTCCCTACAACATGTCCCTCTCCTCATCCAGAGTCTCTCCAACTCCTCCTGACACTCTGTCCTCTCCTCACCCAGAGTCTGTGCAACTCGTCGTGACACTCTGACCCTCTCCTCACCCAGAGTCTGTCCAACTCCTCCTGACACCCTCACCCTGTCCTCACCCAGAGTCTCTTCATTTGCTCCTAAAACCCTGACCCTCTGCTCACCCGGTTTCTCTCCAATTCCTCCTGACACAATAACGCCCTCCTCACCCAGAGTCTCTCCAACTCCTCCCAACACCCTGACATTCTCTTCACCCAAAGCCTGTCCAACTCCTCCTGACACAATGAACCTCTTCTCACCCAGAGTCTGTCCAACTCCTCCTGACACCCTGAACTTTGCCTCACCCAGAGTCTCTCCAAATTCTCCTGACACTCGGACCCTCTCCTCACCCAGAGTATCTCCAATTCCTCCTGAGAACCTGATGCTCTTCTCACCCAGAATCTGTCTAACATCTCCCGACACTCTGACCCTCTCCTCACCCAGAGTCTCTCCATCTCCTCCTGACACTCTGAGCCTCTCCTCACCCAGAGTCTGTCAAACTTCTCCTGACACCCGACCCCTCTGCTCACCCAGAGTTTCTCCAACTCCTCCTGACACACTGACCCTCTCCTCACCCAGAGTCCGTCCAACTCCTCCTGACACACTGACCCTCTCTTCACCCAGAGTCTCTCCAACACCTCCTGACACTCTGACCCTCTCCTCACCCAAAGTCTCTCCAAGTGCTCTTGACAACCTGAACCTCTCCTCACCCAGAGTCTGTCCAACTCCTCCTGACAGTCTAAACCTCACCTCACCTAGAGTCTGTCCAACTTCTCCCGAAACCCTGAACGTCTCCTCACCCAGAGCCTGTCCATCTCCTCCTGAAACCCTGACCCTCTCCTCACCCAGAGTCTGTCCAACTCCTCCTGACACACTGACCCTCTACTCACCCAGAGTCTCTCCAACTCCTCCTAACAATCTGACCCTCTCCTCACCCAGAGTCTCTCCAACTCTTCCGGACACTCTGACCCTCTCCTCACCTGGAGTCTGTCCAACTCCTCCTTACAACCTGACAGTCTCCTCCCCCAGAGTCTGTGCAACTCGTCGTGACACTCTGACCCTCTCCTCACCCAGAGTCTGTCCAACTCCTCCTGACACCCTCACCCTGTCCTCACCCAGAGTCTCTTCATTTCCTCCCAACACCCTGACCCTCTGCTCACCCGGTATCTCTCCAACTCCTCCTGACACAATTACGCCCTCCTCACCCAGAGTCTCTCCAACTCCTCCCGACATCCTAACATTCTCTTCACCCAAAGCCTGTCCAACTCCTCCTGACACAATGAACCTCTCCTCACCCAGAGTCTGTCAAACTCCTCCTGACACCCTGAACTTTGCCTCACCCAGAGTCTCTCCAACTTCCCCTGACACTCGGACCCTCTCCTCACCCAGAGTACCTCCAAATCCTCCTGAGAACCTGATGCTCTCCTCACCCAGAATCTGTCTAACATCTCCCAACACTCTGACCCTCTCCTCACCCAGAGTCTTTCCAACTTCTCCTGACACCCTGACCCTCTCCTCACAAGAGTCTGTCCAACTCATCCCGACACTCTGAAACTCTCCTCACCCAGAGTGTCTCCAAATCCTCCTGACACTCTGACCCTCTCCTCACCAATGTCTGCCCAACTTCACCCGACACCTTGAACCTCTCCTCTCCCAGAGTTTCTGCAACTCATCCAAACACTCTGACCCTCTCCTCACCCAGAGTCTCTCCATCTCCTCCTGACACTCTGTCCTTCTCCTCACCCAGAATCTGTCCAACTTCTACTGACACCCTACCCCTTTGCTCATAGGGTGTCTCACCAACTCCTTCTGACTCTCTGACCCTCTCCTCACCCAGAATCTGTCCAACTTCTCCTGACAACCTGACCCTCTCCTCCCCTAGAGATGCATCATCTCCTCCTGACAGTGTGATCCGCTCCTCTCTCAGTGTCTGTCCAACTCCTCCTAACACCCTGAACCTCTGCTCACCCAGAGACTCTCCAACTTCTCCTGAAACTCGGACCCTCTCCTCACCCAGAGTCTCTCCACTTCTCCTGCCACACTGACCATCTCCTCACCAAGAGTCTGTGCAACTCCTCCTGACACCCTGACCATCTGCTCACCCAGAGTCTCTCCATCACCTCCTGACACTCTGACCCTCTCCTCACCCAGATTCGGTCCAACTCCTCCTGACACTCTGACCCTCTGTTTACCCTGTGTCTCTCCATCTCCTCCTGACACTCTGACCCTCTCATCACCCAGAGTCTGTCCAGCTTCTCCTGACAACTGACCTTCTCCTCCCCTAGAGACGCTCCATCTCCTCCTGACAGTGTGACCAGCTCCTCTCCCAGTGTCTGTCCAACTCCTCCTAAGACCCTGAACCTCTGCTCACCCAGAGACTCTCCAACTTCTCCTGACACTCGGACCCTCTCCTCACCCAGAGTCTCTCCAACCTCTCCCGCCACCCTGACCCTCTCCTCACCCAGAGTCTCTCCAACTCCTCCTGACACCTGACCCTCTGCTCACCCAGAGTCTCTCCATCACCTCCTGACACTTTGGCTCTCTCCTTACCCAGAGCCTGTGCAACTCTTCCTGACACCCTGAACATCTCCTCACCCAGCGTCTCTTGAACACCTCCTGAGACACTGACCCTCTCCTCTCCTAGATTCTCTTCAACTCCTCCTGAAACTCTGACCCTCTCCTCACCTAGAGTCTGCCCAACTTCACCCAACAACCTGACCCTCTCGTCACCCAGAGTCTCTCCAACTACTACTGACACTCTGACCCTCTTCTCACCCAGAGTCTCTCCAACTCCTCCTGATAGTCTGAACCTCTCCTCAACTAGAGTCTGTCCAACTTCTCCCGAAACCCTGACCCACTCCTCACCCAGAGCCTGTCCATCTCCTCCTGAAACCCTGACCCTCTCCTCATCCAGAGTCTATCCAAATCCTCCTGACAGTCTGACCCTTGGCTCACCCAAAGTCTCTCCATCTCCTCCTGACAATCTGACCCTCTCCTCACCCAGACTCTCTCCAACTCCTCCTGACACTCTGAACCTAACCTCAGCTAGAGGATATCCAACACCTCCTGTCAACCTGAACCCCCCTGCCCAAGAGATTCTTCTACTCCTCCCGACAACAAGACCCTCTCCTCACCCAGAGTCTCTCCAACTCCTCCTGACACTCTGACCCTCTCCTCACCCAGAGTCTGTCCAACTTCTATTGACACTCTGACCCACTCCGCGCCCAAAGTCTGTCCAACTCCTCCTGACACCCTGACCCTCTGCTAACCCAGAGTCTCTTCAACTCCTCCCGACACCCTGACCCTCTGCTCACCTGGAGTCTCTCCAACTCCTCCTGACACCCTGATCCTCTCCTCTCCCAGAGTCTCTCCAATTCCTCCCGACTTCCTGCCTTCTCTTCACCCAGAGCCTGTCCAACTCCTTCTGACAACCTGACCTTCTCCTCAACCAGAGTCTCTCCAACTTCTCCCAACTTCTCTCCAAGTTTCTCCTTCTCCTCCTGACACCCTGACACTCTGCTTACCCAGAGTCCCTCCGCTCCTCCTGACACTCTAACCCACTCCTCTACCAGAGTCTGCCCAACTCCTCCTAACACCCTGACCCTCTCCTAACACAGAGTTTCTACAACTTCTCCCAACACTCTGACCCTCTCCTCACCCAGAGACTCTCCAGCTCCTCCTGACACTCTGACACTCTCCTCACCCAGAAACTGTCCAAATCCTACTGACACACTGAACTTCTCCTCACCCAGAGGCTCTCCAACTCCTCCCAACACACTGACCCTCTCCTCAACCAGAGTCTCTCCATCTCCACCTGACACTCTGACACTCTCCTCACCCAGAGTGTGTCCAACTTCTCCTGACACCCTACCCCTCTGCTCACCCAGAGTCTCTCCAACTTCTCCTGACACACTGACCCTCTCCTCACCAGAGTCTATCCAACTCCTCCTGACATTCTGTCCCTCTCCTCACCTAGAATCTGTCCATCTTCACTCGACACCTTGACACACTCTTCTCCCAGTGCCTGTCCAACTCCTTCAGTCACCGTGACCCACTCCTCACCCAGAGTATCTCCAACTCCTCCTGACACTCTGAAACTCTCCTAACCCAGAGTTTCTCCAACTCCTCCCAGCACTCTGACCCTCTCCTCACCCAGAGTCTCTCAATCTCCTCCTGACACTCTGAACCTCTCCTCACCCAGAGTCTGTCCAACATCTCCTGACACCCTACCCCTCTGCTCACCCGGAGTCTCTCCAACTCCTCCTGACACAATGACCATCTCCTCACCCAGAGTCTGTCCAAATCCTCCCAACACTCTGACCCTCTCCTCACCCAGAGTGTCTCCAAATCCTCCTTACACTCTGACCATCTCCTCACCAATGTCTGTCCAACTTCACCCGATATCTTGACCCATTCCGCTCCCAGAATTTCTCCAACTCCTCCAAACACTCTGACCCTCTCCTCACCCAGAGTCTCTCCATCTCCTCCTGACACTCTGACCCTTTCCTTTCACAGAATCTTTCCAACTTCTCCTGACACCCTACCACTCTGCTCACCCGGTGTCTCTGCAACTCTTTCTGACACTCTGACCCTCTCCTCACCCAGAGTCTGACCAAGTCCTCTCGACACTCTGACTCTCTTCTCACCCAGAGTGTCTCCAAATCCTCCTGACGCTCTGACCCTCTCCTCACCAATGTCTGTCCAACTTCACCCGACACCTTGACCCTCTCCTGTCCCAGAGTTTCTCCAACTCCTCCATACACTCTGACCCTCTCCTCATCCAGAGTCTCTCCATCTCCTCCTGACACTCTGACCCTCTCCTCACCCAGAATCTGTCCAAATTCTCCTGACACGGTACCCCTCTGCTCACCCGGTGTCTTTCAAACTCCTTCTGACACTCTGACCCTCTCCTCAAACAGAGTCTGTCCAAATCCTCCTGACACTCTGACCCTCTCCTCACCCTGAGTCTGTTCAACTCCTCCTGGCACACTGACCCTCTCCTCACCCAGAGTCTGTCCAACTTCTCATGACAACCTGAACCTCTCCTCCCCTAGAGACGCACCATCTCATCCTGACAGTGTGATACGCTCCTCTCCCAGTGTCTGTCCAACTCCTCCTAACACCCTGAACCACTGCTCACCCAGAGACTATCCAAATTCTCCTGACACTTGGAACCTCTCCTCACCCAGAGTCTCTCCAACTTCTCCCACCACCATGACCATCTCCACACCCGGAGTCTTTGCAACTCCTCCTGACACTCTGACCCTCTGTTTACCCAGAGTCTCTACATCTCCTCCTGACACACTGACCCTCTCCTCACACAGAGAATCTCCAACTTCTCCCGCCACTTGGACCCTCTCCTCACCCAGAGTCTCACCAACTCCTCCTGACACCGGACCCTCTGCTCACCCAGAGTCTCTCCATCACACCCTGACACTCTGGCCCTCTCCTCACCCAGAGCCTGTCCAACTCTTCCTGACACCCTGAACATCTCCTCCACCAGCGTCTCTCGAACACCTCCTGACACGCTGACCCTCTCTTCTCCTAGATTCTCTCCAACTGCTCCTGACACACTGACGCTCTCCTCACCTAGAGTATGTCCAACTTCACCCGACACCCTGACCCTCTCCTCACCCTGAGCCTGTCCAACTCCTCCTGACACTCTGACCCTATCCTCACCTAGAGTCTCTCCAACTCCTCCTGACAGTCTGAACCTCTCCTCAACTAGAGTCTGTCCAACTTCTCCCGAAACCCTGACCCTCTCCTCACCCAGAGTCTGTCCAACTCCTCCTGACACACTGACCCTTTGCTCACTCAGAGCCTTTCCAACTTCTCCCAACAAACTGACCCTCTCCTCAGCCAGAGTCTCTCCATCTCCTCCCGGCACCTTGACCCTCTGCTTATCCAGAGTCTCTCCCTCTCCCCCTGATTCTTTGACCCACTCCTAACCCAGAGTTTCTCCATCTCCTCCTGACACTCTGACCCTCTCCTCACCCAGAATCTGTCCAATTTCTCCTGACACCCTACCCCTCTGCTCACCCGCTGTCTCTCCAACTCCTTCTGACACTCTGACCCTCTCCTCACCCAGAGTCTGACCAACTCCTAGACACCCTGACCCTCTCCTAACACAGAGTCCCTCCATCAACTCCTGACACTCTGACCCTCTCCTCATCCTGAGTCTGTCCAACTCCTCCTGACACCCTGAACTTCTCCTCACCCAGAGTCTGTGCAACTCCTCCTGACAATCTGACCCTCTGTTTACCCAGAGTCGCTCCATCTCCTCCAGTCTGACCCTCTCCTCACCCAGAGTCTCTCCATCTCCTCCCGGCACCTTGACCCTCTGCTTACCCAGAGTCTCTCCCTCTCCCCCTGATTCTTTGACCCACTCCTAACCCAGTTTCTCCATCTCCTCCTGACACTCTGACCCTCTCCTCACCCAGAATCTGTCCAATTTCTCCTGACACCCTACCCCTCTGCTCACCCGGTGTCTCTCCAACTCCTTCTGACACTCTGACCCTCTCCTCACCCAGAGTCTGACCAACTCCTAGACACCCTGACCCTCTCCTAACACAGAGTCTCTCCATCAACTCCTGACACTCTGACCCTCTCCTCACCCTGAGTCTGTCCAACTCCTCCTGACACCCTGAACTTCTCCTCACCCAGAGTCTGTGCAACTCCTCCTGATAATCTGACCCTCTGTTTACCCAGAGTCTCTCCATCTCCTCCAGTCTGACCCTCTCCTCACCCAGAGTCTGTCTAACTTCTCCTGGTAACCTGACCCTCTCCTCCTCTAAACACTCACCATCTCCTCCTGACAGTGTGATCCGCTCCTCTCCCTGTGTCTGTCCAAATCCTCCTAACACTCTGAACATCTGCTCACCCAGACACTCTCCAACTTCTCCTGACACTCGGACCCTTTCCTCACCAAAAGTCTATCCAACTTCTCCCACCATCCTGACCATCTCCTCACCCAGAGTCTGTCCAATTCCTCCTGACACTCTGACCCTCTGTTTATCCAGAGTCTCTCCATCTCCTCCTGACACGCTGACCCGCTCCTCACCCAGAGCCTCTCCAACTTCTCCCGCCACCCTGACCCTCTCCTCACCCAGCGTCTCTCCAACTCCTCCTGACACCTGCCCCTCTGATCACGCAGAGTCTCTCCATCACCTCCTGACGCTCTGGCCCTTTCCTCACCCAAAGCCTGTCCAACTCTTCCTGACACCCTGAACATCTCCGCCACCAGCGTCTCTCGAAGACCTCATGACACGCTGACCCTCTCCTCTCCTAGATTCTCTCCAACTGCTCCTGACACACTGACGCTCTCCTCACCTAGAGTATGTCGAACTTCACCTGACACCCTGATACTCTCCTCACCCAGAGTCTCTCCAACTACTACTGACACTCTGACCATCTCCTCACCTAGAGTCTCTCCAACTTCTCCTGACAGTCTGAACCTCTCCTCAACTAGAGTCTGTCCAACTTCTCCCGAAACCCTGACCCTCTACTCACCCAGAGCCTGTCCAACTTTTGCCAACAAAATGACCCTCTCCACACCCAGAGTCTCTCCATCACCTCCCGACTCCCTCTGCTTACCCAGAGTCTCTCCTTCTCCTCCTGACACTCTGACCCTCTCCTCAACCAGAGTCTGACCAACTCCTCCTAACATCCTGACCCTCTGCTCCCCCAGATTCTATCCATCTCCTCATGACTCTCTGACCCTCTCCTAACCCAGAGTTTCTCCAACTCCTCCCAACACTCTGACCCTCTCCTCACCCAGAGTCTCTCCATCTCATGGATGAGATGGTGAGTCTTTGCAACTCCTCCTGACACTCTGACCCTCTGTTTACACAGAGTCTCTACATTTCCTCCTGACACGCTGACCCTCTCCTCACACAGAGAATCTCCAACTTCTCCCGCCACCCTGACCCTCTCCTCACCCAGCGTCTCACCAACTCGTCCTGACACCGGACCCTCTGCTCACCCAGAGTCTCTCCATCACCTCCTGACACTCTGGCCCTCTCCTCACCCAGAGCCTGTCCAACTCTTCCTGACACCCTGAACATCTCCTCCACCAGCGTCTCTCGAACACCTCCTGACACGCTGACACTCTCCTCTCCGAGATTCTCTCCAACTGCTCCTGACACACTGAAGTTCTCCTCACCTAGAGTATGTCCAACTTCACCCGACACCCTGACACTCTCCTCACCCAGAGCCTGTCCAACTCCTCCTGACACCCTGAACCTCTCCTCACCCAGAGTCTCTCCAACTCCTACTGACACTCTGACCCTCTCCTCACCTAGAGTCTCTCCAACTCCTCCTGACAGTCTGAACCTCTCCTCAACTAGGGTCTCTCCAACTTCTCCCGAAACCCTGACCCGATCCACACCCAGAGCCTGTCCAACTCCTCCTAAAACCCTGACCCTCTCCTCACCCAGAGCCTGTCCAACTTCTCCCAACAAACTGACCCTCTCCTCACCCAAAGTCTCTCCACATTCTCCCACAACCCTGACCATCTCCTCACCCAGAGTCTGTCCAACTCCTCCTGACACCCAGACCCTCTGTTCACCCAGAATCTCTCCTTCACCTCCTGACACTCTGACGCTCTCCTCACCCAGAGTCTGTCCAACTCCTCCTGACACCCTGACCTTCTCCTCACCCAGAGTCTCTCCATCTCCTCCTGACACTCTGACCCTCTCCTCACCCAGAGTCTGTCCAACTTCTCCTGACAACCTGACCCTCTCCTCACCTAGAGACGCTCCATTTCCTCCTGTCAGTGTGACCCACTCCTCTCCCAGTGTCTGTCCAACTCCTCCTAACACCCTGAACCTCTACTCACCCAGACACTCTCCAACTTCTCCTGATACTCTGACCCTCTCCTCACCCAGAGTATCTCCAAATCCTCCCGACACTCTGACCCTCTCCTCAACTACAGTCTGTCCAACTTCAACCGACACCTTGACCCTCTCCTCTCCCAAAGTCTCCCCAACTCCTCCTGAAAACCTGATCCTCTCCTCACCCATAATCTGTCTAACATCTCCCGACACTCTGACCCTCTCCTCACCCAGAGTCTCTCCAACTCCACCCAACACTCTGACCCTCTCCTCACCCAGAGTCTGTCCAACTTCTCCTGACACCCTAAACCTCTGCTCACCCAGATTCTCTCCAACTCCTCCTGAAACAATGACCCTCTCCTCACTCAGAGCCTGTCCAACTCCTCCTGACTATCTGTCCTTCTCCTCAACCAGAGTCTGTCCAACTCCTCCTGACACTCTGACCCTCTTTTTACCCAGAATCTCTCCATCTCCTCCTGACACTCTGACCTTCTCCTCACCCAAAGTATGTACAACTTCTACTGACAACCTGACCATCTCCTCCCCTAGAGATGCTCCATCTCCTCCTGACAGTTGACCCACTCCTCTCCCAGTGTCTGTCCAACTCCTCCAAACACCCTGAACCTCTACTCACCCAGACACTCTCCAACTTCTCCTGATACTCTGACCCTCTCCTCACCCAGAGTATCTCCAAATCCTCCTGACACTCTGACCCTCTCCTCAACTACAGTCTGTCCAACTTCAACCGACACCTTGACCCTCTCCTCTCCCAAAGTCTCCCCAACTCCTCCTGAAAACCTGATCCTCTCCTCACACAGAATCTGTCTAACATCTCCCGACACTCTGACCCTCTCCTCACCCAGAGTCTCCCCAACTCCACCCAACACTCTGACCCTCTCCTCACCCAGAGTCTGTCCAACTTCTCCTGACACCCTAAACCTCTGCTCACCCAGATTCTCTCCAACTCCTCCTGACACACTGACCCTCTACTCACCCAGAGTCTGTCCAACTCCTCCTGACACACTGACCCTCTCCTCACCCAGAGCCTGTCTAACTCCTCTTGACAATCTGTCCCTCTCCTCACCTAGAGTCTGTCCAACTTCACCCGACACCTTGACCCACTCTTCTCCCAGAGCCTGTCCAACTCCTCCTGTCACACTGTCCCACTCCTCACCCAGAGTCTCTCCAACTCCTCCTGACACTCTGAATCTCTCCTCACCCAGAGTTTCTCCAACTCCTCCCAGCACTCTGACCCTCTCCTCACCCAGAGTCTCTCCATCTCCTCCTGACACTCTGACCCTCTCCTCACCAAGAGTCTGTCCATCTTCTCCAGACACCCTACCCCTCTGCTCACCCGGAGTCTCTCCAACTCCTCCTGACATACTGACCCTCTCCTCACTCAGAGTCTGTCCAACTCCTCCCAACACTCTGACCCTCTCCTCACCCAGAGTGTCTCCAAATCCTCCTGACGCTCTGACCCACTCCTCACCAATGTCTGTCCAACTTCACCCGACACCTTGACCCTCTCCACTCCCAGAGTCTCTCCAACTCCTCCTGACACTCAGACACTCTCCTCACACAGAACCTGTCCAACTTCTCCTGACACCCTACCCCTCTGCTCACCCGGTGTCTCTCCAACTCCTTCTGACCCTCTGACCCTCTCCTCACCCAAAGTCTGTCCAACTCCTCCTGACACACTGACCCTCTCCTCACCCAGAGCCTGTTCAACTCCTCCTGACAATCTGTCCCTCTCCTCACCTAGAGTCTGTCCAACTTCACCCGACACCTTGACACACTCTTCTCCCAGTGCCTGGCCAACTCCTCCTGTCACCCTGAACCACACCTCACCCAGAGTCTCTCCAACACCTCCTGACACTCTGAATCTCTCCTAATCCAGAGTCTCTACAACTCCCAGCACTCTGACCCTCTCCTCACCCAGAGTCGCACCACCTCCTCCTGACACTCTGACCCTCTCCTCATCCAGAATCTGTCCAACTTCTCCTGACACCCTACCCCTCTGCTCACCCGGTGTCTCTCCAACTCCTTCTGACACTCTGAACCTCTCCTCACCAAGAGTCTGACCAACTCCTACAGACACCCTGACCCTCTCCTAACCCAGGGTCTCTCCATCACCTCCTGACATTCCGACCCTCTCCTCACCCAGAGTCTGTCCAACTCCTCCTGAAACTCTGACCATCTCCTCACCCTGAGTCTGTCCAACTCCTCCTGACACCCTGACCTTCTCCTCACCAGATTCAGTCCAACATCTACTGACAACCTGACCCTCTCCTCCCCTTGAGACTCTCCATCTACTCCTGACAGTGTGGCCCGCTCCTCTCCCAGTGTCTGTCCAGCTCCTTCTAACACCCTGAACCTCTGCTCACCCAGAGACTCTCCAAATTCTCCTGACACTTGGACCCTCTCCTCACCCAGAGTCTCTCCAACTTCTCCCGCCACCCTGAAAATCTCCTCACCCAGAGTCTGTGCAACTCCTCCTGACACTCTGACCCTCTGTTTACCCAGAGTCACTCCATCTCCTCCTGACACCTGACCATCTGCTCACCCAGAATCTCTCCATCACCTCCTGTCACTCTGGCCCTCTCCTCACCCAAAGCCTGTCCAACTCTTCGTGACACCCTGAGCATCTCCTCCACCAGCGTCTCTCGAACACCTCCTGACACGCTGACACTCTCCTCTCCTAGATTCTCTCCAAATGCTCCTGACACTCTGATGCTCTCCTCACCTAGAGAATGTCCAACTTCACCCAGACCCCATAACCCCCTCCTCACCCAGAGCCTGTCCATCTCCTCCTGACACCCTGACCCTCCCCTCACCCAGATTCTCTCCAACTACTACTGACACTCTGACCTTCTCCTCACCCAGAGTCTCTCCAACTCCTCCTGACAGTCTGAACCTCTCCTCAACTAGCGTCTGTCCAACTTCTCCTGAAACCCTGACCCGCTCCATACCCTGAGCCTTTCCATCTCCTCCTGAAACCCTGACCCTCTCCTCACCCAGAGTCTGTCCAACTCCTCCTGATTCACTGACCCTTTACTCACCCAGCACCTTCAAACTTCTCCCCACAAACTGACACTCACCTCACCCAGTGTCTCTCCATCTCCTCCCGACACCATGACCCTCTGCTTTTCCAGAGTCTCTCAATCTCCTCCTGACACTCTGACCCTCTCCTCTCCCAGAGTCTGACCAACTCCTCCTAACATCCTGACCCTCTGCTGCCCCAGATTCTCTCCATCTCCTCCCAACACTCTGACCATCTCCTCACCCAGAGTCTCTCCATCTCCTCCTGACACTCTGACCCTCTCCTCACCCAGAATCTTTCCAACTTCACCTGACACCCTACCCCTTTGCTCACCTGGTGTCTCTCCAACTCCTTCTGAAACTCTGACGCTCTCCTCATCCAGAGTCTGACCAACTCCTACAGACACCCTGACCCTCTCCTAACCCAGAGTCTCTCCATCACCTCCTGACACTCTGACCCTCTCCTCACCAAGAGTCTGTCCAACTCCTCCTGACAGCCTGAACTTCTCCTCACCCACAGTCTGTGCAACTCCTCCTGACATTCTGACCCTCTGATTACCCAGAGCCTCTCCATCTCCTCCAAACAGTCTGTCCCTCTCCTCACCCAGAGTCTGTCCAACTTCTCCTGACAACCTGACCCTCTCCACCCCTAGAGACGCACCATCTCCTCCTGACAGTGTGATCCACTGCTCTCCCAGTGTCTGTCCAACTCCTCCTAACACCCTGAACCTCTGCTCACCCAGAAACTCTACAACTTCTCCTGACACTCGGACCCTCTCCTCACACAGAGTCTCTCCAACTTCTCCCGCCACCCTGACCATCTCCTCACCCAGAGTCTGTCCAACTCCTCCTGACACCCTGAACCTCTGCTCACGCAGAGTCTCTCCATCACCTCCTGACACTCTGACCCTCTCATCACCTAGAGTCTGTCCAACTCCTCCTGACACTCTGACCCTCTCCTCACCAAGAGTCTGTCCAACTCCTCCTGACACCCTGACCTTCTCCTCACCCAGAGGCTCTCCATCTCCTCCTGACACTCTGACCCTGTCCTCACCCAGAGTCTGTCCAACTCCTCCTGACACACCGACCCTCTCCTCACCAAGAGACTGTCCAACTTCACCCGACACCTTGACACACTCTTCTCCCAGAGCCTCTCCAACTCCTCCTGTCACCCTGACCCACTCCTCACCCAGAGTTTCTCCAACTCCTCCTGACACTCAGACACTCTCCTCACCCAGAATCGGTCCAACTTCTCCTGACACCCTACCCCTCTGCTCACCCGGTGTCTCTCCAACTCCTTCTGACACTCTGACCATCTCCTCACCCAGAGTCTGACAACTCCTCCCAACACTCTGACCCTCTTCACACCCGGAGTGTCTCCAAATCCTCCTGATGCTCTGACTCTCTCCTCACCAATGTCTGTCGAACTTCACCCGACACCTTGACCCTCTCCTCTCCCAGTGTTTCTCCAACCCCTCCAAACACACTGACCCTCTCCTCACCCGCAGTCTCTCCAACTCCTCCTGAAACTCAGACCCTTTCCTCACCCAGAATCTTTCCAACTTCTCCTGACACCCAACCCCTCTGCTCACCCGGTGTCTCTCCAACTCCTTCTGACACTCTGACCCTCTTCTCACCCAGAGTCTGACAAACTCCTCCCGACATTCTGACCCTCTCCTCACCCAGAGTCTCTCCACCTCCTCCTGACACTCTGACCTACTCCTCACCCAGAATCTGTCCAACTTCTGCTGACACCCTACCCCTCTGCTCACCCGGTGTCTCTCCAACTCCTTCTGACACTCTGACCCTCTCCTCACCCAGAGTCTGACCAACTCCTACAGACACCCTGACCCTCTCCTAACCCAGAGTCTCTCCATCACCTCCTGACATTCTGAAGCTCTCCTCACCCAGAATCTGACCAACTCCTCCTGACACTCCGACCCTCTCCTCACCCTGAGTCTGTCCAACTCCTCCTGACACTTTGACCTTCTCCTCACCCAGAGTCTGTCCAACTTCTACTGACAACCTGACCCTCTCCTCCCCTAGAGACTGTCCATCTCCTCCTGACAGTGTGACCCGCTCCTCTCCCAGTGTCTGTCCAACTCCTTCTAACACCCTGAACCTCTGCTCACCCAGAGACTCTCCAAATTTTCCTGACACTTGGACCCTCTCCTCACCCAGAGTCTATCCAACTTCTCCCGCCACCCTGACCATCTCCTTTCCCAGAGTCTGTGCAACTCCTCCTGACACGCTGACCCTCTCCTCTCCTAGATTCTCTACAACTGCTCCTGACACTCTGACGCTCTCCTCACCTAGAGTATGTCCAATTTCACCCGACACCCTGACCCCCTCCTCACCCAGAGCCTGTCCAACTCCTCCCGACACCCTGACCCTCTCCTCACCCAGAGTCTCTCCAACTACTACTGACACTCTGACCCCCTCCTCACCTAGAGTCTCTCCAACTCCTCCTGACAGTCTGAACCTATCCTCAACTAGAGTCTGTCCAACATCTCCCGAAACCCTGACCCGCTCCACACCCTGAGGTGCTCCATCTCCTCCTGAAACCCTGACACTCTCCTCACCCAGATTCTGTCCAAATCCACCAGACAGTCTGACCCTTGGCTCACCCAAAGTCTCTCCATCTCCTCCTGACAATCTGACCCTCTCCTCACCCAGACTCCAACTCCTCCTGACACTCTGAACCTAACCTCAGCTAGAGGATATCCAACACCTCCTGTCAACCTGAACCCCCCTGCCCAAGAGATTCTTCTACTCCTCCCGACAACAAGACCCTCTCCTCACCCAGAGTCTCTCCAACTCCTCCTGACACTCTGACCCTCTCCTCACCCAGAGTCTGTCCAACTTCTATTGACACTCTGACCCACTCCGCACCCAGAGTCTGTCCAACTCCTCCTGACACCCTGACCCTCTGCTAACCCAGAGTCTCTTCAACTCCTCCTGACACTCTGTCCCTCTCCTCACCCAGAGTCTGTGCAACTCGTCGTGACACTCTGACCCTCTCCTCACCCAGAGTCTGTCCAACTCCTCCTGACACCCTGACCCTCTCCTCACCCAGAGTCTCTCCAACTACTACTGACACTCTGACCCCCTCCTCACCTAGAGTCTCTCCAACTCCTCCTGACAGTCTGAACCTATCCTCAACTAGAGTCTTTCCAACATCTCCCGAAACCCTGACCCGCTCCACACCCTGAGGTGCTCCATCTCCTTCTGAAACCCTGACACTCTCCTCACCCAGAGTCTGTCCAAATCCTCCTGATACACTGACCCTTTGCTCACCCAGAGCCTGTCCAACTTCTCCCAACAAACTGACCCTCTCCTCACCCTGTGTCTCTCCAATTCCTCCCGACACCCTGAACCTCAGCTTTCCCACAATCTGATCCATCGCCTCCTCACACTCTGACCCTCTCATCTCCCATTGTCTGACCAACTCCTCCTAACATCCTGACCCTCTGCTCCCACAGATTCTCTCCATCTCCTCCCAACACTCTGACCCTCTCCTAACCCAGGGTCTCTCCATCACCTCCTGACACTCTGAATCGCTCCACACCCAGAATCTGTACAACTCCTCCTGACACTCTGACCCTCTCCTCACCAAGAGTCTGTCCAACTCCTCCTGACAACCTGAACTTCTCCTCACCCAGAGTCTGTGCAACTCCTCCTGACACTCTGACCCTCTGTTTACCCAGAGGCTCTCCATCTCCTCCAAACTGTCTGACCCTCTCCTCACCCAGAGTCTGTCCAACTTTTCCTAACAACCTGACCCTCTCCTCCCCTAGAGACGCACCATCTCCTCCTGACAGTGTGATCCACTGCTCTCCCAGTGTCTGTCCAACTCCTCCTAACACCCTGAACCTCTGCTCACCCAGAAACTCTCCAACTTCTCCTGACACTCGGACACTCTCCTCACCCAGACACTCTCCAACTTCTCCTGACACTCTGACCCTCTGCTCACCCAGAGGATCTCCAAATCCTCCTGACACTCTGACCCTCTCCTCAACTACAGTCTGTCCAACTTCAACAGACACCTTGACCCTCTCCTCTCCCAAAGTCTCCCCAACTCCTTCTGAGAACCTGATCCTCTCCTCACCCAGAATCTGTCTATCATCTCCCGACACTCTGACCCTCTCCTCACCCAGAGTCTCTCCAACTCCTCCCAACACTCTGACCCTCTCCTCAACCAGAGTCTCTTCAGCTCCTCCTGACACTATGACACTCTCCTCACACAGAGTCTTTCCAACACCTCCTGACACCCTACCCCTCTGCTCACCCAGAGTCTCTCCAAATGCTCCTGACACACTGACCCTCTCCTCACCCAGAGTCTGTCCAACTCCTCCTGACACACTGACCCTCTCCTCACCCAGAGCATGTCCAACTCCTGCTGACAATCTGTCCCTCTCCTCACCTAGAGTCTGTCCAAATTCACCCGACCCCTTACCCACTCTTATACCAGAGCCTGTCCAACTCCTCCTGTCACCCTGACCCACTCCTCACCCAGAGTCTCTCCAACTCCTCCTGACACTCTGAATCTCTCCTAACCCAGAGTTTCTCCAACTCCTCCCAGCACTCTGACCCTCTCCTCACCCAGAGCCTCTCCATCTCCTCCTGACACTCTGACCCTCTCCTCACCCAGAGTCTGTCCATCTCCTCCTGACACTCAGACCCTCTCCTCACCCAGAATCAGTCCAACTATTCCTGACAATCTGACCCTCTCCTCCCCTAGAGACGCACCATCTCCTCCTGACAGTGTGACCCGCTCCTCTCCCAGTGTCTGTCCAACTCCTCCTAACACCCTGAACCTCTGCTTACCCAGAGACTCTCCAAATTCTCCTGACACTCGGACCCTCTCCTCACCCAGAGACTCTCCAACTTCTCCCGCCACCCTGACCATCTCCTCACCCAGAGTCTGTGCAACTCCTCCTGACACTCTGACCCTCTGTTTACCCAGATTCTCTGCATCTCCTCCTGACACTCCGACCCTCTCCTCACCCAGAGTCTCTCCATCAGCTCCTGACACTCTGGCCCTCTCCTCACCCAGAGCCTGTCAAACTCTTTCTGACACCCTGAACATCTCCTCCACCAGCGTCTCTCGAACACCTCCTGACACGCTGACCCTCTCCTCTCATAGATTCTCTCCAACTTCTCCTGACACTCTGACGTTCTCCTCACCTAGAGTATGTCCAACTTCACCCGACACCGTGACCCTCTCCTCATCAAGAGTCTCTCCAACTCCTCCTGACACTCTGACCCTCTCCTCACCCAGAGTCTGTCCAACTCCTCCTGACACACTGACCCTTTGCTCACCCAGAGCCTGTTCAACTTCTCCCAACAAACTGACCCTCTCCTCAACCAGAGTCTCTCCATCTTCTTCCGACACCCTGACCTTCTGCTAACCCAGAGTCTCTCCATCTCCTCCTAACACTCTGACCCTCTCCTCTCCCAGAGCGAGACCAACTCCTCCTAACATCCTGACCCTCTGCTCCCCCAGATTCTCTCCATCTCCTCCTGACACTCTGACCCTCTCCTCACCCAGAATCTGTCCAACATCTCCTGAAACCCTACCCTCTGCTCACCCGGTGTCGCTCCAACTTCTTCTGACACTCTGACGCTCTCCTCACCCCGATTCTCATCAATTCCTACAGACACCCTGACCCTCTCCTCACCCAGAGTCTCTCCAACTCCTCCTGACAGTCTGAACCTCTCCTCAACTAGAGTCTGTCCAACTTCTCCCGAAACCCTGACCCGCTCGACACCCTGAGCCTGTCCATCTCCTCCTGAAACCCTGATCCTCTCCTCACCCAGAGTCTGTCCAACTCCTCCTGAAACACTGACCCTTTGCTCACCCAGAGCCTGTCCAACTTCTACCAACAAACTGACTCTCTCCTCGCCCAGAGTCTCTCCATCTACTCCCGACACCCTGACCCTCAGATTACCCAGAGTCTCTCCATCTCCTCCTGACACTCTGACCCTCTCCTCTCCCTGAGTCTCTCCATTTCCTTCTGACAATCTGATCCTCTCCTAACCCAGAGTTTCTCCAACTCCTTCCAACACTCTGACCCTCTCCTCACCCAGAATCTGTCCAACTCCTCCTGACACCCTACCCCTCTGCTCACCCGGTGTCTCTCCAACTCCTTCTGACACTCTGACGCTCTCCTCACCCAGAGTCTCACCAACTCCTACAGACACCCTGACCATCTCCTAACCCAGAGTCTCTCCGTCACCTCCTGATCCTCTGACTCTCCCCTGACCCAGAGTCTGTCCAACTCCTCCTGACACTCTGACCCACTCCTCACCCTGAGTCTGTCCAACTCCTCCTGACATCTTGACCTTCTCCTCACCCAGAGTCTGTGCAATTCCTCCTGACACTCTCACCCTCTGTTTACCCAGATTCTCTCCATCTCCTCCAAACACTCTGACCCTCACCTCACCCAGAGTCTGTCCAACTCCTCCTGACACGCTGACCCTCTGTTTACCCAGAGTCTCTCCATCTCCTCCTGACACTTTGACCCTCTCCTCACCCAGAGTCTGTCCAACTTCTCCTGACAACATGACCCTCTCCTCCCCTAGAGACGCACCACCTCGTCCTGAAAGTGTGATCCGCTCCTCTCCCAGTGTCTGTCCAACTCCTCCTAACACCCTGAACCTCTGCTCACCCAGAGACTCTCCAACTTCTCCTGACATTCGGAACCTATCCTCACCCAGAGTCCCTCCAACTTCTACCGCCACCCTGACCATCTCCTCACCCAGATTCTGTCCAACACCTCCTGACACTCTGACCCTCTGTTTACCCAGAGTCTCTCCATCTCCTCCAAACACTCTGACCCTCTCCTCACCCAGAGTCTGTCCAACTTCTCCTGACAACCTGACCCTCTCCTCACCTAGAGACGCACCATCTCCTCCTGACAGTGTGATCTGCTCCTCTCCCAGTGTCTGTCCAACTCCTCCTATCACCTTAACCTCTGCTCACCCAGAGAATCTCCAACTTCTCCTGACACTCGGACCATCTCCTCACCCAGAGTCCCTCCAACTTCTACCGCCACCCTGACCATCTCCTCACCCAGAGTCTGTCCAACTCCTCCTGACACCCTGACCCTCTGCTCACCCAGAGTCTCTCCATCACCTCCTGACACTCTGACCCTCTCATTACCCAGAGTCTGTCCAGCTCCTCCTGACACCCTGTCCATCTGCTCACCTAGAGTCTGTCCAACTCCACCTGACACTCTGACCCTCTGTTTACCCAGAGTCTGTCCATCTCCTCCTGACACTTTGACCCTCTCCTCACCCAGAGTCTGTCCAACTTCTCCTGACAACCTGACCTTCACCTCCCCTAGAGACGCACCATCTCGTCCTGACAGTGTAATCTGCTCCTCTCCCAGTGTCTGTCCAACTCCTCCTAACACCCTGAACCTCTGCTTACCCAGAGACTCTCCAAATTCTCCTGACACTCGGACCCTCTCCTCACCCAGAGACTCTCCAACTTCTCCCGCCACCCTGACCATCTCCTCACCCAGAGTCTGTGCAACTCCTCCTGACACTCTGACCCTCTGTTTACCCAGATTCTCTGCATCTCCTCCTGACACTCCGACCCTCTCCTCACCCAGAGTCTCTCCATCAGCTCCTGACACTCTGGCCCTCTCCTCACCCAGAGCCTGTCAAACTCTTTCTGACACCCTGAACATCTCCTCCACCAGCGTCTCTCGAACACCTCCTGACACGCTGACCCTCTCCTCTCATAGATTCTCTCCAACTTCTCCTGACACTCTGACGCTCTCCTCACCTAGAGTATGTCCAACTTCACCCGACACCGTGACCCTCTCCTCATCAAGAGTCTCTCCAACTCCTCCTGACACTCTGACCCTCTCCTCACCCAGAGTCTGTCCAACTCCTCCTGACACACTGACCCTTTGCTCACCCAGAGCCTGTTCAACTTCTCCCAACAAACTGACCCTCTCCTCAACCAGAGTCTCTCCATCTTCTTCCGACACCCTGACCTTCTGCTAACCCAGAGTCTCTCCATCTCCTCCTAACACTCTGACCCTCTCCTCTCCCAGAGCGAGACCAACTCCTCCTAACATCCTGACCCTCTGCTCCCCCAGATTCTCTCCATCTCCTCCTGACACTCTGACCCTCTCCTCACCCAGAATCTGTCCAACATCTCCTGAAACCCTACCCCTCTGCTCACCCGGTGTCGCTCCAACTTCTTCTGACACTCTGACGCTCTCCTCACCCCGATTCTCATCAATTCCTACAGACACCCTGACCCTCTCCTCACCCAGAGTCTCTCCAACTCCTCCTGACAGTCTGAACCTCTCCTCAACTAGAGTCTGTCCAACTTCTCCCGAAACCCTGACCCGCTCGACACCCTGAGCCTGTCCATCTCCTCCTGAAACCCTGATCCTCTCCTCACCCAGAGTCTGTCCAACTCCTCCTGAAACACTGACCCTTTGCTCACCCAGAGCCTGTCCAACTTCTACCAACAAACTGACTCTCTCCTCGCCCAGAGTCTCTCCATCTACTCCCGACACCCTGACCCTCAGATTACCCAGAGTCTCTCCATCTCCTCCTGACACTCTGACCCTCTCCTCTCCCTGAGTCTCTCCATTTCCTTCTGACACTCTGATCCTCTCCTAACCCAGAGTTTCTCCAACTCCTTCCAACACTCTGACCCTCTCCTCACCCAGAATCTGTCCAACTCCTCCTGACACCCTACCCCTCTGCTCACCCGGTGTCTCTCCAACTCCTTCTGACACTCTGACGCTCTCCTCACCCAGAGTCTCACCAACTCCTACAGACACCCTGACCATCTCCTAACCCAGAGTCTCTCCATCACCTCCTGATCCTCTGACTCTCCCCTGACCCAGAGTCTGTCCAACTCCTCCTGACACTCTGACCCACTCCTCACCCTGAGTCTGTCCAACTCCTCCTGACATCTTGACCTTCTCCTCACCCAGAGTCTGTGCAATTCTTCCTGACACTCTCACCCTCTGTTTACCCAGATTCTCTCCATCTCCTCCAAACACTCTGACCCTCTCCTCACCCAGAGTCTGTCCAACTCCTCCTGACACGCTGACCCTCTGTTTACCCAGAGTCTCTCCATCTCCTCCTGACACTTTGACCCTCTCCTCACCCAGAGTCTGTCCAACTTCTCCTGACAACATGACCCGCTCCTCCCCTAGAGACGCACCACCTCGTCCTGAAAGTGTGATCCGCTCCTCTCCCTGTGTCTGTCGAACTCCTCCTAACACCCTGAACCTCTGCTCACCCAGAGACTCTCCAACTTCTCCTGACATTTGGAACCTATCCTCACCCAGAGTCCCTCCAACTTCTACCGCCACCCTGACCATCTCCTCACCCAGATTCTGTCCAACTCCTCCTGACACTCTGACCCTCTGTTTACCCAGAGTCTCTCCATCTCCTCCAAACACTCTGACCCTCTCCTCACCCAGAGTCTGTCCAACTTCTCCTGACAACCTGACCCTCTCCTCACCTAGAGACGCACCATCTCCTCCTGACAGTGTGATCTGCTCCTCTCCCAGTGTCTGTCCAACTCCTCCTATCACCTTAACCTCTGCTCACCCAGAGAATCTCCAACTTCTCCTGACACTCGGACCATCTCCTCACCCAGAGTCCCTCCAACTTCTACCGCCACCCTGACCATCTCCTCACCCAGAGTCTGTCCAACTCCTCCTGACACCCTGACCCTCTGCTCACCCAGAGTCTCTCCATCACCTCCTGACACTCTGACCCTCTCATTACCCAGAGTCTGTCCAACTCCTCCTGACACCCTGTCCATCTGCTCACCTAGAGTCTGTCCAACTCCACCTGACACTCTGACCCTCTGTTTACCCAGAGTCTGTCCATCTCCTCCTGACACTTTGACCCTCTCCTTTCCCAGAGTCTGTCCAACTTCTCCTGACAACCTGACCTTCACCTCCCCTAGAGACGCACCATCTCGTCCTGACAGTGTAATCTGCTCCTCTCCCAGTGTCTGTCCAACTCCTCCTAACACCCTGAACCTCTGCTCACCCAGAGACTCTCCAACTTCTCCTGACATTCGGACCCTCTCCTCACCCAGGGTCCCTCCAACTTCTACCGCCACCCTGACCATCTCCTCACCCAGACTCTGTCCAACTCCTCCTGACACCCTGACCCTCTGCTCATCCAGAGTCTCTCCATCACCTCCTGAAACTCTGACCCTCTCCTCACCCAGAGTCTGTCCAACTCCTCCTGACACTCAGACCCTCTCCTCGCCAAGAGTCTGTCCAACTCCTCCTGACACTCTGACCCTCTGTTTACCCAGAGTCTCTCCATCTCCTCCTGAAACTCTGACCCTCTCCTCCCCCAGAGTCTGTCCAACTTCTCCTGACAACCTGACCCTCTCCTCCCCTAGAGACGCTTCAACTCCTCCTGACAGTGTGACCCGCTCCTCTCCCAGTGTCTGTCCAACTGCTCCTAACACCCTGAACCTCTGCTCACCCAGAATCTCTCCTACTCCTCCTGACACTCTGACCCTCACCTCACCCAGAGTCTGACCAACTCCTACAGAAACCCTGACCCTCTCCTAACCCAGTGTTTCTCCAATTCCTCCGAACACTCTGACCCTCTCCTCAACTACAGTCTGTCCAAATTCAACCGACACCTTGACCCTCTCCTCTCCCAAAATCTTCCCAACTCCTCCTGAGAACCTCATCCTCTCCTCACCCAGAATCTGTCTAACATCTCCCGACACTCTGATCCTCTCCTCACCCTGAGTCTCTCCAACTACTCCCAACACTGTGACCCTCTCCTCAACCAGAGTCTCTCCAACTCCTCCCAACACTCTGATCCTCTCCTCCCAACAATCTGACCCTCTCCTCAACTAGAATCTATCCATCTCCTCCCAACACTCTGATCCTCTCCTCACCCAGAGTTTCTCCATCTCCTCCCAACACTCTGATTATCGCCTCACCCAGAGTCTCTCCATCTCCGCCTGACATTCTGAACCTCTCCTCATCCAGAGTCAGTCCAACTTCTCCTGACACACTGACCCTCTCCTCACCTAGAGTCTGTCCAACTTCACCCGACACCTTGACCCACTCTTCTCCAGAGCCTGTCCAACTCCTCCTGTCACCCTTACCCACTCCTCACCCAGAGTCTCTCCAACTCCTCCTGACACTCTGAATCTCTCCTAACCCAGAGTTTTTCCAACTCCTTCCAGCACTCTGACCCTCTCCTCACCCAGAGTCTCTCCATCTCCTCCTTACACTCTGACCCTCTCCTCACCCAGAGTCTGTCAAACTTCTCCGGACACCCTACCCCTCTGCTCACCCGGAGTCTCTGCAACTCCACCTGACAGTGTGATCCGCTCCTCTCCCAGTGTCTGTCCAACTCCTCCTAACACCCTGAACCTCTGCTTACCCAGAGACTCTCCAAATTCTCCTGACACTCGGACCCTCTCCTCACCCAGAGACTCTCCAACTTCTCCCGCCACCCTGACCATCTCCTCACCCAGAGTCTGTGCAACTCCTCCTGACACTCTGACCCTCTGTTTACCCAGATTCTCTGCATCTCCTCCTGACACTCCGACCCTCTCCTCACCCAGAGTCTCTCCATCAGCTCCTGACACTCTGGCCCTCTCCTCACCCAGAGCCTGTCAAACTCTTTCTGACACCCTGAACATCTCCTCCACAAGCGTCTCTCGAACACCTCCTGACACGCTGACCCTCTCCTCTCATAGATTCTCTCCAACTTCTCCTGACACTCTGACGCTCTCCTCACCTAGAGTATGTCCAACTTCACCCGACACCGTGACCCTCTCCTCATCAAGAGTCTCTCCAACTCCTCCTGACACTCTGACCCTCTCCTCACCCAGAGTCTGTCCAACTCCTCCTGACACACTGACCCTTTGCTCACCCAGAGCCTGTTCAACTTCTCCCAACAAACTGACCCTCTCCTCAACCAGAGTCTCTCCATCTTCTTCCGACACCCTGACCTTCTGCTAACCCAGAGTCTCTCCATCTCCTCCTAACACTCTGACCCTCTCCTCTCCCAGAGCGAGACCAACTCCTCCTAACATCCTGACCCTCTGCTCCCCAAGATTCTCTCCATCTCCTCCTGACACTCTGACCCTCTCCTCACCCAGAATCTGTCCAACATCTCCTGAAACCCTACCCCTCTGCTCACCCGGTGTCGCTCCAACTTCTTCTGACACTCTGACGCTCTCCTCACCCCGATTCTCATCAATTCCTACAGACACCCTGACCCTCTCCTCACCCAGAGTCTCTCCAATTCCTCCTGACAGTCTGAACCTCTCCTCAACTAGAGTCTGTCCAACTTCTCCCGAAACCCTGACCCGCTCGACACCCTGAGCCTGTCCATCTCCTCCTGAAACCCTGATCCTCTCCTCACCCAGAGTCTGTCCAACTCCTCCTGAAACACTGACCCTTTGCTCACCCAGAGCCTGTCCAACTTCTACCAACAAACTGACTCTCTCCTCGCCCAGAGTCTCTCCATCTACTCCCGACACCCTGACCCTCAGATTACCCAGAGTCTCTCCATCTCCTCCTGACACTCTGACCCTCTCCTCTCCCTGAGTCTCTCCATTTCCTTCTGACACTCTGATCCTCTCCTAACCCAGAGTTTCTCCAACTCCTTCCAACACTCTGACCCTCTCCTCACCCAGAATCTGTCCAACTCCTCCTGACACCCTACCCCTCTGCTCACCCGGTGTCTCTCCAACTCCTTCTGACACTCTGACGCTCTCCTCACCCAGAGTCTCACCAACTCCTACAGACACCCTGACCATCTCCTAACCCAGAGTCTCTCCGTCACCTCCTGATCCTCTGACTCTCCCCTGACCCAGAGTCTGTCCAACTCCTCCTGACACTCTGACCCACTCCTCACCCTGAGTCTGTCCAACTCCTCCTGACATCTTGACCTTCTCCTCACCCAGAGTCTGTGCAATTCCTCCTGACACTCTCACCCTCTGTTTACCCAGATTCTCTCCATCTCCTCCAAACACTCTGACCCTCACCTCACCCAGAGTCTGTCCAACTCCTCCTGACACGCTGACCCTCTGTTTACCCAGAGTCTCTCCATCTCCTCCTGACACTTTGACCCTCTCCTCACCCAGAGTCTGTCCAACTTCTCCTGACAACATGACCCTCTCCTCCCCTAGAGACGCACCACCTCGTCCTGAAAGTGTGATCCGCTCCTCTCCCAGTGTCTGTCCAACTCCTCCTAACACCCTGAACCTCTGCTCACCCAGAGACTCTCCAACTTCTCCTGACATTCGGAACCTATCCTCACCCAGAGTCCCTCCAACTTCTACCGCCACCCTGACCATCTCCTCACCCAGATTCTGTCCAACACCTCCTGACACTCTGACCCTCTGTTTACCCAGAGTCTCTCCATCTCCTCCAAACACTCTGACCCTCTCCTCACCCAGAGTCTGTCCAACTTCTCCTGACAACCTGACCCTCTCCTCACCTAGAGACGCACCATCTCCTCCTGACAGTGTGATCTGCTCCTCTCCCAGTGTCTGTCCAACTCCTCCTATCACCTTAACCTCTGCTCACCCAGAGAATCTCCAACTTCTCCTGACACTCGGACCATCTCCTCACCCAGAGTCCCTCCAACTTCTACCGCCACCCTGACCATCTCCTCACCCAGGGTCTGTCCAACTCCTCCTGACACCCTGACCCTCTGCTCACCCAGAGTCTCTCCATCACCTCCTGACACTCTGACCCTCTCATTACCCAGAGTCTGTCCAGCTCCTCCTGACACCCTGTCCATCTGCTCACCTAGAGTCTGTCCAACTCCACCTGACACTCTGACCCTCTGTTTACCCAGAGTCTGTCCATCTCCTCCTGACACTTTGACCCTCTCCTTTCCCAGAGTCTGTCCAACTTCTCCTGACAACCTGACCTTCACCTCCCCTAGAGACGCACCATCTCGTCCTGACAGTGTAATCTGCTCCTCTCCCAGTGTCTGTCCAACTCCTCCTAACACCCTGAACCTCTGCTCACCCAGAGACTCTCCAACTTCTCCTGACATTCGGACCCTCTCCTCACCCAGGGTCCCTCCAACTTCTACCGCCACCCTGACCATCTCCTCACCCAGACTCTGTCCAACTCCTCCTGACACCCTGACCCTCTGCTCATCCAGAGTCTCTCCATCACCTCCTGAAACTCTGACCCTCTCCTCACCCAGAGTCTGTCCAACTCCTCCTGACACTCAGACCCTCTCCTCGCCAAGAGTCTGTCCAACTCCTCCTGACACTCTGACCCTCTGTTTACCCAGAGTCTCTCCATCTCCTCCTGAAACTCTGACCCTCTCCTCCCCCAGAGTCTGTCCAACTTCTCCTGACAACCTGACCCTCTCCTCCCCTAGAGACGCTTCAACTCCTCCTGACAGTGTGACCCGCTCCTCTCCCAGTGTCTGTCCAACTGCTCCTAACACCCTGAACCTCTGCTCACCCAGAATCTCTCCTACTCCTCCTGACACTCTGACCCTCACCTCACCCAGAGTCTGACCAACTCCTACAGAAACCCTGACCCTCTCCTAACCCAGTGTTTCTCCAATTCCTCCGAACACTCTGACCCTCTCCTCAACTACAGTCTGTCCAAATTCAACCGACACCTTGACCCTCTCCTCTCCCAAAATCTTCCCAACTCCTCCTGAGAACCTCATCCTCTCCTCACCCAGAATCTGTCTAACATCTCCCGACACTCTGATCCTCTCCTCACCCTGAGTCTCTCCAACTACTCCCAACACTGTGACCCTCTCCTCAACCAGAGTCTCTCCAACTCCTCCCAACACTCTGATCCTCTCCTCCCAACAATCTGACCCTCTCCTCAACTAGAATCTATCCATCTCCTCCCAACACTCTGATCCTCTCCTCACCCAGAGTTTCTCCATCTCCTCCCAACACTCTGATTATCGCCTCACCCAGAGTCTCTCCATCTCCGCCTGACATTCTGAACCTCTCCTCATCCAGAGTCAGTCCAACTTCTCCTGACACACTGACCCTCTCCTCACCTAGAGTCTGTCCAACTTCACCCGACACCTTGACCCACTCTTCTCCAGAGCCTGTCCAACACCTCCTGTCACCCTTACCCACTCCTCACCCAGAGTCTCTCCAACTCCTCCTGACACTCTGAATCTCTCCTAACCCAGAGTTTTTCCAACTCCTTCCAGCACTCTGACCCTCTCCTCACCCAGAGTCTCTCCATCTCCTCCTTACACTCTGACCCTCTCCTCACCCAGAGTCTGTCAAACTTCTCCTGACACCCTACCCCTCTGCTCACCCGGAGTCTCTGCAACTCCACCTGACAGTGTGATCCGCTCCTCTCCCAGTGTCTGTCCAACTCCTCCTAACACCCTGAACCTCTGCTCACACAGAGACTCTCCAACTTCTCCTGACACTCGGACCCTCACCTCACCCAGAATCTCTCCAACTTCTCCAGCCACCCTGACCATCTCCTCACCCAGAGTCTGTCCAACTTTTCCAGACACCCTGACCCTCTGCTCACCCAGAGTCTCTCCAACACCTCCTGACACTCTGACCCTCTCCTCACCCAGAGTCTGTCCATCTCCTCCTGACACTCTGACCCTCTGCTCACCCAGTGTATGTCCAACTTCTCCTGACAACCTGAACCTCTCCTCCCCTTCAGACGCTTTATCTCCTCCTGACAGTGAGACCCGCTCCTCTCCAAGTGTCTGTCCAACTCCTCCTAACACACTGAACCTCTGCTCACCCAGACATTCTCCAACTTCTCCTGACACTCGGACCCTCTCCTCACCCAGAGTCTCTCCAACCTCTCCCGCCACCCTGACCCTCTCCTCACCCGAGTCTCTCCAACTCCTCCTGACACCTGACCCTCTGCTCACCCAGATTCTCTACATCACCTCCTGACACTCTGGCCCTCTCCTCACCCAGAGCCAGTCCAACTCTTCCTGACACCCTGAACATCTCCTCACCCAGCGTCTCTCGAACACCTCCTGACACGCTGACCCTCTCCTCTCCAAGATTCTCTTCAACTCCTCCTGAAACTCTGACCCTCTCCTCACCTAGAGTCTGTCCAACTTCACCCGACACCCTGACCCTCTCCTCACCCAGAGCCTGTCCAACTCCTCCTGACACCCTGACCCTCTCCTCACCCAGAGTCTCTCCAACTACTACTGACACTCTGTCCCTCTCCTCACCTAGAGTCTCTCCAACACCTCCTGACAGTCTGAACCTCTCCTCAACTAGAGTCTGTCCAACTTCTCCCGAAACACTGACCCGCTCCTCACCCAGAGCCTGTCCATCTACTCCTGAAACCCTGACACTCTCCTCACCCAGAGTCTGTCCAACTCCTCCTGACACACTGACCCTTTGCTCACCCAGAGTCTCTCCAACTCCTCATGACAATCTGACCTTCTCCTCAACCTGAGTCTCTCCAACTCCTCCTGGCACTCTGACCCTCTCCTCGGCTAGAGGCTCTCCAACACCTCCTGACAACCTGAACCTCTCCTGCCCAAGAGATTCTTCTATACCTCCCGACAACAAGACCCTCTCCTCACCCAGAGTCTCTCCAACTCTTCCTGACACTCTGACCCTCTCCGCACCCAGAGTCTGTCCAACTCCTCCTGACAGCCTGAACCTTTGCTCACGCAGATCTCTTCAACTCCTCCCGACAACCTGACCCTCTGCTCACCAGACGTCTCCCCAACTCCTCCTGAGAACCTGATCCTCTCCTCACCCAGAATCTGTCTAACATCTCCCGACACTCTGACCCTCTCCTCAACCAGAGACTCTCCATCTCCTCCTGACACTCTGACCCTCTTCTCACCCAGAGTCTGTCCATCTCCTCCTGACACACTGACCCTCTCCTCAACCAGAGGCTGTCCAACTCCTCCTGACAATCTGTCCCTCTCCTCCCCTAGAATCTGTCCAACTTCACCCGACACCTTGACCCACTCTTCTCCCAGAGCCTGTCCAACTCCTCCTCTCACCCTGTCCCACTCCGCAACCAGAGTCTCTCCAACTCCTCCTGACAATCTGAATCTCTCCTTACCCAGAGATTCTACAACTCCTCCCAGCATTCTGACCCTCTCCTCACCCAGAGTCTCTCCATCTCCTCCTGACACTCTGACCATCTCCTCATCCAGAGTCTGTCCAACTCCTCCCGACACTCTGACCCTCTCCTCACCCAGAGTGTCTCCAAATCCTTCTGACACTCTGAACCTCTCCTCACCAATGTCTGTCCAACTTCACCTGACACCTTGACCCTCTCCTCACCCAGAGTCTCTTCATCTCCTCCTGACACTCTGACCCTCTCCTCACCCAGTATCTGTCCAGCTTCTCCTGACACCCTACCCCTCTGCTCACCCGGTGTCTCTCCAACTCCTTCTGACACTCTGACCATCTCCTCACCCAGAGTCTGACAAACTCCTCCCGACACTCTGACCCTCTTCTCACCCAGTGTGTCTCTAAATCCTCCTGATGCTCTGACCCTCTCCTCACCAATGTCTGTCAAACTTCAGCCGCCACCTTGACCCTCTCCTCTCCCAGAGTTTCTCCAACTCCTCGTGACACTCGGACCCTCTCCTCACCCAGAATCTGTCCAACTTCTCCTGACACCCTACCCCTCTGCTCACCCGGTATCTCTCCAGCTCCTTCTGACACTCTGACCATCTCCTCACCCAGAGTCCGACCAACTCCTACAGACACCCTGACCCTCTCCTAACCCAGAGTCTCTCCATCACCTCCTGACACTTGAACCCTCTCCTCACCCAGAGTCTGTCCAACCCCTCCTGACACTCTGTCCCTCTCCTCACCCTGAGTCTGTCCAACTCCTCCTGACACCCTGACCTTCTCCTGACCCAGAGTCTGTCCAACTTCTCCTGACAACCTGACCCTCTCCTCCCCTAGAGACGCACCATCTCCTCCTGACAGTGTGACCCGCTCCGCTCCCAGTGTCTGTCCAACTCCTTCTAACACCCTGAATGTCTGCTTACTCAGAGACTCTCCAAATTGTCCTGACACTCGGACCCTCTCCTCACCCAGAGACTCTCCAACTTCTCCCACCACCCTGACCATCTCCTCACCCAGAGTCGGTGCAAATCCTCCTGACACTCTGACCCTCTGTTTACCCAGATTCTCTGCATCTCCTCCTGACACTCCGACCCTCTCCTCACCCAGAGTCTCTCCAACTTTTCCCGCCACCCTGACCCTCTCCTCACCCAGCATCTCTTCAACTCCTCCTGACACCTGACCCTCTGCTCACCCAGATTCTCTCCATCAGCTCCAGACTCTCTGGCCTTCTCCTCACCCGGAGCCTGTCCAACTCTTCCTGACACCCTGAACATCTCCTCCACCAGCTTCTCTCGAACACCTCTTGACACGCTGACCCTCTCCTCTCATAGATTCTCTCCAACTGCTCCTGACACTCTGACGCTCTCCTCACCTAGAGTATGTCCAACTTCACCATACACCCTGACCCTCTCCTCACCCAGAGTCACTCCAACTCCTCCTGACAGTCTGAAACTCTCCTCACCCAGAGTCTGTCCAACTCCTCCTGACACACTGACCCTTTGCTCACCCAGAGCCTTTTCAATTTCTCCCAACAAACTGACCCCCTCCGCACCCAGAGTCTCACCATCTTCTCCCGACACCCTGAGCTTCTGCTGACCCAGAGTCTCTCCATCTCCTCCTGACACTCTGACCCTCTCCTCTCCCAGAGTCTGACCAACTCCTCCTAACATCCTGACCCTCTGCTCCCCCAGATTCTGTCCATTTCCTCCTGACACTCTGAACCTCTCCTAACCCAGAGTCTCTTCATCTCCTCCCGACACCCTGACCTTCTGCTAACCCAGATTCTCTCCATCTCCTCCTGACACTCTGACCCTCTCCTCAACCAGAATCTGTCCAACTTCTCCTGACACCCTACCCCTCTGCTCACCCGGTGTCTCTCCAACTTCTTCTGACACTCTGACCCTCTCCTCACCCAGAGTCTGACCAACTCCTACAGACACTCTGACCCTCTCCTCACCTAGAGTTTCTCCAACTCCTCCTGACAGTCTGAACCTCTCCTCAACTAGAGTCTGTCCATCTCCTCCTTAAACCCTGATCCTCTCCTCACCCAGAGTCTGTCCAACGCCTCCTGACACACTGACCCTTTGCTCACCCAGAGCCTGTCCAACTTCTACCAACAAACTGACTCTCTCCTCACCCAGAGTCTCTCCATCTCCTCCCGACACCCTGACCCTCAGATTACCCAGAGTCTCTCCATCTCCTCCTGACACTCTGACCCTCTCCTCTCCCTGAGTCTCTCCATTTCCTCCTGACACTCTGATCCTCTCCTGTCACAGAGTTTCTGCAACTTCTTCCAGCACTCTGACCCTCTCCTCACCATGAGTCTCTCCATTTCCTCCTGACACTCTGACCCGCTCCTCACCCAGAATCTGTCCAACTTCTCATGACACCCTACCCCTCTGCTCACCCGGTGTCTCTCCAACTCCTTCTGACACTCTGACCATCTCCTAACCCAGAGTCTCTTCATCAACTCCTGACCCTCTGACTCTCTCCTGACCCAGAGTCTCTCCAACTACTACTGACACTCTGACCCTCTCCTCACCGAGAGTCTCTCCAACTCCTCCTGACAGTCTGAATCTCTCCTCAACTAGAGCCTGTCCAACTTCTCCCGAAACCCTGAACCGCTCCACACCCTGAGCCTGTCCATCTCCTCCTGAAACCCTGATCCTCTCCTCACCCAGAGTCTCTCCATCTCCTCCCGACACCCTGACCCTCAGATTACCCTGAGTCTCTCCATCTCCTCCTGACACTCTGACACTCTCCTCTCCCTGAGTCTCTCCATTTCTTCCTGACACTCTGATACTCTCCTAACCCAGAGTTTCTCCTACTTCTTTCAACACTCTGACCATCTCCTCACCCTGAGTCTCTCCATTTCCTCCTGACACTCTGACCCTCTCCTCAACCATAATCTGTCCAACTTCTCCTGACACCCTACCCCTCTGCTCACCCGCTGTCTCTCCAACTCCTTCTGACACTCTGACCCTCTCCTCACCCAGAGTCTGACCAACTCCTACAGACACCCTGACCATCTCCTAACCTAGAGTCTCTCCATCACCTCCTGACCCTCTGACTCCCTCCTGACCCAGAGTCTGTCCAACTCCTCCTGACACTCTGACCCTCTCCTCACCATGAGTCTGTCCAACTCCTCCTGACATCTTGAGCTTCTCCTCACCCAGAGTCTGTGCAACACCTCCTGACACTCTGACCCTCTGTTTACCCAGAGTCTCTCCATCTCCTCCAAACACTCTGACCGTCTCCTCACCCAGAGTCTGTCCAACTTCTCCTGACAACCTGACCCTCTCCTCCACTAGATACGCACCATCTCCTCCTGACAGTGTGATCCGCTCCTCTCCCAGTGTTTGTCCAACTCCTCCTATCACCCTGAACCTCTGCTCACCCAGAATCTCTCCATCACCTCCTGACACTCTGACCCTCTCCTCACCCAGATTCTGTCCAACTCCTCCTGACACTCTGACCCTCTCCACAACAAGATTCTGTCCAACTCCTCCTGACAACCTGTCCTTCTGCTCACCCAGAGTCTCTCCATCTCCTCCCGACACCCTGACCCTCTGTTTACCCAGAGTCTCTCCATCTCCTCCTGACACCCTGACCCTTTCCTCATCCAGAGTCTCTCCAACTCCTCCTGACACCTGACCCTCTGTTCACCCAGATTCTCTCCATCACCTCCAAACACTCTGGCCCTCTCCTCACCCAGAGCCAGTCCAACTCTTCCTGACACCCTGAACATCTCCTCACCCAGCGTCTCTCGAACACCTCCTGACACGCTGAAACTCTCCTCTCCTAGATTCTCTTCAACTCCTCCTGAAACTCTGGCCCTCTCCTCACCTAGAGTCTCTCCAACTTCAGCCGACACCCTGACCCTCTCCTCACCCAGAGCCTGTCCAACTCCTCCTGACACCCTGATCCTCTCCTCACCCAGAGTCTCTCCAACTACTACTGACACTCTGACACTCTCCTCAACTAGAGTCTCTCCAACTCCTCCTGACAGTCTGAACCTCTCCTCAACTAGAGTCTGTCCAACTTCTCCCGAAACACTGACCCGCTCCTCACCCAGAGCCTGTCCATCTCCTCCTGAAAACCTGACCCCCTCCTCACCCAGAGTCTGTCCAACTCCTCCTGACACACTGACCCTTTGCTCACCCAGAGTCTCTCCAACTCCTCATGACAATCTGACCCTCTCCTCAACCTGAGTCTCTCCAACCCCTCCTGGCACTCTGACCCTCTCCTCGGCTAGAGGCTGTCCAGCACCTCCTGACAACCTGAACATCTCCTGCCCAAGAGATTCTTCTACTCCTCCCGACAACAAGACCATCTCCTCACCCAGAGTCTCTCCAACTACTCCTGACACTCTGACCCTCTCCTCACCCAGAGTCTGTCCAACTTATCCAAACACTCTGAAACTCTCCGCACCCAGAGTCTCCCCAACTCCTCCCAACACTCAGACCCTCTCCTCAACCAGAGTCTCTGCATCTCCTCCTGACACTCTGACCCTCTCCTCACCCAGAGTCTGTCCAACTCCTCCTGACAATCGGACCCTCTCCTCACCCAGAGCCTGTCCAACTCCTCCTGACAATCTGTCCCTCACCTCCCCTAGAATCAGTCCAACTTCACCCGACACCTTGACCCACTCTTCTCCCAGAGCCTGTCCAACTCCTCCTGTCACCCTGTCCCACTCCTCAACCAGAGTCTCTCCAAGTCCTCCTGACAATCTGAATCTCTCCTTACCCAGAGTTTCTCCAACTCTTCCCAGCACTCTGACACTCTCCTCACCCAGAGTCTCTCCATCTCCTCCTGACACTCTGACCCTCTCCTCAGACAGAGTCTTTCCAACTTCTCCTGACACCCTACACCTCTGCTCATCCGGAGCCTCTCCAACTCCTCCTGATACACTGACCCTCTAATCACCCAGAGTCTGTCCAACTCCTCCCGACACTCTGACCCACTCCTCACCCAGAGTGTCTCCAAATCCTCCTGACACTCTGAACCTCTCCTCACCAATGTCTGTCCAACTTCACCTGACACCTTGACCCACTCCTCTCCCTGAGATTCTCCAACTCCTCCAAACACTCTTACCCTCTCCTCACACAGAGTCTCTCCATCTCCTCCTGACACTCTGACCCTCTCCTCACCCAGAATCTGTCCAGCTTCTCCTGACACCCTACTCCTCTGCTCACCCCGTGTCTCTCCAACTCCTTCAGACACTCTGGCCATCTCCTCACCCAGAGTCTGACAAACTCCTCCCGACACTCTGACCCTCTTCTCACCCAGAGTGTCTCTAAATCCTCCTGACGCTCTGACCCTCTCCTCACCAATGTCTGTCAAACTTCACCCGCCACCTTGACCCTCTCCTCTCCCAGAGTTTCTCCAGCTCCTCCAAACACTCTGACCCTCTCCTCACCCAGATTCTCTCCATCTCATCCTCACACTCTGACCCTCTCCTCATCCAGAATCTGTCCAACTTCTCCTGACACCCTACCCCTCTGCTCATCGGGTGTCTCTCCAGATACTTCTGACACTCTGACCCTCTCCTCACCCAGAGTCTGACCAACTCCTACAGACACCCTGACCCTCTCCTAACCCAAAGTCTCTCCATCACCTCCTGACACTTGAACCCTCTCCTCACCCAGAGTCTGTCCAACTCCTCCTGACACTCTGACCCTCTCCTCACCCTGAGTCTGTCCAAATCCTCCTGACACCCTGACCTTCTCCTCACCCAGAGTCTGTCCAACTTCTCCTGAAAACCTGACACTCTCCTCCCCTAGAGACACAACATCTCCTCCTGACAGTGTGACCCGCTCCGCTCCCAGTGTCTGTCCAACTCCTTCTAACACCCTGAACCTCTGCTTACCCAGAGACTCTCCAAATTCTCCTGACACTTGGACCCTCTCCTCACCCAGAGACTCTCCAACTTCTCCCGCCACCCTGACCATCTCCTCACCCAGAGTCGGTGCAACTCCTCCTGACACTCTGACCCTCTGTTTACCCAGAGTCTCTGCATCTCCTCCTGACAATCTGAACCTCTCCTCACCCAGAGTCTTTCCAACTTCTCCCGCCACCCTTATCCTCTCCTCACCCAGCGTCTCTTCAACTCCTCCTGACACTTGACCCTCTGCTCACCCAGAGTCTCTCCATCACCTCCTGACAATCTGGCCCTCTCCTCACCCAGAGCCTGTCCAACTCTTCCTGACACCCTGAACATCTCCTCCACCAGCGTCTCTCGAACACCTCCTGACACGCTGACCCTCTCCTCTCCTAGATTCTCTCCAACTGCTCCTGACAGTCTGACGCTCTCCTCACCTAGAGTATGTCCAACTTAACCCGACACCCTGACCCTCTCCTCACCCAGAGTCTCTCCAACTCCTCCTGACACTCTGACCCTCTCCTCACCTAGAGTCTCTCCAACTCCTCCTGACAGTCTGAACCTCTCCTCAACTAGAGTCTGTCCAACTTCTCACGAAACCCTGACCCGCTCCACACCCTGAGCCTGTGCATCTCTTCCTGAAACCCTGATCGTCTCCTCACCCAGTGTCTGTCCAACTCCTCCTGACACACTGACCCTTTGCTCACCCAGAGCCTTTCCAACTTCTCCCAACAAACTGACCCTCTCCTCACCCAGAGTCTCTCCATCTCCTCCCGACACCCTGACCTTCTGCTAACCCAGAGTCTCTCCATCTCCTCCTGACACTCTGACCCTCTCCTCTCCCAGAGTCTGACCAACTCCTCCTAACATCCTGACCCTCTGCTCCCCCAGATTCTCTCCATTTCCTCCTGACACTCTGACTCTCTCCTAACCCAGAGTTTCTCTAACTTCTCCCAACACTCTGACCCTCTCCTCACCCAGAGTCTCTCCATCTCCTCCTGACACTCTGATCCTCTCCTCACCCAGAATCTGTCCAACTTCTCCTGACACCCTACCCCTCTGCTCACCCGGTGTCTCTCCAACTTCTTCTGACACTCTGGCCCTCTCCTCACCCAGAGTCTGAACAACTCCTACAGACAACCTGACCCTCTCCTGACCCAGAGTCTCTCCAACTACTACTGACACTCTGACTCTCTCCTCACTTAGAGTCTCTCCAACTCCTCCTGACAGTCTGAACCTCTCCTCAACTAGAGCCTGTCCAACTTCTCCCGAAACCCTGACCCGCTCCACACACTGAGCCCGCCCATCTCCTCCTGAAACCCTGATCCTCTCCTCACCCAGAGTCTGTCCAACTCCGCCTGACACGCTGATCCTTTGCTCACCCAGAGCCTGTCCAACGTCTACCAACAAACTGACCCTCTCCTCACCCAGAGTCTCTCCATCTCCTCCCGACACCCTGACCCTCTGTTTACCCAGAGTCTCTCCATCTCCTCCTGACACCCTGACCCTCTCCTCACCCAGAGTCACTCCAACTCCTCCTGACACCTGACCCTCTGTTCACCCAGATTCTCTCCATCACCTCCAAACACTCTGGCCCTCTCCTCACCCAGAGCCAGTCCAACTCTTCCTGACACCCTGAACATCTCCTCACCCAGCGTCTCTCGAACACCTCCTGACACGCTGAAACTCTCCTCTCCTAGATTCTCTTCAACTCCTCCTGAAACTCTGGCCCTCTCCTCACCTAGAGTCTCTCCAACTTCACCCGACACCCTGACCCTCTCCTCACCCAGAGCCTGTCCAACTCCTCCTTACACCCTGACCCTCTCCTCACCCAGAGTCTCTCCAACTACTACTGACACTCTGACCCTCTCCTCAACTAGAGTCTCTCCATCTCCTCCTGACAGTCTGAACCTCTCCTCAACTAGAGTCTGTCCAACTTCTCCCGAAACACTGACCCGCTCCTCACACAGAGCCTGTCCATCTCCTCCTGAAAACCTGACCCCCTCCTCACCCAGAGTCTGTCCAACTCCTCCTGACACACTGACCCTTTGCTCACCCAGAGTCTCTCCAACTCCTCATGACATTCTGACCCTCTCCTCAACCTGAGTCACTCCAACTCCTCCTGGCACTCTGACCCTCTCCTCGGCTAGAGGCTGTCCAACACCTCCTGACAACCTGAACATCTCCTGCCCAAGAGATTCTTCTACTCCTCCCGACAACAAGACCATCTCCTCACCCAGAGTCTCTCCAACTACTCCTGACACTCTGACCCTCTCCTCACCCAGAGTCTGTCCAACTTATCCTGACACTCTGAAACTCTCCGCACCCAGAGTCTCCCCAACTCCTCCTGAGAACCTGATCCTCTCGTCACCCAGAATCTGTCTAACATCTCACGACACTCTGACCCTCTCCTCACCGTGAGTCTCTCCAACTCCTCCCAACACTCAGACCCTCTCCTCACCCAGAGTCTCTCCAACTTCTCCTGCCACCCTGACCATCTCCTCACCCAGAGTCTGTCCAACTCCTCCTGACACACTGACCCTCTCCTCGCCCAGAGCCTGTCCAACTCCTCCTGACAATCTGTCCCTCACCTCCCCTAGAATCTGTCCAACTTCACCCGACACCTTGACCCACTCTTCTCCCAGAGCCTGTCCAACTCCTCCTGTCACCCTGTCCCACTCCTCAACCAGAGTCTCTCCAAGTCCTCCTGACAATCTGAATCTCTCCTTACCCAGAGTTTCTCCAACTCCTCCCAGCACTCTGACACACTCCTCACCCAGAGTCTCTCCATCTCCTCCTGACACTCTGACCGTCTCCTCAGACAGAGTCTTTCCAACTTCTCTGCTCACCCCGAGCCTCTCCAACTCCTCCTGATACACTGACCCTCTAATCACCCAGAGTCTGTCCAACTCCTCCCGACACTCTGACCCACTCCTCACCCAGAGTCTCTCCAAATCCTCCTGACACTCTGAACCTCTCCTCACCAATGTCTGTCCAACTTCACCTGACACCTTGACCCACTCCTCTCCCTGAGATTCTCCAACTCCTCCAAACTCTCTGACCCTCTCCTCACCCAGAGTCTCTCCGTCTCCTCCTGACACTCTGACCCTCTCCTCACCCAGTATCTGTCCAGCTTCTCCTGACACCCTACCCCTCTGCTCACCCGGTGTCTCTCCAACTCCTTCTGACACTCTGGCCATCTCCTCACCCAGAGTCTGACAAACTCCTCCTGACACTCTGACCCTCTTCTCACCCAGAGTGTCTATAAATCCTCCTGACGCTATGACCCTCTCCTCACCAATGTCTGTCAAACTTCACCCGCCACCTTGACCCTCTCCTCTCCCAGCATCTCTTCAACTCCTCCTGACACCTGAAGCTCTGCGCACCCAGAGTCTCAATATCACCTCCTGACACTCTGGCCCTCTGCTCATCCAGAGCCTGTCCAACTCTTCCTGACACCCTGAACATCTCCTCCACCAGCGTCTCTCGAACACCTCCTGACACGCTGACCCTCTCCTCTCATAGATTCTCTCCAACTCCTCCTGACAGTCTGAACCTCTCCTCAACTAGAGTCTGTCCAACTTCTCCCGAAGCCCTGACCCGCTCCACACCATGAGACTGTGCATCTCCTCCTGAAACACTGATCCTCTCCTCACCCAGAGTCTGTCCATCTTCTCCTGACACACTGACCCTTTGCTCACCCAGAGCCTTTCCAACTTCTCCCAAAAAACTGACCGTCTCCTCACCCAGAGTTTCTCCATCTCCTGCCGACACCCTGACCTTCTGCTAACCCAGAGTCTCTCTGACCCGCTCCACACCCAGAGCCTGTCCATCTCCTCCTGAAACCCTGACCCTCTCCTCACCCAGTGTCTCTCCATCTCCTCTTGACAACCTGACCCTGTCTCAGCCAGAGTCTCTCCATCTCCTCCTGACTATCTGACACTCTCCCCAGCCAGAGTCAGTCGAACTTCTCCTGACACCGTACCCCTCTGCTCACCCGGAGTCTCTCCAACTCCTCCTGACACACTGACCCTCTCCTCACCCAGAGTGTCTCCAAATCCTCCTGACACTCTGACCCACTCCTCACCAATAGTCTGTCCAAATTCACCCGACACCTTGACCCTCTCATCACCCAGAGCCTGTCCAAAACCTCCTGACACCCTGACCCTATCCTCACCGAGAGTCCCTCCAACATCTCCCGACACCCTGACCCTCTCCTAACCCAGAGTTTCTCCAACACCTCCTGACACTCTGACCCTCTCCTCACCCAGAGTCTTTCCAACTTCTCCTGACACCCTACTCCTCGGCTCACCCGGAGTATCTCCAACTCCTCCTGACACACTGACCCTCTCCTCAACCAGAGTCTGTCCAACTCTTCCTGACACACTGACCCTCTCCACACCAAGAGTCTCTCCAACTCCTCCCAACAATCTGACCCTCTCCTCACCCAGAGTCTCTCCAACTCCTCCTGACACTCTGACCCTCTCCTCACTCAGAATCTGTCCAACTTCTCCTGACACCCTACCCCTCTGCTCACCCTTGGTCTCTCCAACTTCTTCTGACACTCTGACCCCCTCCTCGCCCAGAGTCTGACCAACTCCTCCTAACATCCTGACCTTCTGCACCCCCAGATTCTTTCCATCTCCTCCTGACACTCTGATCCAATCCTAACCCAGATTTTCTCCAACTCCTTCCAACACTCTGACCCTCTCCTCACCCAGAGTCTCTCCATCACCTCCTGAAACTCTCACTCTCTCCTGACCCAGAGTCTGTCCAACTCCTCCTGACACTCTGACCCTCTCCTCACCCTGAAACTGTCCAACACCTCCTGACACCCTGACCTTCTCCTCACCCAGAGTCTGTCCAATTTCTCCTGACAACCTGACCCTCTCCTCCCCTAGAGATGCACCATCTCCTCCTGACAGTGTGATCCGCTCCTCTCCCAGTGTCTGTCCAACTCCTCCTAACAACCTGAACCTCTGCTCACCCAGAGACTCTCCAACTGCTCCTGACACTCGGACCCTCTCCTCACCCAGAGTCTCTCCAACTTCTACCACCACCCTGACCATCTCCTCACCCAGAGCCTGTCCAACTCCTCCTGATAACCTGACCCTCTGCTCACCCAGAGTCTCTCCAACACCTCCTGACACCCTGACCTTCTCCTCACCCAGAGTCTGTCCAATTTCTCCTGACAACCTGACCCTCTCCTCCCCTAGAGATGCACCATCTCCTCCTGACAGTGTAATCCGCTCCTCTCCCAGTGTCTGTCCAACTCCTCCTAACAACCTGAACCTCTGCTCACCCAGAGACTCTCCAACTGCTCCTGACACTCGGACCCTCTCCTCACCCAGAGTCTCTCCAACTTCTACCACCACCCTGACCATCTCCTCACCCAGAGCCTGTCCAACTCCTCCTGATAACCTGACCCTCTGCTCACCCAGAGTCTCTCCAACACCATCTGACACTCTGACCCTCTCCTCACCAAAGTCTGTCCAACTTCACCCGACACCTTGACCCACTCTTCTCCCAGAGCCTGTCCAACTCCTCCTGTGACCCTGACACTCTCCTCACCCAGAGTCTCTCCATCTCCTCCTGACACTCTGACCCTCTCCTCACCCAGAGTCTGTCCAACTTCTCCTGACAACCTCACCCTCTGCTCCCCAAGAGATGCACCATCTCCTCCTGACAGTGTGATCCGCTCCTCTCCCAGTGTCTGTCCAACTCCTCCTAACACCCTGAACCTCTGCTCACGCAGAGACCCTCCAACTTCTCCTGACACTCGGTCCCTCTCCTCACCCAGAGTCTCTCCAACTTCTCCTGCCACCCTGACCATCTCCTCACCCAGAGTCTGACCAACTCCTCCTAACATCCTGACCCTCTGCTCCCCCAGATATTCTCCATTTCCTCCTGACACTCTGACCCTCTCCTAACCCAGAGTTTCTCCAACTTCCCCCAACACTCTGACCCTCTCCTCACCCAGAGTCTCTCCATCTCCTCCTGACACTCTGACCCTCTCCTCACCCAGAATCTGTCCAACTTCTCTTGACACCCTACCCCTCTGCTCACCCGGTGTCTCTCCAACTTCTTCTGACACTCTGACCCCCTCCTCACCCAGAGTCCGACCTACTCCACCTAAAATCCTGACCCTCTGCACCCCCAGATGCTTTCCATGTCGTCCTGACACTCTGATCCAATCCTAACCCAGATTTTCTCCAACTCCTTCCAACACTCTGACCCTCTCCTCACCCAGAGTCACTCCATCACCTCCTGAAACTCTGACTCTCTCCTGACCCTGAGTCTGTCCAACACCTCCTGACACCCTGACCTTCTCCTCACCCAGAGTCTGTCCAACTTCTCCTGACAACCTGACCCTCTCCTCCCCTAGAGATGCACCACCTCCTCCTGACAGTGTGATCCGCTCCTCTCCCAGTGTCTGACCAACTCCTCCTAACAACCTGAAACGCTGCTCACCCAGAGACTCTCCAACTGCTCCTGACACTCGGACCCTCTCCTCACCCAGAGTCTCGCCAACTTCTACCACCACCCTGACCATCTCCACACCCAGAGCCTGTCCTTCTCCTCCTGAAACCCTGACCCTCTCCTCACCCAGTGTCTCTCCATCTCCTCTTGACAACCTGACCCTGTCTCACCCAGAGTCTCTCTATCTGCTCCTGACTATCTGACACTCTCCCCAGCCAGAGTCAGTCGAACTTCTCCTGACACCCTACCCCTCTGCTCACTCGGAGTCTCTCCAACTCATCCTGACACACTGACCCTCTCCTCACCCAGAGTGTCTCCAAATCCTCCTGCCACTTTGACCCTCTCCTCACCAATAGTCTGTCCAAATTCACCCGACACCTTGACCCTCTCATCACCCAGAGCCTGTCCAACTCCTCCTGACACCCTGACCCTATCCTCACCGAGAGTCCCTCCAACATCTCCCGACACCCTGACCCTCTCCTAACCCAGAGTTTCTCCAACTCCTCCTGAAAGTCTGACCCTCTCCTCGCCCAGAGTCTTTCCAACTTCTCCTGAAACCCTACTCCTCGGCTCACCCGGAGTATCTCCAACTCCTCCTGACACACTGACCCTCTCCTCAACCAGAGTCTGTCCAACTCTTCCTGACACACTGACCCTCTCCACACCAAGAGTCTCTCCAAATCCTCCCAACAATCTGACCCTCTCCTCACCCAGAGTCTCTCCATCTCCTCCTGACACCCTGACCCTCTGCTCACCCAGAGTCTCTCCATCACCTCCTGACACTCTGACCCTCTCCTCACACAGAGTCTGTCCAACTCCTCCTTACACTCTGACCTTCTCCTCACCCAGATTCTGTCCTACTTCTCCTAACACTCTGAACCTGTTTACCCAGAGTCTCTCCAACTACTACTGACACTCTGACCCTCTCCTCACCTAGAGTCTCTCCAACTCCTCCTGACTGTCTGAACCTCTCCTCAACTAGAGTCTGTCCAACTTCTCCCGAAACCCTGACCCGCTCCACACCCAGAGCCTGTCCATCTCCTCCTGATTCCCTGACCCTCTCCTCACCCAGTGTCTCTCCATCTCCTCTTGACAACCTGACCCTGTCTCACCCAGAGTCTCTCCATCTCCTCCTGACTATCTGACACTCTCCCCAGCCAGAGTCAGTCGAACTTCTCCTGATACCCTACCCCTCTGCTCACCCGGAGTCTCTCCAACTCCTCCTGACACACTGACCCTCTCCTCACCCAGAGTTTCTCCAAATCCTCCTGCCACTCTGACCCTCTCCTCACCAATAGTCTGTCCGAATTCACCCAACACCTTGACCCTCTCATCACCCAGAGCCTGTCCAACTCCTCCTGACACCCTGACCCTATCCTCACCGAGAGTCCCTCCAACATCTCCCGACACCCTGACCCTCTTCTAACCCAGAGTTTCTCCAACTCCTCCTGACGCTCTGACCCTCTCCTCACCCAGAGTCTTTCCAACTTCTCCTGACACCCTACTCCTCGGCTCACCCGGAGTATCTCCAACTCCTCCTGACACACTGACCATCTCCTCAACCAGAGTCTGTCCAACTCTTCCTGAAACACTGACCCTCTCCACACCAAGAGTCTCTCCAACTCCTCCCAACAATCTGACCCTCTCCTCACCCAGAGTCTCTCCATCTCCTCCTGACAATCTGACCCTCTCCTCACCCAGAGTCTGTCCAACATCTCCCGACACTCTGACCTTCTCCTCACCCAGAGAGTCACCAAATCATCCTGAGCTCTGACCCTCTCCTCACCTAGAGTTTCTCCAACTCCTCCTGACACTCTGACCCTCTCCTCACCTAGAGTCTCTCCAACTCATCCTGACAGTCTGAAACTCTCCTCAACTAGAGTCTGTCCAACTTCTCCCGAAACCCTGACCCGCTCCACACCCTGAGACTGTGCATCTCCTCCTGAAACACTCATCCTCTCCTCACCCAGAGTCTGTCCATCTCATCCTGACACACTGACCCTTTGCTCACCCAGAGCCTGTCCAACTTCTCCCAACAAACTGACCATCTCCTCACCCAGAGTTTCTCCATCTCCTCCCGACACCCTGACCTTCTGCTAACCCAGAGTCTCTCCATCTCCTCCTGACAGTCTGATCCTCTCCTCACCCAGAGTCTGACCAACTCCTCATAACATCCTGAGCCTCTGCTCCCCCAGATTCTCTCCATTTCCTCCTGACACTCTGACCCTCTCCTAACCCAGAGATTGTCCAACTTCCCCCAACACTCTGACCCTCTCCTCACCCAGAGTCTCTCCATCTCCTCCTGACACTCTGACCCTCTCCTCACCCAGAGTCTGACCAACTCCTCCTAACATCCTGACCCTCTGCTCCCCCAGATTCTCTCCATTTTCTCCTGACACTCTGACCCTCTCCTAACCCAGAGTTTCTCCAACTTCCCCCAACACTCTGACCCTCTCCTCACCCAGAGTCTCTCCAACTTCTTCTGACACTCTGACCCCCTCCTCACCCAGAGTCTGACCTACTCCTCCTAACAACCTGACCCTCTGCAACCCCAGATGCTTTCCATGTCCTCCTGACACTCTGATCCAATCCTAACCCAGATTTTCTCCAACTCCTTCCAACACTCTGACCCTCTCCTCACCCAGAGTCACTCCATCACCTCCTGAAACTCTGACTCTCTCCTGACCCAGAGTCTGTCCAACTCCTTCTGACACTCTGACCCTCTCCTCACCCTGAGTCTTTCCAACACCTCCTGACACCATGACCTTCTCCTCACCCAGAGTCTGTCCAACTTCTCCTGACAACCTGACCCTCTCCTCCCCTAGAGATGCACCACCTCCTCCTGACAGTGTGATCCGCTCCTCTCCCAGTGTCTGTCCAACTCCTCCTAACAACCTGAACCTCTGCTCACCCAGAGACTCTCCAACTGCTCCTGACTTTCGGACCCTCTCCTCACCCAGAGTCTCGCCAACTTCTACCACCACCCTGACCATCTCCACACCCAGAGCCTGTCCATCTCCTCCTGAAACCCTGACCCTCTCCTCACCCAGTGTCTCTCCATCTCCTCTTGACAACCTGACCCTGTCTCACCGAGTCTCTCCATCTCCTCCTGACTATCTGACACTCTCCCCAGCCAGAGTCAGTCGAACTTCTCCTGACACCCTACCCCTCTGCTCACCCGGAGTCTCTCCAACTCCTCCTGACACACTGACCCTCTCCTCACCCAGAGTATCTCCAAATCCTCCTGACACTCTGACCCTCTCCTCACCAATAGTCTGTCCAAATTCACCCGACACCTTGACCCTCTCATCACCCAGAGCCTGTCCAACTCCTCCTGACAACCTGACCCTATCCTCACCGAGAGTCCCTCCAACATCTCCCGACACCCTGACCCTCACCTAACCCAGAGTTTCTCCAACTCCTCCTGACACTCTGACCCTCTCCTCACCCAGAGTCTTTCCAACTTCTCCTGAAACCCTACTCCTCGGCTCACCCGGAGTATCTCCAACTCCTCCTGACACACTGACCCTCTCCTCAACCAGAGTCTGTCCAACTCTTCCTGACACACTGACCCTCTCCACACCAAGAGTCTCTCCAACTCCTCCCAACAATCTGACCCTCTCCTCACCCAGAGTCTCTCCATCTCCTCCTGACACTCTGACCCTCTCCTCACCCAGAATCTGTCCAACTTCTCCTGACACCCTACCCCTCTGCTCACCCGGTGTCTCTCCAACTTCTTCTGACACTCTGACCCCCTCCTCCCCAAAGTCTGACCAACTCCTCCTAACATCCTGACCCTCTGCACCCCCAGTTTCTTTCCATCTCCTCCTGACACTCCGATCCAATCCTAACCCAGATTTTCTCCAACTCCTTCCAACACTCTGACCCTCTGCTCACCCAGAGTCTCTCCATCACCTCCTGACACTCTGACCCTCTCCTCACCCTGAGACTGTCCAACACCTCCTGACACCCTGACCTTCTCCTCACCCAGAGTCTGTCCAACTTCTCCTGACAACCTGACCCTCTCCTCCCCTAGAGATGCACCATCTCCTCCTGACAGTGTGATCCTCTCCTCTCCCAGTGTCTGTCCAACTCCTCCTAACAACCTGAACCTCTGCTCACCCAGAGACTCTCCAACTGCTCCTGACACTCGGACACTCTCCTCACCCAGAGTCTCTCCAACTTCTACCACCACCCTGACCATCTCCTCACCCAGAGCCTGTCCAACTCCTCCTGACACCATGACCCTCTCCTCACCCAGAGTCTGTCCAACTTCACCCGACACCATGACCCACTCTTCTTCCAGAGCCTGTCCAACTCCTCCTGTGACCCTGACACTCTCCTCACCCAGAGTCTCTCCATCTCCTCCTGACACTCTGACCCTCTCCTCACCCAGAGTCTGTCCAACTTCTCCTGACAACCTCACCCTCTGCTCCCCAAGAGACGCACCATCTCCTCGTGACAGTGTGATCCGCTCCTCTCCCAGTGTCTGTCCAACTCCTCCTAACACCCTGAACCTCTGCTCAACCAGAGTCTCTCCAACTTCTCCTGCCACCCTGACCATCTCCTCACCCAGAGTCTGTCCAACTCCTCCTGACACCCTGACCCTCTGCTCACCCAGAGTCTCTCTATCACCTGCTGACAGTCTGACCCTCTCCTCACCCAGAGTCTGACCAACTCCTCCTAACATCCTGACCCTCTGCTCCCCCAGATTCTCTCCATTTCCTCCTGACACTCTGACCCTCTCCTAACCCAGAGTTTCTCCAACTTCCCCAAACACTCTGACCCTCTCCTCACCCACAGTCTCTCCATCTCCTCCTGACACTCTGACCCTCTCCTCACCCAGAATCTGTCCAACTTCTCCTGACACCCTACCCCTCTGCTCACCCGGTGTCTCTCCAGCTTCTTCGGACACTCTGACCCCCTCCTCAACCAGAGTCTGACCTACTCCTCCTAACATCCTGACCCTCTGCACCCCCAGATGCTTTCCATGTCCTCCTGACACTCTGATCCAATCCTAACCCAGATTTTCTCCAACTCCTTCCAACACTCTGACCCTCTCCTCACCCAGAGTCTCTCCATCACTTCCTGAAACTCTGACTCTCTCCTGACCCAGAGTCCGTCCAACTCCTACTGACACTCTGACCCTCTCCTCACCCTGAGTCTGTCCAACATCTCCTGACACCCTGACCTTCTCCTCACCCAGAGTCTGTCCAACTTCTCCTGACAACCTGACCCTCTCCTCCCCTAGAGATGCAACACCTCCTCCTGACAGTGTGATCCGCTCCTCTCCCAGTGTCTGTCCAACTCCTCCTAACAACCTGAACCTCTGCTCACCCAGAGACTCTCCAACTGCTCCTGACACTCGGACCCTCTCCTCACCCAGAGTCTCGCCAACTTTTACCACCACCCTGAACATCTCCACACCCAGAGCCTGTCCATCTCCTCCTGAAACCCTGACAATCTCCTCACCCAGTGTCTCTCCATCTCCTCTTGACAACCTGACCCTGTCTCACCCAGAGTCTCTCCATCTCCTCCTGACTATCTGACACTCTCCCCAGCCAGAGTCAGTCGAACTTCTCCTGACACCCTACCCCTCTGCTCACCCGGAGTCTCTCCAACTCCTCCTGACACACTGACCCTCTCCTCACCCAGAGTGTCTCCAAATCCTCCTGACACTCTGACCCTCTCCTCACCAATAGTCTGTCCAAATTCACCCGACACCTTGACCCTCTCATCACCCAGAGCCTGTCCAACTCCTCCTGACACCCTGACCCTATCCTCACCGAGAGTCCCTCCAACATCTCCCGACACCCTGACCCTCTCCTAACCCAGAGTTTCTCCAACTCCTCCTGACACTCTGACCCTCTCCTCACCCAGAGTCTTTCCAACATCTCCTGACACCCTACTCCTCGGCTCACCCGGAGTATCTCCAACTCCTCCTGACACACTGACCCTCTCCTCAACCAGAGTCTGTCCAACTCTTCCTGACACACTGACCCTCTCCACACCAAGAGTCTCTCCATCTGCTCCCAACAATCTGAACCTCTCCTCACCCAGAGTCTCTCCATCTCCTCCTGACACTCTGACCCTCTACTCACCCAGAATCTGTCCAACTTTTCCTGACACCCTACCCCTCTGCTCACCCGGTGTCTCTCCAACTTCTTCTGACACTCTGACCCCCTCCTCACGCAAAGTCTGACCAACTCCTCCTAACATCCTGACCCTCTGCACCCCCAGTTTCTTTCCATCTCCTCCTGACACTCTGATCCAATCCTAACCCAGATTTTCTCCAACTCCTTCCAACACTCTGACCCTCTGCTCACCCAGAGTCTCTCCATCACCTCCTGACACTCTGACCCTCTCCTCACCCTGCGACTGTCCAACACCTCCTGACACCCTGACCTTCTCCTCAACCAGAGTCTGTCCAACTTCTCCTGACAACCTGACCCTCTCCTCCCCTAGCGATGCACCATCTCCTCCTGACAGTGTGATCCGCTCCTCTCCCAGTGTCTGTCCAACTCCTCCTAACAACCTGAACCTCTGCTCACCCAGAGACTCTCCAACTGCTCCTGACACTCGGACCCTCTCCTCACCCAGAGTCTCTCCAACTTCTACCACCACCCTGACCATCTCCTCACCCAGAGCCTGTCCAACTCCTCCTGACACCCTGACCCTCTGCTCACCCAGAGTCTGTCCAACTTCACCCGACACCTTAACCCACTCTTCTCCCAGAGCCTGTCCAACTCCTCCTGTGACCCTGACACTCTCCTCACCCAGAGTCTCTCCGTCTCCTCCTGACACTCTGACCCTCTCCTCACCCAGAGTCTATCCATCTTCTCCTGACAACCTCACCCTCTGCTCCCCAAGAGATGCACCATCTCCTCCTGACAGTGTGATCCGCTCCTCTCCCAGTGTCTGTCCAACTCCTCCTAACACCCTGAACCTCTGCTCACCCAGAGACTCTCCAACTTCTCCTGACACTCGGACCCTCTCCTCAGCCAGAGTCTCTCCAACTTCTCCTGCCACCCTGACCATCTCCTCACCCAGAGTCTGTCCAACTCCTCCTTACACTCTGTCCTTCTCCTCACCCAGTTTCTGTCCTACTCCTCCTGACACTCTGAACCTGTTTACCCAGAGTCTCTCCAACTACTACTGACACTCTGACCCTCTCCTCACCTAGAGTCTCTCCAACTCCTCCTGACAGTCTGAACCTCTCCTCAACTAGAGTCTGTCCAACTTCTCCCGAAACCCTGACCCGCTCCACACCCAGAGCCTGTCCATCTCCTCCTGAAACCCTGACCCTCTCCTCACCCAGTGTCTCTCCATCTCCTCTTGACAACCTGACCCTGTCTCACCCAGAGTCTCTCCATCTCCTCCTGACTCTCTGACACTCTCCCCAGCCAGAGTCAGTCGAACTTCTCCTGACACCCTACCCCTCTGCTCACCCGGAGTCTCTCCAACTCCTCCTGACACACTGACCCTCTCCTCACCCAGAGTGTCTCCAAATCCTCCTGACACTCTGACCCTCTCCTCACCAATAGTATGTCCAAATTCACCCGACACCTTGACCCTCTCATCACCCAGAGCCTGTCCAACTCCTCCTGACAACCTGACCCTATCCTCACCGAGAGTCCCTCCAACATCTCCCGACACCCTGACCCTCTCCTAACCCAGAGTTTCTCCAACTCCTCCTGACACTCTGACCCTCTCCTCACCCAGAGTCTTTCCAACTTCTCCTGACACACCACCCCTCAGCTCACCCGGAGTATCTCCAACTCCTCCTGACACACTGACCCTCTCCTCAACCAGAGTCTGTCCAACTCTTCCTGACACACTGACCCTCTCCACACCAAGAGTCTCTCCAACTCCTCCCAACAATCTGACCCTCTCCTCACCCAGAGTCTGTCCAACATCTCCCGACACTCTGACCTTCTCACCCAGAGAGTCACCAAATCATCCTGACGCTCTGACCCTCTCCTCAACTAGAGTTTCACCAACTTCACCTGACACCTTGACCCTCTCCTTTCCCAGAGCCTGTACAACTCCTCCTGACTCCCTGACCCTCTCCTCACCCAGAGTTTCTCCAACTCCTCCTGAAACTCTGAACCTCACCTCACCCAAAGTCTCTCCAAATCCTCTTGACAACCTGACCCACTCCTCACCCAGAGTCTGTCCAACATCTCCCGACACTCTGACCTTCTTCTCACCCAGAGTCTCTTCAACTCCTCCTGACATTCTGAACCTCTCCTCAGCTAGAGCCTGTCCAACTTCTCCCGAAACCCTGACCCTCTCCTCACCCAGAGTCTGACCAACTCCTACAGACATCCTGACCCTCTCCTAACCCAGAGTCTCTCCATCACCTCCTGACACTTGAACCCTCTCCTCACCGCCCGTCCAACTCCTCCTGACCCTCTGACCCTCTCCTCACCCTCTCCTCACCCTGAGTCTGTCCAACTCCTCCTGACAACCTGACCCTCTCCTCCCCTAGAGACGCACCATCTCCTCCTGACAGTGTGACCCGCTCCTCTCCCAGTGTCTGTCCAACTCCTTCTAACACCCTGAACCTCTGCTTACCCAGAGACTCTCCAAATTCTCCTGACACTTGGACCGTCTCCTCACCCAGAGACTCTCCCACTTCTCCCACCACCCTGACCATCTCCTCACCCAGAGTCTGTGCAACTATTCCTGACACTCTGACCCTCTGTTTACCCAGATCTCTGCATCTCCTCCTGACAATCCGACCCTCTCCTCACCCAGAGTCTTTCCAACTTCTCCCGCCACCCTGACCCTCTCCTCACCCAGCATCTCTTCAATTCCTCCTGACACCTGAAGCTCTGCGCACCCAGAGTCTCTATATCACCTCCTGACAGTCTGGCCCTCTGCTCATCCAGAGCCTGTCCAACTCTTCCTGACACCCTGAACATCTCCTCCACCAGCGTCTCTCGAACACCTCCTGACACGCTGACCCTCTCCTCTCCTAGATACTCTCCAACTGCTCCTGACACTCTGACGCTCTCCTCACCTAGAGTATGTCTAACTTCACCCGACACCCTGACCCTCTCCTCACCCAGAGTCTCTCCACCTCCTCCTGACACTCTGACCCTCTCCTCACCTAGAGTCTCTCCAACTCCTCCTGACAGTCTGAACCTCTCCTCAACTAGAGTCTGTCCAACTTCTCCCGAAACCCTGACCCGCTCCACACCCTGAGACTGTGCATCTCCTCCTGAAACACTGATCCTCTCCTCACCCAGAGTCTGTCCATCTCCTCCTGACACACTGACCCTTTGCTCACCCAGAGCCTGTCCAACTTCTCCCAACAAACTGACCGTCTCCTCACCCAGAGTTTCTCCATCTCCTCCCGACACCCTGACCTTCTGCTAACCCAGAGTCTCTCCATCTCCTCCTGACAGTCTGACCCTCTCCTCACCCAGAGTCTGACCAACTCCTCCTAACATCCTGACCCTCTGCTCCCCCAGATTCTCTCCATTTCCTCCTGACACTCTGACCCTCTCCTAACCCAGAGTTTCTCCAACTTCCCCCAACACTCTGACCCTCTCCTCACCCAGAGTCTCTCCATCTCCTCCTGACACGCTGACCCTCTCCTCACCCTAGAATCTGTCCAACTTCTCCTGAAACCCTACCCCTCTGCTCACCCGTTGTCTCTCAAACTTCTTCTGACACTCTGACCCCCTCCTCACCCAGAGTCTGACCTACTCCTCCTAACATCCTGACCCTCTGCACCCCCAGATGCTTTCCATCTCCTCCTGACACTCTGATCCAATCCTAACCCAGATTTTCTCCAACTCCTTCCAACACTCTGACACTCTCCTCACCCAGAGTCTCTCCATCACCTCCTGAAACTCTCACTCTCTCCTGACCCAGAGTCTGTCCAACTCCTCCTGACACTCTGACCCTCTCCTCACCCTGAGTCTGTCCAACACCTCCTGACACCCTGACCTTCTCCTCACCCAGAGTCTGTCCAACTTCTCCTGACAACCTGACCCTCTCCTCCCCTAGAGATGCACCACCTCCTCCTGACAGTGTGATCCGCTCCTCTCCCAGTGTCTGTCCAACTCCTCCTAACAACCTGAACCTCTGCTCACCCAGAGACTCTCCAACTGCTCCTGACACTCGGACCCTCTGCTCACCCAGAGTCTCTCCAACTTCTATCACCACCCTGACCATCTCCTCACCCAGAGCCTGTCCAACTCCTCCTAACACCCTGACCCTCTGCTCACTCAGAGTCTCTCCAACACCACCTGACTCTCTGACCCTCTCCTCACCCAGAGTCTGTCCAACTTCACCCGACACCTTGACCCACTCTTCTCCCAGAGCCTGTCCAACTCCTCCTGTCACCCTGACACTCTCCTCACCCAGAGTCTCTCCATCTCCTCCTGACACTCTGACCCTCTCCTCACCCAGAGTCTGTCCAACTTCTCCTGACAACCTCACCCTCTGCTCCCCAAGAGACGCACCATCTCCTCCTGACAGTGTGATCCGCTCCTCTCCGAGTGTCTGTCCAACTCCTCCTAATACCCTGAACCTCTGCTCACCCAGAGACTCTCCAACTTCTCCTGACACTCGGACCCCCTCCTCACCCAGAGTCTCTCCAACTTCTCCTGCCACCCTGACCATCTCCTCACCCAGAGTCTGTCCAACTCCTCCTGACACCCTGACTCTCTGCTCACCCAGAGTCTCTCCATCACCTCCTGACACTCTGACCCTTACCTCACCCAGAGTCTGTCCAACTCCTCCTTACACTCTGACCTTCTCCTCACCCAGATTCTGTCCAACTCCTCCTGACACTCTGAACCTCTGTTTACCCAGAGTCTCTCCAACTACTACTGACACTCTGACCCTCTCCTCACCTAGAGTCTCTCCAACTCCTCCTGACAGTCTGAACCTCTCCTCAACTAGAGTCTGTCCAACTTCTCCCGAAACCCTGACCCGCTCCACACCCAGAGCCTGTCAATCTCCTCCTGAAACCATGACCCTCTCCTCACCCAGTGTCTCTCCATCTCCTCTTGACAACCTGACCCTGTCTCACCCAGAGTCTCTCCATCTCCTCCTGACTCTCTGACACTCTCCCCAGCCAGAGTCAGTCGAACTTCTCCTGACACCCTACCCCTCTGCTCACCCGGAGTCTCTCCAACTCCTCCTGACACACTGACCCTCTCCTCACCCAGAGTGTCTCCAAATCCTCCTGACACTCTGACCCTCTCCTCACCAATAGTCTGTCCAAATTCACCCGACACCTTGACCCTCTCATCACCCAGAGCCTGTCCAACTCCTCCTGACACCCTGACCCTATCCTCACCGAGAGTCCCTCCAACATCTCCCGACACCATGAACCTCACCTAACCCAGAGTTTCTCCAACTCCTCCTGACACTCTGACCCTCTCCTCACCCAGAGTCTTTCCAACTTCTCCTGACACCCTACCCCTCAGCTCACCCGGAGTATCTCCAACTCCTCCTGACACACTGACCCTCTCCACACCAAGAGTCTCTCCAACTCCTCCCAACAATCTGACCCTCTCCTCACCCAGAGTCTGTCCAACATCTCCCGACACTCTGACCTTCTCCTCACCCAGAGAGTCACCAAATCATCCTGACGCTCTGACCCTCTCCTCACCTAGAGTCTCACCAACTACACCTGACACCTTGACCCTCTCCTTTCCCAGAGCCTGTACAACTCCTCCTGACACCCTGACCCTCTCCTCACCCAGAGTTTCTCCAACTCCTCCTGAAACTCTGAACCTCACCTCACCCAAAGTCTCTCCAAATCCTCTTGACAACCTGACCCTCTCCTCACCCAGAGTCTGTCCAACATCTCCCGACACTCTGACCTTCTTCTCACCCAGAGTCTCTTCAACTCCTCCTGACATTCTGAACCTCTCCAAAGCTAGAGCCTGTCCAACTTCTCCCGAAACCATGACCCTATCCTCACCAAGAGGCTCTCCACCTCCATCTGACACCCTGAACCTCTCCTCACCCAGAGACTCTCCAACTCTTCCTGACACACTGACCCTTTGATCACCCAGAGCCTGTCCAACTTCTCCCAACAAACTGACCCTCTCCTCACCCAGAGTCTCTCCAACTACTACGGACACTCTGACCCTCTCCTCACCTATAGTCTCTCCAACTCCTCCTGACAGTCTGAACCTCTCCTCAACTAGAGCCTGTCCAACTACTCCCGAAACCCTGACCCGCTCCACACCCTGAGCCCGTCCATCTCCTCATGAAACCCTGATCCTCTCCTCACCCAGACTCTGTCCAACTCCTCCTGACCCACTGATCCTTTGCTCACCCAGATCCTGTCCAACGTCTACCAACAAACTGACCCTCTCCTCACCCAGAGTCTCTCCATCTCCTCCCGACACCCTGACCCTCAGCTTACCCATAGTCTCTCCAACTCCTCCTGACACTCTGACCCTCTCCTCTCCAGGAGTCTGACCATATCCTCCTAACATCCTGACCCTCTGCACCCCCAGATTCTTTCCATCTCCTCCTGACACTCTGATCCTATCCTAACCCAGAGTTTCTCCAACTCCTTCCAACAATCTGACCCTCTCCTCACCCAGAGTCTGACCAACTCCTACAGACATCCTGACCCTCTCCTAACCCAGAGTCTCTCCATCACCTCCTGACACTTGAACCCTCTCCTCACCGTCCGTCCAACTCCTCCTGACACTCTGACCCTCTCCTCACCCTCTCCCTACCCTGAGTCTGTCCAACTCCTCCTGACAACCTGACCCTCTCCTCCCCTAGAGACGCACCATCTCCTCCTGACAGTGTGACCCGCTCCCCTCCCAATGTCTGTCCAACTCCTTCTAACACACTGAACCTCTGCTTACCCAGAGACTCTCCAAATTCTCCTGACACTTGGACCCTCTCCTCACCCAGAGTCTTTCCAACTTCTCCCGCCACCCTGACCCTCTCCTCACCCAGCATCTCTTCAACTCCTCCTGACACCTGAAGCTCTGCGCACCCAGAGTCTCTATATCACCTCCTGACAGTCTGGCCCTCTGCTCATCCAGAGCCTGTCCAACTCTTCCTGACACCCTGAACATCTCCTCCACCAGCGTCTCTCGAACACCTCCTGACACGCTGACCCTCTCCTCTCCTAGATACTCTCCAACTGCTCCTGACACTCTGACGCTCTCCTCACCTAGAGTATGTCTAACTTCACCCGACACCCTGACCCTCTCCTCACCTAGAGTCTCTCCAACTCCTCCTGAGAGTCTGAACCTCTCAACTAGAGTCTGTACAACTTCTCCCGAAACCCTGACCCGCTCCACACCCTGAGACTGTGCATCTCCTCCTGAAACACTGATCCTCTCCTCACCCAGAGTCTGTCCATCTCCTCCTGACACACTGACCCTTTGTTCACCCAGAGCCTGTCCAACTTCTCCCAACAAACTGACCATCTCCTCACCCAGAGTTTCTCCATCTCCTCCCGACACCCTGACCTTCTGCTAACCCAGAGTCTCTCCATCTCCTCCTGACAGTCTGACCCTCTCCTCACCCAGAGTCTGACCAACTCCTCCTAACATCCTGACACTCTGCTCCCCCAGATTCTCTCCATTTCCTCCTGACACTCTGACCCTCTCCTAACCCAGAGTTTCTCCAACTTCCCCCAACACTCTGACCCTCTCCTCACCCAGAGTCTCTCCATCTCCTCCTGACACGCTGACCCTCTCCTCACCCAGAATCTGTCCAACTTCTCCTGACACCCTACCCCTCTGCTCACACGGTGTCTCTCCAACTTCTTCTGACACTCTGACCCCCTCCTCACCCAGAGTCTGACCTACTCCTCCTAACATCCTGACCCTCTGCACCCCCAGATGCTTTCCATCTCCTCCTGACACTCTGATCCAATCCTAATACAGATTTTCTCCAACTCCTTCCAACACTCTGAACCTCTCCTCACCCAGAGTCTCTCCATCACCTCCTGAAACTCTGACTCTCTCCTGTCCCAGAGTCTGTCCAACTCCTCCTGACACTCTGACCCTCTCCTCACCCTGAGTCTGTCCAACACCTCCTGACACCCTGACCTTCTCCTCACCCAGAGTCTGTCCAACTTCTCCTGACAACCTGACCCTCTCCTCCCCTAGAGATGCACCACCTCCTCCTGACAGTGTGATCTGCTCCTCTCCCAGTGTCTGTCCAACTCCTCCTAACAACCTGAACCTCTGCTCACCCAGAGACTCTCCAACTGCTCCTGACACTCGGACACTCTCCTCACCCAGAGTCTCTCCAACTTCTACCACCACCCTGACCATCTCCTCACCCAGAGCCTGTCGAACTCCTCCTAACACCCTGACCCTCTGCTCACCCAGAGTCTCTCCAACACCACCTGACACTCTGACCCTCGCCTCACCCAGAGTCTGTCCAACTTCACCCGACACCTTGACCCACTCTTCTCCCAGAGACTGTCCAACTCCTCCTGTCACCCTGACACTCTCCTCACCCAGAGTCTCTCCATCTCCTCCTGACACTCTGACCCTCTCCTCACCCAGAGTCTGTCCAACTTCTCCTGACAACCTCACCCTCTGCTCCCCAAGAGACGCACCATCTCCTCCTGACAGTGTGATCCGCTCCTCTCCCAGTGTCTGTCCAACTCCTCCTAACACCCTGAACCTCTGCTCACCCAGAGACTCTCCAACTTCTCCTGACACTCGGACCCTCTCCTCACCCAGAGTCTCTCCAACTTCTCCTGCCACCCTGACCATCTCCTCACCCAGAGACTGTCCAACTCCTCCTGACACCCTGACCCTCTGCTCACCCAGAGTCTCTCCATCACCTCCTGACACTCTGACCCTCTCCTCACCCAGAGTCTGTCCAACTCCTCCTTACACTCTGACCTTCTCCTCACCCAGATTCTGTCCAACTCCTCCTGACACTCTGAACCTCTGTTTACCCAGAGTCTCTCCAACTACTACTGACACTCTGTCCCTCTCCTCACCTAGAGTCTCTCCAACTCCTCCTGACAGACTGAACCTCTCGTCAACTAGAGTCTGTCCAACTTCTCCCGAAACCCTGACCCGCTCCACACCCAGAACCTGTCCATCTCCTCCTGAAACCCTGACCCTCTCCTCACCCAGTGTCTCTCCATCTCCTCTTGACAACCTGACCCTGTCTCACCCAGAGTCTCTCCATCTCCTCCTGACTCTCTAACACTCTCCCCAGCCAGAGTCAGTCGAACTTCTCCTGACACCCTACCCTTCTGCTCACCCGGAGTCTCTCCAACTCCTCCTGACACACTGACCCTCTCCTCACCCAGAGTGTCTCCAAATCCTCCTGACACTCTGACCCTCTCCTCACCAATAGTCTGTCCAAATTCACCCGACACCTTGACCCTCTCATCACCCAGAGCCTGTCCAACTCCTCCTGACACCCTGACCCTATCCTCACCGAGAGTCCCTCCAACATCTACCTACACCCTGACCCTCTCCTAAGCCAGAGTTTCTCCAACTCCTCCTGACACTCTGACCCTCTCCTCACCCAGAGTCTTTCCAACTTCTCCTGACACCCCACCCCTCAGCTCACCCGGAGTATCTCCAACTCCTCCTGACACACTGACCCTCTCCTCAACCAGAGTCTGTCCAACTCTTCCTGACACACTGACCCTCTCTACACCAAGAGTCTCTCCAACTCCTCCCAACAATCTGACCCTCTCCTCACCCAGAGTCTCTCCATCTCCTCCTGACACTCTGACCCTCTCCTCACCCAGAGTCTGTCCAACATCTCCCGACACTCTGACCTTCTCCTCACCCAGAGAGTCACCAAATCATCCTGACGCTCTGACCCTCTCCTCACCTAGAGTCTCACCAACTACACCTGACACCTTGACCCTCTCCTTTCCCAGAGCCTGTACAACCCCTCCTGACACCCTGACCCTCTCCTCACCCAGAGTTTCTCCAACTCCTCCTGAAACTCTGAACCTCACCTCACCCAAAGTCTCTCCAAATCCTCTTGACAACCTGACCCTCTCCTCACCCAGAGTCTGTCCAACATCTCCCGACACTCTGACCTTCTTCTCACCCAGAGTCTCTTCAATTCCTCCTGACATTCTGAACCTCTCCTCAGCTAGAGCCTGTCCAACTTCTCCCGAAACCATGACCCTATCCTCACCCAGAGCCTCTCCACCTCCACCTGACACCCTGACCCTCTCCTCACCCAGAGTCTCTCCAACTCTTCCTGACACACTGACCCTTTGCTCACCCAGAGCCTGTCCAACTTCTCCCAACAAACTGACCCTCTCCTCACCCAGAGTCTCTCCATCTCAACCCGCCACCCTGACCTTCTGCTTACCCAGAGTCTCTCCATCTCCTCCTGACACTCTTTCCCTCTCCTCTCCCAGAGTCTGACCAACTCCTCCTAACATCCTGACCCTCTGCTCCCCCAGATTCTCTCCATTTCCTCCTGACACTCTGACCCTCTCCTAACCCAGAGTTTGTCCAACTCCTCCCAACACTCTGACCCTCTCCTCACCCAGAGTCTCTCCATCTCCTCCTGACACTCTGACCCTCTCCTCACCCAGAATCTGTCCAACCTCTCCTGACACCCTAGCCCTCTGCTCACCCGGTGTCTCTCCAACTTCTTCTGACACTCTGACCCTCTCCTCACCCAGAGTCTGACCAACTCCTACAGACAACCTGACCCTCTCCTCACCCAGAGTCTCTCCAACTACTACGGATACTCTGACCCTCTCCTCACCTAGAGTCTCTCCAACTCCTCCTGACAGTCTGAACCTCTCCTCAACTAGAGCCTGTCCAACTTCTCCCGAAACCCTGACCCGCTCCACACCCTGAGCCTGTCCATCTCCTCCTGAAATCCTGATCCTCTTCTCACCCAGAGTCTGTCCAACTCCTCCTGACACACTGATCCTTTGCTCATCCAGAGCCTGTCCAACGTCTACCAACAAACTGACCCTCTCCTCACCCAGAGTCTCTCCATCTCCTCCCGACACCCTGACCCTCAGCTTACCCAGAGTCTCTCCATCTACTCCTGACACTGACCCTCTCCTCTCCCAGAGACTGACAAACTCCTCCTAACTTCCTGACCCACTGCACCCCCAGATTCTTTCCATCTCCTCCTGACACTCTGATCCTATCCTAACCCAGAGTTTCTCCAACTCCTTCCAACACTCTGCCCCTCTCCTCACCCGGAGTCTCTCCAACTCCTCCCAACAATCTGACCCTCTCCTCACCCAGAGTCTCTCCATCTCCTCCTGATACTCTGACCCTCTCCTCACCCAGAGTCTGTCCAACATCTTCCGACACTCTGACCTTCTCCTCACCCAGAGAGTCACCAAATCATTCTGATGCTCTGACCCTCTCCTCACCTAGAGTCTTTCCAACTTCACCGGACACCTTGACCCTCTACTATCCCATAGCCTGTACAACTCCTCCTGAAACCCTGACCCTCTCCTCACCCAGAGTTTCTCCAACTGCTGACACTCTGACCCTCACCTCACCCAAAGTCTCTCCAAATCATCTTGACAACCTGACCCTCCCATCACCCAGAGTCTGTCCAACATCTCCCGACACTCAGACCTTCTCCTCATGCAGAGTCTCTCCAACTCCTCCTGACAGTCTGAACCTCTCCTCACCTAGAGCCTGTCCACTTCTCCCGAAACCCTGACCTTATCCTCACCCAGAGTCTGCCCATCTCCACTTGACACCCTGACCCTCTCCTCACCCAGAGCCTTTCCAACTCCTCCTGACAGCCTGACCCTCTGCTCACCCAGAGTCTCTCCAAGACCACCTGACACTCTGACCCTCTCCTCACCCAGAATCTGTCCAACTTCACCCAACACCTTGACCCACTCTTCTCCCAGAGACTGTCCAACTCCTCCTGTCACCCTGACACTCTCCTCACCCAGAGTGTCTCCATCTCCTCCTGATAACCTCACTCTCTGCTCCCCAAGAGACGCACCATCTCCTCCTGACAGTGTGATCCGCTCCTCTCCCAGTGTCTGTCCAACTCCTCCTAACCCCCTGAACCTCTGCTCACCCAGAGACTCTCCAACTTCTCCTGACACTCGGACCCCCTCCTCACCCAGAGTCTCTCCAACTTCTCCTGCCACCCTGACCATCTCCTCACCCAGAGTCTGTCCAACTCCTCCTGACACCCTGACCCTCTGCTCACCCAGAGTCTCTCCATCACCTCCTGACACTCTGACCCTCTCCTCACCCAGAGTCTGTCCAACTCCTCCTTACACTCTGACCTTCTCCTCACCCAGATTCTGTCCTACTCCTCCTGACACTCTGAACCTGTTTACCCAGAGTCTCTCCAACTACTACTGACACTCTGACCCTCTCCTCACCTAGAGTCTCTCCAACTCCTCCTGACAGTCTGAACGTCTCCTCAACTAGAGTCTGTCCAACTTCTCCCGAAACCCTGACCCGCTCCACACCCAGAGCCTGTCCATCTCCTCCTGAAACCCTGACCCTCTCCTCACCCAGTGTCTCTCCATCTCCTCTTGACAACCTGACCCTGTCTCACCCAGAGTCTCTCCATCTCCTCCTGACTATCTGACACTCTCCCCAGCCAGAGTCAGTCGAACTTCTCCTGACACCCTACCCCTCTGCTCACCCGGAGTCTCTCCAACTCCTCCTGACACACTGACCCTCTCCTCACCCAGAGTGTCTCCAAATCCTCCTGACACTCTGACCCTCTCCTCACCAATAGTCTGTCCAAATTCACCTGACACCTTGACCCTCCCATCACCCAGAGCCTGTCCAACTCCTCCTGACACCATGACCCTATCCTCACCGAGAGTCCCTCCAACATCTCCCGACACCCTGACCCTCTTCTAACCCAGAGTTTCTCCAACTCCTCCTGACACTCTGACCCTCTCCTCACCCAGAGTTTCTCCAACTCCTCCCAACACTCTGACCCTCTCCTCATCCAGAGTCTCTCCATCTCTTCCTGACACTCTGACCCTCTCCTCACCCAGAATCTGTCCAACTTCTCCTGACACCCTACCGCTCTGCTCACCCGGTGTCTCTCCAACTTCTTCTGACACTCTGACCCTCTCCTCACCCAGAGTCTGACCAACTCCTACAGACAACCTGACCCTCTCCTCACCCAGAGTCTCTCCAACTACTACGGACACTCTGACCCTCTCCTCACCTAGAGTCTCTCCAACTCCTACTGACAGTCTGAACCTCTCCTCAACTAGAGCCTGTCCAACTTCTCCCGAAACCCTGACCCGCTCCACACCCTGAGCCCGTCCATCTCCTCCTGAAACCCTGATCCTCTCCTCACCCAGAGTCTGTCCAACTCCTCCTGACCCACTGATCCTTTGCTCACCCAGATCCTGTCCAACGTCTACCAACAAACTGACCCTCTCCTCACCCAGAGTCTCTCCATCTCCTCCCGACACCCTGACCCTCAGCTTACCCAGATTCTCTCCAACTCCTCCTGACACTCTGACCCTCTCCTCTCCAGGAGTCTGACCATATCCTCCTAACATCCTGACCCTCTGCACCCCCAGATTCTTTCCATCTCCTCCTGACACTCTGATCCTATCCTAACCCAGAGTTTCTCCAACTCCTTCCAACAATCTGACCCTCTCCTCACCCAGAGTCTGACCAAATCCTACAGACATCCTGACCCTCTCCTAACCCAGAGTCCCTCCATCACCTCCTGACACTTGAACCCTCTCCTCACCGTCGGTCCAACTCCTCCTGACACTCTGACCCTCTCCTCACCCTCTCATCACCCTGAGTCTGTCCAACTCCTCCTGACAACCTGACCCTCTCCTCCCCTAGAGACGCACCATCTCCTCCTGACAGTGAGACCCGCTCCTCTCCCAGTGTCTGTCCAACTCCTTCTAACACCCTGAACCTCTGCTTACCCAGAGACTCTCCAAATTCTCCTGACACTTGGACCCTCTCCTCACCCAGAGACTCTTCCACTTCTCCCGCCACCCTGACCATCTCCTCACCCAGAGTCTGTGCAACTCCTCCTGACACTCTGACCCTCTGTTTACCCAGAGTCTCTGCATCTCCTCCTGACACTCTGACCCTCTCCTCACCCAGAGACTTTCCAACTTCTCCCGCCACCCTGACCCTCTCCTCACCCAGCATCTCTTCAACTCCGCCTGACACCTGTAGCTCTGCGCACCCAGAGTCTCTATATCACCTCCTGACACTCTGGCCCTCTGCTCATCCAGAGCCTGTCCAACTCTTCCTGAAACCCTGAACATCTCCTCCACCAGCGTCTTTCGAACACCTCCTGACACGCTGACCCTCCCCTCTCCTAGATACTCTCCAACTGCTCCTGACACTCTGACGCTCTCCTCACCTAGAGTATGTCTAACTTCACCCGACACCCTGACCCTCTCCTCACCCAGAGTCTCTCCAAGTCCTCCTGACACTCTGACCCTCTCCTCACCTAGAGTCTCTCCAACTGCTCCTGACAGTCTGAACCTCTCCTCAACTAGAGTCTGTCCAACTTCTCCCGAAACCCTGACCCGCTGCACACCCTGAGACTGTGCATCTCCTCCTGAAACACTGATCCTCTCCTTACCCAGAGTCTGTCCATCTCCTCCTGACACACTGACCCTTTGCTCACCCAGAGCCTGTCCAACTTCTCCCAACAAACTGACCGTCTCCTCACCCAGAGTTTCTCCATCTGCTCCCGACACCCTGACCATCTGCTAACCCAGAGTCTCTCCATCTCCTCCTGACAGTCTGACCCTCTCCTCACCCAGAGTCTGACCAACTCCTCCTAACATCCTGACCCTCTGCTCCCCCAGATTCTCTCCATTTCCTCCTGACACTCTGACCCTCTCCTAACCCAGAGTTTCTCCAACTTCCCCCAACACTCTGACCCTCTCCTCACCCAGAGTCTCTCCATCTCCTCCTGACACTCTGACCCTCTCCTCACCCAAAATCTGTCCAACTTCTCCTGACACCCTACCCCTCTGCTCATCCGGTGTCTCTCCAACTTCTTCTGACACTCTGACCCCCTCCTCACCCAGAGTCTGACCTACTCCTCCTAACATCCTGACCCTCTGCACCCCCAGATGCTTTCCATCTCCTCCTGACACTCTGATCCAATCCTAACCCAGATTTTCTCCAACTCCTTCCAACACTCTGACCCTCTCCTCACTCAGAGTCTCTCCATCACCTCCTGAAACTCTGACTCTCTCCTGACCCAGAGTCTGTCCAACTCCTCCTGACACTCTGACCCTCTCCTCACCCTGAGTCTGTCCAACACCTCCTGACACCCTGACCTTCTCCTCACCCAGAGTCTGTCCAACTTCTCCTGACAACCTGACCCTCTCCTCCCCTAGAGATGCACCACCTCCTCCTGACAGTGTGATCCGCTCCTCTCCCAGTGTCTGTCCAAGTCCTCCTAACAACCTGAACCTCTGCTCACCCAGAGACTCTCCAACTGCTCCTGACACTCGGACCCTCTCCTCACCCAGAGCCTCTCCAAATTCTACCACCACCCTGACCATCTCCTCACCCAGAGCCTGTCCAACTCCTCCTAACACCCTGACCCTCTGCTCACCCAGAGTCTCTCCAGCACCAACTGACTCTCTGACCCTTTCCTCACCCAGAGTCTGTCCAACTTCACCCGACACCTTGACCCACTCTTCTCCCAGAGCCTGTCCAACTCCTCCTGTGACCCTGACACTCTCCTCACCCAGAGTCTCTCCATCTCCTCCTGACACTCTGACCCTCTCCTCACCCAGAGTCTGTCCAACTTCTCCTGACAACCTCACCCTCTGCTCCCCAAGAGACGCACCATCTCCTCCTGACAGTGTGATCCGCTCCTCTCCCAGTGTCTGTCCAACTCCTCCTAACACCCTTAACATCTGCTCACCCAGAGACCCTCCAAATTCTCCTGACACTCGGACCCTCTCCTCACCCAGTGTCTCTCCAACTTCTCCTGCCACCCTGACCATCTCCTCACCCAGAGTCTGTCCAACTCCTCCTGACACCCTGACCCTCTGCTCACCCAGAGTCTGTCCAACTCCTCCTTACACTCTGACCTTCTCCTCACCCAGATTCTGTCCAACTCCTCCTGACACTCTGAACCTCTGTTTACCCAGAGTCTCTCCAACTACTACTGACACTCTGAAACTCTCCTCACCTAGAGTCTCTCCAACTCCTCCTGACAGTCTGAACCTCTCCTCAACTAGAGTCTGTCCAACTTCTCCCGAAACCCTGACCCGCTCCACACCCAGAGCCTGTCCATCTCCTCCTGAAACCCTGACCCTCTCCTCACCCAGTGTCTCTCCATCTCGTCTTGACAACCTGACCCTGTCTCACCCAGAGTCTCTTCATCTCCTCCTGACTATCTGACACTCTCCTCAGCCAGAGTCAGTTGAACTTCTCCTGACACCCTACCCCTCTGCTCAGCCGGAGTCTCTCCAACTCCTCCTGACACACTGACCCTCTCCTCACCCAGAGTGTCTCCAAATCCTCCTGACACTCTGACCCTCTCCTCACCAATAGTCTGTCCAAATTCACCCGACACCTTGACCCTCTCATCACCCAGAACCTGTCCAACTCCTCCTGACACCCTGACCCTATCCTCACCGAGAGTCCCTCCAACATCTCCCGACACCCTGACCCTCTCCTTACCCACAGTTTCTCCAACTCCTCCTGACACTCTGACCCTCTCCTCACCCAGAGTCTTTCCAACTTCTCCTGACACCCTACCCCTCAGCTCACCCGGAGTATCTCCAACTCCTCCTGACACACTGACCCTCTCCTCAACCAGAGTCTGTCCAACTCTTCCTGACACACTGACCCTCGCCACACCAAGAGTCTCTCCAACTCCTTCCAACAATGTGACCCTCTCCTCACCAAGAGTCTCTCCATCTCCTCCTGACCCTCTGACCCTCTCCTCACCCAGAGTCTGTCCAACATCTCCCGACAGTCTGACCTTCTCCTCACCCAGAGAGTCACCAAATCATCCTGACGCTCTGACCCTCTCCTCACCTAGAGTCTCACCAACTTCACCCGAAACCTTGACTATCTCCTTTCCCAGAGCCTGTACAACTCCTCCTGACACCCTGACCCTCTCCTCACCCAGAGTTTCTCCAACTCCTCCTGAAACTCTGAACCTCACCTCACCCAAAGTCTCTCCAAATCCTCTTGACAACCTGACCCTCTCCTCACCCAGAGTCTGTCCAACATCTCCCGACCCTCTGACCTTTTCTCACCCAGAGTCTCTTCAACTCCTCCTTACATTCTGAACCTCTCCTCAGCTAGAGCCTGTCCAACTTCTCCCGAAACCATGACCCTATCCTCACCCAGAGCCTCTCCACCTCCACCTGACACCCTGACCCTCTCCTCACCCAGAGTCTCTCCATCTCCTCCTGACACTCTGACCCTCTCCTCTCCCAGAGTCTGACCAACTCCTCCTAACTTCATGACCCTCTGCTCCCCCAGATTCTCTCCATTTCCTCCTGACACTCTGACCCTCTCCTAACCCAGAGTTTGTCCAACTCCTCCCAACACTCTGACCCTCTCCTCACCCAGAGTCTCTCCATCTCCTCCTGACACTCTGACCCTCTCCTCACCCAGAATCTGTCCAACTTCTCCTGACACCCTACCCCTCTGCTCACCCGGTGTCTCTCCAACTTCTTCTGACACTCTGACCCTCTCCTCACCCAGAGTCTGACCAACTCCTACAGACAACCTGACCCTCTCCTCACCCAGAGTCTCTCCAAATACTACGGACAATCTAGCCCTCTCCTCACCTAGAGTCTTTCCAACTCCTCCTGACAGTCTGAACCTCTCCTCAACTAGAGCCTGTCCAACTTCTCCCGAAACCCTGACCCGCTCCACACCCTGAGCCTGTCCATCTCCTCCTGAAACCCTGATCCTCTTCTCACCCAGAGTCTGTCCAACTCCTCCTGACACACTGATCCTTTGCTCACCCAGAGCCTGTCCAACGTCTACCAACAAACTGACCCTCTCCTCACCCAGAGTCTCTCCATCTCCTCCCGACACCCTGACCCTCAGCTTACCCAGAGTCTCTCCAACTCCTCCTGACACTCTGACCCTCTCCTCTCACAGAGTCTGACAATCTCCTCCTAACATCCTGACCCACTGCACCCCCAGATTCTTTCCATCTCCTCCTGACACTCTGATCCTATCCTAACCCAGAGTTTCTCCAACTCCTTCCAACACTCTGCCCCTCTCCTCACCCGGATTCTCTCCAACTCCTCCCAACAATCTGACCCTCTCCTCACCCAGAGTCTCTCCATCTCCTCCTGATACTCTGACCCTCTCCTCACCCAGAGTCTGTCCAACATCTCCCGACACTCTGACCTTCTCCTCACCCAGAGAGTCACCAAATCATTCTGATGCTCTGACCCTCTCCTCACCTAGAGTCTTTCCAACTTCAGCCGACACCTTGACCCTCTACTTTCCCATAGCCTGTACAACTCCTCCTGAAACCCTGACCCTCTCCTCACCCAGAGTTTCTACAACTCCTGACACTCTGACCCTCACCTAACCCAAAGTCTCTCCAACTCCACCTGACAACCTGACCCTCCCCTCACCCAGAGTCTGTCCAACATCTCCCGACACTCAGACCTTCTCCTCACGCAGAGTCTCTCCAACTCCTCCTGACAGTCTGAACCTCTCCTCACCTAGAGCCTGTCCAACTTCTCCCAAAACCCTGACCTTATCCTCACCCAGAGTCTGCCCATCTCCACTTGACACCCTGACCCTCTCCTCACCCAGAGTCTCTACAACTCCTCCTGACACTTTGACCCTCTCCTCACCCAGAGTCTGTACAACTCCTCCTGACAACCTGACCCTCTCCGCCCCCAGAGATTCTTCTACTCCACCCAACAACATGTCCCTCTCATCACCCAGAGTCTCTCCAACTCCTCCTGACACACTGACCCTCTCCTCATCCAGATTCTGTCCAACTCCTACTGACACTCTGACCCTTTCCTCACCCAGAGTGTCTCAAATCCTCCTGACGCTTTGACCCACTCCTCACCTAGAGTCTGTCCAACTTCACCCGACACCTTGAACCTCTCCTCTCCCAGTGCCTGTCCAACTCCTCCTGACACCCTGACCCTCTACTCACCCAGAGTCTCTCCAACTCCTCCTGACCCTCTGACCTTCTCCTCACCCAGATTCTCTCCAACTCCACGTGACACTCTGACCCTCTCCTCACCCAAAGTCTCTCCAACTCCTCTTGACAACCTGACCCTCTCTCACCCAGAGTCTCTCCATCTCCTCCTGACTATCTGACACTCTCCTCAGCCACAGTCAGTCCATCTTCTCCTGACACCCTACCCCTCTGCTCACCCGGAGTCTCTCCAACTCCTCCTGACACCCTGAACCTCTCCTCACCCAGAGTCTGTCCAACTCCTCCTGACACCCTGACCCTCTCCTCACCCTGAATCTCTTCAACTCCTCCCGACACCCTGACCCTCTGCTCACTCGGAGTCTCTCCAACTCCTCCTGACACACTTAACCTCTCCTCAACCAGAGTCACTCCAACTCCTCCCGACACCCTGATCTTCTCTTCACCCAGAGTCTGTCCAACTTCTCCTGACACCCTACCCCTCTCCTCACCCAGAGTCTCTCCATCTCCTCCTGACACTCTGACCCTCTCCTCACCCAAAGTCTGTCCAACATCTCCCGACACTCTGACCTTCTCCTCACCCAGAGAGTCACCAAATCATCCTGACACTCTGACCCTCTCCTCAACTAGAGTCTCTCCAAATTCACCCAACACCTTGACCCTCTCCTTTCCCAGAGCATTTACAACGCCTCCTGACACACTGACCCTCTCCTCACCCACAGTTTCTCCAACTCCTCTTGACAACCTGACCCTCTCCTCACCCAGAATCTGTCCAACATCCCCCGACACTCTGACCCTCTCCTCACCCAGAGTCTCTCCAACTCCTCCTGACAGTCTGAACCTCTCCTAAACTAGTGCCTGTCCAACTTCTCCCAAAACCCTGACCCTATCCTCACCCTGAGCCTGTCCATCTCCACCTGACTCTCTGACCCTCTCCTCACCCAGAGTCTCTACAACTCCTCCTGACACTTTGACCCTCTCCTCACCCAGAGTCTGTCCAACTCCTCCTGACAACCTGACCCTCTCGTCCCCCAGAGATTCTTCTAGTCCACCCGACAACTTGTCCCTCTCGTCACCCAGAGTCTCTCCAACTCCTCCTGACACTCTGACCCTCTCCTCACCCAGAGTCTGTCCACCTCGTCGTGAAACTCTGACCCTCTCCTCACCCAAAGTCTCTCCAACTCCTCTTGACAACCTGACCATCTCTCACTCAGAGTCTCTCCATCTCCTCCTGACTATCTGACACTCTCCTCAGCCAGAGTCAGTCCATCTTCTCCTGACACCCTACCCCTCTGCTCACCCGGAGTCTCTCCAACTCCTCCTGACACCCTGACCCTCTCCTCAACTAGTGTCTGTCCAACTTCACCCGACACCTTGACCGTCTCCTCTTTCAGAGCCTCTCCAACTCCTCCTGACACCCTGAACCTCTCCTCACCCAGAGTCTGTCCAACTCCTCCTGACACCCTGACCCTCTCCTCACCCTGAATCTCTTCAACTCCTCCCGACACCCTGACCCTCTGCTCACTCGGAGTCTCTCCAACTCCTCCTGACACCCTTAACCTCTCCTCAACCAGAGTCACTCCAACTCCTCCCGACACCCTGATCTTCTCTTCACCCAGAGCCTGTCCAACTCCTCCTGACAACATGACAATCTCCTCAACCAGAGTCTCTCCAACTCCTCCTGACACTCTGACCTTCTCCTCGCCCAGAGTCTCTCCATCTCCTCCTGACACTCTGACCCTCTCCTCACTCAGAGTCTGTCCAACTTCTCCTGACACCCTGCCCCTCTCCTCACCCAGAGTCTCTCCATCTCCTCCTGACACTCTGACCCTCTCCTCACCCAAAGTCTGTCCAACAACTCCCGACACTCTGACCTTCTCCTCACCCAGAGAGTCACCAAATCATCCTGACACTCTGACCCTCTCCTCAACTAGAGTCTCTCCAAATTCACCCGACACCTTGACCCTCTCCTTTCCCAGAGCATTTACAACGCCTCCTGACACCCTGACCCTCTCCTCACCCACAGTTTCTCCAAATCCTCCTGAAAATCTGACCCTCACCTCACCCAAAGTCTCTCCAACTCCTCTTGACAACCTGACCCTCTCCTCACCCAGAATCTGTCCAACATCCCCCGACACTCTGACCCTCTCCTCACCCAGAGTCTCTCCAACTCCTCCTGACAGTCTGAACCTCTCCTAAACTAGTGCCTGTCCAACTTCTCCCGAAACCCTGACCCTATCCTCACCCTGAGCCTGTCCATCTCCACCTGACTCTCTGACCCTCTCCTCACCCAGAGTCTCTCCAACTCCTCCTGACACTTTGACCCTCTCCTCACCCAGAGTCTGTCCAACTCCTCCTGACAACCTGACCCTCTCGTCCCCCAGAGATTCTTCTAGTCCACCCGACAACTTGTCCCTCTCGTCACCCAGAGTCTCTCCAACTCCTCCTGACACTCTGACCCTCTCCTCACCCAGAGTCTGTCCACCTCGTCGTGAAACTCTGACCCTCTCCTCACCCAGAGTCTGTCCAACTCTTCCTGACACCCTGACCGTCTCCTCACCCAGAGTCTCTCCAACTCCTCCCAACAATCTGACCCTCTCCTCACCCAGAGTCTCTCCATCTCCTCCTGATACTCTGACCCTCTCCTCACCCAGAGTCTGTCCAACATCTCCCGACACTCTGACCTTCTCCTCACCCAGAGAGTCACCAAATCATTCTGATGCTCTGACCCTCTCCTCACCTAGAGTCTTTCCAACTTCAGCCGACACCTTGACCCTCTACTTTCCCATAGCCTGTACAACTCCTCCTGAAACCCTGACCCTCTCCTCACCCAGAGTTTCTACAACTCCTGACACTCTGACCCTCACCTAACCCAAAGTCTCTCCAACTCCACCTGACAACCTGACCCTCCCCTCACCCAGAGTCTGTCCAACATCTCCCGACACTCAGACCTTCTCCTCACGCAGAGTCTCTCCAACTCCTCCTGACAGTCTGAACCTCTCCTCACCTAGAGCCTGTCCAACTTCTCCCAAAACCCTGACCTTATCCTCACCCAGAGTCTGCCCATCTCCACTTGACACCCTGACCCTCTCCTCACCCAGAGTCTCTACAACTCCTCCTGACACTTTGACCCTCTCCTCACCCAGAGTCTGTACAACTCCTCCTGACAACCTGACCCTCTCCTCCCCCAGAGATTCTTCTACTCCACCCAACAACATGTCCCTCTCATCACCCAGAGTCTCTCCAACTCCTCCTGACACACTGACCCTCTCCTCATCCAGATTCTGTCCAACTCCTACCGACACTCTGACCCTTTCCTCACCCAGACTGTCTCAAATCCTCCTGACGCTCTGACCCACTCCTCACCTAGAGTCTGTCCAACTTCACCCGACACCTTGAACCTCTCCTCTCCCAGTGCCTGTCCAAGTCCTCCTGACACCCTGACCCTCTACTCACCCAGAGTCTCTCCAACTCCTCCTGACCCTCTGACCCTCTCCTCACCCACATTCTCTCCAACTCCACCTGACACTCTGACCCTCTCCTCACCCAAAGTCTCTCCAACTCCTCTTGACAACCTGACCCTCTCTCACCCAGAGTCTCTCCATCTCCTCCTGACTATCTGACACTCTCCTCAGCCACAGTCAGTCCATCTTCTCCTGACACCCTACACCTCTGCTCACCCGGAGTCTCTCCAACTCCTCCTGACAACCTGAACCTCTCCTCACCCAGAGTCTGTCCAACTCCTCCTGACACCCTGACCCTCTCCTCACCCTGAATCTCTTCAACTCCTCCCGACACCCTGACCCTCTGCTCACTCGGAGTCTCTCCAACTCCTCCTGACACCCTTAACCTCTCCTCAACCAGAGTCACTCCAACTCCTCCCGACACCCTGATCTTGTCTTCACCCAGAGTCTGTCCAACTTCTCCTGACACCCTACCCCTCTCCTCACCCAGAGTCTCTCCATCTCCTCCTGACACTCTGACCCTCTCCTCACCCAGATTCTGTCCAACTCCTACCGACACTCTGACCCTTTCCTCACCCAGACTGTCTCAAATCCTCCTGACGCTCTGACCCACTCCTCACCTAGAGTCTGTCCAACTTCACCCGACACCTTGAACCTCTCCTCTCCCAGTGCCTGTCCAAGTCCTCCTGACACCCTGACCCTCTACTCACCCAGAGTCTCTCCAACTCCTCCTGACCCTCTGACCCTCTCCTCACCCACATTCTCTCCAACTCCACCTGACACTCTGACCCTCTCCTCACCCAAAGTCTCTCCAACTCCTCTTGACAACCTGACCCTCTCTCACCCAGAGTCTCTCCATCTCCTCCTGACTATCTGACACTCTCCTCAGCCACAGTCAGTCCATCTTCTCCTGACACCCTACACCTCTGCTCACCCGGAGTCTCTCCAACTCCTCCTGACAACCTGAACCTCTCCTCACCCAGAGTCTGTCCAACTCCTCCTGACACCCTGACCCTCTCCTCACCCTGAATCTCTTCAACTCCTCCCGACACCCTGACCCTCTGCTCACTCGGAGTCTCTCCAACTCCTCCTGACACCCTTAACCTCTCCTCAACCAGAGTCACTCCAACTCCTCCCGACACCCTGATCTTCTCTTCACCCAGAGTCTGTCCAACTTCTCCTGACACCCTACCCCTCTCCTCACCCAGAGTCTCTCCATCTCCTCCTGACACTCTGACCCTCTCCTCACCCAAAGTCTGTCCAACATCTCCCGACACTCTGACCTTCTCCTCACCCAGAGAGTCACCAAATCATCCTGACACTCTGACCCTCTCCTCAACTAGAGTCTCTCCAAATTCACCCGACACCTTGACCCTCTCCTTTCCCAGAGCATTTACAACGCCTCCTGACACACTGACCCTCTCCTCACCCACAGTTTCTCCAACTCCTCCTGAAAATCTGACCCTCACCTCACCCAAAGTCTCTCCAACTCCTCTTGACAACCTGACCCTCTCCTCACCCAGAATCTGTCCAACATCCCCCGACACTCTGACCCTCTCCTCACCCAGAGTCTCTCCAACTCCTCCTGACAGTCTGAACCTCTCCTAAACTAGTGCCTGTCCAACTTCTCCCAAAACCCTGACCCTATCCTCACCCTGAGCCTGTCCATCTCCACCTGACTCTCTGACCCTCTCCTCACCCAGAGTCTCTTCAACTCCTCCTGACACTTTGACCCTCTCCTCACCCAGAGTCTGTCCAACTCCTCCTGACAACCTGACCCTCTCGTCCCCCAGAGATTCTTCTAGTCCACCCGACAACTTGTCCCTCTCGTCACCCAGAGTCTCTCCAACTCCTCCTGACACTCTGACCCTCTCCTCACCCAGAGTCTGTCCACCTCGTCGTGAAACTCTGACCCTCTCCTCACCCAAAGTCTCTCCAACTCCTCTTGACAACCTGACCATCTCTCACTCAGAGTCTCTCCATCTCCTCCTGACTATCTGACACTCTCCTCAGCCAGAGTCAGTCCATCTTCTCCTGACACCCTACCCCTCTGCTCACCCGGAGTCTCTCCAACTCCTCCTGACACCCTGAACCTCTCCTCACCCAGAGTCTGTCCAACTCCTCCTGACAACATGACAATCTCCTCAACCAGAGTCTCTCCAACTCCTCCTGACACTCTGACCTTCTCCTCGCCCAGAGTCTCTCCATCTCCTCCTGACACTCTGACCCTCTCCTCACTCAGAGTCTGTCCAACTTCTCCTGACACCCTACCCCTCTCCTCACCCAGAGTCTCTCCATCTCCTCCTGACACTCTGACCCTCTCCTCACCCAAAGTCTGTCCAACAACTCCCGACACTCTGACCTTCTCCTCACCCAGAGAGTCACCAAATCATCCTGACACTCTGACCCTCTCCTCAACTAGAGTCTCTCCAAATTCACCCGACACCTTGACCCTCTCCTTTCCCAGAGCATTTACAACGCCTCCTGACACCCTGACCCTCTCCTCACCCACAGTTTCTCCAACTCCTCCTGAAAATCTGACCCTCACCTCACCCAAAGTCTCTCCAACTCCTCTTGACAACCTGACCCTCTCCTCACCCAGAATCTGTCCAACATCCCCCGACACTCTGACCCTCTCCTCACCCAGAGTCTCTCCAACTCCTCCTGACAGTCTGAACCTCTCCTAAACTAGTGCCTGTCCAACTTCTCCCGAAACCCTGACCCTATCCTCACCCTGAGCCTGTCCATCTCCACCTGACTCTCTGACCCTCTCCTCACCCAGAGTCTCTCCAACTCCTCCTGACACTTTGACCCTCTCCTCACCCAGAGTCTGTCCAACTCCTCCTGACAACCTGACCCTCTCGTCCCCCAGAGATTCTTCTAGTCCACCCGACAACTTGTCCCTCTCGTCACCCAGAGTCTCTCCAACTCCTCCTGACACTCTGACCCTCTCCTCACCCAGAGTCTGTCCACCTCGTCGTGAAACTCTGACCCTCTCCTCACCCAGAGTCTGTCCAACTCATCCTGACACCCTGACCGTCTCCTCACCCAGAGTCTCTCCAACTCCTCCCAACAATCTGACCCTCTCCTCACCCAGAGTCTCTCCATCTCCTCCTGATACTCTGACCCTCTCCTCACCCAGAGTCTGTCCAACATCTCCCGACACTCTGACCTTCTCCTCACCCAGAGAGTCACCAAATCATTCTGATGCTCTGACCCTCTCCTCACCTAGAGTCTTTCCAACTTCAGCCGACACCTTGACCCTCTACTTTCCCATAGCCTGTACAACACCTCCTGAAACCCTGACCCTCTCCTCACCCAGAGTTTCTACAACTCCTGACACTCTGACCCTCACCTAACCCAAAGTCTCTCCAACTCCACCTGACAACCTGACCCTCCCCTCACCCAGAGTCTGTCCAACATCTCCCGACACTCAGACCTTCTCCTCACGCAGAGTCTCTCCAACTCCTCCTGACAGTCTGAACCTCTCCTCACCTAGAGCCTGTCCAACTTCTCCCAAAACCCTGACCTTATCCTCACCCAGAGTCTGCCCATCTCCACTTGACACCCTGACCCTCTCCTCACCCAGAGTCTCTACAACTCCTCCTGACACTTTGACCCTCTCCTCACCCAGAGTCTGTACAACTCCTCCTGACAACCTGACCCTCTCCTCCCCCAGAGATTCTTCTACTCCACCCAACAACATGTCCCTCTCATCACCCAGAGTCTCTCCAACTCCTCCTGACACACTGACCCTCTCCTCATCCAGATTCTGTCCAACTCCTACCGACACTCTGACCCTTTCCTCACCCAGACTGTCTCAAATCCTCCTGACGCTCTGACCCACTCCTCACCTAGAGTCTGTCCAACTTCATCCGACACCTTGAACCTCTCCTCTCCCAGTGCCTGTCCAAGTCCTCCTGACACCCTGACCCTCTACTCACCCAGAGTCTCTCCAACTCCTCCTGACCCTCTGACCCTCTCCTCACCCACATTCTCTCCAACTCCACCTGACACTCTGACCCTCTCCTCACCCAAAGTCTCTCCAACTCCTCTTGACAACCTGACCCTCTCTCACCCAGAGTCTCTCCATCTCCTCCTGACTATCTGACACTCTCCTCAGCCACAGTCAGTCCATCTTCTCCTGACACCCTACACCTCTGCTCACCCGGAGTCTCTCCAACTCCTCCTGAGAACCTGATCCTCTCCTCACCCAGAGTCTGTCCAACTCCTCCTGACACCCTGACCCTCTCCTCACCCTGAATCTCTTCAACTCCTCCCGACACCCTGACCCTCTGCTCACTCGGAGTCTCTCCAACTCCTCCTGACACCCTTAACCTCTCCTCAACCAGAGTCACTCCAACTCCTCCCGACACCCTGATCTTGTCTTCACCCAGAGTCTGTCCAACTTCTCCTGACACCCTACCCCTCTCCTCACCCAGAGTCTCTCCATCTCCTCCTGACACTCTGACCCTCTCCTCACCCAAAGTCTGTCCAACATCTCCCGACACTCTGACCTTCTCCTCACCCAGAGAGTCACCAAATCATCCTGACACTCTGACCCTCTCCTCAACTAGAGTCTCTCCAAATTCACCCGACACCTTGACCCTCTCCTTTCCCAGAGCATTTACAACGCCTCCTGACACACTGACCCTCTCCTCACCCACAGTTTCTCCAACTCCTCCTGAAAATCTGACCCTCACCTCACCCAAAGTCTCTCCAACTCCTCTTGACAACCTGACCCTCTCCTCACCCAGAATCTGTCCAACATCCCCCGACACTCTGACCCTCTCCTCACCCAGAGTCTCTCCAACTCCTCCTGACAGTCTGAACCTCTCCTAAACTAGTGCCTGTCCAACTTCTCCCAAAACCCTGACCCTATCCTCACCCTGAGCCTGTCCATCTCCACCTGACTCTCTGACCCTCTCCTCACCCAGAGTCTCTACAACTCCTCCTGACACTTTGACCCTCTCCTCACCCAGAGTCTGTCCAACTCCTCCTGACAACCTGACCCTCTCGTCCCCCAGAGATTCTTCTAGTCCACCCGACAACTTGTCCCTCTCGTCACCCAGAGTCTCTCCAACTCCTCCTGACACTCTGACCCTCTCCTCACCCAGAGTCTGTCCACCTCGTCGTGAAACTCTGACCCTCTCCTCACCCAAAGTCTCTCCAACTCCTCTTGACAACCTGACCATCTCTCACTCAGAGTCTCTCCATCTCCTCCTGACTATCTGACACTCTCCTCAGCCAGAGTCAGTCCATCTTCTCCTGACACCCTACCCCTCTGCTCACCCGGAGTCTCTCCAACTCCTCCTGACACCCTGACCCTCTCCTCAACTAGTGTCTGTCCAACTTCACCCGACACCTTGACCGTCTCCTCTTTCAGAGCCTCTCCAACTCCTCCTGACACCCTGAACCTCTCCTCACCCAGAGTCTGTCCAACTCCTCCTGACACCCTGACCCTCTCCTCACCCTGAATCTCTTCAACTCCTCCCGACACCCTGACCCTCTGCTCACTCGGAGTCTCTCCAACTCCTCCTGACACCCTTAACCTCTCCTCAACCAGAGTCACTCCAACTCCTCCCGACACCCTGATCTTCTCTTCACCCAGAGCCTGTCCAACGCCTCCTGACAACATGACAATCTCCTCAACCAGAGTCACTCCAACTCCTCCTGACACTCTGACCTTCTCCTCGCCCAGAGTCTCTCCATCTCCTCCTGACACTCTGACCCTCTCCTCACTCAGAGTCTGTCCAACTTCTCCTGACACCCTACCCCTCTCCTCACCCAGAGTCTCTCCATCTCCTCCTGACACTCTGACCCTCTCCTCACCCAAAGTCTGTCCAACATCTCCCGACACTCTGACCTTCTCCTCACCCAGAGAGTCACCAAATCATCCTGACACTCTGACCCTCTCCTCAACTAGAGTCTCTCCAAATTCACCCGACACCTTGACCCTCTCCTTTCCCAGAGCATTTACAACGCCTCCTGACACCCTGACCCTCTCCTCACCCACAGTTTCTCCAACTCCTCCTGAAAATCTGACCCTCACCTCACCCAAAGTCTCTCCAACTCCTCTTGACAACCTGACCCTCTCCTCACCCAGAATCTGTCCAACATCCCCCGACACTCTGACCCTCTCCTCACCCAGAGTCTCTCCAACTCCTCCTGACAGTCTGAACCTCTCCTAAACTAGTGCCTGTCCAACTTCTCCCGAAACCCTGACCCTATCCTCACCCTGAGCCTGTCCATCTCCACCTGACTCTCTGACCCTCTCCTCACCCAGAGTCTCTCCAACTCCTCCTGAAACTTTGACCCTCTCCTCACCCAGAGTCTGTCCAACTCCTCCTGACAACCTGACCCTCTCGTCCCCCAGAGATTCTTCTAGTCCACCCGACAACTTGTCCCTCTCGTCACCCAGAGTCTCTCCAACTCCTCCTGACACTCTGACCCTCTCCTCATCCAGAGTCTGTCCACCTCGTCGTGAAACTCTGACCCTCTCCTCACCCAGAGTCTGTCCAACTCTTCCTGACACCCTGACCGTCTCCTCACCCAGAGTCTCTTCAACTCCTCCCGACTCCCTGAACCTCACCGCATCCAGAGTCTGTCCAACTCCTCCTGACACCCTGACCCTCTGCTAACCCAGAGTCTCTCCATCCCCTCCTGACAATCATCCCTCTCCTCACCCAGAGTCTCTCCAACTCCTCCCAACACCCTGACACTCTCCTCATCCAGAGAGTCTCCAAATCCGCCTGACTCTCTGGTACAATCCTCACCTAGAGTCTGTCCAACTTCACCCGACACCCTGACCCACTCCGCACCCAGAGTCCCTTCAAATCCTCCTGACACCCTGACACTCTCCTCATCCAGAGTCTCTCCATCTCCTCCTGACACGCTGAACCTCTCCTCACCCAGTGTCTGTCCAAGTTCTCCTGACACGCTCACCCACTCCACACCCGGAGTCTATCCAACTCCTCCTGACACACTGACCCTCTCCTCACCCAGAGTCTTTCCAACTCCTCCTGACACACTGACCCTCTCCTCACCAGAAGTGTATCCAAATCCTCCTGAACATCTGACCCTCTCCTCAACTAGAGTCTGTCCAACTTCACCCGACACCTTGACCGTCTCCTCTTTCAGAGCCTGTCCAACTCCTCCTGACACCCTGATCCTCTCCTCACCCAGAGTCTGTCCAACTCCTCCCGACACCCTGACCCTCTCCTCACCCAGAATCTCTTCAACTCCTCCCGACACCCTGACCCTCTGCTCACTCGGAGTCTCTCCAACTCCTCCTGACACCCTTACCCTCTCCTCACCCAGAGTCACTCCAACTCCTCCCGACACCCTGATCTTCTCTTCACCCAGAGTCTGTCCAACTTCTCCTGACACCCTACCAATTTGCTCACACGGAGTCTCTCCAACTCCTCCTGACACACTGACCCTCTCCTCATCCAGATTCTGTCCAACTCCTACCGACAATCTGACCCTCTCCTCGCACAGAGTGTCTCCAAATCCTCCTGACGCTCTGACCCACTCCTCACCTAGATTCTGTCCAACTTCACCTGACACCTTGACCCTCTCCTCACCCAGAGTCTGTACAACTCCTCCTGACAACCTGACCCTCTCCTCCCCCAGAGATTCTTCTACTCCACCCAACAACATGTCCCTCTCATCACCCAGAGTCTCTACAACTCCTCCTGACACTTTGACCCTCTCCTCACCCAGAGTCTGTACAACTCCTCCTGACAACCTGACCCTCTCCTCCCCCAGAGATTCTTCTACTCCACCCAACAACATGTCCCTCTCATCACCCAGAGTCTCTCCAACTCCTCCTGACACACTGACCCTCTCCTCATCCAGATTCTGTCCAACTCCTACCGACACTCTGACCCTTTCCTCACCCAGAGTGTCTCAAATCCTCCTGACGCTTTGACCCACTCCTCACCTAGAGTCTGTCCAACTTCACCCGACACCTTGAACCTCTCCTCTCCGAGTGCCTGTCCAACTCCTCCTGACACCCTGACCCTCTACTCACCCAGAGTCTCTCCAACTCCTCCTGACCCTCTGACCTTCTCCTCACCCAGATTCTCTCCAACTCCACCTGACACTCTGACCCTCTCCTCACCCAAAGTCTCTCCAACTCCTCTTGACAACCTGACCCTCTCTCACCCAGAGTCTCTCCATCTCCTCCTGACTATCTGACACTCTCCTCAGCCACAGTCAGTCCATCTTCTCCTGACACCCTACCCCTCTGCTCACCCGGAGTCTCTCCAACTCCTCCTGACACCCTGAACCTCTCCTCACCCAGAGTCTGTCCAACTCCCCCTGACACCCTGACCCTCACCTCACCCTGAATCTCTTCAACTCCTCCCGACACCCTGACCCTCTGCTCACTCGGAGTCTCTCCAACTCCTCCTGACACCCTTAACCTCTCCTCAACCAGAGTCACTCCAACTCCTCCCGACACCCTGATCTTCTCTTCACCCAGAGTCTGTCCAACTTCTCCTGACACCCTACCCCTCTCCTCACCCAGAGTCTCTCCATCTCCTCCTGACACTCTGACCCTCTCCTCATCCAAAGTCTGTCCAACATCTCCCGACACTCTGACCTTCTCCTCACCCAGAGAGTCACCAAATCATCCTGACACTCTGACCCTCTCCTCAACTAGAGTCTCTCCAAATTCACCCAACACCTTGACCCTCTCCTTTCCCAGAGCATTTACAACGCCTCCTGACACACTGACCCTCTCCTCACCCACAGTTTCTCCAACTCCTCCTGAAAATCTGACCCTCACCTCACCCAAAGTCTCTCCAACTCCTCTTGACAACCTGACCCTCTCCTCACCCAGAATCTGTCCAACATCCCCCGACACTCTGACCCTCTCCTCACCCAGAGTCTCTCCAACTCCTCCTGACAGTCTGAACCTCTCCTAAACTAGTGCCTGTCCAACTTCTCCCAAAACCCTGAAACTATCCTCACCCTGAGCCTGTCCATCTCCACCTGACTCTCTGACCCTCTCCTCACCCAACGTCTCTCAAACTCCTCTTGACAACCTGACCATCTCTCACTCAGAGTCTCTCCATCTCCTCCTGACTATCTGACACTCTCCTCAGCCAGAGTCAGTCCATCTTCTCCTGACACCCTACCCCTCTGCTCACCCGGAGTCTCTCCAACTCCTCCTGACACCCTGACCCTCTCCTCAACTAGTGTCTGTCCAACTTCACCCGACACCTTGACCGTCTCCTCTTTCAGAGCCTCTCCAACTCCTCCTGACACCCTGAACCTCTCCTCACCCAGAGTCTGTCCAACTCCTCCTGACACCCTGACCCTCTCCTCACCCTGAATCTCTTCAACTCCTCCCGACACCCTGACCCTCTGCTCACTCGGAGTCTCTCCAACTCCTCCTGACACCCTTAACCTCTCCTCAACCAGAGTCACTCCAACTCCTCCCGACACCCTGATCTTCTCTTCACCCAGAGCCTGTCCAACTCCTCCTGACAACATGACAATCTCCTCAACCAGAGTCTCTCCAACTCCTCCTGACACTCTGACCTTCTCCTCGCCCAGAGTCTCTCCATCTCCTCCTGACACTCTGACCCTCTCCTCACTCAGAGTCTGTCCAACTTCTCCTGACACCCTACCCCTCTCCTCACCCAGAGTCTCTCCATCTCCTCCTGACACTCTGACCCTCTCCTCACCCAAAGTCTGTCCAACAACTCCCGACACTCTGACCTTCTCCTCACCCAGAGAGTCACCAAATCATCCTGACACTCTGACCCTCTCCTCAACTAGAGTCTCTCCAAATTCACCCGACACCTTGACCCTCTCCTTTCCCAGAGCATTTACAACGCCTCCTGACACCCTGACCCTCTCCTCACCCACAGTTTCTCCAACTCCTCCTGAAAATCTGACCCTCACCTCACCCAAAGTCTCTCCAACTCCTCTTGACAACCTGACCCTCTCCTCACCCAGAATCTGTCCAACATCCCCCGACACTCTGACCCTCTCCTCACCCAGAGTCTCTCCAACTCCTCCTGACAGTCTGAACCTCTCCTAAACTAGTGCCTGTCCAACTTCTCCCGAAACCCTGACCCTATCCTCACCCTGAGCCTGTCCACCTCCACCTGACTCTCTGACCCTCTCCTCACCCAGAGTCTCTCCAACTCCTCCTGACACTTTGACCCTCTCCTCACCCAGAGTCTGTCCAACTCCTCCTGACAACCTGACCCTCTCGTCCCCCAGAGATTCTTCTAGTCCACCCGACAACTTGTCCCTCTCGTCACCCAGAGTCTCTCCAACTCCTCCTGACACTCTGACCCTCTCCTCACCCAGAGTCTGTCCACCTCGTCGTGAAACTCTGACCCTCTCCTCACCCAGAGTCTGTCCAACTCTTCCTGACACCCTGACCGTCTCCTCACCCAGAGTCTCTCCAACTCCTCCCAACAATCTGACCCTCTCCTCACCCAGAGTCTCTCCATCTCCTCCTGATACTCTGACCCTCTCCTCACCCAGAGTCTGTCCAACATCTCCCGACACTCTGACCTTCTCCTCACCCAGAGAGTCACCAAATCATTCTGATGCTCTGACCCTCTCCTCACCTAGAGTCTTTCCAACTTCAGCCGACACCTTGACCCTCTACTTTCCCATAGCCTGTACAACTCCTCCTGAAACCCTGACCCTCTCCTCACCCAGAGTTTCTACAACTCCTGACACTCTGACCCTCACCTAACCCAAAGTCTCTCCAACTCCACCTGACAACCTGACCCTCCCCTCACCCAGAGTCTGTCCAACATCTCCCGACACTTAGACCTTCTCCTCACGCAGAGTCTCTCCAACTCCTCCTGACAGTCTGAACCTCTCCTCACCTAGAGCCTGTCCAACTTCTCCCAAAACCCTGACCTTATCCTCACCCAGAGTCTGCCCATCTCCACTTGACACCCTGACCCTCTCCTCACCCAGAGTCTCTACAACTCCTCCTGACACTTTGACCCTCTCCTCACCCAGAGTCTGTACAACTCCTCCTGACAACCTGACCCTCTCCTCCCCCAGAGATTCTTCTACTCCACCCAACAACATGTCCCTCTCATCACCCAGAGTCTCTCCAACTCCTCCTGACACACTGACCCTCTCCTCATCCAGATTCTGTCCAACTCCTACCGACACTCTGACCCTTTCCTCACCCAGACTGTCTCAAATCCTCCTGACGCTCTGACCCACTCCTCACCCAGAGTCTCTCCAACTCCTCCTGACAGTCTGAACCTCTCCTAAACTAGTGCCTGTCCAACTTCTCCCGAAACCCTGACCCTATCCTCACCCTGAGCCTGTCCACCTCCACCTGACTCTCTGACCCTCTCCTCACCCAGAGTCTCTCCAACTCCTCCTGACACTTTGACCCTCTCCTCACCCAGAGTCTGTCCAACTCCTCCTGACAACCTGACCCTCTCGTCCCCCAGAGATTCTTCTAGTCCACCCGACAACTTGTCCCTCTCGTCACCCAGAGTCTCTCCAACTCCTCCTGACACTCTGACCCTCTCCTCACCCAGAGTCTGTCCACCTCGTCGTGAAACTCTGACCCTCTCCTCACCCAGAGTCTGTCCAACTCTTCCTGACACCCTGACCGTCTCCTCACCCAGAGTCTCTCCAACTCCTCCCAACAATCTGACCCTCTCCTCACCCAGAGTCTCTCCATCTCCTCCTGATACTCTGACCCTCTCCTCACCCAGAGTCTGTCCAACATCTCCCGACACTCTGACCTTCTCCTCACCCAGAGAGTCACCAAATCATTCTGATGCTCTGACCCTCTCCTCACCTAGAGTCTTTCCAACTTCAGCCGACACCTTGACCCTCTACTTTCCCATAGCCTGTACAACTCCTCCTGAAACCCTGACCCTCTCCTCACCCAGAGTTTCTACAACTCCTGACACTCTGACCCTCACCTAACCCAAAGTCTCTCCAACTCCACCTGACAACCTGACCCTCCCCTCACCCAGAGTCTGTCCAACATCTCCCGACACTTAGACCTTCTCCTCACGCAGAGTCTCTCCAACTCCTCCTGACGGTCTGAACCTCTCCTCACCTAGAGCCTGTCCAACTTCTCCCAAAACCCTGACCTTATCCTCACCCAGAGTCTGCCCATCTCCACTTGACACCCTGACCCTCTCCTCACCCAGAGTCTCTACAACTCCTCCTGACACTTTGACCCTCTCCTCACCCAGAGTCTGTACAACTCCTCCTGACAACCTGACCCTCTCCTCCCCCAGAGATTCTTCTACTCCACCCAACAACATGTCCCTCTCATCACCCAGAGTCTCTCCAACTCCTCCTGACACACTGACCCTCTCCTCATCCAGATTCTGTCCAACTCCTACCGACACTCTGACCCTTTCCTCACCCAGACTGTCTCAAATCCTCCTGACGCTCTGACCCACTCCTCACCTAGAGTCTGTCCAACTTCACCCGACACCTTGAACCTCTCCTCTCCCAGTGCCTGTCCAAGTCCTCCTGACACCCTGACCCTCTACTCACCCAGAGTCTCTCCAACTCCTCCTGACCCTCTGACCCTCTCCTCACCCACATTCTCTCCAACCCCACCTGACACTCTGACCCTCTCCTCACCCAAAGTCTCTCCAACTCCTCTTGACAACCTGACCCTCTCTCACCCAGAGTCTCTCCATCTCCTCCTGACTATCTGACACTCTCCTCAGCCACAGTCAGTCCATCTTCTCCTGACACCCTACCCCTCTGCTCACCCGGAGTCTCTCCAAATCCTCCTGACAACCTGAACCTCTCCTCACCCAGAGTCTGTCCAACTCCTCCTGACACCCTGACCCTCTCCTCACCCTGAATCTCTTCAACTCCTCCCGACACCCTGACCCTCTGCTCACTCGGAGTCTCTCCAACTCCTCCTGACACCCTTAACCTCTCCTCAACCAGAGTCACTCCAACTCCTCCCGACACCCTGATCTTCACCTCACCCAAAGTCTCTCCAACTCCTCTTGACAACCTGACCCTCTCCTCACCCAGAATCTGTCCAACATCCCCCGACACTCTGACCCTTTCCTCACCCAGAGTCTCTCCAACTCCTCCTGACAGTCTGAACCTCTCCTAAACTAGTGCCTGTCCAACTTCTCCCAAAACCCTGACCCTATCCTCACCCTGAGCCTATCCATCTCCACCTGACTCTCTGACCCTCTCCTCACCCAGAGTCTCTACAACTCCTCCTGACACTTTGACCCTCTCCTCACCCAGAGTCTGTCCAACTCCTCCTGACAACCTGACCCTCTCGTCCCCCAGAGATTCTTCTAGTCCACCCGACAACTTGTCCCTCTCGTCACCCAGAGTCTCTCCAACTCCTCCTGACACTCTGACCCTCTCCTCACCCAGAGTCTGTCCACCTCGTCGTGAAACTCTGACCCTCTCCTCACCCAAAGTCTCTCCAACTCCTCTTGACAACCTGACCATCTCTCACTCAGAGTCTCTCCATCTCCTCCTGACTATCTGACACTCTCCTCAGCCAGAGTCAGTCCATCTTCTCCTGACACCCTACCCCTCTGCTCACCCGGAGTCTCTCCAACTCCTCCTGACACCCTGACCCTCTCCTCAACTAGTGTCTGTCCAACTTCACCCGACACCTTGACCGTCTCCTCTTTCAGAGCCTCTCCAACTCCTCCTGACACCCTGAACCTCTCCTCACCCAGAGTCTGTCCAACTCCTCCTGACACCCTGACCCTCTCCTCACCCTGAATCTCTTCAACTCCTCCCGACACCCTGACCCTCTGCTCACTCGGAGTCTCTCCAACTCCTCCTGACACCCTTAACCTCTCCTCAACCAGAGTCACTCCAACTCCTCCCGACACCCTGATCTTCTCTTCACCCAGAGCCTGTCCAACGCCTCCTGACAACATGACAATCTCCTCAACCAGAGTCACTCCAACTCCTCCTGACACTCTGACCTTCTCCTCGCCCAGAGTCTCTCCATCTCCTCCTGACACTCTGACCCTCTCCTCACTCAGAGTCTGTCCAACTTCTCCTGACACCCTACCCCTCTCCTCACCCAGAGTCTCTCCATCTCCTCCTGACACTCTGACCCTCTCCTCACCCAAAGTCTGTCCAACATCTCCCGACACTCTGACCTTCTCCTCACCCAGAGAGTCACCAAATCATCCTGACACTCTGACCCTCTCCTCAACTAGAGTCTCTCCAAATTCACCCGACACCTTGACCCTCTCCTTTCCCAGAGCATTTACAACGCCTCCTGACACCCTGACCCTCTCCTCACCCACAGTTTCTCCAACTCCTCCTGAAAATCTGACCCTCACCTCACCCAAAGTCTCTCCAACTCCTCTTGACAACCTGACCCTCTCCTCACCCAGAATCTGTCCAACATCCCCCGACACTCTGACCCTCTCCTCACCCAGAGTCTCTCCAACTCCTCCTGACAGTCTGAACCTCTCCTAAACTAGTGCCTGTCCAACTTCTCCCGAAACCCTGACCCTATCCTCACCCTGAGCCTGTCCATCTCCACCTGACTCTCTGACCCTCTCCTCACCCAACGTCTCTCAAACTCCTCTTGACAACCTGACCATCTCTCACTCAGAGTCTCTCCATCTCCTCCTGACTATCTGACACTCTCCTCAGCCAGAGTCAGTCCATCTTCTCCTGACACCCTACCCCTCTGCTCACCCGGAGTCTCTCCAACTCCTCCTGACACCCTGACCCTCTCCTCAACTAGTGTCTGTCCAACTTCACCCGACACCTTGACCGTCTCCTCTTTCAGAGCCTCTCCAACTCCTCCTGACACCCTGAACCTCTCCTCACCCAGAGTCTGTCCAACTCCTCCTGACACCCTGACCCTCTCCTCACCCTGAATCTCTTCAACTCCTCCCGACACCCTGACCCTCTGCTCACTCGGAGTCTCTCCAACTCCTCCTGACACCCTTAACCTCTCCTCAGCCAGAGTCACTCCAACTCCTCCCGACACCCTGATCTTCTCTTCACCCAGAGCCTGTCCAACTCCTCCTGACAACATGACAATCTCCTCAACCAGAGTCTCTCCAACTCCTCCTGACACTCTGACCTTCTCCTCGCCCAGAGTCTCTCCATCTCCTCCTGACACTCTGACCCTCTCCTCACTCAGAGTCTGTCCAACTTCTCCTGACACCCTACCCCTCTCCTCACCCAGAGTCTCTCCATCTCCTCCTGACACTCTGACCCTCTCCTCACCCAAAGTCTGTCCAACAACTCCCGACACTCTGACCTTCTCCTCACCCAGAGAGTCACCAAATCATCCTGACACTCTGACCCTCTCCTCAACTAGAGTCTCTCCAAATTCACCCGACACCTTGACCCTCTCCTTTCCCAGAGCATTTACAACGCCTCCTGACACCCTGACCCTCTCCTCACCCACAGTTTCTCCAACTCCTCCTGAAAATCTGACCCTCACCTCACCCAAAGTCTCTCCAACTCCTCTTGACAACCTGACCCTCTCCTCACCCAGAATCTGTCCAACATCCCCCGACACTCTGACCCTCTCCTCACCCAGAGTCTCTCCAACTCCTCCTGACAGTCTGAACCTCTCCTAAACTAGTGCCTGTCCAACTTCTCCCGAAACCCTGACCCTATCCTCACCCTGAGCCTGTCCACCTCCACCTGACTCTCTGACCCTCTCCTCACCCAGAGTCTCTCCAACTCCTCCTGACACTTTGACCCTCTCCTCACCCAGAGTCTGTCCAACTCCTCCTGACAACCTGACCCTCTCGTCCCCCAGAGATTCTTCTAGTCCACCCGACAACTTGTCCCTCTCGTCACCCAGAGTCTCTCCAACTCCTCCTGACACTCTGACCCTCTCCTCACCCAGAGTCTGTCCACCTCGTCGTGAAACTCTGACCCTCTCCTCACCCAGAGTCTGTCCAACTCTTCCTGACACCCTGACCGTCTCCTCACCCAGAGTCTCTCCAACTCCTCCCAACAATCTGACCCTCTCCTCACCCAGAGTCTCTCCATCTCCTCCTGATACTCTGACCCTCTCCTCACCCAGAGTCTGTCCAACATCTCCCGACACTCTGACCTTCTCCTCACCCAGAGAGTCACCAAATCATTCTGATGCTCTGACCCTCTCCTCACCTAGAGTCTTTCCAACTTCAGCCGACACCTTGACCCTCTACTTTCCCATAGCCTGTACAACTCCTCCTGAAACCCTGACCCTCTCCTCACCCAGAGTTTCTACAACTCCTGACACTCTGACCCTCACCTAACCCAAAGTCTCTCCAACTCCACCTGACAACCTGACCCTCCCCTCACCCAGAGTCTGTCCAACATCTCCCGACACTTAGACCTTCTCCTCACGCAGAGTCTCTCCAACTCCTCCTGACAGTCTGAACCTCTCCTCACCTAGAGCCTGTCCAACTTCTCCCAAAACCCTGACCTTATCCTCACCCAGAGTCTGCCCATCTCCACTTGACACCCTGACCCTCTCCTCACCCAGAGTCTCTACAACTCCTCCTGACACTTTGACCCTCTCCTCACCCAGAGTCTGTACAACTCCTCCTGACAACCTGACCCTCTCCTCCCCCAGAGATTCTTCTACTCCACCCAACAACATGTCCCTCTCATCACCCAGAGTCTCTCCAACTCCTCCTGACACACTGACCCTCTCCTCATCCAGATTCTGTCCAACTCCTACCGACACTCTGACCCTTTCCTCACCCAGACTGTCTCAAATCCTCCTGACGCTCTGACCCACTCCTCACCTAGAGTCTGTCCAACTTCACCCGACACCTTGAACCTCTCCTCTCCCAGTGCCTGTCCAAGTCCTCCTGACACCCTGACCCTCTACTCACCCAGAGTCTCTCCAACTCCTCCTGACCCTCTGACCCTCTCCTCACCCACATTCTCTCCAACTCCACCTGACACTCTGACCCTCTCCTCACCCAAAGTCTCTCCAACTCCTCTTGACAACCTGACCCTCTCTCACCCAGAGTCTCTCCATCTCCTCCTGACTATCTGACACTCTCCTCAGCCACAGTCAGTCCATCTTCTCCTGACACCCTACCCCTCTGCTCACCCGGAGTCTCTCCAAATCCTCCTGACAACCTGAACCTCTCCTCACCCAGAGTCTGTCCAACTCCTCCTGACACCCTGACCCTCTCCTCACCCTGAATCTCTTCAACTCCTCCCGACACCCTGACCCTCTGCTCACTCGGAGTCTCTCCAACTCCTCCTGACACCCTTAACCTCTCCTCAACCAGAGTCACTCCAACTCCTCCCGACACCCTGATCTTCACCTCACCCAAAGTCTCTCCAACTCCTCTTGACAACCTGACCCTCTCCTCACCCAGAATCTGTCCAACATCCCCCGACACTCTGACCCTTTCCTCACCCAGAGTCTCTGCAACTCCTCCTGACAGTCTGAACCTCTCCTAAACTAGTGCCTGTCCAACTTCTCCCAAAACCCTGACCCTATCCTCACCCTGAGCCTATCCATCTCCACCTGACTCTCTGACCCTCTCCTCACCCAGAGTCTCTACAACTCCTCCTGACACTTTGACCCTCTCCTCACCCAGAGTCTGTCCAACTCCTCCTGACAACCTGACCCTCTCGTCCCCCAGAGATTCTTCTAGTCCACCCGACAACTTGTCCCTCTCGTCACCCAGAGTCTCTCCAACTCCTCCTGACACTCTGACCCTCTCCTCACCCAGAGTCTGTCCACCTCGTCGTGAAACTCTGACCCTCTCCTCACCCAAAGTCTCTCCAACTCCTCTTGACAACCTGACCATCTCTCACTCAGAGTCTCTCCATCTCCTCCTGACTATCTGACACTCTCCTCAGCCAGAGTCAGTCCATCTTCTCCTGACACCCTACCCCTCTGCTCACCCGGAGTCTCTCCAACTCCTCCTGACACCCTGACCCTCTCCTCAACTAGTGTCTGTCCAACTTCACCCGACACCTTGACCGTCTCCTCTTTCAGAGCCTCTCCAACTCCTCCTGACACCCTGAACCTCTCCTCACCCAGAGTCTGTCCAACTCCTCCTGACACCCTGACCCTCTCCTCACCCTGAATCTCTTCAACTCCTCCCGACACCCTGACCCTCTGCTCACTCGGAGTCTCTCCAACTCCTCCTGACACCCTTAACCTCTCCTCAACCAGAGTCACTCCAACTCCTCCCGACACCCTGATCTTCTCTTCACCCAGAGCCTGTCCAACGCCTCCTGACAACATGACAATCTCCTCAACCAGAGTCACTCCAACTCCTCCTGACACTCTGACCTTCTCCTCGCCCAGAGTCTCTCCATCTCCTCCTGACACTCTGACCCTCTCCTCACTCAGAGTCTGTCCAACTTCTCCTGACACCCTACCCCTCTCCTCACCCAGAGTCTCTCCATCTCCTCCTGACACTCTGACCCTCTCCTCACCCAAAGTCTGTCCAACATCTCCCGACACTCTGACCTTCTCCTCACCCAGAGAGTCACCAAATCATCCTGACACTCTGACCCTCTCCTCAACTAGAGTCTCTCCAAATTCACCCGACACCTTGACCCTCTCCTTTCCCAGAGCATTTACAACGCCTCCTGACACCCTGACCCTCTCCTCACCCACAGTTTCTCCAACTCCTCCTGAAAATCTGACCCTCACCTCACCCAAAGTCTCTCCAACTCCTCTTGACAACCTGACCCTCTCCTCACCCAGAATCTGTCCAACATCCCCCGACACTCTGACCCTCTCCTCACCCAGAGTCTCTCCAACTCCTCCTGACAGTCTGAACCTCTCCTAAACTAGTGCCTGTCCAACTTCTCCCGAAACCCTGACCCTATCCTCACCCTGAGCCTGTCCATCTCCACCTGACTCTCTGACCCTCTCCTCACCCAGAGTCTCTCCAACTCCTCCTGAAACTTTGACCCTCTCCTCACCCAGAGTCTGTCCAACTCCTCCTGACAACCTGACCCTCTCGTCCCCCAGAGATTCTTCTAGTCCACCCGACAACTTGTCCCTCTCGTCACCCAGAGTCTCTCCAACTCCTCCTGACACTCTGACCCTCTCCTCACCCAGAGTCTGTCCACCTCGTCGTGAAACTCTGACCCTCTCCTCACCCAGAGTCTGTCCAACTCTTCCTGACACCCTGACCGTCTCCTCACCCAGAGTCTCTTCAACTCCTCCCGACTCCCTGAACCTCACCGCATCCAGAGTCTGTCCAACTCCTCCTGACACCCTGACCCTCTGCTAACCCAGAGTCTCTCCATCCCCTCCTGACAATCATCCCTCTCCTCACCCAGAGTCTCTCCAACTCCTCCCAACACCCTGACACTCTCCTCATCCAGAGAGTCTCCAAATCCGCCTGACTCTCTGGTACAATCCTCACCTAGAGTCTGTCCAACTTCACCCGACACCCTGACCCACTCCGCACCCAGAGTCCCTTCAAATCCTCCTGACACCCTGACACTCTCCTCATCCAGAGTCTCTCCATCTCCTCCTGACACGCTGAACCTCTCCTCACCCAGTGTCTGTCCAAGTTCTCCTGACACGCTCACCCACTCCACACCCGGAGTCTATCCAACTCCTCCTGACACACTGACCCTCTCCTCACCCAGAGTCTTTCCAACTCCTCCTGACACACTGACCCTCTCCTCACCAGAAGTGTATCCAAATCCTCCTGAACATCTGACCCTCTCCTCAACTAGAGTCTGTCCAGCTTCACCCGACACCTTGACCGTCTCCTCTTAAAGAGCCTGTCCAACTCCTCCTGACACCCTGACCCTCTCCTCACCCAGAATCTCTTCAACTCCTCCCGACACCCTGACACTCTGCTCACTCGGAGTCTCTCCAACTCCTCCTGACACCCTTACCCTCTCCTCACCCAGAGTCACTCCAACTCCTCCCGACACCCTGATCTTCTCTTCACCCAGAGTCTGTCCAACTTCTCCTGACACCCTACCAATTTGCTCACCCGGAGTCTCTCCAACTCCTCCTGACACACTGACCCTCTCCTCATCCAGATTCTGTCCAACTCCTACCGACAATCTGACCCTCTCCTCGCACAGAGTGTCTCCAAATCCTCCTGACGCTCTGACCCACTCCTCACCTAGATTCTGTCCAACTTCACCTGACACCTTGACCCTCTCCTCACCCAAAGTCTCTCCAACTCCTCTTGACAACCTGACCCTCTCTCACCCAGAGTCTCTCCATCTCCTCCTGACTATCTGACACTCTCCGCAGCCAGAGTCAGACCAACTTCTCCTGACAACCTACCCCTCTCCTCACCCAAAGTCTCTCCATCTACTCTTGACGACCTGACCTTCTCCTCACCCAGAGTCTCTCCAACTCCTCCTGACAGTCTGAACCTCTCCTCACCTACAGCCTGTCCAACTTCTCCTGAAACCCCGTCCCTATCCTTACCCAGAGCGTCCATCTCCACTTGACACCCTGACCCTCTCCTCACCCAGAGTCTCTCCAACTCCTCCTGACTCTTTGTCCCTCTCATCACCCAGAGTCTGTCCAACTCCTCCTGACAACCTGACCCTCTCCTCCCCCAGCGATTCTTCTACTCCACCCGACAACATGTCCCTCTCGACACCCAGAGTCTCTCCGACTCCTCCTGACACTCTGACCCTCTCCTCACCAGTAGTCTGTCCAACTCATCGTGACACTCTGACCTTCTCCTCACCCAGAGTCTGTCCAGCTCCTCCTGACACACTGACCCTCTCCTCACCCAAAGTCTCTTCAACTCCTCCCAACTCCCTGAACCTCACCTCATCCATAGTCTGTCCAACTCCACCTGACAGCCTGTCTCTCTGCTCACCCAGCGTCTCTACAACTCCTTCCAAAATCCTGACCCTCTCCTCATCCAGAGAGTCTCCAAATCCTCCTGACACTCTGGCACACTCCTCAACTAGAGTCTGTCCAACTTCACCCGACACCCTGACACTCTCCGCATCCAGAGTCCCTTCAACTCCTCCTGACACACTGACACTCTCCTCATCCAGAGTCTCTCCATCTCCTCCTGACACTCTGAACATCTCCTCACCCATTGTCTGTCCAACTTCTCCTGACACGCTGACCTACTCCTCACCTGGAGACTATCCAACTCCTCCTGACACACTGACCCTCTCCTCACCCAGAGTCTTTCCAACTCCTACTGACACACTGACCCTCTCCTCACCAGAAGTGTGTCCAAATCCTCCTGACGCTCTGAACCTCTCCTCAACTAGAGTCTGTCCAACTTTGCCTGACACCTTGACCGTCTCCTCTTTCAGAGCCTGTCCAACTCCTCCTGACACCCTGACCGTCTCCTCAGCCAGATTCTGTCCAACTCCTCCTGACACCCTGACCGTCTCCTCACCCAGAATCTCTTCAACTCCTCCCGACACCCTGACCCTCTGCTCACTCGGAGTCTCTCCAACTCCGCCTGACACCCTTACCCTCTCCTCACCCAGAGTCACTCCAACTCCTCCCGACACCCTGATCTTCTCTTCACCCAGCTTCTGTCCAAATCCTCCTGACAACATGACAATCTCCTCAACAAGAGTCAATCTATCTCCTCCTGACACCCTGACCCTCTCCTCAACCAGAGTCTCTCCAACTTCTCCTGACACTCTGACCTTCTCCTCACCCAGAGTCTCTCCATCTCCTCCTGACACTCTGACCCTCTCCTCACCCAGAGTCTGTCCAACTTCTCCTGACACCCTACCCCTCTGCTCACCCGGAGTCTCCCAAACTCCTCCTGACACACTGACCCTCTCCTCATCCAGATTCTGTCCAACTCCTACCGACAATCTGACCCTCTCCTCACCCAGAGTGTCTCCAAATCCTCCTGATGCACTGACCCACTCCTCACCTAGAGTCTGTCCAACTTCACCCGACACCTTGACCCTCTCCTCACCCAAAGTCTCTCCAACTCCTCTTGACAACCTGACCCTCTTTCACCCAGAGTGTCTCCATCTCCTCCTGACTATCTGACACTCTCCTCAGCCTGAGTCAGACCAACTTCTCCTGATACCCTACCCCTCTGCTCACCCGGAGTCTCTCCAATTCCTTTTGACAGACTAACCCTCTCCTCACCCAGAGTGTCTCCAAATCCTCCTGACACTCTGACCCTCTCCTCACCCAGAGTCTGTCCAACTTCTCCTGACACCCTACCCCTCTGCTCACACGGAGTCTCTCCAACTCCTCCTGACACCCTGACCCTCTCCTCACCCAGAGTTTCTCCAACTGCTCCTGACACTCTGACCCTCATCTCACCCAAAGTCTCTCCAACTCCTCTTGACAAGCTGACCCTCTCCTCACCTAGAGTCTGTCCAACATCTCCCGACACTCTGACCTTCTCCTCACCCAGAGTCTCTTCAACTCCTCCCGACTCCCTGAACCACACCTCATCCAGAGTCTGTCCAACTCCGCCTGACACCCTGACACTCTCCTCACCCAGAGTCTCTCCATCCCCTCCTGACACTCATCCCTCTCCTCACGCAGAGACTCTCCAACCCCTCCCAACACCCTGACCCTCTCCTCATCCAGAGAGTCTCCAAATCCTCCTGACAATCTGGCACACTCCTCACCTAGAGGCTGTCCAACTTCACCCGACACCCTGACACTCTCCGCACGCAGAGTCCCTTCAACTCCTCCTGACACCCTGACACTCTCCTCATCCAGAGTCTCTCCATCTCCTCCTGACACTCTGAACCTCTCCTCAACCATTGTCTGTCCAACTTCGCCTGACACGCTGACCCACTCCTCATCCGGAGACTATCCAACTCCTCCTGACACACTGACCCTCTCCTCACCCAGAGTCTTTCCAACTCCTCCTGAAACACTGACCCTCTCCTCACCAGAAGTGTATCCAAATCCTCCTGACGCTCTGACCCTCTCCTCAACTAGAGTCTGTCCAACTTCACCCGACACCTTGACCGTCTCCTCTTTCAGAGCCTGTCCAACTCCTCCTGACAACCTGAGCCTCTCCTCACCTAGAGTCTGTCCAACTCCTCCTGAAACCCTGACCCTCTCCTCACCCAGAATCTCTTCAACTCCTTCCGACACCCTGACCCTCTCCTCACCCAGAGTCTGTCCAACTCCTCCCGACACCCTGACCCTCTGCTCACTCGGATTCTCTCCAACTCCTCCTGACACCCTTACCCTCTCCTCACCCAGAGTCACTCCAACTCCTCCCGACACCCTGATCTTCTCTTCGCCCAGAGTCTGTCCAACTTCTCCTGACACCCTACCAATCTGCTCACCCGGAGTCTCTCCAACTCCTCCTGACACACTGACCCTCTCCTCATCCAGATTCTGTCCAACTCCTACCGACAATCTGACCCTCTCCTCGCACAGAGTGTCTCCAAATCCTCCTGACGCTCTGACCCACTCCTCACCTAGAGTCTGTCCAACTTCACCCGACACCTTGACCCTCTCCTCACCCAAAGTCTCTCCAACTCCTCTTGACAACCTGACCCTCTCTCACCCAGAGTCTCTCCATCTCCTCCTGACTATCTGACACTCTCCGCAGCCAGAGTCAGACCAACTTCTCCTGACAACCTACCCCTCTCCTCACCCAAGGTCTCTCCATCTACTCTTGACAACCTGACCTTCTCCTCACCCAGAGTCTCTCCAACTCCTCCTGACAGTCTGAACCTCTCCTCACCTACAGCCTGTCCAACTTCTCCCGAAACCCCGTCCCTATCCTCACCCAGAGCGTCCATCTCCACTTGACACCCTGACCCTCTCCTCACCCAGAGTCTCTCCAACTCCTCCTGACACTTTGGCCCTCTCCTCACCCAGAGTCTGTCCAACTCCTCCTGACAACCTGACCCTCTCCTCCCCCAGCGATTCTTCTACTCCACCCGACAACATGTCCCTCTCGTCACCCAGAGTCTCTCCGACTCCTCCTGACACTCTGACCCTCTCCTCACCTGGAGTCTGTCCAACTCATCGTGACACTCTGACCCTCTCCTCACCCAGAGTCTGTCCAGCTCCTCCTGACACACTGACCCTCTCCTCACCCAGAGTCTCTTCAACTCCTCCCAACTCCCTGAACCTCACCTCATCCATAGTCTGTCCAACTCCACCTGACAGCCTGTCTCTCTGCTCACCCAGAGTCTCTACAACTCCTCCCAAAACCGTGACCCTCTCCTCATCCAGGGAATCTCCAAATCCTCCTGACACTCTGACACACTCCTCAACTAGAGTCTGTCCAACTTAACCCGACACCCTGACACTCTCCGCATCCAGAGTCCCTTCAACTCCTCCTGACACCATGACACTCTCCTCATCCAGAGTCTCTCCATCACCTCCTGACACTCTGAACATCTCCTCACCCATTGTCTGTCCAACTTCTCCTGACACGCTGACCCACTCCTCACCTGGAGACTATCCAACTCCTCCTGACACACTGACCCTCTCCTCACCCAGAGTCTTTCCAACTCCTACTGACACACTGACCCTCTCCTCACCAGAAGTGTATCCAAATCCTCCTGACGCTCTGAACCTCTCCTCAACTAGAGTCTGTCCAACTTTGCCCGACACCTTGACCGTCTCCTCTTTCAGAGCCTGTCCAACTCCTCCCGACACCCTGACCCTCTGCTCACTCGGAGTCTCTCCAACTCCTCCTGACACCCTTACCCTCTCCTCACCCAGAGTCACTCCAACTCCTCCCGACACCCTGATCTTCTCTTCACCCAGCTTCTGTCCAAATCCTCCTGACAACATGACAATCTCCTCAACAAGAGTCAATCTATCTCCTCCTGACACCCTGACCCTCTCCTCAACCAGAGTCTCTCCAACTTCTCCTGACACACTGACCTTCTCCTCACCCTGAGTCTCTCCATCTCCTCCTGACACTCTGACCCTCTCCTCACCCAGAGTCTGTCCAACTTCTCCTGACACCCTACCCCTCTGCTCACCCGGAGTCTCCCAAACTCCTCCTGACACACTGACCCTCTCCTCATCCAGATTCTGTCCAACTCCTACCGACAATCTGACCCTCTCCTCACCCAGAGTGTCTCCAAATCCTCCTGATGCTCTGACCCACTCCTCACCTAGACTCTGTCCAACTTCACCCGACACCTTGACCCTCTCCTCACCCAAAGTCTCTCCAACTCCTCTTGACAACCTGACCCTCTTTCACCCAGAGTGTCTCCATCTCCTCCTGACTACCTGACACTCTCCTCAGCCTGAGTCAGACCAACTTCTCCTGACACCCTACCCCTCTGCTCACCCGGAGTCTCTCCAATTCCTCCTGACAGACTGACCCACTCCTCACCCAGAGTGTCTCCAAATCCTCCCGACACTCTGACCTTCTCCTCACCCAGAGTCTCTTCAACTCCGCCCGACTCCCTGAACCTCACCTCATCCAGAGTCTGTCCAACTCCGCCTGACACCCTGACACTCTCCTCACCCAGCGTCTCTCCATCCCCTCCTGACACTCATCCCTCTCCTCACCCAGAGACTCTCCAACCCCTCCCAACACCCTGACCCTCTCCTCATCCAGAGAGTCTCCAAATCCTCCTGACACTCTGGCACACTCCTCACCTAGAGTCTGTCCAACTTCACCCGACACCCTGACACTCTCCGCACGCAGAGTCCCTTCAACTCCTCCTGACACCCTGACACTCTCCTCATCCAGAGTCTCTCCATCTCCTCCTGACACTCTGAACCTCTCCTCAACCATTGTCTGTCCAACTTCGCCTGACACGCTGACCCACTCCTCATCCGGAGACTATCCAACTCCTCCTGACACACTGACCCTCTCCTCACCCAGAGTCTTTCCAACTCCTCCTGAAACACTGACCCTCTCCTCACCAGAAGTGTATCCAAATCCTCCTGACGCTCTGACCCTCTCCTCAACTAGAGTCTGTCCAACTTCACCCGACACCTTGACCGTCTCCTCTTTCAGAGCCTGTCCAACTCCTCCTGACAACCTGAGCCTCTCCTCACCTAGAGTCTGTCCAACTCCTCCTGAAACCCTGACCCTCTCCTCACCCAGAATCTCTTCAACTCCTTCCGACACCCTGACCCTCTCCTCACCCAGAGTCTGTCCAACTCCTCCCGACACCCTGACCCTCTGCTCACTCGGATTCTCTCCAACTCCTCCTGACACCCTTACCCTCTCCTCACCCAGAGTCACTCCAACTCCTCCCGACACCCTGATCTTCTCTTCGCCCAGAGTCTGTCCAACTTCTCCTGACACCCTACCAATCTGCTCACCCGGAGTCTCTCCAACTCCTCCTGACACACTGACCCTCTCCTCATCCAGATTCTGTCCAACTCCTACCGACAATCTGACCCTCTCCTCGCACAGAGTGTCTCCAAATCCTCCTGACGCTCTGACCCACTCCTCACCTAGAGTCTGTCCAACTTCACCCGACACCTTGACCCTCTCCTCACCCAAAGTCTCTCCAACTCCTCTTGACAACCTGACCCTCTCTCACCCAGAGTCTCTCCATCTCCTCCTGACTATCTGACACTCTCCGCAGCCAGAGTCAGACCAACTTCTCCTGACAACCTACCCCTCTCCTCACCCAAGGTCTCTCCATCTACTCTTGACAACCTGACCTTCTCCTCACCCAGAGTCTCTCCAACTCCTCCTGACAGTCTGAACCTCTCCTCACCTACAGCCTGTCCAACTTCTCCCGAAACCCCGTCCCTATCCTCACCCAGAGCGTCCATCTCCACTTGACACCCTGACCCTCTCCTCACCCAGAGTCTCTCCAACTCCTCCTGACACTTTGGCCCTCTCCTCACCCAGAGTCTGTCCAACTCCTCCTGACAACCTGACCCTCTCCTCCCCCAGCGATTCTTCTACTCCACCCGACAACATGTCCCTCTCGTCACCCAGAGTCTCTCCGACTCCTCCTGACACTCTGACCCTCTCCTCACCTGGAGTCTGTCCAACTCATCGTGACACTCTGACCCTCTCCTCACCCAGAGTCTGTCCAGCTCCTCCTGACACACTGACCCTCTCCTCACCCAGAGTCTCTTCAACTCCTCCCAACTCCCTGAACCTCACCTCATCCATAGTCTGTCCAACTCCACCTGACAGCCTGTCTCTCTGCTCACCCAGAGTCTCTACAACTCCTCCCAAAACCGTGACCCTCTCCTCATCCAGGGAATCTCCAAATCCTCCTGACACTCTGACACACTCCTCAACTAGAGTCTGTCCAACTTAACCCGACACCCTGACACTCTCCGCATCCAGAGTCCCTTCAACTCCTCCTGACACCATGACACTCTCCTCATCCAGAGTCTCTCCATCACCTCCTGACACTCTGAACATCTCCTCACCCATTGTCTGTCCAACTTCTCCTGACACGCTGACCCACTCCTCACCTGGAGACTATCCAACTCCTCCTGACACACTGACCCTCTCCTCACCCAGAGTCTTTCCAACTCCTACTGACACACTGACCCTCTCCTCACCAGAAGTGTATCCAAATCCTCCTGACGCTCTGAACCTCTCCTCAACTAGAGTCTGTCCAACTTTGCCCGACACCTTGACCGTCTCCTCTTTCAGAGCCTGTCCAACTCCTCCCGACACCCTGACCCTCTGCTCACTCGGAGTCTCTCCAACTCCTCCTGACACCCTTACCCTCTCCTCACCCAGAGTCACTCCAACTCCTCCCGACACCCTGATCTTCTCTTCACACAGCTTCTGTCCAAATCCTCCTGACAACATGACAATCTCCTCAACAAGAGTCAATCTATCTCCTCCTGACACCCTGACCCTCTCCTCAACCAGAGTCTCTCCAACTTCTCCTGACACACTGACCTTCTCCTCACCCTGAGTCTCTCCATCTCCTCCTGACACTCTGACCCTCTCCTCACCCAGAGTCTGTCCAACTTCTCCTGACACCCTACCCCTCTGCTCACCCGGAGTCTCCCAAACTCCTCCTGACACACTGACCCTCTCCTCATCCAGATTCTGTCCAACTCCTACCGACAATCTGACCCTCTCCTCACCCAGAGTGTCTCCAAATCCTCCTGATGCTCTGACCCACTCCTCACCTAGACTCTGTCCAACTTCACCCGACACCTTGACCCTCTCCTCACCCAAAGTCTCTCCAACTCCTCTTGACAACCTGACCCTCTTTCACCCAGAGTGTCTCCATCTCCTCCTGACTACCTGACACTCTCCTCAGCCTGAGTCAGACCAACTTCTCCTGACACCCTACCCCTCTGCTCACCCGGAGTCTCTCCAATTCCTCCTGACAGACTGACCCACTCCTCACCCAGAGTGTCTCCAAATCCTCCCGACACTCTGACCTTCTCCTCACCCAGAGTCTCTTCAACTCCGCCCGACTCCCTGAACCTCACCTCATCCAGAGTCTGTCCAACTCCGCCTGACACCCTGACACTCTCCTCACCCAGCGTCTCTCCATCCCCTCCTGACACTCATCCCTCTCCTCACCCAGAGACTCTCCAACCCCTCCCAACACCCTGACCCTCTCCTCATCCAGAGAGTCTCCAAATCCTCCTGACACTCTGGCACACTCCTCACCTAGAGTCTGTCCAACTTCACCCGACACCCTGACACTCTCCGCACGCAGAGTCCCTTCAACTCCTCCTGACACCCTGACACTCTCCTCATCCAGAGTCTCTCCATCTCCTTCTGACACTCTGAATCTCTCCTCACTCATTGTCTGTCCAACTTCGCCTGACACGCTGACCCACTCCTCATCCGGAGACTATCCAACTCCTCCTGACACACTGACCCTCTCCTCACCCAGAGTCTTTCCAACTCCTCCTGACACACTGACCCTCTCCTCACCAGAAGTGTATCCAAATCCTCCTGACGCTCTGACCCTCTCCTCAACTAGAGTCTGTCCAACTTCACCCGACACCTTGACCGTCTCCTCTTTCAGAGCCTGTCCAACTCCTCCTGACACCCTGAACCTCTCCTCACCTAGAGTCTGTCCAACTCCTCCTGAAACCCTGACCCTCTCCTCACCCAGAATCTCTTCAACTCCTCCCGACACCCTGACCCTCTCCTCACCCAGAATCTCTTCAACTGCTCCCGACACCCTGACCCTCTGCTCACTCGGAGTCTCTCCAACTCCTCCTGACACCCTTACCCTCTCCTCACCCAGAGTCACTCCAACTCCTCCCGACACCCTGATCTTCTCTTCACCCAGAGTCTGTCCAACTTCTCCTGACACCCTACCAATCTGCTCACCCGGAGTCTCTCCAACTCCTCCCGACACCCTGATCTTCTCTTCACCCAGAGTCTGTCCAACTTCTCCTGACACCCTACCAATATGCGAACCCGGAGTCTCTCCAACTCCTCCTGACACACTGACCCTCTCCTCATCCAGATTCTGTCCAACTCCTACCGACAATCTGACCCTCTCCTCGCACAGAGTGTCTCCAAATCCTCCTGACGCTCTGACCCACTCCTCACCTAGAGTCTGTCCAACTTCACCCGACACCTTGACCCTCTCCTCACCCAAAGTCTCTCCAACTCCTCTTGACAACCTGACCCTCTCTCACCCAGAGTCTCTCCATCTCCTCCTGACTATCGGTCACTCTCCGCAGCCAGAGTCAGACCAACTTCTCCTGACAACCTACCCCTCTCCTCACCCAAGGTCTCTCCATCTACTCTTGACATTCTGACCTTCTCCTCACCCAGAGTCTCTCCAACTCCTCCTGACAGTCTGAACCTCTCCTCACCTGCATCCTGTCCAACTTCTCCCGAAACCCCGTCCCTATCCTCACCCAGAGCGTCCATCTCCACTTGACACCCTGAGCCTCTCCTCACCCAGAGTCTCTCCAACTCCTCCTGACACTTTGGCCCTCTCCTCACCCAGAGTCTGTCCAACTCCTCCTGACAACCTGACCCTCTCCTCCCCCAGCGATTCTTCTACTCCACCCGACAACATGTCCCTCTCGTCACCCAGAGTCTCTCCGACTCCTCCTGACACTCTGACCCTCTCCTCACCAGGAGTCTGTCCAACTCATCGTGACACTCTGACCCTCTCCTCACCCAGAGTCTGTCCAGCTCCTCCTGACACACTGACCCTCTCCTCACCCAGAGTCTCTTCAACTCCTCCCAACTCCCTGAACCTCACCTCATCCATAGTCTGTCCAACTCCACCTGACAGCCTGTCTCTCTGCTCACCCAGAGTCTCTACAACTCCTCCCAAAACCGTGACACTCTCCTCATCCAGGGAGTCTCCAAATCCTCCTGACACTCTGGCACACTCCTCAACTAGAGTCTGTCCAACTTCACCCGACACCCTGACACTCTCCGCATCCAGAGTCCCTTCAACTCCTCCTGACACCCTGACACTCTCCTCATCCAGAGTCTCTCCATCACCTCCTGACACTCTGAACATCTCCTCACCCATTGTCTGTCCAACTTCTCCTGACACGCTGACCCACTCCTCACCCGGAGACTATCCAACTCCTCCTGACACACTGACCCTCTCCTCACCCAGAGTCTTTCCAACTCCTACTGACCCACTGACCCTCTCCTCACCAGAAGTGTATCCAAATCCTCCTGACGCTCTGAACCTCTCCTCAACTAGAGTCTGTCCAACTTTGCCCGACACCTTGACCGTCTCCTCTTTCAGAGCCTGTCCAACTCCTCCCGACACCCTGACCCTCTGCTCACTCGGAGTCTCTCCAACTCCTCCTGACACCCTTACCCTCTCCTCACCCAGAGTCACTCCATCTCCTCCCGACACCCTGATCTTCTCTTCACCCAGCTTCTGTCCAAATCCTCCTGACAACATGACAATCTCCTCAACAAGAGTCAATCTATCTCCTCCTGACACCCTGACCCTCTCCTCAACCAGAGTCTCTCCAACTTCTCCTGACACTCTGACCTTCTCCTCACCCTGAGTCTCTCCATCTCCTCCTGACACTCTGACCCTCTCCTCACCAAGAGTCTGTCCAACTTCTCCTGACACCCTACCCCTCTGCTCACCCGGAGTCTCCCAAACTCCTCCTGACACACTGACCCTCTCCTCATCCAGATTCTGTCCAACTCCTACCGACAATCTGACCCTCTCCTCACCCAGAGTGTCTCCAAATCCTCCTGATGCTCTGACCCACTCCTCACCTAGACTCTGTCCAACTTCACCCGACACCTTGACCCTCTCCTCACCCAAAGTCTCTCCAACTCCTCTTGACAACCTGACCCTCTTTCACCCAGAGTGTCTCCATCTCCTCCTGACTATCTGACACTCTCCTCAGCCTGAGTCAGACCAACTTCTCCTGATACCCTACCCCTCTGCTCACCCGGAGTCTCTCCAAATCCTCCTGACAGACTGACCCACTCCTCACCCAGAGTGTCTCCAAATCCTCCTGACACTCTGACACTCTCCTCACCCAGAGTCTGTCCAACTTCTCCTGACACCCTACCCCTCTGCTCACACGGAGTCTCTCCAACTCCTCCTGACACCCTCACCCTCTCCTCACCCAGAGTTTCTCCAACTCCTCCTGATACTCTGACCCTCATCTCACCCAAAGTCTCTCCAACTCCTCTTGACAACCTGACCCTCTCCTCACCTAGAGTCTGTCCAACACCTCCCGTCACTCTGACCTTCTCCTCACCCAGAGTCTCTTCAACTCCGCCCGACTCCCTGAACCTCACCTCATCCAGAGTCTGTCCAACTCCGCCTGACACCCTGACACTCTCCTCACCCAGCGTCTCTCCATCCCCTCCTGACACTCATCCCTCTCCTCACCCAGAGACTCTCCAACCCCTCCCAACACCCTGACCCTCTCCTCATCCAGAGAGTCTCCAAATCCTCCTGACACTCTGGCACACTCCTCACCTAGAGTCTGTCCAACTTCACCCGACACCCTGACACTCTCCGCACGCAGAGTCCCTTCAACTCCTCCTGACACCCTGACACTCTCCTCATCCAGAGTCTCTCCATCTCCTCCTGACACTCTGAACCTCTCCTCACCCATTGTCTGTCCAACTTCGCCTGACACGCTGACCCACTCCTCATCCGGAGACTATCCAACTCGTCCTGACACACTGACCCTCTCCTCACCCAGAGTCTTTCCAACTCCTCCTGACACACTGACCCTCTCCTCACCAGAAGTGTATCCAAATCCTCCTGACGCTCTGACCCTCTCCTCAACTAGAGTCTGTCCAACTTCACCCGACACCTTGACCGTCTCCTCTTTCAGAGCCTGTCCAACTCCTCCTGACACCCTGAACCTCACCTCACCTAGAGTCTGTCCAACTCCTCCTGAAACCCTGACCCTCTCCTCACCCAGAATCTCTTCAACTGCTCCCGACACCCTGACCCTCTGCTCACTCGGAGTCTCTCCAACTCCTCCTGACACCCTTACCCTCTCCTCACCCAGAGTCACTCCAACTCCTCCCGACACCCTGATCTTCTCTTCACCCAGAGTCTGTCCAACTTCTCCTGACACCCTACCAATCTGCTCACCCGGAGTCTCTCCAACTCCTCCCGACACCCTGATCTTCTCTTCACCCAGAGTCTGTCCAACTTCTCCTGACACCCTACCAATCTGCTCACCCGGAGTCTCTCCAACTCCTCCCGACACCCTGATCTTCTCTTCACCCAGAGTCTGTCCAACTTCTCCTGACACCCTACCAATATGCGCACCCGGAGTCTCTCCAACTCCTCCTGACACACTGACCCTCTCCTCACCCAAAGTCTCTCCAACTCCTCTTGACAACCTGACCCTCTCTCACCCAGAGTCTCTCCATCTCCTCCTGACTATCTGACACTCTCCGCAGCCAGAGTCAGACCAACTTCTCCTGACAACCTACCCCTCTCCTCACCCAAGGTCTCTCCATCTACTCTTGACAACCTGACCTTCTCCTCACCCAGAGTCTCTCCAACTCCTCCTGACAGTCTGAACCTCTCCTCACCTACAGCCTGTCCAACTTCTCCCGAAACCCCGTCCCTATCCTCACCCAGAGCGTCCATCTCCACTTGACACCCTGACCCTCTCCTCACCCAGAGTCTGTCCAACTCCTCCTGACAACCTGACCCTCTCCTCACCCAGAGTCTGTCCAACTCCTCCTGACAACCTGACCCTCTCCTCCCCCAGCGATTCTTCTACTCCACCCGACAACATGTCCCTCTCGTCACCCAGAGTCTCTCCGACTCCTCTTGACACTCTGACCCTCTCCTCACCAGGAGTCTGTCCAACTCATCGTGACACTCTGACCCTCTCCTCACCCAGAGTCTGTCCAGCTCCTCCTGACACACTGACCCTCTCCTCACCCAGAGTCTCTGCAACTCCTCCCAACTCCCTGAACCTCACCTCATCCATAGTCTGTCCAACTCCACCTGACAGCCTGTCTCTCTGCTCACCCAGAGTCTCTACAACTCCTCCCAAAACCGTGACACTCTCCTCATCCAGGGAGTCTCCAAATCCTCCTGACACTCTGGCACACTCCTCAACTAGAGTCTGTCCAACTTCACCCGACACCCTGACACTCTCCGCATCCAGAGTCCCTTCAACTCCTCCTGACACCCTGACACTCTCCTCATCCAGTGTCTCCCCATCACCTCCTGACACTCTGAACATCTCCTCACCCATTGTCTGTCCAACTTCTCCTGACACGCTGACCCACTCCTCACCCGGAGACTATCCAACTCCTCCTGACACACTGACCCTCTCCTCACCCAGAGTCTTTCCAACTCCTACTGACACACTGACCCTCTCCTCACCAGAAGTGTATCCAAATCCTCCTGACGCTCTGAACCTCTCCTCAACTAGAGTCTGTCCAACTTTGCCCGACACCTTGACCGTCTCCTCTTTCAGAGCCTGTCCAACTCCTCCTGACACCCTGACCCTCTCCTCAGCCAGAGTCTGTCCAACTCCTCCTGACACCCTGACCGTCTCCTCACCCAGAATCTCTTCAACTCCTCCCGACACCCTGACCCTCTGCTCTCTCGGAGTCTCTCCAACTCCTCCTGACACCCTTACCCTCTCCTCACCCAGAGTCACTCCAACTCCTCCCGACACCCTGATCTTCTCTTCACCCAGCTTCTGTCCAAATCCTCCTGACAACATGACAATCTCCTCAACAAGAGTCAATCTATCTCCTCCTGACACCCTGACCCTCTCCTCAACCAGATTCTGTCCAACTCCTACCGACAATCTGACCCTCTCCTCACCCAGAGTGTCTCCAAATCCTCCTGATGCTCTGACCCACTCCTCACCTAGACTCTGTCCAACTTCACCTGACACCTTGACCCTCTCCTCACCCAAAGTCTCTCCAACTCCTCTTGACAACCTGACCCTCTTTCACCCAGAGTGTCTCCATCTCCTCCTGACTACCTGACACTCTCCTCAGCCTGAGTCAGACCAACTTCTCCTGATACCCTACCCCCCTGCTCACCCGGAGTCTCTCCAATTCCTCCTGACAGACTGACCCACTCCTCACCCAGAGTGTCTCCAAATCCTCCTGACACTCTGACCCTCTCCTCACCCAGAGTCTGTCCAACTTCTCCTGACACCCTACCCCTCTGCTCACACGGAGTCTCTCCAACTCCTCCTGACACCCTGACCCTCTCCTCACCCAGAGTTTCTCCAACTCCTCCTGAAACTCTGACCCTCATCTCACCCAAAGTCTCTCCAACTCCTCTTGACAAGCTGACCCTCTCCTCACCTAGAGTCTGTCCAACACCTCCCGACACTCTGACCTTCTCCTCACCCAGAGTCTCTTCAACTCCGCCCGACTCCCTGAACCTCACCTCATCCAGAGTCTGTCCAACTCCGCCTGACACCCTGACACTCTCCTCACCCAGCGTCTCTCCATCCCCTCCTGACACTCATCCCTCTCCTCACCCAAAGACTCTCCAACCCCTCCCAACACCCTGACCCTCTCCTCATCCAGAGAGTCTCCATATCCTCCTGACACTCTGGCACACTCCTCACCTAGAGTCTGTCCAACTTCACCCGACACCCTGACACTCTCCGCACGCAGAGTCCCTTCAACTCCTCCTGACACCCTGACACTCTCCTCATCCAGAGTCTCTCCATCTCCTCCTGACACTCTGAATCTCTCCTCACCCATTGTCTGTCCAACTTCGCCTGACACGCTGACCCACTCCTCATCCGGAGACTATCCAACTCCTCCTGACACACTGACCCTCTCCTCACCCAGAGTCTTTCCAACTCCTCCTGACATACTGACCCTCTCCTCACCAGAAGTGTATCCAAATCCTCCTGACGCTCTGACCCTCTCCTCAACTAGAGTCTGTCCAACTTCACCCGACACCTTGACCGTCTCCTCTTTCAGAGCCTGTCCAACTCCTCCTGACACCCTGACCCTCTCCTCACCTAGAGTCTGTCCAACTCCTCCTGAAACCCTGACCCTCTCCTCACCCAGAATCTCTTCAACTCCTCCCGACACCCTGACCCTCTCCTCACCCAGAATCTCTTCAACTGCTCCCGACACCCTGACCCTCTGCTCACTCGGAGTCTCTCCAACTCCTCCTGACACCCTTACCCTCTCCTCACCCAGAGTCACTCCAACTCCTCCCGACACCCTGATCTTCTCTTCACCCAGAGTCTGTCCAACTTCTCCTGACACCCTACCAATCTGCTCACCCGGAGTCTCTCCAACTCCTCCCGACACCCTGATCTTCTCTTCACCCAGAGTCTGTCCAACTTCTCCTGACACCCTACCAATATGCGCACCCGGAGTTTCTCCAACTCCTCCTGACACACTGACCCTCTCCCCATCCAGATTCTGTCCAACTCCTACCGACAATCTGACCCTCTCCTCGCACAGAGTGTCTCCAAATCCTCCTGACGCTCTGACCCACTCCTCACCTAGAGTCTGTCCAACTTCACCCGACACCTTGACCCTCTCCTCACCCAAAGTCTCTCCAACTCCTCTTGACACCCTGACACTCTCTCACCCAGAGTCTCTCCATCTCCTCCTGACTATCTGACACTCTCCGCAGCCAGAGTCAGACCAACTTCTCCTGACAACCTACCCCTCTCCTCACCCAAGGTCTCTCCATCTACTCTTGACAACCTGACCTTCTCCTCACCCAGAGTCTCTCCAACTCCTCCTGACAGTCTGAACCTCTCCTCACCTACAGCCTGTCCAACTTCTCCCGAAACCCCGTCCCTATCCTCACCCAGAGCGTCCATCTCCACTTGACACCCTGAGCCTCTCCTCACCCAGAGTCTGTCCAACTCCTCCTGACAACCTGACCCTCTCCTCACCCAGAGTCTGTCCAACTCCTCCTGACAACCTGACCCTCTCCTCCCCCAGCGATTCTTCTACTCCACCCGACAACATGTCCCTCTCGTCACCCAGAGTCTCTCCGACTCCTCCTGACACTCTGACCCTCTCCTCACCTGGAGTCTGTCCAACTCATCGTGACACTCTGACCCTCTCCTCACCCAGAGTCTGTCCAGCTCCTCCTGACACACTGACCCTCTCCTCACCCAGAGTCTCTTCAACTCCTCCCAACTCCCTGAACCTCACCTCATCCATAGACTGTCCAACTCCACCTGACAGCCTGTCTCTCTGCTCACCCAGAGTCTCTACAACTCCTCCCAAAACCCTGACCCTCTCTTCATCCAGGGAGTCTCCAAATCCTCCTGACACTCTGGCACACTCCTCAACTAGAGTCTGTCCAACTTCACCCGACACCCTGACACTCTCCGCATCCAGAGTCACTTCAACTCCTCCTGACACCCTGACACTCTCCTCATCCAGAGTCTCTCCATCACCTCCTGACACTCTGAACATCTCCTCACCCATTGTCTGTCCAACTTCTCCTGACACGCTGACCCACTCCTCACCCGGAGACTATCCAAATCCTCCTGACACACTGACCCTCTCCTCACCCAGAGTCTTTCCAACTCCTACTGACACACTGACCCTCTCCTCACCAGAAGTGTATCCAAATCCTCCTGACGCTCTGAACCTCTCCTCAACTAGAGTCTGTCCAACTTTGCCCGACACCTTGACCGTCTCCTCTTTCAGAGCCTGTCCAACTCCTCCTGACACCCTGACCCTCTCCTCAGCCAGAGTCTGTCCAACTCCTCCTGACACCCTGACCGTCTCCTCACCCAGAATCTCTTCAACTCCTCCCGACACCCTGACCCTCTGCTCACTCGGAGTCTCTCCAACTCCTCCTGACACCCTTACCCTCTCCTCACCCAGAGTCACTCCAACTCCTCCCGACACCCTGATCTTCTCTTCACCCAGCTCCTGTCCAAATCCTCCTGACAACATGACAAACTCCTCAACAAGAGTCAATCTATCTCCTCCTGACACCCTGACCCTCTCCTCAACCAGAGTCTCTCCAACTTCTCCTGACACTCTGACCTTCTCCTCACCCAGAGTCTCTCCATCTCCTCCTGATACTCTGACCCTCTCCTCACCCAGAGTCTGTCCAACTTCTCCTGACACCCTACCCCTCTGCTCACCCGGAGTCTCCCAAACTCCTCCTGACACACTGACCCTCTCCTCATCCAGATTCTGTCCAACTCCTACCGACAATCTGACCCTCTCCTCACCCAGAGTGTCTTCAAATCCTCCTGATGCTCTGACCCACTCCTCACCTAGAGTCTGTCCAACTTCACCCACACCTTGACCCTCTCCTCACCCAAAGTCTCTCCAACTCCTCTTGACAACCTGACCCTCTTTCACCCAGAGTGTCTCCATCTCCTCCTGACTATCTGACACTCTCCTCAGCCTGAGTCAGACCAACTTCTCCTGATACCCTACCCCTCTGCTCACCCGGAGTCTCTCCAATTCCTCCTGACAGACTGACCCTCTCCTCACCCAGAGTGTCTCTAAATCCTCCTGACACTCTGAATCTCTCCTCACCTAGAGTCTGTCCAACTTCACCCGACACCTTGACCCACTCATCTCCCAGAGCCTGTCCAACTCCTCCTGACACTCTGACCCTCTCCTCACCGAGAGTCTCTCCAACATCTCCCGACAACCTGACCCTCTCCTCGCCCAGAGTCTCTTCAACTCCTCCCAACTCCCTGAACCTCACCTCATCCATAGTCTGTCCAACTCCTCCTGACACTCTGACCCTCACCTCACCCAGAGTCTCTCCATCTCCTCCTGACAGACTGAACCTCTCCTCACCTAGAGCCTGTCCAACATCTCACGAAACCCTGACCCTATCCTCACCCAGAGCCTATCCATCTCCAATTGATACCCTGACCCTCTCCTCACCCAGAGTCTCTCCAACTTCACAGGACACCTTGACCCTCTCCTTTCCCAGAGCCTGTACAACTCCTCCTGACACCCTTACCCTCTCCTTACCCAGAGTTTATCCAACTCCTCCTGACACTCTGACCCTCACCTCACCCAAAGTCACTCCAACGCCTCTTGACAACCTGACCCTCTCCTCACCCAGAGTCTGTCCAACATCTCCCGTCACTCTGACCTTCTCCTCACCCAGAGTCTCTCCAACACCTCCTGACAGTCTGAAACTCTTCTCACCTAGAGCCTGTCCATCTTCTCCTGAAACCCTGACCCTATCCTCACCAAGAGCCTGTTTATCTCCACTTGACACCCTGACCCTCTCCTCACCCAGAGTCTGTCCAACTCCTCCTGACAACCTGACCCTCTCCTCCCACAGAGATTCTTCTACTCCACCCGACAACATGTCCCTCTCGTCACCCAGAGTCTCTCCAAATCCTCCTGACACTCTGACCCTCTCCTCACCCAGAGTCTGTCCAACTCCTCCTGACACCCTGACCCTCTCCTCGCCCAGAGTCTCTTCCACTCCTCCCAACTCCCTGAACCTCACCTCATCCATAGTCTGTCCAACTCCGCCTGATACCCTGACCCTCTGCTCACCAAGAATCTCTCCATCCCCTCCTGACACTCATCCCTCTCCTGACCCAGAGTCTCTCCAACTCCTCCCAACACACTAACCCTCTCCTCATCCAGAGAGTCTCCAAATCCTCCTGACACTCTGGAACACTCCTCACCTAGAGTCTGTCCAACTTCACCCGACACCCTGACACTAACCGCACCGAGAGTCCCTTCAACTCCTCCTGACACCCTGACACTCTCCTCATCCAGAGACTCTCCATCTCCTCCTGACACGCTGAACCTCTCCTCACCCAGTGTCTGTCCAACTTCTCCTGTCACGCTCACCCACTCCTCACCCGGAGTCTATCCAACTCCTCCTGACACACTGACCCGCTCCTCACCCAGAGTCGTTCCAACTTCTCCTGACACACTGACCCTCTCCTCACCCAGAGTCGTTCCAACTTCTCCTGACACACTGACACTCTCCTCACCAGAAGTGTATCCAAATCCTCCTGACGCTCTGACACTCTCCTCAACTAGAGTCTGTCCAACTTCACCCGACACCTTGACCCTCTCCTCACCCAAAGTCTCTCCAACTGCTCTTGACAACCTGATCCTCTCTCACCCAGAGTCTTTCCATCTCCTCCTGAAAATCTGACACTCTCCTCAGCCAGAGTCAGACCAACTTCTCCTGACACACTACCCCTCTGCTCACCCGGAGTCTTTCCAACTCCTCCTGACACACTGACCCTCTCCTCACCAGAAGTGTATCCAAATCCTCCTGACGCTCTGACCCTCTCCTCAACTAGAGTCTGTCCAACTTCACCCGACACCTTGACCGTCTCCTCTTTCAAAGCCTGTCCAACTCCTCCTGACACCCTGACCCTCTCCTCACCTAGAGTCTGTCCAACTCCTCCTGAAACCCTGACCCTCTCCTCACCCAGAATCTCTTCAACTCCTCCCGACACCCTGACCCTCTCCTCACCCAGAATCTCTTCAACTGCTCCCGACACCCTGACCCTCTGCTCACTCGGAGTCTCTCCAACTCCTCCTGACACCCTTACCCTCTCCTCACCCAGAGTCACTCCAACTCCTCCCGACACCGTGATCTTCTCTTCACCCAGAGTCTGTCCAACTTCTCCTGACACCCTACCAATCTGCTCACCCGGAGTCTCTCCAACTCCTCCTGACACACTGACCCTCTCCTCATCCAGATTCTGTCCAACTCCTACCGACAATCTGACCCTCTCCTCGCACAGAGTGTCTCCAAATCCTCCTGACGCTCTGACCCACTCCTCACCTAGAGTCTGTCCAACTTCACCCGACACCTTGACCCTCTCCTCACCCAAAGTCTCTCCAACTCCTCTTGACAACCTGACCCTCTCTCACCCAGAGTCTCGCCATCTCCTCCTGACTATCTGACACTCTCCGCAGCCAGACCAACTTCTCCTGACAACCTACCCCTCTCCTCACCCAAGGTCTCTCCATCTACTCTTGACAACCTGACCTTCTCCTCACCCAGAGTCTCTCCAACTCCTCCTGACAGTCTGAACCTCTCCTCACCTACAGCCTGTCCAACTTCTCCCGAAACCCCGTCCCTATCCTCACCCAGAGCGTCCATCTCCACTTGACACCCTGACCCTCTCCTCACCCAGAGTCTCTCCAACTCCTCCTGACAACCTGACCCTCTCCTCACCCAGAGTCTGTCCAACTCCTCCTGACAACCTGACCCTCTCCTCCCCCAGCGATTCTTCTACTCCACCCGACAACATGTCCCTCTCGTCACCCAGAGTCTCTCCGACTCCTCTTGACACTCTGACCCTCTCCTCACCAGGAGTCTGTCCAACTCATCGTGACACTCTGACCCTCTCCTCACCCAGAGTCTGTCCAGCTCCTCCTGACACACTGACCCTCTCCTCACCCAGAGTCTCTGCAACTCCTCCCAACTCCCTGAACCTCACCTCATCCATAGTCTGTCCAACTCCACCTGACAGCCTGTCTCTCTGCTCACCCAGAGTCTCTACAACTCCTCCCAAAACCGTGACCCTCTCCTCATCCAGGGAGTCTCCAAATCCTCCTGACACTCTGGCACACTCCTCAACTAGAGTCTGTCCAACTTCACCCGACACCCTGACACTCTCCGCATCCAGAGTCCCTTCAACTCCTCCTGACACCCTGACACTCTCCTCATCCAGAGTCTCCCCATCACCTCCTGACACTCTGAACATCTCCTCACCCATTGTCTGTCCAACTTCTCCTGACACGCTGACCCACTCCTCACCCGGAGACTATCCAACTCCTCCTGACACACTGACCCTCTCCTCACCCAGAGTCTTTCCAACTCCTACTGACACACTGACCCTCTCCTCACCAGAAGTGTATCCAAATCCTCCTGACGCTCTGAACCTCTCCTCAACTAGAGTCTGTCCAACTTTGCCCGACACCTTGACCGTCTCCTCTTTCAGAGCCTGTCCAACTCCTCCTGACACCCTGACCCTCTCCTCAGCCAGAGTCTGTCCAACTCCTCCTGACACCCTGACCGTCTCCTCACCCAGAATCTCTTCAACTCCTCCCGACACCCTGACCCTCTGCTCTCTCGGAGTCTCTCCAACTCCTCCTGACACCCTTACCCTCTCCTCACCCAGAGTCACTCCAACTCCTCCCGACACCCTGATCTTCTCTTCACCCAGCTTCTGTCCAAATCCTCCTGACAACATGACAATCTCCTCAACAAGAGTCAATCTATCTCCTCCTGACACCCTGACCCTCTCCTCAACCAGAGTCTCTCCAACTTCTCCTGACACTCTGACCTTCTCCTCACCCTGAGTCTCTCCATCTCCTCCTGACACTCTGACCCTCTCCTCACCCAGAGTCTGTCCAACTTCTCCTGACACCCTACCCCTCTGCTCACCCGGAGTCTCCCAAACTCCTCCTGACACACTGACCCTCTCCTCATCCAGATTCTGTCCAACTCCTACCGACAATCTGACCCTCTCCTCACCCAGAGTGTCTCCAAATCCTCCTGATGCTCTGACCCACTCCTCACCTAGACTCTGTCCAACTTCACCCGACACCTTGACCCTCTCCTCACCCAAAGTCTCTCCAACTCCTCTTGACAACCTGACCCTCTTTCACCCAGAGTGTCTCCATCTCCTCCTGACTACCTGACACTCTCCTCAGCCTGAGTCAGACCAACTTCTCCTGATACCCTACCCCCCTGCTCACCCGGAGTCTCTCCAATTCCTCCTGACAGACTGACCCACTCCTCACCCAGAGTGTCTCCAAATCCTCCTGACACTCTGACCCTCTCCTCACCCAGAGTCTGTCCAACTTCTCCTGACACCCTACCCCTCTGCTCACACGGAGTCTCTCCAACTCCTCCTGACACCCTGACCCTCTCCTCACCCAGAGTTTCTCCAACTCCTCCTGAAACTCTGACCCTCATCTCACCCAAAGTCTCTCCAACTCCTCTTGACAAGCTGACCCTCTCCTCACCTAGAGTCTGTCCAACACCTCCCGACACTCTGAACTTCTCCTCACCCAGAGTCTCTTCAACTCCGCCCGACTCCCTGAACCTCACCTCATCCAGAGTCTGTCCAACTCCGCCTGACACCCTGACACTCTCCTCACCCAGCGTCTCTCCATCCCCTCCTGACACTCATCCCTCTCCTCACCCAGAGACTCTCCAACCCCTCCCAACACCCTGACCCTCTCCTCATCCAGAGTCTCCAAATCCTCCTGACACTCTGGCACACTCCTCACCTAGAGTCTGTCCAACTTCACCCGACACCCTGACACTCTCCGCACGCAGAGTCCCTCCATCTCCTCCTGACACTCTGAATCTCTCCTCACCCATTGTCTGTCCAACTTCGCCTGACACGCTGACCCACTCCTCATCCGGAGACTATCCAACTCCTCCTGACACACTGACCCTCTCCTCACCCAGAGTCTTTCCAACTCCTCCTGACATACTGACCCTCTCCTCACCAGAAGTGTATCCAAATCCTCCTGACGCTCTGACCCTCTCCTCAACTAGAGTCTGTCCAACTTCACCCGACACCTTGACCGTCTCCTCTTTCAGAGCCTGTCCAACTCCTCCTGACACCCTGACCCTCTCCTCACCTAGAGTCTGTCCAACTCCTCCTGAAACCCTGACCCTCTCCTCACCCAGAATCTCTTCAACTGCTCCCGACACCCTGACCCTCTGCTCACTCGGAGTCTCTCCAACTCCTCCTGACACCCTTACCCTCTCCTCACCCAGAGTCACTCCAACTCCTCCCGACACCCTGATCTTCTCTTCACCCAGAGTCTGTCCAACTTCTCCTGACACCCTACCAATCTGCTCACCCGGAGTCTCTCCAACTCCTCCCGACACCGTGATCTTCTCTTCACCCAGAGTCTGTCCAACTTCTCCTGACACCCTACCAATATGCGCACCCGGAGTCTCTCCAACTCCTCCTGACACACTGACCCTCTCCTCATCCAGATTCTGTCCAACTCCTACCGACAATCTGACCCTCTCCTCGCACAGAGTGCCTCCAAATCCTCCTGACGCTCTGACCCACTCCTCACCTAGAGTCTGTCCAACTTCACCCGACACCTTGACCCTCTCCTCACCCAAAGTCTCTCCAACTCCTCTTGACAACCTGACCCTCTCTCACCCAGAGTCTCTCCATCTCCTCCTGACTATCTGACACTCTCCGCAGCCAGAGTCAGACCAACTTCTCCTGACAACCTACCCCTCTCCTCACCCAAGGTCTCTCCATCTACTCTTGACAACCTGACCTTCTCCTCACCCAGAGTCTCTCCAACTCCTCCTGACAGTCTGAACCTCTCCTCACCTACAGCCTGTCCAACTTCTCCCGAAACCCCGTCCCTATCCTCACCCAGAGCGTCCATCTCCACTTGACACCCTGAGCCTCTCCTCACCCAGAGTCTCTCCAACTCCTCCTGACACTTTGGCCCTCTCCTCACCCTGAGTCTGTCCAACTCCTCCTGACAACCTGACCCTCTCCTCCCCCAGCGATTCTTCTACTCCACCCGACAACATGTCCCTCTCGTCACCCAGAGTCTCTCCGACTCCTCCTGACACTCTGACCCTCTCCTCACCTGGAGTCTGTCCAACTCATCGTGACACTCTGACCCTCTCCTCACCCAGAGTCTGTCCAGCTCCTCCTGACACACTGACCCTCTCCTCACCCAGAGTCTCTTCAACTCCTCCCAACTCCCTGAACCTCAACTCATCCATAGTCTGTCCAACTCCACCTGACAGCCTGTCTCTCTGCTCACCCAGAGTCTCTACAACTCCTCCCAATTCCCTGACCCTCTCTTCATCCAGGGAGTCTCCAAATCCTCCTGACACTCTGGCACACTCCTCAACTAGAGTCTGTCCAACTTCACCCGACACCCTGACACTCTCCGCATCCAGAGTCACTTCAACTCCTCCTGACACCCTGACACTCTCCTCATCCAGAGTCTCTCCATCACCTCCTGACACTCTGAACATCTCCTCACCCATTGTCTGTCCAACTTCTCCTGACACGCTGACCCACTCCTCACCCGGAGACTATCCAAATCCTCCTGACACACTGACCCTCTCCTCACCCAGAGTCTTTCCAACTCCTACTGACACACTGACCCTCTCCTCACCAGAAGTGTATCCAAATCCTCCTGACGCTCTGAACCTCTCCTCAACTAGAGTCTGTCCAACTTTGCCCGACACCTTGACCGTCTCCTCTTTCAGAGCCTGTCCAACTCCTCCTGACACCCTGACCCTCTCCTCAGCCAGAGTCTGTCCAACTCCTCCTGACACCCTGACCGTCTCCTCACCCAGAATCTCTTCAACTCCTCCCGACACCCTGACCCTCTGCTCACTCGGAGTCTCTCCAACTCCTCCTGACACCCTTACCCTCTCCTCACCCAGAGTCACTCCAACTCCTCCCGACACCCTGATCTTCTCTTCACCCAGCTCCTGTCCAAATCCTCCTGACAACATGACAAACTCCTCAACAAGAGTCAATCTATCTCCTCCTGACACCCTGACCCTCTCCTCAACCAGAGTCTCTCCAACTTCTCCTGACACTCTGACCTTCTCCTCACCCAGAGTCTCTCCATCTCCTCCTGATACTCTGACCCTCTCCTCACCCAGAGTCTGTCCAACTTCTCCTGACACCCTACCCCTCTGCTCACCCGGAGTCTCCCAAACTCCTCCTGACACACTGACCCTCTCCTCATCCAGATTCTGTCCAACTCCTACCGACAATCTGACCCTCTCCTCACCCAGAGTGTCTTCAAATCCTCCTGATGCTCTGACCCACTCCTCACCTAGAGTCTGTCCAACTTCACCCACACATTGACCCTCTCCTCACCCAAAGTCTCTCCAACTCCTCTTGACAACCTGACCCTCTTTCACCCAGAGTGTCTCCATCTCCTCCTGACTATCTGACACTCTCCTCAGCCTGAGTCAGACCAACTTCTCCTGATACCCTACCCCTCTGCTCACCCGGAGTCTCTCCAATTCCTCCTGACAGACTGACCCTCTCCTCACCCAGAGTGTCTCTAAATCCTCCTGACACTCTGAATCTCTCCTCACCTAGAGTCTGTCCAACTTCACCCGACACCTTGACCCACTCATCTCCCAGAGCCTGTCCAACTCCTCCTGACACTCTGACCCTCTCCTCACCGAGAGTCTCTCCAACATCTCCCGACAACCTGACCCTCTCCTCGCCCAGAGTCTCTTCAACTCCTCCCAACTCCCTGAACCTCACCTCATCCATAGTCTGTACAACTCCTCCTGACACCCTTACCCTCTCCTTACCCAGAGTTTATCCATCTCCTCCTGACACTCTGACCCTCACCTCACCCAAAGTCTCTCCAACGCCTCTTGACAACCTGACCCTCTCCTCACCCAGAGTCTGTCCAACATCTCCCGTCACTCTGACCTTCTCCTCACCCAGAGTCTCTCCAACACCTCCTGACAGTCTGAAACTCTTCTCACCTAGAGCCTGTCCATCTTCTCCTGAAACCCTGACCCTATCCTCACCAAGAGCCTGTTTATCTCCACTTGACACCCTGACCCTCTCCTCACCCAGAGTCTGTCCAACTCCTCCTGACAACCTGACCCTCTCCTCCCACAGAGATTCTTCTACTCCACCCGACAACATGTCCCTCTCGTCACCCAGAGTCTCTCCAAATCCTCCTGACACTCTGACCCTCTCCTCACCCAGAGTCTGTCCAACTCATCGTGACACTCTGACCCTCTCCTCACCCAGAGTCTGTCCAACTCCTCCTGACACCCTGACCCTCTCCTCGCCCAGAGTCTCTTCCACTCCTCCCAACTCCCTGAACCTCACCTCATCCATAGTCTGTCCAACTCCGCCTGATACCCTGACCCTCTGCTCACCCAGAATCTCTCCATCCCCTCCTGACACTCATCCCTCTCCTGACCCAGAGTCTCTCCAACTCCTCCCAACACACTAACCCTCTCCTCATCCAGAGAGTCTCCAAATCCTCCTTACACTCTGGAACACTCCTCACCTAGAGTCTGTCCAACTTCACCCGACACCCTGACACTAACCGCACCGAGAGTCCCTTCAACTCCTCCTGACACCCTGACACTCTCCTCATCCAGAGACTCTCCATCTCCTCCTGACACGCTGAACCTCTCCTCACCCAGTGTCTGTCCAACTTCTCCTGACACGCTCACCCACTCCTCACCCGGAGTCTATCCAACTCCTCCTGACACACTGACCCGCTCCTCACCCAGAGTCGTTCCAACTTCTCCTGACACACTGACCCTCTCCTCACCCAGAGTCGGTCCAACTTCTCCTGACACACTGACACTCTCCTCACCAGAAGTGTATCCAAATCCTCCTGACGCTCTGACACTCTCCTCAACTAGAGTCTGTCCAACTTCACCCGACACCTTGACCCTCTCCTCACCCAAAGTCTCTCCAACTGCTCTTGACAACCTGATCCTCTCTCACCCAGAGTCTTTCCATCTCCTCCTGAAAATCTGACACTCTCCTCAGCCAGAGTCAGACCAACTTCTCCTGACACACTACCCCTCTGCTCACCCGGAGTCTTTACAACTCCTCCTGACAGACTGACCCTCTCCTCACCCAGTGTGTCTCCAAATCCTCCTGACATTCTGACCCTCTCCTCAACTAGAGCCTGTCCAACTACTCCTGACACCCTGAGCCTCTCCTCACCGAGAGTCTCTCCAACATCTCCCGACACCCTGACCCTCTCCTCACCCAGAGTTTCTCCATTCCTCCTGAGACTCTGATGCTCTCCTCACCCAGAGTCTTTCCAACTTCTCCTGACACCCAACCCCTCGGCTCACCCGGAGTCTCTCCAACTCCTCCTGACACACTGACCCTCTCCTCAACCAGAGTCTGTCCAACTCTTCCTGACACACTGACCCCCTCCACACCTAGAGTCTCTCCAACTCCTCCAAACAATCTGACCCTCTCCTCACCCAGAGTCTCTCCATCTGGTCCTGACACTCTAACCCTCTCCTCACCCAGAGTCTGTCCAACCTCTCCCGACACTCTGACTTTCTCCTCAGCCAGAGAGTCACCAAATCATCCTGACACTCTGACCCTCTCCTCAACTAGAGTCTCTCCAACTTCACACGACACCTTGACCCTCTCCTTTCCCAGAGCCTGTACAACTCCTCCTGACACCCTTACCCTCTCCTTACCCAGAGTTTCTCCAACTCCTCCTGACACTCTGACCCTCACCTCACCCAAAGTCTCTCCAACTCCTCTTGACAACCTGACACTCTCCTCACCCAGAGTCTGTCCAACATCTCCCGACACTCGGACCTTCTCCTCACCCAGAGTCTCTCCAACACCTCCTGACAATCTGAACTTCTCCTCACCTAGAGCCTGTCCATCTTCTCCCGAAACCCTGACCCTATCCTCAACCAGAGCCTTTTCATCTCCACTTGATACCCTGAGCCTCTCCTCACCCAGAGTCTCTCCAAATCCTCCTGACACTTTGACCCTCTCCTCACCCAGAGTCTGTCCAACTCCTCCTGACAACCTGACCCTCTCCTCCCCCAGAGATTCTTCTACTCCACCCGACAACATGTCCCTCTCGTCACCCAGAGTCTCTCCACATCCTCCTGACACTCTGACCCTCTCCTCACCCAGAGTCTGTCCAACTCTTCCTGACTCCCTGACCCTCTCCTCGCCCAGAGTCTCTTCAACTCCTCCCAACTCCCTGAACCTCACCTCATTCAGAGTCTGTCCAACTCCGCCTAACACCCTGACCCTCTGCTCACTCAGAATCTCTCCATCCCCTCCTGACACTCATCCCTCTCCTCACCCAGAGTCTCTCCAACTCCTCCCAACACCCTAACCCTCTCCTCATCCAGAGAGTCTCCAAATCCTCCTGACACTCTGGCACACTCTTCACCTAGAGTCTGTCCAACTTCACCCGACACCCTGACACTCTCCGCACCCAGAGTCCCTTCAACTCCTCCTGACACACTGACACTCTCCTCATCCAGAGTCTCTCCATCTCCTCCTGACATGCTGAACATCTCCTCACCCAGTGTCTGTCCAACTTCTCCTGACGCGCTCACCCACTCCTCACCCGGAGTCTATCCAACTCCTCCTGACACACTGAACCTCTCCTCACCAGAAGTGTATCCATATCCTCCTGATGCTCTGACCCTCTCCTCAACTAGAGTCTGTCCAACTTCACCCGACACCTTGACCGTCTCCTCTTTGAGAGCCTGTCCAACTCCTCATGACACCCTGACCCTCTCCTCAGCCAGAGTCTGTCAAACTCCTCCTGACACCCTGACCCTCTCCTCACCCAGAATCTCTTCAACTCCTCCCGACACCCTGACCCTCTGCTCTCTCGGAGTCACTCCAACTCCTCCTGACACCCTTACCCTATACTCACCCAGAGTCACTCTAACTCCTCCCGACACCCTGATCTTCTCTTCACCCAGAGCCTGTCCAACTCCTCCTGACAACATGACAATCTCCTCAACCAGATTTGCTCCATCTCCTCCTGACACCCTGACCCTCTCCTCCCCCAGCGATTCTTCTACTCCACCCGACAACATGTCCCTCTCGTCACCCAGAGTCTCTCCGACTCCTCCTGACACTCTGACCCTCTCCTCACCAGGAGTCTGTCCAACTCATCGTGACACTCTGACCCTCTCCTCACCCAGAGTCTGTCCAGCTCCTCCTGACACACTGACCCTCTCCTCATCCAGAGTCTCTTCAACTCCTCCCAACTCCCTGAACCTCACCTCATCCATAGTCTGTCCAACTCCACCTGACAGCCTGTCTCTCTGCTCACCCAGAGTCTCTACAACTCCTCCCAACACCCTGACCATCTCCTCAACCAGAGAGTCTCCAAATCCTGCTGACACTCTGGCACTCTCCTCACCTCGACTCTGTCCAACTTCACCCGACACCTTGACACTCTCCGCACCCAGAGTCCCTTCAACTCCTCCTGACACCCTGACACTCTCCTCATCCAGAGTCTCTCCATCTCCTCCTGACACGCTGAACCTCTCCTCAACCACTGTCTGTCCAACTTCTCCTGACACGCTCACCCACTCCTCACCCGGAGTCTATCCAACTCCTCCTGACACACTGACCCTCTCCTCACCCAGAGTCTTTCCAACTCCTCCTGACACACTGACCCTCTCATCACCAGAAGTGTATCCAAATCCTCCTGACGCTCTGAAACTCTCCTCAACTAGAGTCTGTCCAACTTCAACCGGCACCTTGAACGTCACCTCTTTCAGAGCCTGTCCAACGCCTCCTGACTCCCTGACCCTCTCCTCACCCAGAGTCTGTCCAACTCCTCCCGACACCCTGACCCTCTCCTCACCCAGAGTCTCTCCAACTCCTGCTGACACCCTGACCCTCTCCTCACCCAGAAACTCTTCATCTCCTCCCGACACCCTGACCCTCTGCTCACCCGGAGTCTCTCCAACTCCTCCTGTCACCCTGACCCTCTCCTCACCCAGAGTCACTCCAACTCCTCCCGACACCGTGATCTTCTCTTCACCCAGAGCCTGTCCAACTCCTCCTGACAACATGACAATCTCCTCAACCAGATTCGCTCCATCTCCTCCTGACACCCTGACCCTCTCCTCACCCAGAGTCTCTCCAACTCCTCCTGACACTCTGACCTTCTCATCACCCAGAGTCTCTCCAAATTCTCCTGACACTTACACCCTCCCCTTAACCAGAGTCACTACAACGTCTCCCACCACCCTGACCCTCATCTCATCCATAGTCTGTCCAACTCCTCCTGACACACTGACACTCTTCTCACCCGGAGTCTCTCCAACATCTCCCAACACCCTGACCCTCTCCTCATCCAGAGAGTCTCCAAATCCTCCTGACACTCTGGCCATCTCCTCAACTAGAGTCTGTCCAACTTCACTCGACACCCTGACCCTCTCCTCACCCAGAGTCGCTTAACTCCTCTTGACACCCTGACACTGTTCATCCAGAGTCTCTCCATCTCCTCATAAAACTCTGACCCTCTCCTCACCCAGAGTCTGTCCAACTCCTCCTGACACCCTGACCCTCTCCTCACCCAGAGTCTCTTCAACTCCTCCTGACTCCCTGAACCTCACCTCATCCAGAGTCTGTCCAACTCCGCCTGACACCCTGACCCTCTGCTCACCCAGAGTATCTCCATCCCCTCCTGACACTGATCCCTCTCCTCACCCAGAGTCTCTCCAACTCCTCCCAACACCCTGACCATCTCCTCAACCAGAGAGTCTCCAAATCCTGCTGACACTCTGGCACTCTCCTCACCTCGACTCTGTCCAACTTCACCCGACACCCTGACACTCTCCGCACCCAGAGTCCCTTCAACTCCTCCTGACACCCTGACACTCTCCTCATCCAGAGTCTCTCCATCTCCTCCTGACACGCTGAACCTCTCCTCAACCACTGTCTGTCCAACTTCTCCTGACACGCTCACCCACTCCTCACCTGGAGTCCATCCAACGCCTCCTGGCACACTGACCCTCTCCTCACCCAGAGTCTTTCCAACTCCTCCTGACACACTGACCCTCTCATCACCAGAAGTGTATCCAAATCCTCCTGACGCTCTGACCCTCTCCTCAACTAGAGTCTGTCCAACTTCACCCGACACCTTGACCGTCTCCTCTTTCAGAGCCTGTCCAACTCCTCCTGACACCCTGACCCTCTCCTAACCCAGAGTTTCTCCAACTCCTCCCAACAATCTGACCCTCTCCTCAACCAGAGTCTCTCCATCTGCTCCTCAAACTCTGACCCTCTCCTCACCCAGAGTCTCTCCAACTCCTCATGACACTCTGACCCTCTCCTCTCCCAGAGTCTGTCCAGCTCCTCCTAACACCCTGACACTCTACTAACCCAGATTTTCTCCAACTCCTCCAAACACTCTGACCCTCTACTCACCCAGAGTCTGTCCAACTTCACCCGGCACCTTGACCGTCACCTCTTTCAGAGCCTGTCCAACTCCTCCTGACACCCTGATCCTCTCCTCACCCAGAGTCTGTCCAACTCCTCCCGACACCCTGACCCTCTGCTCACCCGGAGTCTCTCCAACTCCTCCTGTCACCCTTACCCTCTCCTCACCCAGAGTCACTCCAACTCCTCCCGACACCCTGATCTTCTCTTCACCCAGAGCCTGTCCAACTCCTCCTGACAACATGACAATCTCCTCAACCAGATTCGCTCCATCTCCTCCTGACACCGTGAACCTCTCCTCACCCAGAGTCTCTCCAACTCCTCCCAACACCCTGACCATCTCCTCAACCAGAGAGTCTCCAAATCCTGCTGACACTCTGGCACTCTCCTCACCTCGACTCTGTCCAACTTCACCCGACACCCTGACACTCTCCGCACCCAGAGTCCCTTCAACTCCTCCTGACACCCTGACACTCTCCTCATCCAGAGTCTCTCCATCTCCTCCTGACACGCTGAACCTCTCCTCAACCACTGTCTGTCCAACTTCTCCTGACACGCTCACCCACTCCTCACCTGGAGTCCATCCAACGCCTCCTGGCACACTGACCCTCTCCTCACCCAGAGTCTTTCCAACTCCTCCTGACACACTGACCCTCTCATCACCAGAAGTGTATCCAAATCCTCCTGACGCTCTGACCCTCTCCTCAACTAGAGTCTGTCCAACTTCACCCGACACCTTGACCGTCTCCTCTTTCAGAGCCTGTCCAACTCCTCCTGACACCCTGACCCTCTCCTAACCCAGAGTTTCTCCAACTCCTCCCAACAATCTGACCCTCTCCTCAACCAGAGTCTCTCCATCTGCTCCTCAAACTCTGACCCTCTCCTCACCCAGAGTCTCTCCAACTCCTCATGACACTCTGACCCTCTCCTCTCCCAGAGTCTGTCCAGCTCCTCCTAACACCCTGACACTCTACTAACCCAGATTTTCTCCAACTCCTCCAAACACTCTGACCCTCTACTCACCCAGAGTCTGTCCAACTTCACCCGGCACCTTGACCGTCACCTCTTTCAGAGCCTGTCCAACTCCTCCTGACACCCTGATCCTCTCCTCACCCAGAGTCTGTCCAACTCCTCCCGACACCCTGACCCTCTGCTCACCCGGAGTCTCTCCAACTCCTCCTGTCACCCTTACCCTCTCCTCACCCAGAGTCACTCCAACTCCTCCCGACACCCTGATCTTCTCTTCACCCAGAGCCTGTCCAACTCCTCCTGACAACATGACAATCTCCTCAACCAGATTCGCTCCATCTCCTCCTGACACCGTGAACCTCTCCTCACCCAGAGTCTGTCAAACTCCTCCTGACACTCTGACCTTCTTATCACCCAGAGTCTCTCCAAATTCTCCTGACACTTGCACTCTCTCCTTACCCAGAGTCACTACAACTTCTCCCACCACCCTGACCCTCACCTCATCCAGAGTCTCTCCAACTCCTCCTGACACTCTGACCCGCTCCTCACCCAGAGTCTGTCCAACTTCTTCTGACACCCTATGCCTCTGCTCACCCAGAGTCTCTGCAACTCCTCCTGACACCCTCATGCTCCCCTCACCTAGAGTATGTCCAACATCACCCGACACCTTGACCCACTCATCTCCCAGACCCTGTCCAACTTCTCCCGACACCCTAAACCTCTCCTAACCCAGAGTTTCTCCAACTGCTCCCAACGCTCTGACCCTCTCCTTACCCAGTTTCTCTCCATCTCCTCCTGACACTCTGACCCTCTCCTCACACAGAAAAAGTCCAACTTCTCCTGACACCCTACACCTCTGCTCACCTGGAGTCTCTCCAACTCCTGCTGACACCCTGACCCTCTCCTCACCCAGAGTCTGTCCAACTCCTCCTGACACCCTGACCCTCTCCTCACCCAGAATCTCTTCAACTCCTCCCGACACCCTGACCCTCTCCTCACCCAGAGTCTGTCCAACTCCTCCTGACACTCTGACCTTCTCATCACCCAGATTCTCTCCAAATTCTCCTGACACTTGCACCCTCTCCTTACCCAGAGTCACTACAACTTCTCCCACCACCCTGACCCTCACCTCATCCAGAGTCTCTCCAACTCCTCCTGACACCCTGACCCTCTGCTCACCCGGAGTCTCTCCAACTCCTCCCAACACCCTGACCCTCTCCTCATCCAGAGAGTCTCCAAATCCTCCTGACACTCTGGAACACTCCTCACCTAGAGTCTGTCCAACTTCACTCGACACCCTGACCCTCTCCTCACCCAGAGTCCCTTAACTCCTCCTGACACCCTGACACTCTGTTCATCCAGAGTCTCTCCATCTCCTCCTGACCCTCTGACCCTCTCCTCACCCAGAGTCCGTCCAACTTTCCTGACACACTGACCCACTCCTCACACAGAGTCACTACAACTTCTCCCACAACCCTGACCCTCACCTCATCCAGAGTCTCTCCAACTCATCCTGAAACACTGCACCTCTCCTCACCCAGAGCCTGAACAACTTCACCCGACACCTTGAACCTCTCCTCTCCCAGAGCCTGTCCAAATCCTCCAGACACTCTGAGCCTCTCCTCACCCAGAGTCTCTCCAACTCATCCTGACACTCTGACCCTCTCCTCACCCAGAGTCTCTCCAACTCCTGCCAACACCCTGACCCTCTCCTCACCCCGAGTCTCTCCATCTCCTCCTGACACTCTGACCCGGTCCTCAACCAGAGTCTGTCCAACTTCTCCTGACACCCTATGCCTCTGCTCACCCAGAGTCTCTGCAACTCCTCCTGACACCCTGACGCTCCCCTCACCTAGAGTCTGTCCAACATCACCCGACTCCTTGACCCACTCATCTCCCAGACCCTGTCCAACTTCTCCCGACACCCTGAACCACTCCTAACCCAGAGTTTCTCCAACTCCTCCCAACGCTCTGACCCTCTCCTTACCCAGTTTCTCTCCATCTCCTCCTGACACTCTGACCCTCTCCTCACACAGAAAAAGTCCAACCTCTCCTGACACCCTACACCTCTGCTCACCTGGAGTCTCTCCAACTCCTGCTGACACACTGACCCTCTCCTCACCACGACTCTGTCCAACTCCTCCTGACACAATGACCCCATCCTCACCCAAAGTGTCTCCAAATCCTCCTGACGCTCTGACCCTCTCCTCACCTAGAGTCTGACCAACTTCACCCGAATCCTTGACTGTCTCCTCTTTCAGAGCATGTCCACATCCGCGTGACACCATGACCCTCTCCTCAACCAGAGTCTGTCAAACTCCTCCTGACACTCTGAACCTATACTTACCCAGAGTTTCTCCAACTCCTCCTGACACACTGACCCTCTCCTCACCCAGAGATTCTCCAACTCCTCCTGACACTCTGACCCTCTCCTCACCCAAGTCTTCCAACTCCTCTTGACAACCTGACCCTCTCCTCACCCAGAGTCTGTCCAACCACTCCCAACACTCTGATCCTTTCCTCGCCCAGAGTCTCTCCAATTCCTCCTGACAGTCTGAACCCCTCCCCACCTAGAGCCTGTCCAACTTCTCGAGAAACCCTGACACTCTCCTCACCCAGAGCCTTTACATCTCCTCCTGACACACTGCCCCTCTCCTCATGCAGAGAATCTCCAACTCCTCCTGACAGTCTGACCCTCTCCTCACCCAGAGTCTCTCAAACTCCTCCTGACACTCTGACCCTCTCCTCACCCAGAGTCTGTCCAACTCCACCTGACATCCTGACCCTCTCCTCCCCCAGAGATTCTTCTACTCTTCCCGACAGCATGTCCCTCTCCTCACCCAGAGTCTCTCCAACTCCTCCTGACACTCTGACCCTCTCCTCACCTAGACTCTGTCCAACTCCTCCTGACACCCTGACCCTCTGCTCACCCAGAGTCTCTCCATCCCCTCCTGACACTCTGACCCTCTCCTCACCCAGAGTCTCTCCAATTCCTCCCAACACCCTGACCCTCTCCTCATCCAGAGAGTCTCCAAATCCTCCTGACACTCTGGCCCTCTCCTCACCTAGAGTCTGTCCAACTTCACCCTACATCCTCACCCTCTCCTCAACCAGAGTCACTGCAACTCCTAATGAGAACCTTGACCCTCTCCTCACCCAGAGTCTCTCCAACTCCTCCTGACACTCTGACCCTCTCCTCACCTAGACTCTGTCCAACTCCTCCTGACACCCTGACCCTCTGCTCACCCAGAGTCTCTCCATCCCCTCCTGACACTCTGACTCTCTCCTCACCCAGAGTCTCTCCAATTCCTCCCAAAACCCTGACCCTCTCCTCATCCAGAGAGTCTCCAAATCCTCCTGACACTCTGGCCCTCTCCTCACCTAGAGTCTGTCCAACTTCACCCTACATCCTGACCCTCTCCTCAACCAGAGTCACTGCAACTCCTAATGAGAACCTTGACCCTCTCCTCATCCAGAGTCACTCCAACTCCTGACACCCTGACCCACTCCTGACGCAGAGTCCCTTCAACTCCTCCTGACCCCCTGACCCTCTCCTCACCCAGAGTCTCTCCAACTCTTCCTGACACTCTGACCTTCTCCTCATGCAGTTTCTCTCCAGCTCCTCCTGACACCCTGACCCTCTCCTCACCAAGAGCCTCCCCAACTCCTCATGAAACCCTGACCCTCTGCTCACCCAGAGTCTCTCAATCCCCTCCTGACACTCTGACCCTCTCGCACCCAGAGTTTCTCCAATTCCTCCCAACACCCTGACCCTCTCCTCATCCAGAGAGTCTCCAAATCCTCCTGACACTTTGGCCCTCTCCTCACCTAGAGTCTGTCCAACTTCACCCTACATCCTGAACCTCTCCTCACCAACTGCCTCTCCAACTCCTCATGACAAGCTAACCATCTCTTCACCCAGAGTCTGCCCAACTTATCCTGACACTCTGACCCTGTCCTCTCCCAGAGTCTGTCCAACTCCTCCTAATACTCTGACCCTCTGATCACCCAGATTCTCTCCAGCTCTTCCTGACACTCTGACCCTCTCCTAACCCAGAGTTTCTCCAACTCCTCACAACACTCTGACCCTCTCCTCACCCAGAGTCTCTCCATCTCCTCCTGACACTCTGACCCTCTGCTCACCCTGAGTCAGTCCAACTTCACCTGACACCCTATCCCTCTGCTCACCCGGAGTCTCTCCAACTCCTCCTGACACACTGAACCTCTCCTCACCCAGAGTCTATCCAACTCCTTCTGAAAAACTGACCCTCTCCTTACCCAGAGTCTCTCCAACTCCTCATGACACTCTGACCCATTCCTCAACCAGCGTTTCTCCAAATACTCCCAACACTCTGACCCTCTCCTCACCCAGATTCTGTCCAACTCCTCCTAACACACTGACCCTCTCCACACCCAGAGTCTCTCCAGCTCGTCCTGACACTCTGACCCTCTCCTAACCCAGAATCTGTCCAACTCCTACTGACACCCTAACCCTCTCCTCACCCAGAGTCTCTCCAACTCCTCCTGACACACTGACCCTCTCCTCACCCAGAGTATCTCCAAATCTTCCTGAGACTCTGACCCTCTCCTCACCTCGAGACTGTCCAACTTCACCCGACACCTTGACCCTCTCCTCTCCCAGACCCTGTCCAACTCCTCCTGACACCTTGACCCTCTCCTCACCCAGAGTCTCTCCAACTCCGCCTGACAATCTGACCCTCTCCTCTCCCAAAGTCTCCCCAACTCCTCCTGACAACCTGACCCTCTCCTCACCCAGAGTCTGTCCAAAATCTCCCGACAATCTGACCCTCTCCTCACCCAGAGTCTCTCCAACTCCTCCCAACAACCTGACCCTCTCCTCACCCAGAGTCTCTCCTACTCCTCATGACACTCTGACCCTCTCCTCTCCCAGATTCTGTCCCACTCCTCCTAACACACTGATCCTCTCCACACCGAGAGTCTCTCCAGCTCCTCCTGACACTCTGACCCTCTCCTAATCCAGAATCTGTCCAACTCCTACTGACACACTGACCCTCTCCTCACCCAGAGTCTCTCGAACTCCTCCTGACACACTGACCCTCTCCTCATCCAGAGTATCTCCAAATCTTCCTGAGACTCTGACCCTCTCCTCACCTAGTGACTGTCCAACTTCACCCGACACCTTGACCCTCTCCTCTCCCAGACCCTGTCCAACTCCTCCTGAAACCTTGACCCTCTCCTCACCCAGAGTCTCTCCAACTCCTCCTGACAATCTGACCCTCTCCTCTCCCAAAGTCTCCCCAACTCCTCCTGACAACCTGACCCTCTCCTCACCCAGAGTCTGTCCAAAATCTCCCGACAATCTGACCCTCTCCTCACCCAGAGTCTCTCCAACTCCTCCCAACAACCTGAACCTCTCCTCACCCAGAGTCTCTCCATCTCCTCCTGACACTCTGACCCTCTCCTCACCCAGAGTCTGTCCCACTTCTCCTGACACCCTAACCCTCCGCTCACCCAGAGTCTCTCCAACTCCTCCCGACATTCTGACCCTCTCATCACCCAGAGATTCTTCTACTCCTCCCGACAACCTGACCCTCTCCTCACCCAGAGTCTCTCCAACTCCTCCCAACAACCTGAACCTCTCCTCACCCAGAGTCTGTCCATCTCCTCCTGACACTCTGACCTTCTGTTTACCCAGAGTCTCTCCATCTCCTCCTGACACTCTGATCCACTCCTCACCCAGAGTCTGTCCAACTTCTCCTGACAACCTGATAATCTCCTCCCCTAGAGACGCTCCATCTCCTCCTGACAATGTGACCCTCTCCTCTCCCAGTGTCTGTCAAACTCCTCCTAACACCCTGACCCTCTGCTCACCCAGAGTCTCTCTAACTTCTCCCGCCACCCTGACCCTCTCCTCACCCAGAGTCTGTCCAACTCCTCCTGACACACTGACCCTCTGCTCACCCAGAGTCTCTCCATCGCCTCCTAACACACTGGCCCTCTCCTCACCCAGAGCCTTTCCAACTATTCCTGACACCCTGACCATCTCCTCACCCAGCGTCTCTCGAACACCTCCTGACACTCTGACCCTCTCCTCACCTAGAGTCTGTCCAACTCCACCTGACACCGTGACCCTCTCCTCACCCAGATCCTTTCCAACTCCTCCTGAAACCCTGACCCTCTCCTCACCCAGAGTCTCTCCAAATCCTACTGACACACTGACCCTCTGCTCACCCAGAGTCTCTCCAACTCCTGCTGACAATCTGACCCTCTCCTCACCCAGAGTCTCTCCAACTCCTCCTGACCCTTAGACCCTCTCCTCAGCTAGAGGCTGTCCAACACCTCCTCACAACCTGAACCTCTCCTGCCCCAGAGATTCTTCTACTCCTCCCGACAACATGACTCTCTCCTCACCCAAAGTCTCTCCAACTCCTCCTGACACTCTGACCCTCTCCTCACCCAGAGTCTGTCCAACTCCTCCTGACACTCTGACTCTCTCTACACCCAGAGTCTGTCCAACTCCTCCTGACACCCTGACCATCTCCTCACCAAGTGTCTCTTCAACTCCTCCCGACACCCTGACCCTCTGCTCACCCGGAGTCGCTCCAACACCTCCTGACACCCCGACCCTCTCCTCACCCAGAGTCCCTCCAATTCCTCCCGACATCCTGAAATTCTCTTCACCCAGAGTGTGTCCAACTCCTCCTGACACCCTGACATTCTCCTCAACTAGAGTCTCTCCAACTTCTCCTGACACTCGGACCCTCTCCTCACTCAGAGTCTCTCCTTCGTGTCCCAACACCCTGAACCTCACCTTACCCAGAGTCTCTGCAGCTCCTCATGACACCCTGAACCTTTCCTAACCCAGATTTTCTCCAACTTCTCCCAACACTCTGACCCTCTCCTAACCCAGAGTGTCTCCAGCTCCTCCTGACACTCCGACACTCTCCTCACCCAGAATCTGTCCTACTCCTACTGATACACTGACCTTCTCCTCACCCAGAGGCTCTCCATTATCTCCTGACACTCTGACCATCTCCTAACCCAGTGTTTCCCCAGCTCCTTCCAACACTCTGACCCTCTACTCACACAGAATCTCTCCAGATCCTCCTGACACTCTGACACTCTCCTCACCCAGAATCTGTCCACCTCCTACTGACACGTGACCCTCTCCTCACCCAGAGTCTCTCCAAGTCTACCTGACAATCTGACCCTCTCCTCACCTAGAGTCTGTCAAAATTCACCCGCCTCCTTGACCCTCTCCTCTCCCAGCTACAATCCAACTCCTCCTGACACTCTGACCCTCTCCTCACCCAAAGTCTCCCCAACTCCTCCTGTGATCCTGATGCTCTCCTCACCCAGAATCTGTCAAACATCTCCTGACACTCTGACCCTCTCCTCACCCAGAGTCTCTCCAACTCCTCCCAACACTCTGACCTCTCCTCAACCAGAGTCTCTCCTTCTCCTCCTGACTCTCTGACCCTCTCCTCACCCAGAGTCTGTCCAACTTCTCCTGACACCCTACCCCTCTGTTCACCCAGAGTCTGTCCAACTCCTCCTGACACACTGACGCTCTCCACACCCAGAGCCTGTCTAACTCCTCCTGACAATCTGTCCCTCTCCTCACCTAGAGTCTGTCCAACTTCCCCCGAAACCCTGACCCTTTCCTCACACAGAGCCTGTCCATCTCCTCCTGAAACCCTGCCCCTCTCCTCACCCAGAGTCTGTCCAACTCCTCCTGACACACTGACCCTCTGCTCACCCAGAGTCTCTCCAACTCCTGCTGACAATCTGACCCTCTCCTCACCCAGAGTCTCTCCACTCCTCCCGACATCCTGAAATTCTCTTCACCCAGAGCCTGTCCAACTCCTCCTGACACCCTGACCTTCTCCTCGACCAAAGTCTCTCCAACATCTCCTGACACTCGGACCCTCTCCTCACCCAGAGTCTCTCCTTCTCCTCCCGACACCCTGAAACTCACCTTACCCAGAGTCTCTCCAGCTCCTCCTGACACTCTGACCCTCTCCTCTACCAGAGTCTGTCCAACTCCTCCTAAAACCCTGACCCTCTCCTAACCCAGATTTTCTCCAACTTCTCCCAACACTCTGACCCTCTCCTAACCCAGAGTGTCTCCAGCTCCTCCTGACACTCTGACACTCTACTCACCCAGAATCTGTCCCACTCCTACTGACACACTGACCATCTCCTCACCCAGAGGCTCTCCATTATCTTCTGACACTCTGACCCTTTCCTAACCGAGTGCTTCTCCAACTCCTCTCAACACTCTGACCCTCTCCTCACACAGAGTCTCTCCAGCTCCTCCTGACACTCTGACACTCTTCTCACCCAGAATCTGTCCACCTCCTACTGACACCGTGACCCTCTCCTCACCCAGAGTCTCTCCAAGTCCACCTGACAATCTGACCCTCTCCTCACCTAGAGTCTGTCAAACTTCACCCGACACCTTGACCCTCTCCTCTCCCAGCTACTATCCAACTACTCCTGACACTCTGACCCTCTCCTCACCCAAAGACTCCCCAACTCCTCCTGTGAACTTGATCCTCTCCTCACCCAGAATCTGTCAAACATCTCCTGACACTCTGACCCTCTCCTCACCCAGAGTCTCTCCAACTCCTCCCAACACTCTGACCCTCTCCTCAACCAGAGTCTCTCCAAATCCTACTGACACTCTGACCCTGTCCTCACCCAGAGTCTCTACAAGTCCTCCTGACAGTCTGAACCTCTCCTCACCTAGTGTCTGTCCAACTTCCCCCGAAACCCTGACCCTCTCCTCACACAGAGCCTGTCCATCTCCTCCTGAAACCCTGCCCCTCTCCTCACCCAGAGTCTGTCCAACTCCTCCTGACACACTGACCCTCTGCTCACCCAGAGTCTCTCCAACTCCTGCTGACAATCTGACCCTCTCCTCACCCAGAGTCTCTCCAGCTCCTCCTGACCCTTAGACCCTCTCCTCAGCTAGAGCATGTCCAACACCTCCTCAAAACCTGAACCTCTCCTGCCCCAGAGATTCTTCTACTCCTCCTGACAACATAACCATCTCCTCACCCAGAGTCTCTGCAACTCCTCATGAGACTCTGACCCTCTCCTCACCCAGAGTCTGTCCAACTCCTCCTGACACTCTGACCCTCTCCGAACCCAGAGTCTGTCCGACTCCTCCTGACACCCTGACCATCTCCTCACCAAGAGTCTCTTCAACTCCTCCCAACACCGTGACCCTCTGCTCACCCGGAGTCTCTCCAACTCTTCCTGACACCCTGACCCTCTCCTCACCCAGAGTCTTTCCAATTCCTCCCGACATATTGAACTTCCCTTCACCCAGAGCCTGTCCAACTCCTCCTGACACCCTGACCTTCTCCTCAACCAGAGTCTCTCCAACTTATCCTGACACTCGGACCCTCTCCTCACCCAGAGTCTCTCCTTCTCCTCCCGACACCCTGAACCTCACCTTACCCAGAGTCTCTCCAGCTCCTCCAGACACTCTGACCCTCTCCTCTACCAGAGTCTGTCCAACTGCTCCTGACACACTGACCCTCTCCTAACCCAGAGTTTCTCCAACATCTCCCAACACTCTGACCCTCTCCTAACCCAGAATGTCTCCAACTCCTCCTGACACTCTGGCACTCTACTCACACAGAATCTGTCCCACTCCTAATGACACACTGACCATCTCCTCAACCAGAGGCTCTCCATTATCTCCTGACACTCTGACCCTCTCCTAACCCAGTGTTTCTCCAACTCCTCCCAACCTTCTGACTCTCTCCTCAAACAGAGTCTCTCCAGCTCCTCCTGACACTCTGACCCTCTCCTCACCCAGAATCTATCCACCTCCTACTGAAACGCTGACCCTCTCCTCACCCAGAGTCTCTCCAAGTCCTCCTGACAATCTGACCCTCTCCTCTCTTAGAGTCTGTCAAACTTCACCCGACCCTTTGACCCTCTCCTCTCCCAGCTACTATCCAACTCCTCCAGGCACTCTGACCCTCTCCTCACACAAAGTTTCCCCAACTCCTCCTGTGAACCTGATCCTCTCCTTACCCAGAATCTGTCTAACATCTCCCAACACTCTGCCCCTCTCCTCAACCAGAGTCCCTCCATCTCCTCCTGACACTCTGACCCTCTCCTCACCCAGAGTATGTCCAACTTCTCCTGACACCCTACCCCTCTGCTCACCCAGAGTCTCTCCAACTCCTCCTGACACACTGACCCACTCCTCACCCAGAGTCTGTCCAACTCCTCCTGACACACTGACACTCTCCTCACCTAGAGTCTGTCCAACTTCACCCGACACCTTGACCCACTCATCTCCCAGAGCCTGTCCAACTCCACCTGACACTCTGAATCTATCCTCACCCAGAGTTTCTCCAACTCCTCCCAGCACTCAGACCCTTTCCTCACCTAGAGTCTCTCCATCTCCTCCCGACACTCTGACCCTCTGCTCACCCGGAGTCTCTCCAACTCCTCCTGACACACTGACCCTCTCCTCACCCAGAGTCTGTCCAACTCCTCCCAACACTCTGAGCCTCTCCTCACCCAGAGTCTGATCAACTCCTACTGACACCCTGACCCTCTCCTCACCCTGAGTCTCTCCAACTCCTCCTGACACAATGACCCTCTCCTCACCCAGAGTGTCTCCAAATCCTCCTGAAGCTCTGACCCTCTCCTCACCTATGTCTGTCCAACTTCACCCGACACCTTGACCCTCTCCTCTCCCAGAGCCTGTCCAACTCCTCCTGACACAATGACCATCTCCTCACCCAGAGTCTCTCCATCTTCTCCTGACACTCTGACACTCTCCTAACCCAGAGGTTCTCCAACTCCTCCCATCACTCTGAGCCTCTCCTCACCCAGAGTCAGACCAACTCCTACTGACACCCTGACCCTCTCCTCACCCAGAGTCTCTCCAACTCCTCCTAACACACTGACCCTCTCCTCACCCAGAATCTGTCCAACTTCTCCTGACACCCTGACCCTCTCCTCACCCAGAGTAACTCCAAATTCTCCTGACACTCTGACCCTCTCCTCACCTAGAGTTTGTCCAACTTCACCCAACACCTTGACTCTCTCCTCTCCCAGCTCCTATCCAACTCCTCCTGACACTCTGACCCTCTCCTCACCCAGAATCTGTCCAACTCCTACTGACACACTGACCTTCTCCTCACCCAGATACTCTCCATTATCTCCTGACACTCTGACCCTCTCCTAACCGAGGGTTTCTCCAACTCCTCCCAACACTCTGACCCTCTCCTCATGCAGAGTCTCTGCAGCTCCTCCTGACACTTTGACACTCTCCTCACCCAGAATCTGTCCACCTCCTAATGACACCCTGACCCTCTCCTCACCCAGAGTCTCTCCAAGTCCTCCTGACACTCTGACACTCTCCTCACCTAAAGTCTGACAAACTTCACCCGACACCTTGACCCTCTCCTCTCCCAGCTACTATCCAACTCCTCCTGACACTCTGACCCTCTCCTCACACAAAGTCTCCCCAACTCCACCTGTGAACCTGATCCTCTCCTCACCCAGAATCTGTCTAACATCTCCCGACACCCTGACACTCTCCTCACCCAGATTCTCTCCAATTCCTCCCAACACCCTCACCCTCTCCTCAACCAGAGTCTCTCCATCTCCTCCTGGCACACTGAACCTCTCCTCACCCAGAGTCTGTCCAACTTCTCCTGACACCCTACCCCTCTGCTGTCCCAGAGACTCTCCAACTCCTCCTCACACACTGACCCTCTACTCACCCAGAGTCTGTCCAACTCCTCCGGACAAACTGACTCTCTCCTCACCCAGAGCCTGTCCAACTCCTCCTGACACTCTGTCCCTCTCCTCACCTAGAGTCTGTCCAACTTCACCCGAAACCTTGACGCACTCATCTCCAAGAGCCTGTCCAACTCCTCCTGACACCCAGACCCACTCCTCACCCACAGTATCCCCAACTCCTCCTGACACTCTGAATCTCTCCTCACCCAGAGTTTCTCAAACTCCTCCCAGCACTCTGACCCTCTCTTCACCCAGAGTCTCTTCATCTCCTCCTGACACTCTGACCCTCTCCTCACCCAGAGTCTTTCCAACTTCTCCTGACACCCTACCCCTCTGCTCACCCAGAGTCTCTCCAACTCCTCCTGACACACTGACCCTCTCCTCACCCAGAGTCTTTCCAACTCCTCCCGACACTCTGACCCTCTCCTCGCCCAGAGTGTCTCCAAATCCTCCTGATGCTCTGATCCTCTCCTCACCAATGTCTGTCCAACTTCACCTGACACCTTGACCGTCTCCTCTCCCAGAGCCTATCCAACTCGTCCTGACACAATGACCTTCTCCTCACCCAGAGTCTCTCCATCTTCTCCTGACACTCTGACCCTCTCCTAACCCAGAGTTTCTCCAAATCCTCCCAATACTCTGACCCTCTCCTCACCCAGAGTCTCTCCAACTCCTCCCATCACTCTGACCCTCTCCTCACCCAGAGTCTGACAGACTCCTGCTGACACCCTGACCTTCTCCTCACCCAGAGTCTCTCCAACTCCTCCTGACACACTGACCCTCTCCTCACCCAGAGTCTCTCCAACTCCTCCTGACACCCTGACCCTCTCCTCAACCAGAGTATCTCCAAATTCTCCTGACACTCTGACCCTCTCCTCACCTAGAGTCTGTCAAACTTCACCCAACACCTTGACCCTCTCCTCTCCCAGCTACTATCCAACTCCTCCTGACACTCTGACCCTCTCCTCACCTAAAGTCTCCCCAACTCCTCCTGAGAACCTGATCCTCTCCTCACCCAGAATCTGTCAAACATCTCCCGACACTCTGACCCTCTCCTCACCCAGAGTCTCTCCAACTCCTCCTGACCCTTAGACCCTCTCCTCTGCTAGAGGCTGTCCAACACCTCCTGACAACCTGAACCTCTCCTGCCCCAGAGATTCTTCTACTCCTCCCGACAACATGACCCTCTCCTCACCCAGAGTCTCTCCAACTCCGCCTGACACTCTGATGCTCTCCTCACCCAGACTCTGTCCAACTCCTCCTGACACACTGGCCCACTCCTCACCCAGAGTGTCCCCAAATCCTCCTGACACTCTGACCCTCTCCTCACCTAGAGTCTGTCCAACATCACCCGATACCTTGACCCTCTCCTCACCCAGAGTCTGTCCAACTCCTCCTGACACACTGACACTCTCCTCACCAAGAGTCTCTTCAACTCCTCCCAACACCCTGACCCTCTGCTCACCCGGAGTCTCTCCAACTCCTCCTGACACCCTGACCCTCTCCTCACCCAGAGTTTCACCAGTTTTTCACGACATCCTGAACTTCACTTCACCCTGAGCCTGTCCAACTCCTCCTCATACCCTTACCTTCTCCTCAACCAGAGTCTCTCCAACTTCTCCTAACACTCGGACCCTCTCCTCACCCAGAATCTATCCTTCTCCTCCTGACACCCTGACCCTCACCTTACCCAGCGTCTCTCCAGCTCCTCCTGACACTCTGACCCTCTCCTCTACAAGAGTCTGTCCAACTCCTCCTAACACACTGACCCTCTCCTAACCCAGAGTTTCTCCAACTTCTCCCAACACTCTGACCCTCTCCTCACCCAGAGTGTCTCCAGCTCCTCCTGGCACTCTGACACTCTCCTCACCCAGAATCTGTCCCACTCCTACTGACACACTGACCTTCTCCTCACCCAAAGGCTCTCCATCATCTCTTGACACTCTGACCCTCTCCTAACCCAGGGTTTCTCCAACTCCTCCCAACACTCTGACCCTCTCCTCACCCAGAGTCTCTCCAGCTCCTCCTGACACTCTGACCCTCTCCTCACACAAAGTCTCCCCAACTCCTCCTGAGAACCTGATCCTCTCCTCATACAGAATCTATCTAACATCTCCCGATGCTCTGACCCTCTCCTAACACAGAGTCTCTCCAACTCCTCCCAGCACTCTGACCCTGTCCTCAACCAGAGTCTCTCCATCTCCTCCTGACACTCTGACCCTCTCCTCACCCAGAGTCTGTCCGACTTCTCCTGACACCCTACCCCTCTGCTCACCCAGAGTCTCTCCAACTCCACCTGACACACTGACCCACTCCTCACCCAGAGTCTGTCCAACTCCTCCTGACACACTGACCCTCTCCTCACCCAGAACCTGTCCAACTCCTCTTGACACTCTGTCGCTCTCCTCACCTAGAGTCTGTCCAACTTCACCCGACACCTTGACCCACTCATCTCCCAGAGCCTGTCCAACTACTCCTGACACCCTGACCCACTCCTCACCCAGAGTATCTCCAACTCCTCCTGACACTCTGAATCTTCTCACCCAGCGTCTGTCCAACTCCTACTGACCCCCTGCCCCTCTGCTCAGCAGGAGTCTCTCCAACTCCTCCTGACACCCTGTCCCTCTCCTCACCCAGAGCCTGTCCAACTCCTCCTGACACCCTGACCTTCTCCTCACCCAGAGTCTCTCCAACTTCTCCTGACACTCGGACACTCTCCTCAACCAGAGTCTCTCCAACTTCTCCTGACACTCGGACCGTCTCCTCACCCAGAGTCTCCCCAACTTTTCCCTCCACCCTGACCCTCTCCTCACCCAGAGTCTCTCCATCTCCTCCGGACACTCTGACCCTCTCCTCTCCCAGAGTCTGTCCAAATTCTCCTGACACCCTGACCCTCTCCTCACCCAGAGTCTGTCCAAAGTCACCCGAAACCCTGACCCTCTCCTCACCCAGAGCATGTCCAACTGATCCTGACACCCTGACCCTCTCATCATACAGTCTCTCCAACTCCTCCTGATACCCTGACCCACTCCTCACCCAGAGTCTCTTAAACACCTCCTGACACCCTGACCCTCTCCTCGCCCAGAGTCTCTCCAACTCCCCCTGACAGCCTGACCCTCTCCTCAGCTAGAGTCTGTCCAACTTCACCCGACACCATGACCCTCTCCTCACCCAGAGCCTCTCCAAATGCTCCTGACACCCTGACCCTCTCCTCACCCAGAGTCTCTCCATCTCCTTCCAACACCTTGTCCCTCTGCTTACTCAGAGTCTCTCCATCTCCTCCGGACACTCTGAAGCTCTCCTCACCCACAGTCTGTCCAACTTATACTGACAATCTGACCCTCTCCTCTCCCTGAGTCTGTCCAACTACTCCTAACATCCTGACCCTCTGATCACCCAGATTCTCTACATCTCTTCCTGACACTCTGACCCTCTCCTAACCCAGAGTTTCTCCAACTCCTCCCAACACTCTGACCCTCTCCACACCCAGAGTCCCTCCATATCCTCCTAACACTCTGACCCTCTCCTCACCCAGAGTCTGTCCAACCCCTACTGACACCCTGCCCCTCTGCTCACCCGGAGTCTCTCCATCTCCTCCAAACACACGGACCTTCTCCTCACCCAGAGTCTGTCCAGCTCCTCCTGAAATACTGACCCTCTCCTCACCCAAAGTCTCTCCAACTCCGTCTGACAACCTGACCGTCTATTCACCCCGGGTCTGTCCAACATCTCCCGACACGCTGAACCTTTCCTCACCCAGAGTCTCTGCAACGCCTCCTGACAGCTTGACCCTCTCCTCACCTAGAGTCTGCCCAACTTCACCCGACACCCTGAACCTCTCCTCACCCAGATCCTGTCCATCTCCTCCTGACACCCTGAAACTCTGCTGACCCAGAGTATCTCCAACTCCTCCTGACAACCTGACCCTCTCCTCACCCAGAGTCTCTTCAACTCCTCCTGACAACCTGACCCTCACCCCAACAAGAGTCTCTACAACTCCTCCTGACACTCTAACCCTCTCCTCATCCGGAGTCTCTCTAACTCCTCCTGACACCCTAACCATCTCCTCACCTAGAGTCTGTCCAACTTGTCTCGACACCTTGACCCTCTCGTCACCCAGTGTCTTTCCAAATCCTCCTGACACACTGACCCTCTCCTCACCTAGAGTCTGTCCAAGTTCACCCGACACCCTGATCCTCTCCTCACCCAGAGTCTCTCCATCTCCTTCAGACACTCTGACCAGCTCATCTCCCAGAGTCTGTCCAACACCTCCTAACACCCTGACCCTCTCCTAACCCAGTGTTTCTCCAACTCCTCCCAACACTCTGACCCTCTCCTCACCCAGAGTCTCTCCAGCTCCTCCTGACACTCTGACCCTCTCCTCACCCAGAGTCTGTCCAAATTATCCTGACACTCTGACCCTCTCCCCTCCCAGAGTCTGTCCAACTCCTCCTAACACCCTGACCCTCTGATCACCCAGATTCTCTCCATCTCTTCTTAACACTCTGACCGTCTCCTAACCCAGATTTTCTCCAACACCTCCTGACACTCTGACCATCCCCTCATCCAGACTCCCTCCAACGTCTCCTGACACTCTGACCCTCTCCTCAACCAGAATCTGTCCATCTCCTCCTAACACTCTGAGCATCTCCTCACCCAGAGTCTCTCCATCTCCTCCTGAACTCTCACCCTCTCCTCACCCAGATTCTCTCCATCTCCTCCTGACAATCTGACCCTCTCCTCACCCAGAGCCTGTCCAACTTCTCCTGACACCCTGCCCCTCTCCTCACCCAGATTCTCTTCAACTCCTCCTGACACCCTGCTCCTCTCCTCACCCAGAGTCTCTCCAGCTCCTCCTGACACACTGACCCTCTCCTCACCCAGCGTTTGTCCAACTCCTCCTGACACGCTGACCATCTCTTCACCCAGACTCTCTCCAACTTCTCCGGACACTTGGACCCTCTCCTCACCCAGAGTCTCTCCAACTTCTCCTGACACCCTGACCCTCTCCTGACCCAGGGTCTCTCCATCTCCTCCCGACACCCTGACCCGCTGCTTACCCAGAGTCTCTCCATCTCCTCCTGACACTCTGACCCGATCGACTCCCAGAGTCTGTCCAACTCCTCCAAACAGCCTGACCCTCTCCTCACCCATAGTCTCTCCATCTCCTCCTAACTCTCTACCCTCTCCTCACCAAGAATCTCTCCAACTCCTCCCAACACTCTGACCCTCTCCTCACTCAGAGTTGCTCCATCTCATTCAGACACTCTGAAGCTCTCCTCATCCAGAGTCTGTCCAACTCCTAATGACACCCTGACCTGTCCTCACCCAGAGTCTCTCCAAATACTCCTGACACTCTGACCCTCTCCTCACCTAGAATCTCTCCAACTTCACCTGAAACCCTCACCATCTCCTCACCCAGGGCCTGTCCAACTCCTCCTGACACTCTGACCCTCTCCTCACCAAGCGTCTGTCCAACTCCTCCTGAATCCCTGACCCTCTCCTCACCCAGAGTCTCTCCAACTCCTCCTGACAACCTGACCCTCTCCTACCCCAGAGTCTCTCCAACTCCTCCTGACACTCTGACCCTCTCGTCATCCAGAGTCTCTCCAAGTCCTCCTGACACCCTGACCATCTCCTCAGCTAATTTCGGTCCAACTTCTCCCAAAAGCCTGAACCTCTCATCACCCAGTGTCTCTCCAACTCCTCCTGATACACTGACCCTCTCCTCACCTAGAGTCTCTTCAACTCCTCCTGACACCCTGACCATCTCCTCACCCAGAGGCTCTCCAACTCCTGCTGACACCCTGACCCTCTCCTCACCCAGAGTCTCTCCAACTCCTCCCGACACCCGGACCTTCTCTTCACCCAGACCCTCTCCAACCCTTCCTGACACTCTGAACCTCTCCTCACCCGGAGTCTCTCCAACTCCTCCCGACACCCTAACCTTCTCTTCACTCAGTGCCTGTCCAACACCTCCTGACACCCTGAACCACTCCTCACCCAGAGCCTGTCCAATTCCTCTTTTCACCCTGACTCTCTCCTCACCCAGAGTCTTTCCAGCTCCTCCTGACACTCTGACCCTCTACTCACCCAGAGTCTCTCCATCTGCTACTAAATCTCTACCCCCACCTCACCCAGAATCTCTCCAACTCCTCCCAACACTCTGACCCTCTCCTCACTCAGAGTTGCTCCATCTCTCCAGACACTCTGAACCTCTCCTCATCCAGAGTCTGTCCAACTCCTAATGACTCCCTGACCTGTCCACACCCAGAGTCTCTCCAACTCCTCCTGACACCCTGACCCTCTGCTCACCCAGAGTCTCTCCAAATACTCCTGACACTCTGACCCTATCCTCACCCAGAATCTGTCCAACTTTAACAGACACCCTGACCCACTCCTCACCCAGCGTCTCTGTAACTCCTCCTGACAACCTGACCCTCTCCTACCCCAGAGTGGCTCCAACTCCTCCTGACACCCTGACCCTCTCCTGACCGAGGGTCTCTCCATCTCCTCCCGACACCCTGACCCACTGCTTACCCAGAGTCTCTCCATCTCCTCCTGACACTCTGACCCTCTCCTCATCCAGAGTCTGTCCAACTTCTCCTGACAACCTGCCCCTCTCCTCACCTAGAGTCTCTCCAAATCCTCCTGACACTCAGACCCGATCGACTCCCAGAGTCTGTCCAACTCCTCCAAACACCCTGACCCTCTGCTCACCCAAAGTCTCTCCATCTCCTCCTAACTCTCTACCCTCTCCTCACCCAGAATCTCTCCAACTCCTCCCAACACTCTGACCCTCTCCTCACTCAGAGTTGCTCCATCTCATTCAGACACTCTGAACCTCTCCTCATCCAGAGTCTGTCCAACAACTAATGACACCCTGACCTGTCCTCACCCAGAGTCTCTCCAAATCCTCCTGACACCCTGACCTCTCCTCTCCCAGAGTCTCTCCAAATACTCCTGACACTCTGACCCTCTCCTCACCTAGAATCTCTCCAACTTCACCTGACACCCTCACCATCTCCTCACCCAGAGCCTGTCCAACTCCTCCTGACACTCTGACCCTCTCCTCACCAAGCGTCTCTCTAACTCCTCCTGAAACCCTGACCCTCTCCTCACCCAGAGTCTCTCCAACTCCTCCTGACACTCTGACCCTCTCGTCTTCCAGAGTCTCTCCAAGTCCTCCTGACAGACTGACCATCTCCTCAGCAATATTCGATCCAACTTCTCCCAAAAGCCTGAACGTCTCATCACCAAATATCTCTCCAACTCCTCCTGATACACTGACCCTCTCCTCACCTAGAGTCTCTTCAACTCCTCCTGACACCCTGACTATCTCCTCACCCAGAGGCTCTCCAACTCCTGCTGACACCCTGACCCTCTACTCACCCAGAATCTCTCCAACTCCTCCCGACACCCGGACCTTCTCTTCACCCAGAGCCTGTCCAACTCCGCATGACACCCTGACACTCTCCTGACCCGTAGTCCTCCAACTTCTCCTGACACTCTGACCCTCTCCTCGCATAGTGTCTGTCCAACTTCACCCAACACCCTGACCCACCTCTCACCCAGAGTCTCTCCAACTCCTCCTGACACTCTGACCCTCTCCTCACCAAGAGTCTGTCCAACTCATCCTGACACTCTGGCCCTCTCCTCATCCAGAGTCTGCCAGCTGCTCCTGACACTCTGACCCTCTCCTCACCCAGAGTCTGTCCAACTCCTCCTGATACACTGACGCTTTTCTCACCCAGAGTCTCTTAAACTCCTCCCGACACCGTGACCCAGAGTCTTTCCAACTCCTCCTGACACTCTGACAATCTCCTCATCCGGAGTCACTCCAAGTCCTCCTGACACCCTGACCATCTCCTCACTCCGAGTCTCTCCAACTCCTGCTGACACCCTGAAACTCTCCTCACCCAGAGTCTCTCCAACTCCTCCTGACACTCTGACCCTCTCGTCATCCAGAGTCTCTCCAAGTCCTCCTGACACCCTGACCATCTCCTCAGCTAATTTCGGTCCAACTTCTCCCAAAAGCCTGAACCTCTCATCACCCAGTGTCTCTCCAACTCCTCCTGATACACTGACCCTCTCCTCACCTAGAGTCTCTTCAACTCCTCCTGACACCCTGACCATCTCCTCACCCAGAGGCTCTCCAACTCCTGCTGACACCCTGACCCTCTCCTCACCCAGAGTCTCTCCAACTCCTCCCGACACCCGGACCTTCTCTTCACCCAGACCCTCTCCAACCCTTCCTGACACTCTGAACCTCTCCTCACCCGGATTCTCTCCAACTCCTCCCGACACCCTAACCTTTCTTCACTCAGTGCCTGTCCAACACCTCCTGACACCCTGAACCACTCCTCACCCAGAGCCTGTCCAATTCCTCTTTTCACCCTGACTCTCTCCTCACCCAGAGTCTTTCCAGCTCCTCCTGACACTCTGACCCTCTACTCACCCAGAGTCTCTCCAACTGCTACTAAATCTCTACCCCCACCTCACCCAGAATCTCTCCAACTCCTCCCAACACTCTGACCCTCTCCTCACTCAGAGTTGCTCCATCTCTCCAGACACTCTGAACCTCTCCTCATCCAGAGTCTGTCCAACTCCTAATGACTCCCTGACCTGTCCACACCCAGAGTCTCTCCAACTCCTCCTGACACCCTGACCCTCTGCTCACCCAGAGTCTCTCCAAATACTCCTGACACTCTGACCCTATCCTCACCCAGAATCTGTCCAACTTTAACAGACACCCTGACCCACTCCTCACCCAGCGTCTCTGTAACTCCTCCTGACAACCTGACCCTCTCCTACCCCAGAGTCTCTCCAACTCCTCCTGACACCCTGACCCTCTCCTGACCGAGGGTCTCTCCATCTCCTCCCGACACCCTGACCCACTGCTTACCCAGAGTCTCTCCATCTCCTCCTGACACTCTGACCCTCTCCTCATCCAGAGTCTGTCCAACTTCTCCTGACAACCTGACCCTCTCCTCACCTAGAGTCTCTCCAAATCCTCCTGACACTCAGACCCGATCGACTCCCAGAGTCTGTCCAACTCCTCCAAACACCCTGACCCTCTGCTCACCCAAAGTCTCTCCATCTCCTCCTAACTCTCTACCCTCTCCTCACCCAGAATCTCTCCAACTCCTCCCAACACTCTGACCCTCTCCTCACTCAGAGTTGCTCCATCTCATTCAGACACTCTGAACCTCTCCTCATCCAGAGTCTGTCCAACAACTAATGACACCCTGACCTGTCCTCACCCAGAGTCTCTCCAAATCCTCCTGACACCCTGACCTCTCCTCTCCCAGAGTCTCTCCAAATACTCCTGACACTCTGACCCTCTCCTCACCTAGAATCTCTCCAACTTCACCTGACACCCTCACCATCTCCTCACCCAGAGCCTGTCCAACTCCTCCTGACACTCTGACCCTCTCCTCACCAAGCGTCTCTCTAACTCCTCCTGAAACCCTGACCCTCTCCTCACCCAGAGTCTCTCCAACTCCTCCTGACACTCTGACCCTCTCGTCTTCCAGAGTCTCTCCAAGTCCTCCTGACAGACTGACCATCTCCTCAGCAATATTCGATCCAACTTCTCCCAAAAGCCTGAACGTCTCATCACCAAATATCTCTCCAACTCCTCCTGATACACTGACCCTCTCCTCACCTAGAGTCTCTTCAACTCCTCCTGACACCCTGACTATCTCCTCACCCAGAGGCTCTCCAACTCCTGCTGACACCCTGACCCTCTACTCACCCAGAATCTCTCCAACTCCTCCCGACACCCGGACCTTCTCTTCACCCAGAGCCTGTCCAACTCCGCATGACACCCTGACACTCTCCTGACCCGTAGTCCTCCAACTTCTCCTGACACTCTGACCCTCTCCTCGCATAGTGTCTGTCCAACTTCACCCAACACCCTGACCCACCTCTCACCCAGAGTCTCTCCAACTCCTCCTGACACTCTGACCCTCTCCTCACCAAGAGTCTGTCCAACTCATCCTGACACTCTGGCCCTCTCCTCATCCAGAGTCTGCCAGCTGCTCCTGACACTCTGACCCTCTCCTCACCCAGAGTCTGTCCAACTCCTCCTGATAGACTGACGCTTTTCTCACCCAGAGTCTCTTAAACTCCTCCCGACACCGTGACCCAGAGTCTTTCCAACTCCTCCTGACACTCTGACAATCTCCTCATCCGGAGTCACTCCAAGTCCTCCTGACACCCTGACCATCTCCTCACTCCGAGTCTCTCCAACTCCTGCTGACACCCTGAAACTCTCCTCACCCAGAGTCTCTCCAACTCCTCCCAACACCCTGACCTTCTCTTCACCCAGAGCCTGTCCAAAATCGCCTGACACCCTGAACCTCTCCTCACCCAGAGCCTATCCAACTCCCCATGACACCCTGACCCTCTCCTCACCCATAGTCTCTCCAACTCCTCCTGACACACTGACACTCTCCTCACCTAGTGTCTGTCCTACTTCGCCCGACACCCTGACCCACTCCTCACCCAGTGCCTTCCATCTCCTCCTGACACCCTGACCATCTCCTCACCCAGAGTCTCTCCAACTTCTCCTGACAATCTGACCCCCTCCTCAACCAGAGTCTCTCCAACTCCTCCTGAGCCTCTGACCCTCTCCTCACCTAGCGTCTGTCCAAAGACGCCCCTCACCCTGACCCTCTCCTCACCCAGAGCCTCTCCAACTCCTCCTGACACTCTGACCATCTCCTCATCCATAAGCTCTCCAACATCTCCTGACACTCTGAGCCTCTCCTCACCCAGAATCTGTCCATCTCCTCCTGACACCCGGACCATCTCCTCACCCAGAGTCTCTCCAACTTCTCCTGACACTCTGACCCCATCCTCACCCAGAGTCTCTCCAACTCCTCCTGACACACTGAAACACTCCTCACCCAGAGTCTGTCCAACTCCTCCTAACACCCTGAAACTCTGCTCACCCAGAGTCTCTCCTTCTCCTCCTGACACCCTGACACTCTCATCACCCAGAGTCTGACCAACCCCGCCTAACACGCTGACCCTCTGCTCATCCAGAATCTCTCTATTTTCTCCTGACACCCTGAACATCTCCTCACACAGAGTCTCTCCAACTTCTCCTGACACTCTGACCCCCTCCTCACCCAGAGTCTCTCCAACTCCTCCTGACACACTGACAGGACTCCTCACCCAGAGTCTGTCCAACTCCTCCTAACACCCTGAACCTCTGCTCACCCAGAGTCTATCCAACTACTCCAGACACTCTGACCCTCTCCTCACCTAGCTTCTGTCCAAAGTTGCCCCTCAGCCTGACCCTCTCCTCACGCAGAGCCTCTCCAACTCCTCCTGACACTCTGACCATCGCCTCATCCAGACTCTCTCCAACGTCTCCCGACACTCTGACCCACTCCTCACCCAAAATCTTTCCATCTCCTCCTGACACCCTGATCCTCTGCTCACCCAGAGTCTCTCCATCTTCTCCTGACACTCTGACCCTCTCCTCACCCAGAGTCTCTCCATCTCCTCCTGAACTCTCACCCTCTCCTCACCCAGATTCTCTCCATCTCCTCCTGTCACTCTGATCCTCTCCTCACCCAGAGGCTGTCCAACTTCTCCTGACACCCTGCCCCTCTCCTCACCCAGATTCTCTTCAAATCCTGCTGACACCGTGCTCCTCTCCTCACCCAGAGTCTATCCTGCTCCTCCTGACACTCTGACACGCTCCTCACCCAGCGTCTGTCCAACTTCGCCCGTCACCCTGACCCTCTCCTCACCCAGAGCCTCTCCAACTCCTCCTGACACGCTGACCATCTCTTCACCCAGACACTCTCCAACTTCTCCTGACACTCGGACCCTCTCCTCACTCAGAGTCTCCCCAACTTCTCCTGACACCCTGACCCTCTCCTGACCGAGGGTCTCTCCATCTCCTCCCGACACCCTGACCCACTGCTTACCCAGAGTCTCTCCATCTCATCCTGACACTCTGACTCTCTCCTCACCCAGAGTCTGTCCAACTTCTCCTGACACCCTGACCCTCTCCTCACCTAGAGTCTCTCCAAATCCTACTGACACTCAGACCCGATCGACTCCCAGAGTCTGTCCAACTCCTCCAAACAGCCTGACCCTCTCCTCACCCATAGTCTCTCAATCTCCTCCTAACTCTCTAACCTCTCCTCACCCAGAATCTCTCCAACTCCTCCCAACACTCTGACCCTCTCCTCACTCAGAGTTGCTCCATCTCATTCAGACACTCTGAACCTCTCCTCATCCAGAGTCTGTCCAACACCTAATGACACCCTGACCTGTCCTCACCCAGAGTCTCTCCAAATCCTCCTGACACCCTAACCTCTCCTCTCCCAGAGTCTCTCCAAATACTCCTGACACTCTGACCCTCTCCTCACCTAGAATCTCTCCAACTTCACCTGACACCCTCACCATCTCCTCACCCAAAGCCTGTCCAACTCCTCCTGACACTCTGACCCTCTCCTCACCCAGAGTCTCTCCAACTCCTCCTGACACTCTGACCCTCTCGCCTTCCAGAGTCTCTCCAAGTCCTCCTGACACCCTGACCATCTCCTCAGCTAGATTCGATCCAACTTCTCCCAAAAGCCTGAACCTCTCATCACCAAATGTCTCTCCAACTCATCCTGATACACTGAACCTCTCCTCACCTAGAGTCTCTTCAACTCCCCATTACACCCTGACCCTCTCCTCACCCATAGTCTCTCCAACTCCTCCTGACACTCTGACACTCTCCTCACCTAGTGTCTGTCCAACTTCGCCCGACACCCTGACCCACTCCTCACCCAGTGCCTTCCATCTCCTCCTGACACCCTGACCATCTCCTCACCCAGGTTCTCTCCAACTTCTCCTGACACTCTGACCCCCTCCTCAACCAGAGTCTCTGCAACTCCTCCTGACACACTGACACACTCCTCACCCAGAGTCTGTCCAACTCCTCCTAACACCCTGAACCTCTGCTCACCCAGAGTCTCTCCTACTCCTCCTGACACTCTGACACTCTCCTCACCCAGAGTCTGACCAACCCCTCCTAACACGCTGACCCTCTGCTCATCCAGAATCTCTCCATTTCCTCCTGACACCCTGACCATCTCCTCAACCAGGTTCTCTCCAACTTCTCCCGAAACTCTGACCCTCTCCTCACTCAGAGTCTCTCCAACTCCTCCTGACACTGTGACCCTCTCCTCACCTAGCGTCTGTCCAAAGAAGCCACTCACCCTGACCCTCTCATCACCCAGAGCCTCTCCAACTCCTCCTGACAATCTGACCATCTCCTCATCCTTAAGCTCTCCAACATCTCCTGACACTCTGACCCTCTCCTCACCCAGAATCTGCCCATCTCCTCCTGACACCCTGACCCTCTGCTCAACAAGAGGCTCTCCATCTTCTCCTGACACTCTGACCCTCTCCTCACCCAGAGTCTCTCCATCTCCTCCTGAAATCTCACCCTCTCCTCACCCAGATTCTCTCCATCTCCTCCTGACACTTTGACCCTCTCCTCACCCAGAGCCTGTCCAACTTCCCCTGAAACCCTGCCCCTCTCCTCACCCAGATTCTCTTCAACTCCACCAGACACCCTGACCCTCTCCTTACCCAGAGTCTCTCCAACATCTCCTGACACTCTGACCCTCTCCTCATCCAGAGTCTATCCAAATCCTCCCGACACCCTAACCCTCTCTTCACCCAGTTCATGTCCAGCTCCTCCTGACACCCTGACTCTTCCTCACCCAGAGTCTCTCCAGCTCCTCCTGACACTCTGACCATCTCCTCACCCAGAGTCTCTCCAACTCCTCCCAACACCCTGACCTTCTCTTCACCCAGAGCCTGTCCAAAACCTCCGGGCACCCTGACCCTCTCCTCACCCAGAGCCTATCCAACTCCCCATGACACCCTGACCCTCTGCTCACCCATAGTCTCTCCAACTCCTCCTGACTCTCTGACACTCTCCTCACCTAGTGTCTGTCTAAATTCGCCCGACACCCTGACCCACTCCTCACCCAGTGCCTTCCATCTCCTCCTGACACCCGGACCATCTCCTCACCCAGAGTCTCTCCAACTTCTCCTGACACTCTGACCCCATCCTCACCCAGAGTCTCTCCAACTCCTCCTGACACACTGACACACTCCTCACCCAGAGTCTGTCCAACTCCTCCTAACACCCTGAAACTCTGCTCACCCAGAGTCTCTCCTTCTCCTCCTGACACCCTGACACTCTCATCACCCAGAGTCTGACCAACCCCGCCTAACACGCTGACCCTCTGCTCATCCAGAATCTCTCTATTTTCTCATGACACCCTGACCATCTCCTCACCCAGAGTCTCTCCAACTTCTCCTGACACTCTGACCCCCTCCTCAACCAGAGTCTCTCCAACTCCTCCTGACACACTGACACACTCCTCACCCAGAGTCTGTCCAATTCCTCCTAACACCCTGAACCTCTGCTCACCCAGAGTCTCTCCTACTCCTCCTGACACTCTGACACTCTCCTCACCCAGAGTCTGACCAACCCCTCCTAACACGCTGACCCTCTGCTCCTCCAGAATCTCTCCATTTCCTCTTGACACCCTGACCATCTCCTCTCCCACATCCTCACCAAATTCTCCTGAAACCCTGATCCTCTACTCACCCAGAGTCTCTCCAACTTCTCCCGAAACTCTGATCCTCTCCTCACCCAGAGTCTCTCCAACTCCTCCCAACACCCCGACCTTCTCTTGACCCAGAGACTATCCAAAACCTCCTGACACACTGACCCTCTGCTCAACCAGAACCTATCCAACTCCCCATAACACCCTGACCCTCTCCTCACCCATATTCTCTCCAACTCCTCCTGACACTCTGACACTCTCCTCACCTAGTGTCTGTCCAACTTCGCCCGACACCCTGACCCACTCCTCACCCAGTGCCTTCCATCTCCTCCTGACACTCTGACCATCTCCTCACCCAGAGTCTCTCCAACTTCTCCTGATACTCTGACACTCTCCTCACCCAGATTCTGACCAACCCCTCCTACAACGCTGACCCTCTGCTCATCCAGAATCTCTCCATTTCCTCCTGACACCCTGACCATCTCCTCACCCAGACTCTCTCCAACTTATCCTGATACACTGACCCTCTCCTCACCCAGGTTCTATCCAACTTCTCCCGACACTCTGAGCCTCTCCTCACTCAGAGTCTCTACAACTCCTCCTGACACTCTGACACTCTCCTCACCTAGCGTCTGTCCAAAGTCGCCGCTCACCCTGACCCTCTCCTCACCCAGAGCCTCTCCAACTCCTCCTGACACTCTGACCATCTCCTCATCCAGAAGCTCTCCAACATCTCCAGACACTCTGACCCTCTCCTCACCCAGAATCTGTCCATCTCCTGCTGAAATCTGACCCTCTCCTCCCCCAGATTCTCTCCATCTCCTCCTGACACTTTGACCCTCTCCTCACCCAGAGCCTGTCCAACTCCACCCGACACTCTGACCCTCTCCTCATCCAGAGTCTATCCAAATTCTCCCGACACCCTAACCCTCTCTTCACCCAGTGTGTTTCCAGCTCCTTCTGACACCCTGACTCTTCCTCACCCAGAGTCTCTCCAGCTCCTCCTGACACTCTGACCCTCTCCTCACCCAGTGTCCGTCCAACTTCGCCCGTCACCCTGACCCTCTCCTCACCCAGAGCCTGTCCAACTCCTCCTGACACTCTGACCATCTCCTCACTCAGAGTCTCTCCAACTCCTGCTGACACCCTGACCCTCTCCTCACCCAGAGTCTCTCCAACTCCTCCCAAAACCCTGACCTTCTCTTCACCCAGAGCCTGTCCAAAACCTCCTGACACCCTGAACCTCTCCTCACCCAGAGCCTATCCAACTCCCAATGACACCCTGACCCTCTCCTCACCCATAGTCTCTCCAACTCCTCCTGACACTCTGACACTCTTCTCACCTATTGTCTGTCCAAATTCGCCCGACACCCTGACCCACTCCTCACCCAGTGCCTTCCATCTGCTCCTGAAACCCTGACCATCTCTTCACCCAGATTCTCTCCATCTCCTCCTGTCACTCTGACCCTCTCCTCACCCAGAGGCTGTCCAACTTCTCCTGACACCCTGCCCCTCTCCTCACCCAGATTCTCTTCAACTCCTCCTGACACCCTGCTCCTCTCCTCACCCAGAGTCTCTCCAGCTCCTCCTGACACTCTGACCCTCTCCTCACCCAGCGTCTGTCCAACTCCCGTCACCCTGACCCTCTCCTCACCCAGAGCCTTTCCAACTCCTCCTGACACGCTGACCATCTCTTCACCCAGACACTCTCCAACTTCTCCTGACACTCGGACCCTCTCTCACCTCAGAGTCTCTCCAACTTCTCCTGACACCCTGACCCTCTCCTGACCGAGGGTCTCTCCATCTCCTCCCGACACCCTGACCCGCTGCTTACCCAGAGTCTCTCCATCTCATCCTGACACTCTGACCCTCTCCTCACCCAGAGTCTGTCCAACTTCTCCTGACACCCTGACCCTCTCCTCACCTAGAGTCTCTCCAAATCCTCCTGACACTCAGACCCGATCGACTCCCAGAGTCTGTCCAACTCCTCCAAACACCCTGACCCTCTGCTCACCCATAGTTTCTCAATCTCCTCCTAACTCTCTAACCTTTCCTCACCCAGAATCTCTCCAACTCCTCCCAACACTCTGACCCTCTCCTCACTCAGAGTTGCTCCATCTCATTCAGACACTTTGAACCTCTCCTCATCCAGAGTCTGTCCAACACCTAATGACACCCTGACCTGTCCTCACCCAGAGTCTCTCCAAATCCTCCTGATACCCTGACCTCTCCTCTCCCAGAATCTCTCCAAATACTCCTGACACTCTGACCCTCTCCTCACCTAGAATCTCTCCAACTTCACCTGACACCCTCACCATCTACTCACCCAGAGCCTGTCCAACTCCTCCTGACACTCTGACCCTCTCCTCACCAAGCGTCTCTCCAACTCCTCCTGAATCCCTGACCCTCTCCTCACCCAGAGTCTCTCCAACTCCTCCTGACACTCTGACCCTCTCGTCTTCCAGAGTCTCTCCAAGTCCTCCTGACACCCTGACCATCTCCTCAGCTAGATTCGATCCAACTTCTCCCAAAAGCCTGAACCACTCATTACCAAATATCTCTCCAACTCCTCCAGATACACTGACCCTCTCCTCACCTAGAGTCTCTTCAACTCCTCCTGACACCCTGACTATCTCCTCACCCAGAGGCTCTCCAACTCCTGCTGACACCCTGACCCTCTACTCACCCAGAGTCTCTCCAACTCCTCCCGACACCCGGACCTTCTCTTCACTCAGAGCCTGTCCAACTCCGCATGACACACTGACACTCTCCTGACCTGTAGTCCTCCAACTCCTCCTGACACGCTGACCCTCTCCTCACATAGTGTCTGTCCAACTTCACCCAACACCCTGACCCACCTCTCACCCAGAGTCTCTCCAACTCCTCCTGACACTCTGAACCTCTCCTCACCAAAAGTCTGTCCAACTCATCCTGACACTCTGACCCTCTCCTCATCCAGAGTCTGCCAGCTGCTACTGACACTCAGACCCTCTCATCACCCAGAGACTGTCCAACTCCTCCTGATACACTGACGCTTTCCTCACCCAGAGTCTCTTAAACTCCTCCCGACACCGTGACCCACTGCTCACCCAGAGTCTTTCCAACTCCTCCAGACACTCTGACAATCTCCTCATCCGGAGTCACTCCAAGTCCTCCTGACACCCTGAAACTCTGCTCACCCAGAGTCTCTCCTTCTCCTCCTGACACCCTGACACTCTCATCACCCAGAGTCTGACTAACCCTGCCTAACACGCTGACCCTCTGCTCATCCAGAATCTCTCTATTTTCTCATGACACCCTGACCATCTCCTCACCCAGAGTCTCTCCAACTTCTCCTGACACTCTGACCCCCTCCTCAACCAGAGTCTCTCCAACTCCTCCTGACACACTGACACACTCCTCACCCAGAGTCTGTCCAACTCCTCCTAACACCCTGAACCTCTGCTCACCCAGAGTCTCTCCTACTCCTCCTGACACTCTGACACTCTCCTCACCCAGAGTCTGACCAACCCCTCCTAACACGCTGACCCTCTGCTCCTCCAGAATCTCTCCATTTCCTCTTGACACCCTGACCATCTCCTCACCCACATCCTCACCAAATTCTCCTGAAACCCTGATCCTCTACTCATCCAGAGTCTCTCCAACCTCTCCCGACACTCTGATCCTCTCCTCACCCAGAGTCTCTCCAACTCCTCCCAACACCCCGACCTTCTCTTGACCCAGAGACTATCCAAAACCTCCTGACACACTGACCCTCTGCTCAACCAGAACCTATCCAACTCCCCATAACACCCTGACCCTCTCCTCACCCATATTCTCTCCAACTCCTCCTGACACTCTGACACTCTCCTCACCTAGTGTCTGTCCAACTTCGCCCGACACCCTGACCCACTCCTCACCCAGTGCCTTCCATCTCCTCCTGACACCCTGACCATCTCCTCACCCAGAGTCTCTCCAACTTCTCCTGACACTCTGACACTCTCCTCACCCAGATTCTGACTAACCCCTCCTACAACGCTGACCCTCTGCTCATCCAGAATCTCTCCATTTCCTCCTGACACCCTGACCATCTCCTCACCCAGACTCTCTCCAACTTATCCTGATACACTGACCCTCTCCTCACCCAGGATCTATCCAACTTCTCCCGACACTCTGACCCTCTCCTCACTCAGAGTCTCTCCAACTCCTCCTGACACTCTGACCCTCTCCTCACCTAGCGTCTGTCCAAAGTCGCCGCTCACCCTGACCCTCTCCTCACCCAGAGCCTCTCCAACTCCTCCTGACACTCTGACCATCTCCTCATCCAGAAGCTCTCCAACATCTCCAGACACTCTGACCCTCTCCTCACCCAGTGTCCGTCCAACTTCGCCCGTCACCCTGACCCTCTCCTCACCCAGAGCCTGTCCAACTCCTCCTGACACTCTGACCATCTCCTCACTCAGAGTCTCTCCAACTCCTGCTGACACCCTGACCCTCTCCTCACCCAGAGTCTCTCCAACTCCTCCCAACACCCTGACCTTCTCTTCACCCAGAGCCTGTCCAAAACCTCCTGACACCCTGAACCTCTCCTCACCCAGAGCCTATCCAACTCCCAATGACACCCTGACCCTCTCCTCACCCATAGTCTCTCCAACTCCTCCTGACACTCTGACACTCTTCTCACCTAGTGTCTGTCCAAATTCACCCGACACCCTGACCCACTCCTCCGCCAGTGCCTTCCATCTGCTCCTGACACCCTGACCATCTCTTCACCCAGATTCTCTCCATCTCCTCCTGTCACTCTGACCCTCTCCTCACCCAGAGGCTGTCCAACTTCTCCTGACACCCTGCCCCTCTCCTCACCCAGATTCTCTTCAACTCCTCCTGACACCCTGCTCCTCTCCTCACCCAGAGTCTCTCCAGCTCCTCCTGACACTCTGACCCTCTCCTCACCCAGCGTCTGTCCAACTTCGCCCGTCACCCTGACCCTCTCCTCACCCAGAGCCTTTCCAACTCCTCCTGACACGCTGACCATCTCTTCACCCAGACACTCTCCAACTTCTCCTGACACTCGGACCCTCTCCTCACTCAGAGTCTCTCCAGCTCCTCCTGACACTCTGACCCTCTCCTCACCCAGCGTCTGTCCAACTCCCGTCACCCTGACCCTCTCCTCACCCAGAGCCTTTCCAACTCCTCCTGACACGCTGACCATCTCTTCACCCAGACACTCTCCAACTTCTCCTGACACTCGGACCCTCTCCTCACTCAGAGTCTCTCCAACTTCTCCTGACACCCTGACCCTCTCCTGACCGAGGGTCTCTCCATCTCCTCCCAACACCCTGACCCGCTGCTTACCCAGAGTCTCTCCATCTCATCCTGACACTCTGACCCTCTCCTCACCCAGAGTCTGTCCAACTTCTCCTGACACCCTGACCCTCTCCTCACCTAGTGTCTCTCCAAATCCTCCTGACACTCAGACCCGATCGACTCCCAGAGTCTGTCCAACTCCTCCAAACACCCTGACCCTCTGCTCACCCATAGTTTCTCAATCTCCTCCTAACTCTCTAACCTTTCCTCACCCAGAATCTCTCCAACTCCTCCCAACACTCTGACCCTCTCCTCACTCAGAGTTGCTCCATCTCATTCAGACACTCTGAACCTCTCCTCATCCAGAGTCTGTCCAACAGCTAATGACACCCTGACCTGTCCTCACCCAGAGTCTCTCCAAATCCTCCTGACCCCCTGACCTCTCCTCTCCCAGAATCTCTCCAAATACTCCTGACACTCTGACCCTCTCCTCACCTAGAATCTCTCCAACTTCACCTGACACCCTCACCATCTACTCACCCAGAGCCTGTCCAACTCCTCCTGACACTCTGACCCTCTCCTCACCAAGCGTCTCTCCAACTCCTCCTGAATCCCTGACCCTCTCCTCACCCAGAGTCTCTCCAACTCCTCCTGACACTCTGACCCTCTCGTCTTCCAGAGTCTCTCCAAGTCCTCCTGACACCCTGACCATCTCCTCAGCTAGATTCGATCCAACTTCTCCCAAAAGCCTGAACCACTCATTACCAAATATCTCTCCAACTCCTCCAGATACACTGACCCTCTCCTCACCTAGAGTCTCTTCAACTCCTCCTGACACCCTGACTATCTCCTCACCCAGAGGCTCTCCAACTCCTGCTGACACCCTGACCCTCTACTCACCCAGAGTCTCTCCAACTCCTCCCGACACCCGGACCTTCTCTTCACTCAGAGCCTGTCCAACTCCGCATGACACCCTGACACTCTCCTGACCCGTAGTCCTCCAACTCCTCCTGACACGCTGACCCTCTCCTCACATAGTGTCTGTCCAACTTCACCCAACACCCTGACCCACCTCTCACCCAGAGTCTCTCCAACTCCTCCTGACACTCTGACCCTCTCCTCACCAAAAGTCTGTCCAACTCATCCTGACACTCTGACCCTCTCCTCATCCAGAGTCTGCCAGCTGCTACTGACACTCAGACCCTCTCATCACCCAGAGACTGTCCAACTCCTCCTGATACACTGACGCTTTCCTCACCCAGAGTCTCTTAAACTCCTCCCGACACCGTGACCCACTGCTCACCCAGAGTCTTTCCAACTCCTCCAGACACTCTGACAATCTCCTCATCCGGAGTCACTCCAAGTCCTCCTGACACCCTGAACATCTCCTCACTCCGAGTCTCTACAACTCCTGCTGACACCCTGAAACTCTCCTCACCCAGAGTCTCTCCAACTCCTCCCAACACCCCGACCTTCTCTTCACCCAGAGCCTGTCCAAAACCTCCTGACACCCTGACCCTCTCCTCACCCAGAGCCTATCCAACTCCCCATGACACCCTGACCCTCTCCTCACCCATAGTCTCTCCAACTCCTCCTGACACTCTGACACTCTCCTCACCTAGTGTCTGTCCAACTTCGACCGACACCCTGACCCACTCCTCTCCCAGTGCCTTCCATCTCCTCCTGACAACCTGACCATCTCCTCACCCAGAGTCTCTCCAACTTCTCCTGACACTCTGACCCCATACTCAACCAGAGTCTCTCCAACTCCTCCTGACACACTGACACACTCCTCACCCAGAGTCTGTCCAACTCCTCCTAACACCCTGAACCTCTGCTCACCCAGAGTCTCTCCTTCTCCACCTGACACTCTGGCACTCTCCTCACCCAGAGTCTGACCAACCCCTCCTAACACGCTGACCCTCTGCTCATCCAGAATAACTCCATTTCCTCCTGACACCCTGACCATCTCCTCACCCAGGTTCTCTCCAACTTCTCCCGACACTCTGACCCTCTCCTCACTCAGAGTCTCTCCAACTCCTCCTGACACTCTGACCCTCTCCTCACCTAGCGTCTGTCCAAAGACGCCCCTCACCCTGACCCTCTCCTCACCCAGAGCCTCTCCAACTCCTCCTGACACTCTGACCATCTCCTCATCCAGAAGCTCTCCAACATCTTCTGCCACTCTGAACCTCTCCTCACCCAGAATCTGTCCATCTCCTCCTGACACCCTTACCCTCTGCTCAACAAGAGGCTCTCCATCTTCTCCTGACACTCTGACCCTCTCCTCACCCAGAGTCTCTCCATCTCCTGCTGAAATCTCACCCTCTCCTCACCCAGATTCTCTCCATCTCCTCCTGACACTTTGACCCTCTCCTCACCCAGAGCCATTCCAACTTCCCCTGACTCCCTGCCCCTATCCTCACCCAGATTCTCTTCAACTCCACCCGACACCCTGACCCTCTCCTCACCCAGAGCCTCTCCAACTCCTCCTGACACTCTGACCCTCTCCTCACCCAGAATCTGTCCATCTCCGCCTGACACCCTGACCCTCTGCTCAACAAGGGGCTCTCCATCTTCTCCTGACACTCTGACACTCTCCTCACCCAGAGTCTCTCCATCTCCGCCTGAAATCTGACCCTCTCCTCACCCAGATTCTCTCCATCTCCTCCTGACACTTTGACCCTCTCCTCACCCAGAGCCTGTCCAACTTCTCCTGACACCCTGCCCCTCTCCTCACCCAGATTCTCTTCAACTCCACCCGACACCCTGACCCTCTCCTTACCCAGAGTCTCTCCAACTTCTCCTGACACTCTGACCCTCTCCTCATCCAGAGTCTATCCAAACCCTCCCGACACCCTAACCCTCTCTTCACGCAGTGCGTGTCCAGCTCCTCCTGACACCCTGACTCTTCCTCACCCATAGTCTCTCCAACTCCTCCTGATACTCTGACACTCTCCTCACCTAGTGTCTGTCCAAATTCGACGGACACCCTGACCCACTCCTCTCCCAGTGCCTTCCATCTCCTCCTGACAACCTGACCATCTCCTCACCCAGAGTCTCTCCAACTTCTCCTGACACTCTGACCCCCTCCTCAACCAGAGTCTCTGCAACTCCTCCTGACACACTGACACACTCCTCACCCAGAGTCTGTCCAACTCCTCCTAACACCCTGAACCTCTGCTCACCCAGAGTCTCTCCTTCTCCACCTGACACTCTGGCACTCTCCTCACCCAGAGTCTGACCAACCCCTCCTAACACGCTGACCCTCTGCTCATCCAGAATAACTCCATTTCCTCCTGACACCCTGACCATCTCCTCACCCAGGTTCTCTCCAACTTCTCCCGACACTCTGACCCTCTCCTCACTCAGAGTCTCTCCAACTCCTCCTGACACTCTGACCCTCTCCTCACCTAGCGTCTGTCCAAAGACGCCCCTCACCCTGACCCTCTCCTCACCCAGAGCCTCTCCAACTCCTCCTGACACTCTGACCATCTCCTCATCCAGAAGCTCTCCAACATCTTCTGCCACTCTGAACCTCTCCTCACCCAGAATCTGTCCATCTCCTCCTGACACCCTTACCCTCTGCTCAACAAGAGGCTCTCCATCTTCTCCTGACACTCTGACCCTCTCCTCACCCAGAGTCTCTCCATCTCCTGCTGAAATCTCACCCTCTCCTCACCCAGATTCTCTCCATCTCCTCCTGACACTTTGACCCTCTCCTCACCCAGAGCCATTCCAACTTCCCCTGACTCCCTGCCCCTATCCTCACCCAGATTCTCTTCAACTCCACCCGACACCCTGACCCTCTCCTCACCCAGAGCCTCTCCAACTCCTCCTGACACTCTGACCCTCTCCTCACCCAGAATCTGTCCATCTCCGCCTGACACCCTGACCCTCTGCTCAACAAGGGGCTCTCCATCTTCTCCTGACACTCTGACACTCTCCTCACCCAGAGTCTCTCCAACTCCTCCTGAAATCTGACCCTCTCCTCACCCAGATTCTCTCCATCTCCTCCTGACACTTTGACCCTCTCCTCACCCAGAGCCTGTCCAACTTCTCCTGACACCCTGCCCCTCTCCTCACCCAGATTCTCTTCAACTCCACCCGACACCCTGACCCTCTCCTTACCCAGAGTCTCTCCAACTTCTCCTGACACTCTGACCCTCTCCTCATCCAGAGTCTATCCAAACCCTCCCGACACCCTAACCCTCTCTTCACGCAGTGCGTGTCCAGCTCCTCCTGACACCCTGACTCTTCCTCACCCATAGTCTCTCCAACTCCTCCTGATACTCTGACACTCTCCTCACCTAGTGTCTGTCCAAATTCGACGGACACCCTGACCCACTCCTCACCCAGTGCCTTCCATCTCCTCCTGACACCCTGACCATCTCCTCACCCAGAGTCCCTCCAACTTCTCCTGACACTCTGACCCACTCCTCACCCAGAGTCTCTCCAACTCCTCCTGACACACTGACACACTCCTCACCCAGAGTCTGTCCAACTCCTCCTAACACCCTGAACCTCTGCTCACCCAGAGTCTCTCCTACTCCTCCTGACACTATGACACTCTCCTCACCCAGAGTCTGACCAAACCCTCATAACAGGCTGACCCTCTGCTCATCCAGAATCTCTCCATTTCCTCCTGACACCCTGACCATCTCCTCATCCACAGCCTCTCCAAATTCTCCTGATACCCTGACCCTCTACTCACCCAGAGTCTCTCCAACTTCTCCCGACACTCTGATCCTCTCCTCACCCAGAGTCTCTCCAACTCCTCCCAACACCCCGACCTTCTCTTCACCCAGAGCCTGTCCAAAACCTCCTGACACCCTGACCCTCTCCTCACCCAGAGCCTATCCAACTCCCCATGACACCCTGACCCTCTCCTCACCCATAGTCTCTCCAACTCCACCTGACACTCTGACACTCTCCTCACCTAGTGTCTGTCCAACTTCGCCCGACACCCTGACCCACTCCTCACCCCTGCCTTCCATCTGCTCCTGACACCCTGACCATCTCCTCACCCAGAAGTCTCCAACTTCTCCTCAAACTCTGACCCCATCCTCACCCAGAGTCTCTCCAACTCCTCCTGACACACTGACACACTCCTCACCCAGAGTCTGTCCAACTCCTCCTAACACCCTGAAACTCTGCTCACCCAGAGTCTCTCCTTCTCCTCCTGACACCCTGACACTCTCATCACCCAGAGTCTGACCAACCCCGCCTAACACGCTGACCCTCTGCTCATCCAGAATCTCTCTATTTTCTCCTGACACCCTGACCATCTCCTCACCCAGAGGTCTCCAACTTCTCCTCACACTCTGACTCCATCCTCACCCAGAGTGTCTCCAACTCCTCCTGACACACTGACACACTCCTCACCCAGAGTCTGTCCAAATCCTCCGAACATCCTGAACCTCTGCTCACGCAGAGTCTATCCAACTACTCCAGACACTCTGACCCTCTCCTCACCCAGAGTCTCTTCAACTCCTCCTGACACTCTGCCCCTCTTCTCACCAAGCTTCTGTCCAAAGTCGCCCCTCAGCCTGACCCTCTCCTCACGCAGAGCCTCTCCAACTCCTTTTGACACTCTGACCCTCTCCTCACCCAAAATCTGTCCATCTCCTCCTGATACACTGACCCTCTGCTCACCCAGAGTCTCTCCATTTTCTCCTGACACTCAGACCCTCTCCTCACCCTGAGTCTCTCCATCTCCTCCTGTCACTCTGACCCTCTCCTCACCCAGAGGCTGTCCAACTTCTCCTGACACCCTGCTCCTCTCCTCACCCAGAGCCTCTCCAGCTCCTCCTGACACTCTGACCCTCTCCTCACCCAGCATCTTTCCAACTTCGCCCGTCACCCTGACCATCTCCTCACCCAGAGCCTCTCCAGCTCCTCCTGACACGCTGACCATCTCTTCACCCAGACACTCTCCAACTTCTCCTGACACTCGGACCCTCTCCTCACTCAGAGTCTCTCCAACTCCTCCTGACACTCTGACCCTCTCCTCACCCAGAGTCTGTCCAACTTCTCCTGACACCCTGACCCTCTCCTCACCTAGAGTCTCTCCAAATACTCCTGACACTCAGACCCGATCAACTCCCAGAGTCTGTCCAACTCCTCCAAACACCCTGACCCTCTGCTCACCCATAGTCTCTCCAACTCCTCCTAACTCTCTACCCTCTCCTCACCCAGAATCTCTCCAACTCCTCCCAACACTCTGACACTCTCCTCACTCAGAGTTGCTCCATCTCATTCAGACACTCTGAACCTCTCCTCATCCAGAGTCTGTCCAACACCTAATGACACCCTGACCTGTCCTCACCCAGAGTGTCTCCAAATACTCCTGACACCCTGACCTCTCCTCTCCCAGAATCTCTCCAAATACTCCTGACACCCTGACCCTCTCCTCACCTAGAATCTGTCAAACCTCACCTGACACCATCACCATCTCCTCACCCAGAGCCTGTCCAACTCCTCCTGAAACCCTGACCATCTCCTCACCCAGAGTCTCTCCAACTCCTCCTGACACTCTGACCCTCTCGTCTTCCAGAGTCTCTCCAAGTCCTCCTGACACCCTGACCATCTCCTCAGCTAGATTCGATCCAACTTCTCCCAAAAGCCTGAACCTCTCATCACCAAATATCTCTCCAACTCCTCCTGATACACTGAACCTCTCCTCACCTAGAGTCTCTTCAACTCCTCCTGACACCCTGACTATCTCCTCACCCAGAGGCTCTCCAACTCCTGCTGACACCCTGACCCTCTACTCACCCAGAGTCTCTCCAACTCCTCCCGACACCCGGACCTTCTCTTCACCCAGAGCCTGTCCAACTCCGCATGACACCCTGACACTCTCCTGACCCGTAGTCCTCCAACTACTCCTGACACTCTGACCCTCTCCTCACATAGTGTCTGTCCAACTTCACCCAACACCCTGACCCACCTCTCACCCAGAGTCTCTCCAACTCCTCCTGACACTCTGACCCTCTCCTCACCAAAAGTCTGTCCAACTCATCCTGACACTCTGGCCCTCTCCTCATCCAGAGTCTGCCAGCTGCTCCTGACACACTGACGCTTTTCTCACCCAGAGTCTCTTAAACTCCTCCCGACACCGTGACCCACTGCTCACCCAGAGTCTTTCCAACTCCTCCTGACACTCTGACAATCTCCTCATCCGGAGTCACTCCAAGTCCTCTGACACCCTGACCTTCTCCTCACTCCGAGTCTCTCCAACACCTGCTGACACCCTGAAACTCTCCTCACCCAGAGTCTCTCCAACTCCTCCCAACACCCTGAGCTTCTCTTCACCCAGAGCCTGTCCAAAACCTCCTGACACCCTGAACCTCTCCTCACCCAGAGCCTATCCAACTCCCCATGACACCCTGACCCTCTCCTCACCTATAGTCTCTCCAACACCTCCTGACACTCTGACACTCTCCTCACCTAGTGTCTGTCCAACTTCGCCCGACACCCTGACCCACTCCTCACCCAGTGCCTTCCATCTCCTCCTGACACCCTGACCATCTCCTCACCCAGAGTCTCTCCAACTTCTCCTGACACTCTGACCCCATCCTCAACCAGAGTCTCTCCAACTCCTCCTGACACACTGACACACTCCTCACCCAGAGTCTGTCCAACTCCTCCTAACACCCTGAACCTCTGCTCACCCAGAGTCTCTCCTTCTCCTCCTGACACTCTGACACTCTCCTCACCCAGAGTCTGACCAACCCCTCCTAACACGCTGACCCTCTGCTCATCCAGAATCTCTCCATTTCCTCCTGACACCCTGACCATCTCCTCACCCAGGTTTTCTCCAACTTCTACCGACACTTTGACCCTCTCCTCACTCAGAGTCTCTCCAACTCCTCCTGACACTGTGACCCTCTCCTCACCTAGCTTCTGTCAAAAGACGCCCCTCAACCTGACCCTCTCCTCACCCAGAGCCTCTCCAACTGCTCCTGACACTCTGACCATCTCCTCATCCTTAAGCTCTCCAACATCTCCTGACACTCTGACCCTCTCCTCACCCAGAATCTGCCCATCTCCTCCTGACACCCTGACCCTCTGCTCAACAAGAGGCTCTCCATCTTCTCCTGACACTCTGACCCTCTCCTCATCCAGAGTCTATCCAAATCCTCCCGACACCCTAACCCTCTCTTCACCCAGTTCGTGTCCAGCTCCTCCTGACACCCTGACTCTTCCTCACCCAGAGTCTCTCCAGCTCCTCCTGACACTCTGACCCTCTCCTCACCCAGAGCCTGTCCAACTCCTCCTGACACTCTGACCATCTCCTCACTAAGAGTCTCTCCAACTCCTGCTGACACCCTGACACTCTCCTCACCCAGAGTCTCTCCAAATCCTCCCAACACCCTGACCTTCTCTTCACCCAGAGCCTGTCCAAAACCTCCTGACACCCTGAACCTCTCCTCACCCAGAGCCTATCCAACTCCTCATGACACCCTGACCCTCTCCTCACCCATAGTCTCTCCAACTCCTCCTGACTCTCTGACACTCTCCTCACCTAGTGTCTGTCCAAATTCGCCCGACACCCTGACCCACTCCTCACCCAGTGCCTTCCATCTCCTCCTGAAACCCTGACCATCTCCTCACCCAGAGTCTCTCCAACTCCTCCTGACACACTGACACACTCCTCACCCAGAGTCTGTCCAACTCCTCCTAACACCCTGAAACTCTGCTCACCCAGATTCTCTCCTACTCCTCCTGACACTCTGACACTCTCCTCACCCAGAGTCTGACCAACCCCTCCTAACACGCTGACCCTCTGCTCATCCAGAATCTCTCCATTTCCTCCTGACAACCTGACCATCTCCTCACCCACAGCCTCTCCAAATTCTCCTGAAAAACTGACCCTCTACTCACCCAGAGTCTCTCCAACTTCTCCCGACACTCTGACCCTCTCCTCACCCAGAGTCTCTCCAACTCCTCCCAACACACCGACCTTCTCTTCACCCAGAGCCTGTCCAAAACCTCCTGACACCCTGACCCTCTCCTCACCCAGAGCCTCTCCAACTCCCCATGACACCCTGACACTCTCCTCACCCATAGTCTTTCCAACTCCTCCTGACACTCTGACACTCTCCTCACCTAGTGTCTGTCCAACTTCGCCCGACACCCTGACCCACTCCTCACCCAGTGCCTTCCATCTCCTCCTGACACCCTAACCATCTCCTCACCCAGAGTGTCTCCAACTTCTCCTGACACTCTGACACTCTCCTCACCCAGAGTCTGACCAACCCCTCCTACCACGCTGACCCTCTGCTCATCCAGAATCTCTCCATTTCCTCCTGACACTCTGACCCTCTCCTCACTCAGAGTCTCTCCAACTCCTCCTGACACTGTGACTCTCTCCTCACCTAGCTTATGTCAAAAGGCGCCCCTCACCCTGACCCTCTCCTCACCCAGAGCCTCTCCAACTCTTCCTGACACTCTGACCATCTCCTCATCCTTAAGCTCTCCAACATCTCCTGACACTCTGACCCTCTCCTCACCCAGAATCTGCCCATCTCCGCCTGATACCCTGACCCTCTGCTCAACAAGAGGCTCTCCGTCTTCTCCTGACACTCTGACCCTCTCCTCATCCAGAGTCTATCCAAATCCTCCCGACACCCTAACCCTCTCTTCACCCAGTTCGTGTCCTGCTCCTCCTGACACCCTGACTCTTCCTCACCCAGAGTCTCTCCAGCTCCCCCTGACACTCTGACCCTCTCCTCACCCAGAGCCTGTCCAAAACCTCCTGACACCCTGACCCTCTCCTCACCCAGAGCCTATCCAACTCCCCATGACACCCTGACCCTCTCCTCACCCATAGTCTTTCCAACTCCTCCTGACACTCTGACACTCTCCTCACCTATTGTCTGTCCAACTTCGCCCGACACCCTGACCCACTCCTCACCCAGTGCCTTCCATCTCCTCCTGACACCCTAACCATCTCCTCACCCAGAGTCTCTCCAACTTCTCCTGACACTCTGACACTCTCCTCACCCAGAGTATGACCAACCCCTCCTACCACGCTGACCCTCTGCTCATCCAGAATCTCTCCATTTCCTCCTGACACCCTGACCATCTCCTCACCCAGACTCTCTCCAACTTCTCCTGATACACTGGCCCTCTCCTCACCCAGGTTCTCTCCAACTTCTCCCAACACTCTGACCCTCTCCTCACTCAGAGTCTCTCCAACTCCTCCTGACACTCTGACCATCTCCTCATCCAGAAGCTCTCCAACATCTCCTGACACTCTGACCCTCTCCTCACCCAGAATCTGTCCATTTCCTCCTGACACCCTGACCCTCTGCTCAACAAGAGGCTCTCCATCTTCTCCTGACACTCTGACCCTCTCCTCACCCAGAGTCTCTCCATCTCCTCCTGAAATCTGACCCTCTCCTCACCCAGATTCTCTCCATCTCCTCCTGACACTTTGACCCTCTCCTCACCCAGAGCCTGTCCAACTTCTCCTGACACCCTGCCCCTCTCCTCACCCAGATTCTCTTCAACTCCACCCGACACCCTGACCCTCCCCTTACCCAGAGTCTCTCCAACTTATCCTGACACTCTGACCCTCTCCTCATCCAGAGTCTATCCAAATCCTCCCGACACCCTAACCCTCTCTTCACCCAGTGCGTGTCCAGCTCCTCCTGACACCCTGACTCTTCTTCACCCAGAGTCTCTCCGGCTCCTCCTGACACTCTGACCCTCTCCTCACCCAGTGTCCGTCCAACTTCGCCCGTCACCCTGACCCTCTCCTCACTCAGAGTCTCTCCAACTCCTGCTGACACCCTGACCCTCTCCTCACCCAAAGTCTCACAGCTCCTCCCAATACCCTGACCTTCTCTTCACCCAGAGCCTGTCCAAAACCTCCTGACACCCTGAACCTCTCCTCACCCAGAGCCTATCCAACTCCCCATGACACCCTGACCCTCTCCTCACCCATAGTCTCTTCAACTCCTCCTGACACTCTGACACTCTCCTCACCTAGTGTCTGTCCAAATTCGCCCGACACCCTGACCCACTCCTCACCCAGTGCCTTCCATCTCCTCCTGACACCCTGACCATCTCCTCACCCAGAGTCCTCCAACTTCTCCTGACACTTTGACCCTCTCCTCACCCAGAGGCTGTCCAACTTCTCCTGACACCCTGCCCCTCTCCTCACCCAGATTCTCTTCAACTCCTCCTGACACCCTTCTCCTCTCCTCACCCAGAGTCTCTCCAGCTCCTCCTGACACTCTGACCCTCTCCTCACCCAGCGTCTGTCCAACTTCGCCCGTCACCCTGACCCTCTCCTCACCCAGAGCCTTTCCAACTCCTCCTGACACGCTGACCATCTCTTCACCCAGACACTCTCCAACTTCTCCTGACACTCGGACCCTCTCCTCACTCAGTGTCTCTCCAGCTCCTCCTGACACTCTGACACTCTCCTCACCCAGCATCTGTCCAACTCCCGTCACCCTGACCCTCTCCTCACCCAGAGCCTTTCCAACTCCTCCTGACACGCTGACCATCTCTTCACCCAGACACTCTCCAACTTCTCCTGACACTCGGACCGTCTCCTCACTCAGAGTCTCTCCAACTTCTCCTGACACCCTGACCGTCTCCTGACCGAGGGTCTCTCCATCTCCTCCCGACACCCTGACCCGCTGCTTACCCAGAGTCTCTCCAACTCCTCCTGACACACTGACACACTCTTCACCCAGAGTCTGTCCAACTCCTCCGAACACCCTGAACCTCTGCTCACGCAGAGTCTCTCCTACTCCTCCTGACACTCTGACACTCTCCTCACCCAGAGTCTGACCAACCCCTCCTAACACGCTGACCCTCTGCTCCTCCAGAATCTCTCCATTTCCTCCTGACAACCTGACCATCTCCTCACCCACAGCTTCTCCAAATTCTCCTGAAACCCTGACCCTCTACTCACCCAGAGTCTCTCCAACTTCTCCCGACACTCTGACCCTCTCCTCACCCAGAGTCTCTCCAACTCCTCCCAACACCCCGACCTTCTCTTCACCCAGAGCCTGTCCAAAACCTCCTGACACACTGACCCTCTCCTCACCCAGAGCCTATCCAACTCCCCATGACACCCTGACCCTCTCTTCACCCATAGTCTTTCCAACTCCTCCTGACACTCTGACACTCTCCTCACCTAGTGTCTGTCCAACTTCGCCCGACACCCTGACCCACTCCTCACCCAGTGCCTTCCATCTCCTCCTGACACCCTAACCATCTCCTCACCCAGAGTCTGACCAACCCCTCCTACCACGCTGACCCTCTGCTCATCCAGAATCTCTCCATTTCCTCCTGACACCCTGACCATCTCCTCACCCAGACTCTCTCCAACTTCTCCTGATACACTGGCCCTCTCCTCACCCAAGTTCTCTCCAACTTCTCCCAACACTCTGACCCTCTCCTCACTCAGAGTCTCTCCAACTCCTCCTGACACTCTGACCATCTCCTCATCCAGAAGCTCTCCAACATCTCCTGACACTCTGACCCTCTCATCACCCAGAATCTGTCCATCTCCTCCTGACACCCTGACCCTCTGCTCAACAAGAGGCTCGCCATCTTCTCCTGACACTCTGACCCTCTCCTCACCCAGAGTCTCTCCATCTCCTCCTGAAATCTCACCCTCTCCTCACCCAGATTCTCTCCATCTCCTCCTGACACTTTGACCCTCTCCTCACCCAGAGCCTGTCCAACTTCTCCTGACACCCTGCCCCTCTCCTCACCCAGATTCTCTTCAACTCCACCCGACACCCTGACCCTCTCCTTACCCAGAGTCTCTTCAACTTCTCCTGACACTCTGACCCTCTCCTCATCCAGAGTCTATCCAAATCCTCCCGACACCCTAACCCTCTCTTCACCCAGTGCGTGTCCAGCTCCTCCTGACACCCTGACTCTTCCTCACCCAGAGTCTCTCCGGCTCCTCCTGACACTCTGACCCTCTCCTCACCCAGTGTCCGTCCAACTTCGCCCGTCACCCTGACCCTCTCCTCACTCAGAGTCTCTCCAACTCCTGCTGACACCCTGACCCTCTCCTCACCCAAAGTCTCACAACTCCTCCCAATACCCTGACCTTCTCTTCACCCAGAGCCTGTCCAAAACCTCCTGACACCCTGAACCTCTCCTCACCCAGAGCCTATCCAACTCCCCATGACACCCTGACCCTCTCCTCACCCATCGTCTCTTCAACACCTCCTGACACTCTGACACTCTCCTCACCTAGTGTCTGTCCAAATTCGCCCGACACCCTGACCCACTCCTCACCCAGTGCCTTCCATCTGCTCCTGACACCCTGACCATCTCTTCACCCAGATTCTCTCCATCTCCTCCTGTCACCCTGCCCCTCTCCTCACCCAGATTCTCTTCAACTCCTCCTGACACCCTTCTCCTCTCCTCAGCCAGAGTCTCTCCAGCTCCTCCTGACACTCTGACCCTCTCCTCACCCAGAGCCTTTCCAACTCCTCCTGACACGCTGACCATCTCTTCACCCAGACACTCTCCAACTTCTCCTGACACTCGGACCCGCTCCTCACTCAGTGTCTCTCCAGCTCCTCCTGACACTCTGACCCTCTCGTCACCCAGCGTCTGTCCAACTCCCGTCACCCTGACCCTCTCCTCACCCAGAGCCTTTCCAACTCCTCCTGACACGCTGACCATCTCTTCACCCAGACACTCTCCAACTTCTCCTGACACTCGGACCCTATCCTCACTCAGAGTCGCTCCAACTTCTCCTGACACCCTGACCCTCTCCTGACCGAGGGTCTCTCCATCTCCTCCCGACACCCTGACCCGCTGCTTACCCAGAGTCTCTCCATCTCCTCCTGACACTCTGACCCTCTCCTCACCCAGAGTCTGTCCAACTTCTCCTGACACCCTGACCCTCTCCTCACCTAGAGTCTCTCCAAATCCTCCTGACACTCAGACCCGATCGACTCCCAGAGTCTGTCCAACTCCTCCAAACAGCCTGACCCTCTGCTCACCCATAGTCTCTCCATCTCCGCCTAACTCTCTAACCTCTCCTCACCCAGAATCTCTCCAACTCCTCCCAACACTCTGACCCTCTCCTCACTCAGAGTTGCTCCATCTCATTCAGACACTCTGAACCTCTCCTCATCCAGAGTCTGTCCAACACCTAATGACACCCTGACTTGTCCTCACCCAGAGTCTCTCCAAATCCTCCTGACACCCTGACCTCTCCTCTCCCAGAGTCTCTCCAAATACTCCTGACACTCTGACCCTCTCCTCACCTAGAATCTCTCCAACTTCACCTGACACCCTCACCATCTCCTCACCCAGAGCCTGTCCAACTCCTCCTGACACTCTGACCCTCTCCTCACCAAGCATCTCTCCAACTCCTCCAGATACACTGACCCTCTCCTCACCTAGAGTCTCTTCAACTCCTCCTGACACCCTGACTATCTCCTCACCCAGAGGCTCTCCAACTCCTGCTGACACCCTAACCCTCTACTCACCCAGAGTCTCTCCAACTCCTCCCGACACCCGGACCTTCTCTTCACCCAGAGCCTGTCCAAATCCGCATGACACCCTGACACTCTCCTGACCCGTAGTCAGCCAACTCCTCCTGACACTCTGACCCTCTCCTCACATAGTGTCGGTCCAACTTCACCCAACACCCTGACCCACCTCTCACCCAGAGTCTCTCCAACTCCTCCTGACACTCTGACCCTCTCCTCACCCAGAGCCTATCCAACTCCCCATGACACCCGGACCCTCTCTTCACCCATAGTCTTTCCAACTCCTCCTGACACTCTGACACTCTCCTCACCTAGTGTCTGTCCAACTTCGCCCGACACCCTGACCCACTCCTCACCCAGTGCCTTCCATCTCCTCCTGACACCCTAACCATCTCCTCACCCAGAGTCTGACCAACCCCTCCTACCACGCTGACCCTCTGCTCATCCAGAATCTCTCCATTTCCTCCTGACACCCTGACCATCTCCTCACCCAGACTCTCTCCAACTTCTCCTGATACACTGGCCCTCTCCTCACCCAAGTTCTCTCCAACTTCTCCCAACACTCTGACCCTCTCCTCACTCAGAGTCTCTCCAACTCCTCCTGACACTCTGACCATCTCCTCATCCAGAAGCTCTCCAACGTCTCCTGACACTCTGACCCTCTCATCACCCAGAATCTGTCCATCTCCTCCTGACACCCTGACCCTCTGCTCAACAAGAGGCTCGCCATCTTCTCCTGACACTCTGACCCTCTCCTCACCCAGAGTCTCTCCATCTCCTCCTGAAATCTCACCCTCTCCTCACCCAGATTCTCTCCATCTCCTCCTGACACTTTGACCCTCTCCTCACCCAGAGCCTGTCCAACTTCTCCTGACACCCTGCCCCTCTCCTCACCCAGATTCTCTTCAACTCCACCCGACACCCTGACCCTCTCCTTACCCAGAGTCTCTTCAACTTCTCCTGACACTCTGACCCTCTCCTCATCCAGAGTCTATCCAAATCCTCCCGACACCCTAACCCTCTCTTCACCCAGTGCGTGTCCAGCTCCTCCTGACACCCTGACTCTTCCTCACCCAGAGTCTCTCCGGCTCCTCCTGACACTCTGACCCTCTCCTCACCCAGTGTCCGTCCAACTTCGCCCGTCACCCTGACCCTCTCCTCACTCAGAGTCTCTCCAACTCCTGCTGACACCCTGACCCTCTCCTCACCCAAAGTCTCACAACTCCTCCCAATACCCTGACCTTCTCTTCACCCAGAGCCTGTCCAAAACCTCCTGACACCCTGAACCTCTCCTCACCCAGAGCCTATCCAACTCCCCATGACACCCTGACCCTCTCCTCACCCATCGTCTCTTCAACACCTCCTGACACTCTGACACTCTCCTCACCTAGTGTCTGTCCAAATTCGCCCGACACCCTGACCCACTCCTCACCCAGTGCCTTCCATCTGCTCCTGACACCCTGACCATCTCTTCACCCAGATTCTCTCCATCTCCTCCTGTCACCCTGCCCCTCTCCTCACCCAGATTCTCTTCAACTCCTCCTGACACCCTTCTCCTCTCCTCAGCCAGAGTCTCTCCAGCTCCTCCTGACACTCTGACCCTCTCCTCACCCAGAGCCTTTCCAACTCCTCCTGACACGCTGACCATCTCTTCACCCAGACACTCTCCAACTTCTCCTGACACTCGGACCCGCTCCTCACTCAGTGTCTCTCCAGCTCCTCCTGACACTCTGACCCTCTCGTCACCCAGCGTCTGTCCAACTCCCGTCACCCTGACCCTCTCCTCACCCAGAGCCTTTCCAACTCCTCCTGACACGCTGACCATCTCTTCACCCAGACACTCTCCAACTTCTCCTGACACTCGGACCCTATCCTCACTCAGAGTCTCTCCAACTTCTCCTGACACCCTGACCCTCTCCTGACCGAGGGTCTCTCCATCTCCTCCCGACACCCTGACCCGCTGCTTACCCAGAGTCTCTCCATCTCCTCCTGACACTCTGACCCTCTCCTCACCCAGAGTCTGTCCAACTTCTCCTGACACCCTGACCCTCTCCTCACCTAGAGTCTCTCCAAATCCTCCTGACACTCAGACCCGATCGACTCCCAGAGTCTGTCCAACTCCTCCAAACAGCCTGACCCTCTGCTCACCCATAGTCTCTCCATCTCCGCCTAACTCTCTAACCTCTCCTCACCCAGAATCTCTCCAACTCCTCCCAACACTCTGACCCTCTCCTCACTCAGAGTTGCTCCATCTCATTCAGACACTCTGAACCTCTCCTCATCCAGAGTCTGTCCAACACCTAATGACACCCTGACCTGTCCTCACCCAGAGTCTCTCCAAATCCTCCTGACACCCTGACCTCTCCTCTCCCAGAGTCTCTCCAAATACTCCTGACACTCTGACCCTCTCCTCACCTAGAATCTCTCCAACTTCACCTGACACCCTCACCATCTCCTCACCCAGAGCCTGTCCAACTCCTCCTGACACTCTGACCCTCTCCTCACCAAGCATCTCTCCAACTCCTCCAGATACACTGACCCTCTCCTCACCTAGAGTCTCTTCAACTCCTCCTGACACCCTGACTATCTCCTCACCCAGAGGCTCTCCAACTCCTGCTGACACCCTAACCCTCTACTCAGCCAGAGTCTCTCCAACTCCTCCCGACACCCGGACCTTCTCTTCACCCAGAGCCTGTCCAAATCCGCATGACACCCTGACACTCTCCTGACCCGTAGTCAGCCAACTCCTCCTGACACTCTGACCCTCTCCTCACATAGTGTCGGTCCAACTTCACCCAACACCCTGACCCACCTCTCACCCAGAGTCTCTCCAACTCCTCCTGACACTCTGACCCTCTCCTCACCAAGAGTCTGTCCAACTCATCCTGACACTCTGGCCCTCTCCTCATCCAGAGTCTGCCAGCTGCTCCTGACACTCTGACCCTCTCCTCACCCAGAGTCTGTCCAACTCCTCCTGATACACTGACGCTTTCCTCACCCAGAGTCTCTTAAACTCCTCCCGACACCGTGACCCACTGCTCACCCAGAGTCTTTCCAACTACTCCTGGCACACTGACAATCTCCTCATCCGGAGTCACTCCAAGTCCTCTTGACACCCTGAACATCTCCTCACTCCGAGTCTCTCCAACTCCTGCTGACACCCTGAAACTCTCCTCACCCAGAGAATCTCCAACTCCTCCCAACACCCCGAACTTCTCTTCACCCAGAGCCTGTCCAAAACTTCCTGACACTCTGAACCTCTCCTCACCCAGAGCCTATCCAACTCCCCATGACACCCTGACCCTCTCCTCACCCATAGTCTTTCCAACTCCTCCTGACACACTGACACTCTCCTCACCTAGTGTCTGTCCAACTTTGCCCGACACCCTGACCCACTCCTCACCCAGTGCCTTCCATCTCCTCCTGACACCCTGACCATCTCCTCACCCAGAGTCTCTCCAACTTCTCCTGACACTCTGACCCCATCCTCAACCAGAGTCTCTCCAACTCCTCCTGACACACTGACACACTCCTCACCCAGATTCTGTCCAACTCCTCCTAACACCCTGAACCTCTGCTCACCTAGAGTCTCTCCTTCTCCACTTGACACTCTGACACTCTCCTCACCCAGAGTCTGACCAACCCCTCCTAACACGCTGACCCTCTGCTCATCCAGAATCTCTCCATTTCCTCCTGACACCCTGACCATCTCCTCACCAGGTTCTCTCCAACTTCTCCCGACGCTCTGACCCTCTACTCACTCAGAGTCTCTCCAACTCCTCCTGACACTCTGACCCTCTCCTCACCTAGCGTCTGTCCAAATACAACCCTCACCCTGACCCTCTCCTCACCCAGAGCCTCGCCAGCTCCTCCTGACACTCTGACCATCTCCTCATCCAGAAGCTCTCCAACATCTCCTGACACTCTGACCCTCTCCTCACCCAGAATCTGTCCATCTCCTCCTGACACCCTGACCCTCTGCTCAACAAGAGGCTCTCCATCTTTTCCTGACACTCTGACCCTCTCCTCACCCAGAGTCTCTACTTCTCCTCCTGAAATCACACCCTCTCCTCACCCAGATTCTCTCCATCTCGTCCTGACACTTTGACCCTCTCCTCACCCAGAGCCTGTCCAATTACCCGTGACACCCTGCCCCTCTCCTCACCCAGATTCTCTTCAACTCCACCTGACACCCTGACCCTCTCCTTACCCAGAGTCTCTCCAACTTCTCCTGACACTCTGACCCTCTCCTCATCCAGAGTCTATCCAATTCTTCCCGACACCCTAACCCTCTCTTCACCCAGTTCGTGTCCAGCTCCTCCTGACACCCTGACTCTTCCTCAAACAGAGTCTCTCCAGCTCCTCCTGACACTCTGACCCTCTCCTCGCCCAGCGTCCGTCCAACTTCGCCCGTCACACTGACCCTCTCCTCACCCAGAGCCTGTCCAACTCCTCCTGACACTCTGACCATCTCCTCACTCAGAGTCTCTCCAACTCCTGCTGACACCCTGACCCTCTCCTCACCCAGAGTCTCTCCAACTCCTCCCAACACCCTGACCTTCTCTTCACCCAGAGCCTGTCCAAAACCTCCTGACACCCTGAACCTCTCCTCACCCAGAGCCTATCCAACTCCCCATGACACCCTGACACTCTCCTCACCCATAGTCTCTCCAACTCCTCCTGACACTCTGACACTCTCCTCACCTAGTGTCTGTCCAAATTCGCCCGACACGCTGACCCACTCCTCACCCAGTGCCTTCCATCTCCTCCTGACACCCTGACCATCTCCTCACCCAGAGTCTCTCCAACTCCTCCTGACACACTGACACACTCCTCAACCAGAGTCTGTCCAACTCCTCCAAACACCCTGAACATCTGCTCACCCAGAGTCTCTCCTTCTCCTCCTGACACCCTGACACTCTCATCACCCAGAGTTTGACCAACCCCGCCTAACACGCTGACCCTCTGCTCATCCAGAATCTATCTCTTTTCTCCTGACACAATGAACATCTCCTCACCCAGAGTCTCTCCAACGTCTCCTGACACTCTCACACCCTCCTCACCCAGAGTCTCTCCAACTCTCCTGACACACTGACACACTCCTCACCCAGAGTCTGACCAACCCCGCCTAACACGCTGACCCTCTGCTCATCCAGAATCTCTCTATTTTCTCCTGACACCCTGATCATCTCCTCATTCAGAGTCTCTCCAACTTCTCCTGACACTCTGACCCCCTCCTCACCCAGAGTCTCTCCAAATCCTCCTGTCACACTGACATACTCCTCACCCAGCGTCCATCCAAATTCGCCCGTCACCCTGACCCTCTCCTCACCCAGAGCCTTTCCAACTCCACCCGACACCCTGACCCTCTCCTTACCCAGAGTCTCTCCAACTTCTCCTGACACTCTGACCCTCTCCTCATCCAGAGTCTATCCAAATCCTCCCGACACCCTAACCCTCTCTTCACCCAGTGCGTTTCCAGCTCCTCCTGACACCCTGACTCTTCCTCACCCAGAGTCTCTCCAGCTGCTCCTAAAACTCTGACCCTCTCCTCACCCAGCGTCCATCCAAATTCGCCCGTCACCCTGACCCTCTCCTCACCCAGAGTCTGTCCAACTCCTCCTAAAACCCTGAAACCCTGCTCACCCAGAGTCTCTCCTACTCCTCCTGACACTCGACACTCTCCTCACCCAGAGTATGACCAACCCCTCCTAACACGCTGGCCCTCTGCTCATCCAGAATCTCTCCATTTCCTCCTGACACCCTGACCATCTCCTCACCCACAGCCTCTCCAAATTCTCCTGATACCCTGACCCTCTACTCACCCAGAGTCTCTCCAACTTCTTCCGACACTCTGACCCTCTCCTCACCCAGAGTCTCTCCAACTCCTCCCAACACCCCGACCTTCTCTTCACGCAGAGCATGTCCAAAACCTCCTGACACACTGACCCTCTCCTCACCCTGAGCCTATCCAACTCCCCATGACACCCTGACCCTCTCCTCACCCATAGTCTCTCCAACTCCCCCTGACACTCTGACACTCTCCTCACCTATTGTCTGTCCAACTTCGCCAGACACCCTGACCCACTCCTCAACCAGTGCCTTCCATCTCCTCCTGACACCCTGACCATCTCCTCACCCAGAGTCTCTCCAACTTCTCCTGACACTCTGACCCCCTCCTCAACTAGAGTCTCTCCAACTCCTCCTGAAACACTGACACACTCCTCACCCAGAGTCTGTCCAACTCCTCTTAACACCCTGAACCTCTGCTCACCCAGAGTGTCTCCTTCTCCTCCTGACACTCTGACATTCACCTCAGCCAGAGTCTGACCAACACCTCCTAACACGCTGACCCTCTGCTCATCCAGAATCTCTCCATTTCTTCCTGACAACCTGACCATCTCCTCACCCAGACTCTCTCCAACTTCTCCTGATACACTGACCCTCTCCTCACTTAGGTTCTCTCCAACTTCTCCCGACACTCTGACCCTCTCCTCACTCAGAGTCTCTCCAACTACTCCTCACACTCTGACCCTCTCCTCACCTAGCGTCTGTCCAAAGTCGCCCATCACACTGACCCTCTCCTCACCCAGAGCCTCTCCAACTCGTCCTGACACTCTGAACATCTCCTCATCCAGAAGCTCCCAACATCTCCTGACACTCTGACCCTCTCCTCACCCAGAATCTGTCCATCTCCTCCTGACACCCTGACCCTCTGCTCAACAAGAGGCTCTGAATCTTCTCCTGACACTCTGACCATCCTCACCCAGAGTCTCTCCATCTCCTCCTGAAATCTGACCCTCTCCTCACCCAGATTCTCTCCATCTCCTTCTGACACTTTGACCCTCTCCTCACCCAGAGCCTGTCCAACTTCTCCTGACACCCTGCCCCTCTCCTCACCCAGATTCTCTTCAACTCCACCCGACACCCTGACCCTCTCCTTACCCAGAGTCTCTCCAACTTCTCCTGACACTCTGACCCTCTCCTCATCCAGAGTCTATCCAAATCCTCCTGACACCCTAACCCTCTCTTCAACCAGTGCGTGTCCAGCTCCTCCTGACACCCTGACTCTTCCTCACCCAGAGTCTCTCCAGCTGCTCCTGACACTCTGACCCTCTCCTCACCCAGCGTCCATCCAAATTCGCCCGTCACCCTGACCCTCTCCTCACCCAGAGCCTGTCCAACTCCTGCTGACACCCTGAACCTCTCCTCACCCAGAGTCTCACAACTCCTCCCAACACCCTGACCTTCTCTTCACCCAGAGCCTGTCCAAAACCTCCTGACACCCTGAACCTCTCCTCACCCAGAGCCTATCCAACTCCCCATGACACCCTGACCCTCTCCTCACCCATAGTCTCTCCAACTCCTCCTGACACTCTGACACTCTCCTCACCTAGTGTCTGTCCAAATTCGCCCGACACCCTGACCCACTCCTCACCCAGTGCCTTCCATCTCGTCCTGACACCCTGACCATCTCCTCACCCAGAGTCCCTCCAACTTCTCCTGACACTCTCACCCCCTCCTCACCCAGAGTCTCTCCAACTCCTCCTGACACACTGACACACTCCTCACCCAGAGTCTGTCCAACTCCTCCTAACACCCTGAAACTCTGCTCACACAGAGTCTCTCCTACTCCTCCTGACACTCTGACACTCTCCTCACCCAGAGTATGACCAAACCCTCCTAACACGCTGACCCTCTGCTCATCCAGAATCTCTCCATTTACTCCTGACACCCTGACCATCTCCTCACCCACAGCCTCTGCAAATTCTCCTCATACCCTGACCCTCTACTCACCCAGAGTCTCTCCAACTTCTCCCGACACTCTGACCCTCTCCTCACCCAGAGTCTCTCCAACTCCTCCCAACACCCCGAACTTCTCTTCAACCAGAGCCTGTCCAAAACCTCCTGACACACTGACCCTCTCCTACCCAGAGCCTATCCAACTCCCCATGACACCCTGACCCTCACCTCACCCATAGTCTCTCTAACTCCTCCTGACACTCTGACCATCTCCTCATCCAGAAGCTCTCCAACATCTTCTGACACTCTGACCCTCTCCTCACCCAGAATCTGTCCATCTCCTCCTGACACCCTGACCCTCTGCTCAACAAGAGGCTCTCCATCTTCTCCTGACACTCTGACCCTCTCCTCACCCAGATTCTCTCCATCTCCTCCTGAAATCACACCCTCTCCTCACCCAGATTCTCTCCATCTCCTCCTGACACTTTGACCCTCTCCTCACCCAGAGCCTGTCCAACTTCTCCTGACACCCTGCCCCTCTCCTCACCCAGATTCTCTTCAACTCCACCTGACACCCTGACCCACTCCTTACCCAGAGTCTCTCCAACTTCTCCTGGCACTCTGACACTCTCCTCACCTAGCGTCTGTCCAAAGTCGCCCCTCACCATGACCCTCTCCTCACCCAGAGCATCTCCAACACCTCCTGACACTCTGACCATCTCCTCATCCAGAAGCTCTCCAACATCTTCAGACACTCTGACCCTCTCCTCACCCAGAATCTGTCCATCTCCTCCTGAAATCTGACCCTCTCCTCACCCAGATTCTCGCCATCTCCTCCTGACACTCTGACCCTCTCCTCACCCAGAGTCTCTCCATCTCCTCCTGAAATCTGACCCTCTCCTCACCCAGATTCTCGCCATCTCCTCCTGACACTTTGACCCTCTCCTCACCCAGAGCCTGTCCAACTTCTCCTGACACCCTGCCCCTCTCCTAACCCAGATTCTCTTCAACTCCACCCGACACCCTGACCCTCTCCTTACCCAGAGTCTCTCCAACTTCTCCGGACACTCTGACCCTCTCCTCATCCAGAGTCTATCCAAATCCTCCCGACACCCTAACCCTCTCTTCACCCATTGCGTGTCCAGCTCCTCCTGACACCCTGACTCTTCCTCACCCAGAGTCTCTCCAGCTCCTCCTGACACTCTGACACTCTCCTCACCCAGCGTCCGTCCAACTTCGCCCGTCACCCTGACCCTCTCCTCACCCAGAGCCTGTCCAACTCCTCCTGACACTCTGACCATCTCCTCACTCAGAGTCTCTCCAACTCCTGCTGACACCCTGACCCACTCCTCACCCAGAGTCTCTCCAACTCCTCCCAACACCCTGACCTTCTCTTCACCCAGAGCCTGTCCAAAACCTCCTGACACCCTGAACCTCTCCTCACCCAGAATCTGTCCATCTCCTCCTGACACCCTGACCCTCTGCTCAACAAGAGGCTCTCAATCTTCTCCTGACACTCTGACCCTCCTCACCCAGATTCTCTCCATCTCCTCCTGACACTTTGACCCTCTCCTCACCCAGAGCCTGTCCAACTTCTCCTGACACCCTGCCCCTCCCCTCACCCAGATTCTCTTCAACTCCACCCGACACCCTGACCCTCTCCTTACCCAGAGTCTCTCCAACTTCTCCTGACACTCTGACCCTCTCCTCATCCAGAGTCTATCCAAATCCTCCCGACACCCTAACCCTCTCTTCACCCAGTGCGTGTCCAGCTCCTCCTGACACCATGACTCTTCCTCACCCAGAGTCTCTCCAGCTCCTCCTGACACTCTGACCCTCTCCTCACCCAGCGTCCATCCAAATTCGCCCGTCACCCTGACCCTCTCCTCACCCAGAGCCTGTCCAACTCCTGCTGACACCCTGACCCTCTCCTCACCCAGAGTTTCACAACTCCTCCCAACACCCTGACCTTCTCTTCACCCAGAGCCTGTCCAAAACCTCCTGACACCCTGAACCTCTCCTCACCCAGAGCCTATCCAACTCCCCATGACACCCTGACCCTCTCCTCACCCATAGTCTCTCCAACTCCTGCTGACACTCTGACACTCTCCTCACCTAGTGTCTGTCCAAATTCGCCCGACACCCTGACCCACTCCTCACCCAGTGCCTTCCATCTCCTCCTGACACCCTGACTATCTCCTCACCCAGAGTCCTCCAACTTCTCCTGACACTCTGACCCCCTCCTCACCCAGAGTCTCTCCAACTCCTCCTGACACACTGACACACTCCTCACCCAGAGTCTGTCCAACTCCTCCTAACACCCTGAAACTCTGCTCACCCAGAGTCTCTCCTAATCCTCCTGACACTCTGACACTCTCCTCACCCAGAGTCTGACCAAACCCTCCTAACACGCTGAACCTCTGCTCCTCCAGAATCTCTCCATTTCCTCCTGATACCCTGACCATCTCCTCACCCACAGCCTCTCCAAATTCTCCTGATACCCTGACCCTCTACTCACCCAGAGTCTCTCCAACTTCTCCCGACACTCTGACCATCTCCTCACCCAGAGTCTCTCCAACTCCTCCCAACACCCCGAACTTCTCTTCACCCAGAGCCTGTCCAAAACCTCCTGACACACTGACCCTCTCCTCACCCAGAGCCTATCCAACTCCCCATGACACCCTGACCCTCTCCTCACCCATAGTCTCTCCAACTCCTCCTGACACTCTGACCATCTCGTCATTCAGAAGCTCTCCAACATCTTCTGACACTCTGACCCTCTCCTCACCCAGAATCTGTCCATCTCCTCCTGACACCCTGACCCTCTCCTCACCCAGAGTCTCTCCATCTCCTCCTGAAATCGGACCCTTTCCTCACCCAGATTCTCTCCATTTCCTCCTGACACTTTGACCCTCTCGTCACCCAGAGCCTGTCCAACTTCTCCTGACACCCTGCCCCTCTCCTCACCAGATTCTCTTCAACTCCACCCGACACCCTGACCCTCTCCTTACCCAGAGTCTCTCCAACTTCTCCTGACACTCTGACCCTCTCCTCACCTAGCGTCTGTCCAAAGTCGCCCCTCACCCTGACCGTCTCCTCACCCAGAGCCTCTCCAACACCTCCTGACACTCTGACCATCTCCTCATCCAGAAGCTCTCCAACATCTTCTGACACTCTGACCCTCTCCTCACCCAGAATATGTCCATCTCCTCCTGACACCCTGACCCTCTGCTCAACAAGAGGCTCTCCATCTTCTACTGACACTCTGACCCTCTCCTCACCCAGAGTCTCTCCATCTCCTCCTGAAATCTGACCCTCTCCTCACCCAGATTCTCGCCATCTCCTCCTGACACTTTGACCCTCTCCTTACCCAGAGTCCCTACAACTTCTCCTGACACTCTGACCCTCTCCTCATCCAGAGTCTATCCAAATCTTCCGACACCCTAACCCTCTCTTCACCCAGTGCGTGTCCAGCTCCTCCTGACACCCTGACTCTTCCTCACCCAGAGTCTCTCCAGCTCCTCCTGACACTCTGACCCTCTCCTCACCCAGCGTCCGTCCAACTTCGCCCGTCACCCTGACCCTCTCCTCACCCAGAGCCTGTCCAACTCCTCCTGACACTCTGACCATCTCCTCACTCAGAGTCTCTCCAACTCCTGCTGACACCCTGACCCTCTCCTCACCCAGAGTCTCTCCAACTCCTCCCAACACCCTGACCTTCTCTTCACCCAGAGCCTGTCCAAAACCTCCTGACACCCTGAACCTCTCCTCACCCAGAGCCTATCCAACTCCCCATGACACCCTGACCCTCTCCTCACCCATAGTCTCTCCAACTCCTCCTGACACACTGAAACTCTCCTCACCAAGTGTCTGTCCAAATTCGCCCCACACCCTGACCCACTCCTCACCCAGTGCCTTCCATCTCCTCCTGAAACCCTGACCATCTCCTCACCCAGAGTCTCTCCAACTTCTCCGACACTCTGACCCCATCCTCACCCAGAGTCTCTCCAACTCCTCCTGACACACTGACACAGTCCTCACCCAGAGCCTGTCCAACTCCTCCTAACACCCTGAACCACTGCTCACCCAGAGTCTCTCCTTCTCCTCCTGACACTCTGACACTTTCATCACCCAGAGTCTGACCAACCCCTCCGAACATGCTGGCCTCTGCGGATCCAGAATCTCTCTATTTTCTCCTCACACCCTGGCCATCTCCTCACCCAGAGTCTCTCCAACTTCTCCTGACACTCTCACCCCCTCCTCACACAGAGTCTCTCCAACTCCTCCTGACAACTTGACACACTCCTCACCCAGAGTCTGTCCAACTCCTCCTAACACCCTGAACCTCTCCTCACCCAGAGTCTCTCCTACTACTCCTGACACTCTGACACTCTCCTCACCCAGAGTCTGACCAACCCCTGCTAACACGCTGACCCTCTGCTCATCCAGAATCTCTCCATTTCTTCCTGACAACCTTACCATCTCCTCACCCAGACTCTCTCCAACTACTCCTGATACACTGACCCTCTCCTCACCCAGGTTTTCTCCAACTTCTCCCGACACTCTGACCCTCTCCTCACTCAGAGTCTCGCCAACTCCTCCTGACACTCTGACCATCTCCTCATCCAAAAGCTCTCCAACATCTCCTGACACTCTGACCCTCTCCTCACCCAGAATCTATCCATCTCCTCCTGACACCCTGACCCTCTGCTCAACAAGAGGCTCTCCATCTTCTCCTGACACTCTGACCCTCTCCTCACCCAGAGTCTCTCCATCTCCTCCTGAAATATCACCCTCTCCTCACCCAGATTCTCTCCATCTGCTCCTGACAATTTGACCCTCTCCTCACCAAGAGCCTGTCCAACTTCTCCTGACACCCTGCCCCTCTCCTCACCCAGATTCTCTTCAACTCCACCCGACACACTGACCCTCTCCTTACCCAGACTCTCTCCAACTTCTCCTGACACCCTGCCCCTCTCCTCACCCAGATTCTCTTCAACTCCACCCGACACACTGAACCTCTCCTTACCCAGACTCTCTCCAACTCCCCATGACACCCTGACCCTCTCCTCACCCATAGTCTCTCCAACTCCTCCTCACACTCTGACACTCTCCTCACCTAGTGTCTGTCCAAATTCGCCCGACACCCTGACCCACTCCTCACCCAGTGCCTTCCATCTCCTCCTGACACCCTGACCATCTCCTCACCCAGAGTCCCTCCAACTCCTCCTGACACTCTGACCCCCTCCTCACCCAGAGTCTCTCCAACTCCTCCTGACACACTGACGCACTCCTCACCCAGAATCTGTCCAACTCCTCCTAACACCCTGAACCTCTGCTCACCCAGAGTCTCTCCTACTCCTCCTGACACTCTGACACTCTCCTAACCCAGAGTCTCTCCAACTTCTCCCGACACTCTGACCCCCTCCTCACCCAGAGTCTCTCCAACTCCTCCCAACACCCCGACCTTCTCTTCACCCAGAGCCTGTCCAAAACCTCCTGACACACTGACCCTCTCCTCACACAGAGCCTATCCAACTCCCCATGACACCCTGACCCTCTCCTCACCCATAGTCTCTCCAACTCCTCCTGACACTCTGACACTCTCCTCACCTAGTGTCTGTCCAACTTCGCCCGACACCCTGACCCAATCCACACCAAGTGCGTTCCATCTCCTCCTGACACCCTGACCATCTCCTCACCCAGAGCCTCTCCAACTTCTCCTGACACACTGACACACTCCTCACCCAGAGTCTGTCCAACTCCTCCTAACACCCTGAACCTCTGCTCACCCAGAGTCTCTCCTTCTCCTCTTGACACCTTGACACTCTCCTCACCCAGAGTCTGACCAACCCCTCCTAACATGCTGACCCTCTGCTCATCCAGAATCTCTTCATTTCCTCCTGACACCCTGACCATCTCCTCAACCAGACTCTCTCCAAGTTCTCCTGATACACTGACCCTCTCCTCACACAGGTTCTCTCCAACTCCTCCTGACACTCTGACCCTCTCCTCACCTAGCGTCTGTCCAAAGTCGCCCCTCACCCTGACCCTCTCCTCACCCAGAGCCTATCCTACACCTCCTGACACTCTGACCATCTCTTCATCCAGAAGCTCTCCAACATCTCCTGACACTCTGACCCTCTCCTCACCCAGAATCTGTCCATCTCCTCCTGACACCCTGACCCTCTGCTCAACAAGAGGCTCTCCATCTTCTCCTGACACTCTGACCCTCTCCTCACCCAGAGTCTCTCCATCTCCTCCTGAAATCTGACCCTCTCCTCACCCAGATTCTCTCCATCTCCTCCTGACACTTTGACACTCTCCTCACCCAGAGCCTGTCCAACTTCTCCTGACACCCTGCCCCTCTCCTCACCCAGATTCTCTTCAACTCCACCCGACACCCTGACCCTCTCTTTACCCAGAGTCTCTCCAACTTCTCCTGACACTCTGACCCTCTCCTCATCCAGAGTCTATCCAAATCCTCCCGACACCCTAACCCTCTCTTCACCCAGTGCGTGTCCAGCTCAACCTGACACCCTGACTCTTCCTCACCCAGAGTCTCTCCAGCTCCTCCTGACACTCTGACCCTCTCCTCGCCCAGCGTCCGTCCAACTTCGCCCGTCACACTGACCCTCTCCTCACCCAGAGCCTATCCAACTCCCCATGACACCCTGACCCTCTCCTCACCCATAGTCTCTCCAACTCCTCCTGACACTCTGACACTCTCCTCACCTAGTGTCTGTCCAAATTCGCCCGACACGCTGACCCACTCCTCACCCAGTGCCTTCCATCTCCTCCTGACACCCTGACCATCTCCTCACCCAGAGTCTCTCCAACTCCTCCTGACACACTGACACACTCCTCAACCAGAGTCTGTCCAACTCCTCCTAACACCCTGAACCTCTGCTCACCCAGAGTCTCTCCTTCTCCTCCTGACACCCTGACACTCTCATCACCCAGAGTTTGACCAACCCCGCCCAACATGCTGCCCCTCTGCTCATCCAGAATCTCTCTCTTTTCTCCTGACACAATGACCATCTCCTCACCCAGAGTCTCTCCAACGTCTCCTGAAACTCTCACACCCTCCTCACCCAGAGTCTCTCCAACTCTCCTGACACACTGACACACTCCTCACCCAGAGTCTGACCAACCCCGCCTAACACGCTGACCCTCTGCTCATCCAGAATCTCTCTATTTTCTCCTGACACCCTGACCATCTCCTCATTCAGAGTCTCTCCAACTTCTCCTGACACTCTGACCCCCTCCTCACCCAGAGTCTCTCCAACTCCTCCTGACACACTGACATACTCCTCACCCAGAGTCTGTCCAACTCCTCCTAACACCCTGAAACTCTGCTCACCCAGAGTCTCTCCTACTCCTCCTGACACTCGACACTCTCCTCACCCAGAGTATGACCAACCCCTCCCAACACGCTGGCCCTCTGCTCATCCAGAATCTCTCCATTTCCTACTGACAGCCTGACCATCTCCTCACCCACAGCCTCTCCAAATTCTCCTGATATCCTGACCCTCTACTCACCCAGAGTCTCTCCAACTTCTCCCGACACTCTGACCCTCTCCTCACCCAGAGTCTCTCCAACTCCTCCCAACACCCTGACCTTCTCTTCACCCAGAGCATGTCCAAAACCTCCTGACACAATGACCCTCTCCTCACCCTGAGCCTATCCAACTCCCCATGACACCCTGACCCTCTCCTCACCCAGAGCCTCTCCAACATCTTCTGACACTCTGACCCTCTCCTCACCCAGAATCTGTCCATCTCCTCCTGACACCCTGACCTTCTGCTCAACAAGAGGCTCTCAATCTTCTCAAGACACTCTGACCCTCCTCACCCAGAGTCTCTCCATCTCCTCCTGAAATCTGACCCTCTCCTCACCCAGATTCTCTCCATCTCCTCCTGACACTTTGACCCTCTCCTCACCCAGAGCCTGTCCAACTTCTCCTGACACCCTGCCCCTCTCCTCACCCAGATTCTCTTCAACTCCACCCGACACCCTGACCCTCTCCTTAACCAGTGTCTCTCCAACTTCTCCTGACACTCTGACCCTCTCCTCATCCAGAGTCTATCCAAATCCTCCCGACACCCTAACCCTCTCTTCACCCAGTGCGTGTCCAGCTCCTCCTGACACCCTGACTCTTCCTCACCCAGAGTCTCTCCAGCTCCTCCTGACACTCTGACCCTCTCCTCACCCAGCGTCCATCCAAATTCGCCCGTCACCCTGACCCTCTCCTCACCCAGAGCCTGTCCAACTCCTCCTGACACTCTGACCATCTCCTCACTCAGAGTCTCTCCAACTCCTGCTGACACCCTGACCCTCTCCTCACCCAGAGTCTCTCCAACTCCTCCCAACACCCTGACCTTCTCTTCACCCAGAGCCTGTCCAAAACCTCCTGACACCCTGAACCTCTCCTCACCCAGAGCCTATCCAACTCCCCATGACACCCTGACCCTCTCCTCACCCATAGTCTCTCCAACTCCTCCTGACACTCTGAAACTCTCCTCACCTAGTGTCTGTCCAAATTCGCCCGACACCCTGACCCACTCCTCACCCAGTGCCTTCCATCTCCTCCTGAAACCCTGACCATCTCCTCACCCAGAGTCCTCCAACTTCTCCTGACACTCTGACCCCCTCCTCACCCAGAGTCTCTCCAACTCCTCCTGACACACTGACACACTCCTCACCCAGAGTCTGACCAACTCCTCCTAACACCCTGAAACTCTGCTCACCCAGAGTCTCTCCTACTCCTCCTGACACTCTGACACTCTCCTCACCCAGAGTCTGACCAACCCCTCGTAACACGGTGACCCTCTGCTCATCCAGAATCTCTCCATTTCCTCCTGACACCCTGACCATCTCTTCACCCAGACTCTCTCCAACTTCTCCTGATACACTGACCCTCTCCTCACCCAGGTTCTCTCCAACTTCTCCCGACACTCTGACCCTCTCCTCACTCAGAGTCTCTACAACTCCTCCTGACACTCTGACCCTCTCCTCACCTAGCGTCTGTCCAAAAAAGCCCCTCACCCTGACCCTCTCCTCACCCAGAGCCTCTCCAACACCTGCTGACACTCTGACCATCTCCTCATCCAGAAGCTCTCCAACATCTTCTGACACTCTGACCCTCTCCTCACCCAGAATCTGTCCATCTCCTCCTGACACCCTGACCCTCTGCTCAACAAGAGGCTCTCCATCTTCTCCTGACACTCTGACCCTCTCCTCACCCACAGCCTCTCCATCTCCTCCTGAAATCTGACCCTCTCCTCACCCAGATTCTCTCCATCTCCTCCTGACACTTTGACCCTCTCCTCACCCAGAGCCTGTCCAACTTCTCCTGACACCCTGCCCCTCTCCTCACCCAGATTCTCTTCAACTCCACCCAACACCCTGACCCTCTCCTAACCCAGAGTCTCTCCAACTTCTCCAGACACTCTGACCCTCTCCTCATCCAGAGTCTATCCAAATCCTCCCGACACCCTAACCCTCTCTTCACCCAGTGCGTGTCCAGCTCCTCCTGACACCCTGACTCTTCCTCACCCAGAGTCTCTCCAGCACCTCCTGACACTCTGACCCTCTCCTCACCCAGCGTCCGTCCAACTTCGCCCATCACCATGACCCTCTCCTCACCCAGAGCCTGTCCAACTCCTCCTGACACTCTGACCATCTCCTCACTCAGAGTCTCTCCAACTCCTGCTGACACCCTGACCCTCTCCTCACCCAGAGCCTATCCAACTCCCCATGACACCCTGACCCTCTCCTCACCCATAGTCTCTCCAACTCCTCCTGACACTCTGACACTCTCCTCACCTAGTGTCTGTCCAAATTCGCACGACACCCTGACCCACTCCTCACCCAGTGCCTTCCATCTCCTCCTGACACCCTGACCATCTCCTCACCCAGAGTCCCTCCAACTCCTCCTGACACTCTGACCCCCTCCTCACCCAGAGTCTCTCCAACTCCTCCTGACACACTGACACACTCCTCACCCAGAATCTGTCCAACTCCTCCTAACACCCTGAACCTCTGCTCACCCAGAGTCTCTCCTACTCCTCCTGACACTCTGACACTCTCCTCACCCATAGTCTGACCAACCCCTCCTAACACGCTGACCCTCTGCTCATCCAGAATCTCTCCATTTCCTCCTTGCACCCTGACCATCTCCTCACCCACAGCCTCTCCAAATTCTCCTGATACCCTGACCCTCTATTCACCCAGAGTCTCTCCAACTTCTCCCGACACTCTGACCCCCTCCTCACCCAGAGTCTCTCCAACTCCTCCCAACACCCCGACCTTCTCTTCACCCAGAGCCTGTCCAAAACCTCCTGACACCCTGACCCTCTCCTCACCCAGAGCCTATCCAACTCCCCATGACACCCTGACCCTCTCCTCACCCATAGTCTCTCCAACTCCTCCTGACACTCTGACACTCTCCTCACCTAGTGTCTGTCCAACTTCGCCCGACTCCCTGACCCACTCCTCACCCAGTGCCTTCCATCTCCTCCTGACACCCTGACCATCTCCTCACCCAGAGTCTGTCCAACTCCTCCTAACACCCTGAACCTCTGCTCAACCAGAGTCTCACCTACTCCTCCTGACACTCTGACCCCCTCCTCAACCAGAGTCTCTCCAACTCCTCCTGACACACTGACACACTCCTCACCCAGAGTCTGTCCAACTCCTCCTAACACCCTGAACCTCTGCTCACCCAGAGTCTCTCCTTCTCCTCTTGACACCTTGACACTCTCCTCACCCAGAGTCTGACCAACCCCTCCTAACACGCTGACCCTCTGCTCATCCAGAATCTCTCCATTTCCTGCTGACACCCTGACCATCTCCTCAACCAGACTCTCTCCAAGTTCTCCTGATAGACTGACCCTCTCCTCACACAGGTTCTCTCCAACTCCTCCTGACACTCTGACCCTCTCCTCACCTAGCGTCCGTCCAAAGTCGCCCCTCACTCTGACCCTCTCCTCACCCAGAGTCTCTCCAACTCCTCCCAACACCCCGACCTTCTCTTCACCCAGAGCCTTTCCAAAAACCTCCTGACACCCTGAACCTTTCCTCACCCTGAGCCTATCCAACTCCCCATGACACCCTGACCCTCTCCTCACCCATAGTCTCTCCAACTCCTCCTGACACTCTGACACTCTCCTCACCTATTGACTGTCCAACTTCGCCAGACACCCTGACCCACTCCTCACCCAGTGCCTTCCATCTCCTCCTGACACCCTGACCATCTCCTCACCCAGAGTCACTCCAACTTCTCCTGACACTCTGAACCCCTCCTCAACCAGAGTCTCTCCAAATCCTCCTGACACACTGACACACTCCTCACCCAGAGTCTGTCCAACTCCTCTTAACACCCTGAACCTCTGCTCACCCAGAGTGTCTCCTTCTCCTCCTGACACTCTGACACTCACCTCAGCCAGAGTCTGACCAACCCCTCCTAACACGCTGACCCTCTGCTTATCCAGAATCCCTCCATTTCTTCCTGAAAACCTGACCATCACCTCACCCAGACTCTCTCCAACTTCTCCTGATACACTGACCCTCTCCTCACTTACGTTCTCTCCAACTTCTCCCGACACTCTGACCCTCTCCTCACTCAGAGTCTCTCCAAATCCTCCTGACACTCTGACCCTCTCCTCACTCAGAGTCTGTCCAAAGTCGCCCCTCACCCTGACCCTCTCCTCACCCAGAGCCTCTCCAACTCGTCCTGACACTCTGAACATCTCCTCATCCAGAAGCTCTCCAACATCTTCTGACACTCTGACCCTCTCCTCACCCAGAATCTGTCCATCTCCTCCTGACACCCTGACCTTCTGCTCAACAAGAGGCTCTCAATCTTCTCAAGACACTCTGACCCTCCTCACCCAGAGTCTCTCCATCTCCTCCTGAAATCTGACCCTCTCCTCACCCAGATTCTCTCCATCTCCTCCTGACACTTTGACCCTCTCCTCACCCAGAGCCTGTCCAACTTCTCCTGACACCCTGCCCCTCTCCTCATCCAGATTCTCTTCAACTCCACCCGACACCCTGACCCTCTCCTTGACCAGAGTCTCTCCAACTTCTCCTGACACTCTTACCCTCTCCTCATCCAGAGTCTATCCAAATCCTCCCGACACCCTAACCCTCTCTTCACCCAGTGCGTGTCCAGCTCCTCCTGACACCCTGACTCTTCCTCACCCAGAGTCTCTCCAGCTCCTCCTGACACTCTGACCCTCTCCTCACCCAGCGTCCATCCAACTTCGCCCGTCACCCTGACCCTCTCCTCACCCAGAGCCTGTCCAACCCCTCCTGACACTCTGACCATCTCCTCACTCAGAGTCTCTCCAACTCCTGCTGACACCCTGACCCTCTCCTCACCCAGAGTCTCTCCAACTCCTCCCAACACCCTGACCTTCTCTTCACCCAGAGCCTGTCCAAAACCTCCTGACACCCTGAACCTCTCCTCACCCAGAGCCTATCCAACTCCCCATGACACCCTGACCCTCTCCTCACCCATAGTCTCTCCAACTCCTCCTGACACTCTGAAACTCTCCTCACCTAGTGTCTGTCCAAATTCGCCCGACACCCTGACCCACTCCTCACCCAGTGCCTTCCATCTCCTCCTGACACCCTGACCATCTCCTCACCCAGAGTCCTCCAACTTCTCCTGACACTCTGAACCCCTCCTCACCCAGAGTCTCTCCAACTCCTCCTGACACACTGACACACTCCTCACCCAGAGTCTGACCAAACCCTCCTAACACGCTGACCCTCTGCTCATCTAGAATCTCTCCATTTCCTCCTGACACCCTGACCATCTCCTCACCCACAGCCTCTCCAAATTCTCCTGATACCCTGACCCTCTACTCACCCAGAGTCTCTCCAACTTCTCCCGACACTCTGACCATCTCCTCACCCAGAGCCTCTCCAACTTCTCCTGACACTCTGACCCCCTCCTCAACCAGAGTCTCTCCAAATCCTCCTGACACACTGACACACTCCTCACCCAGAGTCTGTCCAACTCATCCTAACACCCTGAACCACTGCTCACCCAGAGTCTCTCCTTCTCCTTCTGACACTCTGACACTCTCGTCACCCAGAGTCTGACCAACCCCTCGTAACACGCTGACCCTCTGCTCATCCAGAATCTCTCCATTTCCTCCTGACACCCTGACCATCTCTTCACCCAGACTCTCTCCAACTTCTCCTGATACACTGACCCTCTCCTCACCCAGGTTCTCTCCAACACCTGCTGAAACTCTGACCATCTCCTCATCCACAAGCTCTCCAACATCTTCTGACACCCTGACCCTCTAGTCACCCAGAATCTGTCCATCTCCTCCTGACACCCTGACCCTCTGCTCAACAAGAGGCTCTCCATCTTGTCCTGACACTCTGACCCTCTCCTCACCCAGAGCCTCTCCATCTCCTCCTGAAATCTGACCCTCTCCTCACCCAGATTCTCTCCATCTCCTCCTGACACTTTGACCCTCTCCTCACCCAGAGCCTGTCCAACTTCTCCTGACACCCTGCCCCTCTCCTCACCCAGATTCTCTTCAACTCCACCCAACACCCTGACCCTCTCCTTACCCAGAGTCTCTCCAACTTCTCCTGACACTCTGACCCTCTCCTCATCCAGAGTCTATCCAAATCCTCCCGACACCCTAACCCTCTCTTCACCCAGTGCGTGTCCAGCTCCTCCTGACACCCTGACTCTTCCTCACCCAGAGTCTCTCCAGCTCCTCCTGACACTCTGACCCTCTCCTCACCCAGCGTCCGTCCAACTTCGCCCGTCACCCTGACCTTCTCCTCACCCAGAGCCTGTCCAACTCCTCCTGACACTCTGACCATCTCCTCACTCAGAGTCTCTCCAACTCCTGCTGACACCCTGACCCTCTCCTCACCCAGAGCCTATCCAACTCCCCATGACACCCTGACCCTCTCCTCACCCATAGTCTCTCCAACTCCTCCTGACACTCTGACACTCTCCTCACCTAGTGTCTGTCCAAATTCGCACGACAACCTGACCCACTCCTCACCCAGTGCCTTCCATCTCCTCCTGACACCCTGACCATCTCCTCACCCAGAGTCCCTCCAACTCCTCCTGACACTCTGACCCCCTCCTCACCCAGAGTCTCTCCAACTCCTCCTGACACACTGACACACTCCTCACCCAGAATCTGTCCAACTCCTCCTAATACCCTGAACCTCTGCTCACCCAGAGTCTCTCCTACTCCTCCTGACACTCTGACACTCTCCTCACCCAGAGTCTGACCAACCCCTCCTAACACGCTGACCCTCTGCTCATCCAGAATCTCTCCATTTCCTCCTGGCACCCTGACCATCTCCTCACCCACAGCCTCTCCAAATTCTCCTGATACCCTGACCCTCTACTCACCCAGAGTCTCTCCAACTTCTCCCGACACTCTGACACCCTCCTCACCCAGAGTCTCTCCAACTCCTCCCAACACCCCGACCTTCTCTTCACCCAGAGCCTGTCCAAAACCTCCTGACACCCTGACCCTCTCCTCACCCAGAGCCTATCCAACTCCCCTTGACACCCTGACCCTCTCCTCACCCATAGTCTCTCCAACTCCTCCTGACACTCTGACACTCTCCTCACCTAGTGTCTGTCCAACTTCGCCCGACACCCTGACCCACTCCTCACCCAGGGCCTTCCATCTCCTCCTGACACCCTGACCATCTCCTCACCCAGAGCCTCTCCAACTTCTCCTGACACACTGAAACACTCCTCACCCAGAGGCTGTCCAACTCCTCCTAACACCCTGAACCTCTGCTCAACCAGAGTCTCACCTACTCCTCCTGACACTCTGACCCCCTCCTCAACCAGAGTCTCTCCAACTCCTCCTGACACACTGACACACTCCTCACCCAGAGTCTGTCCAACTCCTCCTAACACCCTGAACCTCTGCTCACCCAGAGTCTCTCCTTCTCCTCTTGACACCTTGACACTCTCCTCACCCAGAGTCTGACCAACCCCTCCTAACACGCTGACCCTCTGCTCATCCAGAATCTCTCCATTTCCTGCTGACACCCTGACCATCTCCTCAACCAGACTCTCTCCAAGTTCTCCTGATACACTGACCCTCTCCTCACACAGGTTCTCTCCAACTCCTCCTGACACTCTGACCCTCTCCTCACCTAGCGTCCATCCAAATTCGCCCCTCACCCTGACCCTCTCCTCACCCAGAGCCTCTCCTACACCTCCTGACACTCTGACCATCTCCTCATCCAGAAGATCTCCAACATCTCCTGACACTCTGACCCTCTCCTCACCCAGAATCTGTCCATCTCCTCCTGACACCCTGACACTCTGCTCAACAAGAGGCTCTCCATCTTCTCCTGACACTCTGACCCTCTCCTCACCCAGAGTCTCTCCATCTCCTCCTGAAATCTGACCCTCTCCTCACCCAGATTCTCTCCATCTCCTCCTGACACTTTGACCCTCTCCTCACCCAGAGCCTGTCCAACTTCTCCTGACACCCTGCCCCTCTCCTCACCCAGATTCTCTTCAACTCCACCCGACACCCTGACCCTCTCCTTACCCAGAGTCTCTCCAACTTCTCCTGACACTCTGACCCTCTCCTCATCCAGAGTCTATCCAAATCCTCCCGACACCCTAACCCTCTCTTCACCCAGTGCGTGTCCAGCTCAACCTGACACCCTGACTCTTCCTCACCCAGAGTCTCTCCAGCTCCTCCTGACACTCTGACCCTCTCCTCGCCCAGCGTCCGTCCAACGTCGCCCGTCACACTGACCCTCTCCTCACCCAGAGCCTGTCCAACTCCTCCTGACACTCTGACCATCTCCTCACTCAGTGTCTCTCCAATTCCTGCTGACACCCTGACCCTCTCCTCATCCAGAGTCTCTCCAACTCCTCCCAACACCCTGACCTTCTCTTCACCAAGAGCCTGTCCAAAACCTCCTGACACCCTGAACCTCTCCTCACCCAGAGCCTATCCAACTCCCCATGACACCCTGACCCTCTCCTCACCCATAGTCTCTCCAACTCCTCCTGACACTCTGACACTCTCCTCACCTAGTGTCTGTCCAAATACGCCCTACACGCTGACCCACTCCTCACCCAGTGCCTTCCATCTCCTCCTGACACCCTGACCATCTCCTCACCCAGAGTCTCTCCAACTCCTCCTGACACACTGACACACTCCTCAACCAGAGTCTGTCCAACTCCTCCTAACACTCTGAACCTCTGCTCACCCAGAGTCTCTCCTTCTCCTCCTGACACCCTGACACTCTCATCACCCAGAGTTTGACCAACCCCGCCTAACACGCTGACCCTCTGCTCATCCAGAATCTCTCTCTTTTCTCCTGACACAATGACCATCTCCTCACCCAGAGTCTCTCCAACGTCTCCTGACACTCTCACACCCTCCTCACCCAGAGTCTCTCCAACTCTCCTGACACACTGACTCACTCCTCACCCAGAGTCTGACCAACCCCGCCTAACACGCTGACCCTCTGCTCATCCAGAATCTCTCCATTTCCTCCTGACACCCTGACCATCTCCTCACCCACAGCCTATCCAAATTCTCCTGATACCCTGACCCTCTACTCACCCAGAGTCTCTCCAACTTCTCCCGACACTCTGACCATCTCCTCACCCAGAGCCTCTCCAACTTCTCCTGACACTCTGACCCCCTCCTCAACCAGAGTCTCTCCAAATCCTCCTGACACACTGACACACTCCTCACCCAGAGTCTGTCCAACTCATCCTAACACCCTGAACCACTGCTCACCCAGAGTATCTCCTTCTCCTCCTGACACTCTGACACTCTCGTCACCCAGAGTCTGACCAACCCCTCGTAACACGCTGACCCTCTGCTCATCCAGAATCTCTCCATTTCCTCCGGACACCCTGACCATCTCTTCACCCAGACTCTCTCCAACTTCTCCTGATACACTGACCCTCTCCTCACCCAGGTTCTCTCCAACTTCTCCCGACACTCAGACCCTCTCCTCACTCAGAGTCTCTCCAACTCCTCCTGACACTCTGACCCTCTCCTCACCTAGCGTCTGTCCAAATTCGCCCCTGACCCTGACACTCTCCTCACCCAGAGCCTCTCCAACACCTGCTGACACTCTGACCATCTCCTCATCCACAAGCTCTCCAACATCTTCTGACACGCTGACCCTCTCCTCACCCAGAATCTGTCCATCTCCTCCTGACACCCTGACCCTCTGCTCAACAAGAGGCTCTCCATCTTGTCCTGACACTCTGACCCTCTCCTCACCCAGAGCCTCTCCATCTCCTACTGAAATCTGACCCTCTCCTCACCCAGATTCTCTCCATCTCCTCCTGACACTTTGACCCTCTCCTCACCCAGAGCCTGTCCAACTTCTCCTGACACCCTGCCCCTCTCCTCACCCAGATTCTCTTCAACTCCACCCAACACCCTGACCCTCTCCTTACCCAGAGTCTCTCCAACTTCTCCTGACACTCTGACCCTCTCCTCATCCAGAGTCTATCCAAATCCTCCCGACACCCTAACCCTCTCTTCACCCAGTGCGTGTCCAGCTCCTCCTGACACCCTGACTCTTCCTCACCCAGAGTCTCTCCAGCTCCTCCTGACACTCTGACCCTCTCCTCACCCAGCGTCCGTCCAACTTCGCCCATCACCATGACCCTCTCCTCACCCAGAGCCTGTCCAACTCCTCCTGACACTCTGACCATCTCCTCACTCAGAGTCTCTCCAACTCCTGCTGACACCCAGACCCTCTCCTCACCCAGAGCCTATCCAACTCCCCATGACACCCTGACCCTCTCCTCACCCATAGTCTCTCCAACTCCTCCTGACACTCTGACACTCTCCTCACCTAGTGTCTGTCCAAATTCGCACGACACCCTGACCCACTCCTCACCCAGTGCCTTCCATCTCCTCCTGACACCCTGACCATCTCCTCACCCAGAGTCCCTCCAACTCCTCCTGACACTCTGACCCCCTCCTCACCCAGAGTCTCTCCAACTCCTCCTGACACACTGACACACTCCTCACCCAGAATCTGTCCAACTCCTCCTAACACCCTGAACCTCTGCTCACCCAGAGTCTCTCCTACTCCTCCTGACACTCTGACACTCTCCTCACCCAGAGTCTGACCAACCCCTCCTGACACGCTGACCCTCTGCTCATCCAGAATCTCTCCATTTCCTCCTGGCACCCTGACCATCTCCTCACCCACAGCCTCTCCAAATTCTCCTGATACCCTGACCCTCTACTCACCCAGAGTCTCTCCAACTTCTCCCGACACTCTGACCCCCTCCACACCCAGAGTCTCTCCAACTCCTCCCAACACCCCGACCTTCTCTTCACCCAGAGCCTGTCCAAAACCTCCTGACACCCTGACCCTCTCCTCACCCAGAGCCTATCCAACTCCCCTTGACACCCTGACCCTCTCCTCACCCATAGTCTCTCCAACTCCTCCTGACAATCTGACACTCTCCTCACCTAGTGTCTGTCCAACTTCGCCCGACACCCTGACCCACTCCTCACCCAGTGCCTTCCATCTCCTCCTGACACCCTGACCATCTCCTCACCCAGAGCCTCTCCAACTTCTCCTGACACACTGACACACTCCTCACCCAGAGTCTGTCCAACTCCTCCTAACACCCTGAACCTCTGCTCAACCAGAGTCTCACCTACTCCTCCTGACACTCTGACCCCCTCCTCAACCAGAGTCTCTCCAACTCCTCCTGACACACTGACACACTCCTCACCCAGAGTCTGTCCAACTCCTCCTAACACCCTGAACCTCTGCTCACCCAGAGTCTCTCCTTCTCCTCTTGACACCTTGACACTCTCCTCACCCAGAGTCTGACCAACCCCTCCTAACACGCTGACCCTCTGCTCATCCAGAATCTCTCTATTTCCTGCTGACACCCTGACCATCTCCTCAACCAGACTCTCTCCAAGTTCTCCTGATACACTGACCCTCTCCTCACACAGGTTCTCTCCAACTCCTCCTGACACTCTGACCCTCTCCTCACCTAGCGTCCATCCAAAGTCGCCCCTCACACTGACCCTCTCCTCACCCAGAGCCTCTCCTACACCTCCTGACACTCTGACCATCTCCTCATCCAGAAGATCTCCAACATCTCCTGAAACTCTGACCCTCTCCTCACCCAGAATCTGTCCATCTCCTCCTGACACCCTGACACTCTGCTCAACAAGAGGCTCTCCATCTTCTCCTGACACTCTGACCCTCTCCTCACCCAGAGTCTCTCCATCTCCTCCTGAAATCTCACCCTCTCCTCACCCAGATTCTCTCCAACTCCTCCTGACGCACTGACACACTCCTCAACCAGAGTCTGTCCAACTCCTCCTAACACCCTGAACCTCTGCTCACCCAGAGTCTCTCCTTCTCCTCCTGACACCCTGACACTCTCATCACCCAGAGTTTGACCAACCCCGCCTAAAACGCTGACCCTCTGCTCATCCAGAATCACTCTCTTTTCTCCTGACACAATGACCATCTCCTCACCCAGTCTCTCCAACGTCTCCTGACACTCTCACACCCTCCTCACCCAGAGTCTCTCCAACTCTCCTGACACACTGACTCACTCCTCACCCAGAGTCTGACCAACCCCGCCTAACACGCTGACCCTCTGCTCATCCAGAATCTCTGCATTTCCTCCTGACACCCTGCCCATCTCCTCACCCACAGCCTATCCAAATTCTCCTGATACCCTGACCCTCTACTCACCCAGAGTCTCTCCAACTTCTCCCGACACTCTGACCATCTCCTCACCCAGAGCCTCTCCAACTTCTCCTGACACTCTGACCCCCTCCTCAACCAGAGTCTCTCCAAATCCTCCTGACACACTGACACACTCCTCACCCAGAGTCTGTCCAACTCATCCTAACACCCTGAACCACTGCTCACCCAGAGTCTCTCCTTCTCCTCCTGACACTCTGACACTCTCGTCACCCAGAGTCTGACCAACCCCTCGTAACACGCTGACCCTCTGCTCATCCAGAATCTCTCCATTTCCTCCTGACACCCTGACCATCTCTTCACCCAGACTCTCTCCAACTTCTCCTGATACACTGACCCTCTCCTCACCCAGGTTCTCTCCAACTTCTCCTGACACTCTGACCCTCTCCTCACTCAGAGTCTCTCCAACTCCTCCTGACACTCTGACCCTCTCCTCACCTAGCGTCTGTCCAAATTCGCCCCTGACCCTGACCCTCTCCTCACCCAGAGCCTCTCCAACACCTGCTGACACTCTGACCATCTCCTCATCCAGAGTCTACACAAATCCTCCCGACACCCTAACCCTCTCTTTACCCAGTGCGTGTCCAGCTCAACCTGACACCCTGACTCTTCCTCACCCAGAGTCTCTCCAGCTCCTCCTGACACTCTGACCCTCTCCTCGCCCAGCGTCCGTCCAACTTCGCCCGTCACACTGACCCTCTCCTCACCCAGAGCCTGTCCAACTCCTCCTGACACTCTGACCATCTCCTCACTCAGTGTCTCTCCAACTCCTGCTGACACCCTGACCCTCTCCTCATCCAGAGTCTCTCCAACTCCTCCCAACACCCTGACCTTCTCTTCACCAAGAGCCTGTCCAAAACCTCCTGACACCCTGAACCTCTCCTCACCCAGAGCCTATCCAACTCCCCATGACAACCTGACCCTCTCCTCACCCATAGTCTCTCCAACTCCTCCTGACACTCTGACACTCTCCTCACCTAGTGTCTGTCCAAATTCGCCCGACACGCTGACCCACTCCTCACCCAGTGCCTTCCATCTCCTCCTGACACCCTGACCATCTCCTCACCCAGAGTCTCTCCAACTCCTCCTGACACACTGACACACTCCTCAACCAGAGTCTGTCCAACTCCTCCTAACACCCTGAACCTCTGCTCACCCAGAGTCTCTCCTTCTCCTCCTGACACCCTGACACTCTCATCACCCAGAGTTTGACCAACCCCGCCTAACACGCTGACCCTCTGCTCATCCAGAATCTCTCTCTTTTCTCCTGACACAATGACCATCTCCTCACCCAGAGTCTCTCCAACGTCTCCTGACACTCTCACACCCTCCTCACCCAGAGTCTCTCCAACTCTCCTGACACACTGACACACTCCTCACCCAGAGTCTGACCAACCCCGCCTAACACGCTGACCCTCTGCTCATCCAGAATCTCTCTATTTTCTCCTGACACCCTGACCATCTCCTCATTCAGAGTCTCTCCAACTTCTCCTGACACTCTGACCCCCTCCTCACCCAGAGTCTCTCCAACACCTCCTGACACACTGACATACTCCTCACCCAGAGTCTGTCCAACTCCTCCTAACACCCTGAAACTATGCTCACCCAGAGTCTCTCCTACTCCTCCTGACACTCGACACTCTCCTCACCCAGAGTATGACCAACCCCTCCTAACACGCTGGCCCTCTGCTCATCCAGAATCTCACCATTTCCTACTGACACCCTGACCATCTCCTCACCCACAGCCTCTCCAAATTCTCCTGATACCCTGACCCTCTACTCACCCAGAGTCTCTCCAACTTCTCCCGACACTCTGACCCTCTCCTCACCCAGAGTCTCTCCAACTCCTCCCAACACCCCGACCTTCTCTTCACCCAGAGCCTTTCCAAAACCTCCTGACACCCTGAACCTCTCCTCACCCTGAGCCTATCCAACTCCCCATGACACCCTGACCCTCTCCTCACCCATAGTCTCTCCAACTCCTCCTGACACTCTGACACTCTCCTCACCTATTGTCTGTCCAACTTCGCCAGACACCCTGACCCACTCCTCACCCAGTGCCTTCCATCTCCTCCTGACACCCTGACCATCTCCTCAACCAGAGTCACTCCAACTTCTCCTGACACTCTGAACCCCTCCTCAACCAGAGTCTCTCCAAATCCTCCTGACACACTGACACACTCCTCACCCAGAGTCTGTCCAACTCCTCTTAACACCCTGAACCTCTGCTCACCCAGAGTGTCTCCTTCTCCTCCTGACACTCTGACACTCACCTCAGCCAGAGTCTGACCAACCCCTCCTAACACGCTGACCATCTGCTCATCCAGAATCTCTCCATTTCTTCCTGACAACCTGACCATCTCCTCACCCAGACTCTCTCCAACTTCTCCTGATACACTGACCCTCTCCTCACTTAGGTTCTCTCCAACTTCTCCCGACACTCTGACCCTCTCCTCACTCAGAGTCTCTCCAAATCCTCCTGACACTCTGACCCTCTCCTCACTCAGAGTCTGTCCAAAGTCGCCCCGCACCCTGACCCTCTCCTCACCCAGAGCCTCTCCAACTCGTCCTGACACTCTGAACATCTCCTCATCCAGAAGCTCTCCAACATCTCCTGACACTCTGACCCTCTCCTCACCCAGAATCTGTCCATCTCCTCCTGACACCCTGACCTTCTGCTCAACAAGAGGCTCTCAATCTTCTCCTGACACTGTGACCCTCCTCACCCAGAGTCTCTCCATCTCCTCCTGAAATCTGACCCTCTCCTCACCCAGATTCTCTCCATCTCCTCCTGACACTTTGACCCTCTCCTCACCCATAGCCTGTCCAACTTCTCCTGACACCCTGCCCCTCTCCTCACACAGATTCTCTTCAACTCCACCCGACACCCTGACCCTCTCCTTACCCAGAGTCTCTCCAACTTCTCCTGACACTCTGACCCTCTCCTCATCCAGAGTCTATCCAAATCCTCCCGAAACCCTAACCCTCTCTTCACCCAGTGCGTGTCCAGCTCCTCCTGACACCCTGACTCTTCCTCACCCAGAGTCTCTCCAGATCCTCCTGACACTCTGACCCTCTCCTCACCCAGCGTCCATCCAAATTCGCCCGTCACCCTGATCCTCTCCTCACCCAGAGCCTGTCCAACTCCTCCTGACACTCTGACCATCTCCTCACTCAGAGTCTCTCCAACTCCTGCTGACACCCTGACCCTCTCCTCACCCAGAGTCTCTCCAACTCCTCCCATCACCCTGACCTTCTCTTCACCCAGAGCCTGTCCAAAACCTCCTGACACCCTGAACCTCTCCTCACCCAGAGCCTATCCAACTCCCCATGACACCCTGACCCTCTCCTCACCCATAGTCTCTCCAACTCCTCCTGACACTCTGACACTCTCCTCACCTAGTGTCTGTCCAAATTCGCCCGACACCCTGACCCACTCCTCACCCAGTGCCTTCCATCTCCTCCTGACACCCTGACCATCTCCTCACCCAGAGTCCTCCAACTTCTCCTGACACGCTCACCCCCTCCTCACCCAGAGTCTCTCCAACTCCTCCTGACACACTGACACACTCCTCACCCAGAGTCTGTCCAACTCCTCCTAACACCCTGAAACTCTGCTCACCCAGAGTCTCTCCTACTCCTCCTGACACTCTGACACTCTCCTCACCCAGAGTCTGACCAAACCCTCCTAACACGCTGACCCTCTGCTCATCCAGAATCTCTCCATTTCCTCCTGACACCCTGACCATCTCCTCACCCACAGCCTCTCCAAATTCTCCTGATACCCTGACCCTCTACTCACCCAGAGTCTCTCCAACTTCTCCCGACACTCTGACCATCTCCTCACCCAGAGCCTCTCCAACTTCTCCTGACACTCTGACCCCCTCCTCAACCAGAGTCTCTCCAAATCCTCCTGACACACTGACACACTCCTCACCCAGAGTCTGTCCAACTCATCCTAACACCCTGAACCACTGCTCACCCAGAGTCTCTCCTTCTCCTCCTGACACTCTGACACTCTCGTCACCCAGAGTCTGACCAACCCCTCGTAACACACTGACCCTCTGCTCATCCAGAATCTCTCCATTTCCTCCTGACACCCTGACCATCTCTTCACCCAGACTCTCTCCAACTTCTCCTGATACACTGATCCTCTCCTCACCCAGGTTCTCTCCAACTTCTCCCAACACTCTGACCCTCTCCTCACTCAGAGTCTCTCCAACTCCTCCTGACACTCTGACCCTCTCCTCACCTAGTGTCTGTCCAAAGTCGCCCCTCACCCTGACCCTCTCCTCACCCAGAGCCTCTCCAACACCTCCTGACACTCTGACCATCCCCTCATCCAGAAGCTCTCCAACATCTTCTGACACTCTGACCCTCTCCTCACCCAGAATCTGTCCATCTCCTCCTGTCACCCTGACCCTCTGCTCAACAAGAGGCTCTCCATCTTCTCCTGACACTCTGACCCTCTCCTCACCCAGAGTCTCTCCATCTCCTCCTGAAATCTGACCCTCTCCTCACCCAGATTCTCTCCATCTCGTCCTGACACTTTGACCCTCTCCTCACCCAGAGCCTGTCCAACTTCTCCTGACACCCTGCCCCTCTCCTCACCCAGATTCTTTTCAACTCCACCCGACACCCTGACCCTCTCCTTACCCAGAGTCTCTCCAACTTCTCCTGACACTCTGACCCTCTCGTCATCCAGAGTCTATCCAAATCCTCCCGACACCCTAACCCTCTCTTCACCCAGTGCGTGTCCAGCTCCTCCTGACACCCTGACTCTTCGTCACCCAGAGTCTCTCCAGCTCCTCCTGACACTCTGACCCTCTCCTCACCCAGCGTCCGTCCAACTTCGCCCATCACCCTGACCCTCTCCTCACCCAGAGCCTGTCCAACTCCTCCTGACACTCTGACCATCTCCTCACTCAGAGTCTCTCCAACTCCTGCTGACACCCTGACCCTCTCCTCACCAAGAGTCTCTCCAACTCCTCCCAACACCCTGACCTTCTCTTCACCCAGAGCCTGTCCAAAACCTCCTGACACCCTGTACCTCTCCTCACCCAGAGCCTATCCAACTCCCCATGAAACCCTGACCCTCTCCTCACCCATAGTCTCTCCAACTCCTCCTGACACTCTGAAACTCTCCTCACCTAGTGTCTGTCCAAATTCGCCCGACACCCTGACCCACTCCTCACCCAGTGCCTTCCATCTCCTCCTGACACCCTGAACATCTCCTCACCCAGAGTCTCTCCAACTTCTCCGACACTCTGACCCCATCCTCATCCAGAGTCTCTCCAACTCCTCCTGACACACTGACACACTCCTCACCCAGATTCTGTCCAACTCCTCCTAACACCCTGAACCACTGCTCAGCAAGAGACTCTCATTCTCCTCCTGACACTCTGACACTCTCATCACCCAGAGTCTGACCAACCCCGCCTAACACGCTGACATCTGCTCATCCAGAATCTCTCTATTTTCTCCTGACACCCTGGCCATCTCCTCACCCAGAGTCTCTCCAACTTCTCCTGACACTCTCACCCCCTCCTCACCCAGAGTCTGTCCAACTCCTCCTAACACCCTGAACCTCTACTCACCCAGAGTCTCTCCTACTCCTCCTGACACTCTGACACTCTCCTCACCCAGCGTCAGACCAACCCCTCCTAACACGCTGACCCTCTGCTCATCCAGAATCTCTCCATTTCTTCCTGACAACCTTACCATCTCCTCATCCAGAATCTCTCCAACTACTCCTGATACACGACCCTCTCCTCACCCAGGTTCTCTCCAACTTCTCCCGACACTCTGACCCTCTCCTCACTCAGAGTCTCTCCAACTCCTCCTTACACTCTGACCATCTCCTCATCCAGAAGCTCTCCAAATCTCCTGACACTCTGACCCTATCCTCACCCAGAATCTATCCATCTCCTCCTGACACCCTGACCCTCTGCTCAACAAGAGGCTCTCCATCTTCTCCTGACACTCTGACCCTCTCCTCACCCAGAGTCTCTCCATCTCCTCCTGAAATCTGACCCTCTCCTCACCCAGATTCTCTCCATCTCCTCCTGACAATTTGACCCTCTCCACACCCAGAGCCTGTCCAACTTCTCCTGACACCCTGCCCCTCTCCTCACCCAGATTCTCTTCAACTCCACCCGACACACTGACCCTCTCCTTACCCAGAGTCTCTCCATCTTCTCCTGACACCCTGCCCCTCTCCTCACCCAGATTTTCTTCAACTCCACCCGACACCCTGACCCTCTCCTTACCTAGAGTCTCTCCAACTTCTCCTGACACTCTGACCCTCTCCTCACCCAAAGCCTGTCCAACTCCTCCTGACACTCTGACCATTTCCTCACTCAGAGTCCCTCCAACTCCTCCTGACACTCTGACCCCCTCCTCACACAGAGTCTCTCCAACTCCTCCTGACACACTGACACACTCCTCACCCAGAATCTGTCCAACTCCTCCTAACACCCTGAACCTCTGCTCACCCAGGGTCTCTCCTACTCCTCCTGACACTCTGACATTCTCCTCACCCAGAGTCTGACCAACCCCTCCTAACACGCTGACCCTCTGCTCATCCAGAATCTCTCCATTTCCTCCTGACACCCTGACCATCTCCTCACCCACAGCCTCTCCAAATTCTCCTGATACCCTGACCCTCTACTCACCCCGAGTCTCTCCAACTTCTCCCGACAATCTGAACCCCTCCTCACCCAGAGTCTCTCCAACTCCTCCCAACACCCCGAACTTCTCTTCACCCAGAGCCTGTCCAAAACCTCCTGACACACTGACCCTCTCCTCACCCAGAGCCTATCCAACTCCCCATGACACCCTGACCCTCTCCTCACCCATAGTCTCTCCAACTCCTCCTGACACTCTGACACTCTCCTCACCTAGTGTCTGTCCAACTTCGCCCGACACCCTGACCCAATCCACACCCAGTGCCTTCCATCTCCTCCTGACACCCTGACCATCTCCTCACCCAGAGCCTCTCCAACTTCTCCTGAAACTCTGACCCCCTTCTCAACCAGAGTCTCTCCAACTCCTCCTGACACACTGACACACTCCTCACCCAGAGGCTGTCCAACTCCTCCTAACACCCTGAACCTCTGCTCACCCAGAGTCTCTACTTCTCCTCTTGACACCTTGACACTCTCCTCACCCAGAGTCTGACCAACCCCTCCTAACACGCTGACCCTCTGCTCATCCAGAATCTCTCCATTTCCTCCTGACACCCTGACCATCTCCTCAACCAGACTCTCTCCAAGTTCTCCTGATACACTGACCCTCTCCTCACACAGGTTCTCTCCAACTTCGCCCGACACTCTGACCCTCTCCTCACTCAGAGTCTCTCAAACTCCTCCTGACACTCTGACCCTCTCCTCACCTAGCGTCTGTCCAAAGTCGCCCCTCACCCTGACCCTCTCATCACCCAGAGCCTCTCCTACACCTCCTGACACTCTGACCATCTCCTCATCCAGAAGCTCTCCAACATCTCCTGACACTCTGACCCTCTCCTCACCCAGAATCTGTCCATCTCCTCCTGACACCCTGACCCTCTGCTCAACAAGAGGCTCTCCATCTTCTCCTGACACTCTGACCCTCTCCTCACCCAGAGTCTTTCCATCTCCTCCTGAAATCTGACCCTCTCCTCACCCAGATTCTCTCCATCTCCTCCTGACACTTTGACCCTCTCCTCACCCAGAGCCTGTCCATCTTCTCCTGACACCCTGCCCCACTCCTCACCCAGATTCTCTTCAACTCCACCCGACACCCTGACCCTCTCCTTACCCAGAGTCTCTCCAACTTCTCCTGACACTCTGACCCTCTCCTAATCCAGAGTCTATCCAAATCCTCCCGACACCCTAACCCTCTCTTCACCCAGTGCGTGTCCAGCTCAACCTGACACCCTGACTCTTCCTCACCAAGAGCCTGTCCAACTCCTCCTGACACTCTGACCATCTCCTCACTCAGAGTCTCTCCAACTCCTGCTGACACCCTGACCCTCTTCTCACCCAGAGTCTCTCCAACTCCTCCCAACACCCTGACCTTCTCTTCACCCAGAGCCTGTCCAAAACCTCCTGACACCCTGAACCTCTCCTCACCCAGAGCCTATCCAACTCCCCATGACACCCTGACCCTCTCCTCACCCATAGTCTCTCCAACTCCTCCTGACACCCTGAACCTCTCCTCACCCAGAGCCTATCCAACTCCCCATGACACCCTGACCCTCTCCTCACCCATAGTCTCTCCAACTCCTCCTGACACTCTGAAACTCTCCTCACCTAGTGTCTGTCCAAATTCGCCCGACACCCTGACCCACTCCTCACCCAGTGCCTTCCATCTCCTCCTGTCACCCTTACTATCTCCTCACCCAGAGTCTCTCCAACTTCTCTTGACACTCTGACCCCCTCCTCACAAAGAGTCTCTCCAACTCCTCCTGACACAGTGACACACTCCTCACCCAGAGTCTGACCAACTCTTCCTAACACCCTGAACCTCTGCTCACCCAGAGTCTCTCCTTCTCCTCCTGATATTCTGACACTCTCATAACCCAGAGTCTGACCAACCCCGCCTCACACGCTGACCCTCTGCTCATCCAGAATCTCTCTATTTTCTCCTGAAACCCTGACCATCTCCTCACCCAGAGTCTCTTAAACTTCTCCTGACACTCACACCCCCTCCTCACCCAGAGTCTCTCCAACTCCTCCTGACATACTGACACACTCCTCACCCAGAGTCTGTCCAACTCATCCTAACACCCTGAACCTCTCCTCACCCAGACTCTCTCCTACTCCTCCTGACACTCTGACACTCTCCTCACCCAGAGTCTGACCAACCCCTCCTAACACGCTGACCATCTGCTCATCCAAAATCTCTCCATTTCTTCCTGACAACCTGACCATCTCCTCACCCAGACTCTCTCTAACTTCTCCTGATACACTGACCCTCTCCTCACACAGGTTCTCTCCAACTTCTCCAGACACTCTGACCCTCTGCTCACTCAGAGTCTCTCCAAATCCTCCTGACACTCTGACCCTCTCCTCACCTAGCGTCTGTCCAAAGTCGCCCCTCACCCTGACCCTCTCCTCACCCAGAGCCTCTCCAACTCCTCCTGACACTCTGACACTCTGCTCACCCAGAGTCTGACAAACCCCTCCTAACACGCTGACCCTCTCCTCACCCAGAATCTGTCCATCTCCTCCTGACACCCTGACCCTCTGCTCAACAAGAGGCTCTCCATTTTCTCCTGACACTCTGACCCTCACCTCACCCAGAGTCTCTCCATCTCCTCCTGAAATCTGACCATCTCCTCACCCAGATTCTCTCCATCTCCTCCTGACACTTTGACCCTCTCCTCACCCAGAGCCTGTCCAACTTCCCGTGACACCCTGCCCCTCTCCTCACCCAGATTCTCTTCAACTCCACCTGACACCCTGACCCTCTCCTTACCCAGAGCCTCTCCAACTTCTCCTGACACTCTGACCCTCTCCTCATCCAGAGTCTATCCAAATCCTCCCGACACCCTAACCCTCTCTTCACCCAGTTCGTGTCCAGCTCCTCCAGACACCCTGACTCTTCCTCACCCAGAGTCTCTCCAGCTCCTCCTGACACTCTGACCCTCTCCTCGCCCAGCGTCCGTCCAACTTCGCCCGTCACACTGACCCTCTCCTCACCCAGAGCCTGTCCAACTCCTCCTGACACTCTGACCATCTCCTCACTCAGAGTCTCTCCAACTCCTGCTGACACCCTAACCCTCTCCTCACCCAGAGTCTCTCCAACACCTCCCAACACCCTGACCTTCTCTTCACCCAGAGGCTGTCCAAAACCTCCTGACACCCTGAACCTCTCCTCACCCAGAGCCTATCCAACTCCCCATGACACCCTGACCCTCTCCTCACCCATAGTCTCTCCAACTCCTCCTGACACTCTGACACTCTCCTCACCTAGTGTCTGTCCAAATTCGCCCGACACGCTGACCCACTCCTCACTCAGTGCCTTCCATCTCCTCCTGACACCCTGACCATCTCCTCACCCAGAGTCTCTCCAACTCCTCCTGACACACTGACACACTCCTCAACCAGAGTCTGTCCAACTCCTCCTAACACCCTGAACCTCTGCTCACCCAGAGTCTCTCCTTCTCCTCCTGACACCCTGACACTCTCATCACCCAGAGTTTGACCAACCCCGCCTAACACGCTGACCCTCTGCTCATCCAGAATCTCTCTCTTTTCTCCTGACACAATGACCATCTCCTCACCCAGAGTCTCTCCAACGTCTCCTGAAACTCTCAAACCCTCCTCACCCAGAGTCTCTCCAACTCTCCTGACACACTGACACACTCCTCACCCAGAGTCTGAACAACCCCGCCTAACACGCTGACCCTCTGCTCATCCAGAATCTCTCTATTTTCTCCTGACACCCTGACCATCTCCTCATTCAGAGTCTCTCCAACTTCTCCTGACACTCTGACCCCCTCCTCACCCAGAGTCTCTCCAACTCCTCCTGACACACTGACATACTCCTCACCCAGAGTCTGTCCAACTCCTCCTAACACCCTGAAACTCTGCTCACCCAGAGTCTCTCCTACTCCTCCTGACACTCGACACTCTCCTCACCCAGAGTATGACCAACCCCTCCTAACACGCTGGCCCTCTGCTCATCCAGAATGTCTCCATTTCCTACTGACACCCTGACCATCTCCTCACCCACAGCCTCTCCAAATTCTCCTGATACCCTGACCCTCTACTCACCCAGAGTCTCTCCAACTTCTCCCGACACTCTGACCCCCTCCTCACCCAGAGTCTCTCCAACTCCTCCCAACACCCCGACCTTCTATTCACCCAGAGCCTGTCCAAAACCTCCTGACACCCTGAACCTCTCCTCACCCAGAGTCTCTCCAGCTCCTCCTGACACTCTGACCCACTCCTCACCCAGCGTCCATTAAAATTCGCCCGTCACCCTGACCCTCTCCTCACCCAGAGCCTGTCCAACTCCTCCTGACACTCTGACCATCTCCTCACTCAGAGTCTCTCCAACTCCTGCTGACACCCTGAACCTCTCCTCACCCAGACTCTCTAAAACTCCTCCCAACACCCTGACCTTCTCTTCACCCAGAGCCTGTCCAAAACCTCCTGACACCCTGAACCTCTCCTCACCAAGAGCCTATCCAACTCCCCATGACACCCTGACCCTCTCCTCACCCATAGTCTCTCCAACTCCTCCTGACACTCTGACACTCTCCTCGCCTAGTGTCTGTCCAAATTCGCCCGACACCCTGACCCACTCCTCACCCAGTGCCTTCCATCTCCTCCTGACACCCTGACCATCTCCTCACCCAGAGTCCTCCAACTTCTCCTGACACTCTCACCCCCTCCTCACCCAGAGTCTCTCCAACTCCTCCTGACACACTGACACACTCCTCACCCAGAGTCTGACCAACTCCTCCTAACACGCTGAAACTCTGCTCACACAGAGTCTCTCCTACTCCTCCTGACACTCTGACACTCTCCTCACCCAGAGTCTGACCAAACCCTCCTAACACGCTGACCCTCTGCTCATCCAGAATCTCTCCATTTCCTCCTGACACCCTGACCATCTCCTCACCCACAGCCTCTCCAAATTCTCCTGATACCCTGACCCTCTACTCACCCAGAGTCTCTCCAACTTCTCCTGACACTCTGACCCCCTCCTCAACCAGAGTCTCTCCAACTCCTCCTGACACACTGACAAACTGCTCACCCAGAGTCTGTCCAACTCATCCTAACACCCTGAACCACTGCTCACCCAGAGTCTCTCCTTCTCCTCCTGACACTCTGTCACTCTCCTCACCCAGAGTCTGACCAACCCCTCATAACACGCTGACCCTCTGCTCATCCAGAATCTCTCCATTTCCTCCTGACACCCTGACCATCTCTTCACCCAGACTCTCTCCAACTTCTCCTGATACACTGAGCCTCTCCTCACCCAGGTTCTCTCCAACTTCTCCCGACACTCTGACCCTCTCCTCACTCAGAGTCTCTCCAACTCCTCCTGACACTCTGACCCTCTCCTCACCTAGCGTCTGTCCAAAAAAGCCCCTCACCCTGACCCTCTCCTCACCCAGAGCCTCTCCAACACCTCCTGACACTCTGACCATCTCCTCATCCAGAAGCTCTCCAACATCTTCTGACACTCTGACCCTCTCCTCACCCAGAATCTGTCCATCTCCTCCTGACACCCTGACCCTCTGCTCAACAAGAGGCTCTCCATCTTCTCCTGACACTCTGACCCTCTCCTCACCCAGAGTCTTTCCATCTCCTCCTGAAATCTGACCCTCTCCTCACCCAGATTCTCTCCATCTCCTCCTGACACTTTGACCCTCTCCTCACCCAGAGCCTGTCCAACTTCTCCTGACACCCTGCCCCTCTCCTCACCCAGATTCTCTTCAACTCCACCCGACAGCCTGACCCTCTCCTTACCCAGAGTCTCTCCAACTTCTCCTGACACTCTGACCCTCTCCTCATCCAGAGTCTATCCAAATCCTCCCGACACCCTAACCCTCTCTTCACCCAGAGCGTGTCCAGCTCCTCCTGACACCCTGACTCTTCCTCACCCAGAGTCTCTCCAGCTCCTCCTGACACTCTGACCCTCTCCTCACCCAGCGTGCATGCAAATTCGCCCGTCACCCTGACCCTCTCCTCACCCAGAGCCTGTCCAACTCCTCCTGACACTCTGACCATCACCTCACTCAGAGTCTCTCCAACTCCTGCTGAAACCCTGACCCTCTCCTCACCCAGAGTCTCTCCAACTCCTCCCAACACCCTGACCTTCTCTTCACCCAGAGCCTGTCCAAAACCTCCTGACACCCTGAACCTCTCCTCACCCAGAGCCTATCCAACTCCCCATGACACCCTCACCCTCTCCTCACCCATAGTCTCTCCAACTCCTCCTGACACTCTGAAACTCTCCTCACCTAGTGTCTGTCCAAATTCGCCCGACACCCTGACCCACTCCTCACCCAGTGCCTTCCATCTCCTCCTGACACCCTGAACATCTCCTCACCCAGAGTCTCTCCAACTTCTCCGACACTCTGACCCCATCCTCACCCAGAGTCTCTCCAACTCCTCCTGACACACTGACACACTCCTCACTCAGTCTGTCCAACTCCACCTAACACCCTGAACCACTGCTCACCCAGAGTATCTCTTTCTCCTCCTGACACTCTGACACTCTCATCACCCAGAGTCTGACCAACCCCGCCTAACACGCGGACCTCTGCTCATCCAGAATCTCTCTATTTTCTCCTGACACCCTGGCCATCTCCTCACCCAGAGTCTCTCCAACTTCTCCTGACACTCTCACCCCCTCCTCACCCAGAGTCTCTCCAACTCCTCCTGACAAACTGACACACTCCTCACCCAGAGTCTGTCCAACTCCTCTTAACACCCTGAACCTCTCCTCACCCAGAGTCTTTCCTACTCCTCCTGACACTCTGACACTCTCCTCACCCAGAGTCTGACCAACCCCTCCTAACACGCTGACCCTCTGCTCATCCAGAATCTCTCCATTTCATCCTGACAACCTTACCATCTCCTCACCCAGACACTCTCCAACTACTCCTGATACACTGACCCTCTCCTCACCCAGGTTCTCTCCAACTTCTCCCGACACTCTGACCCTCTCCTCACTCAGAGTCTCTCCAACTCCTCCTGACACTCTGACCACCTCCTCATCCAGAAGCTCTCCAACATCTCCTGACACTCTGACCCTCTCCTCACCCAGAATCTATCCATCTCCTCCTGACACCCTGACCCTCTGCTCAACAAGAGGCTCTCCATCTTCTCCTGACACTCTGACCCTCTCCTCACCCAGAGTCTCTCCATCTCCTCCTGAAATCTGACCCTCTCCTCACCCAGATTCTCTCCATCTCCTCCTGACACTTTGACCCTCTCCTCACCCAGAGCCTGTCCAACTTCTCCTCACACCCTGCCCCTCTCCTCACCCAGATTCTCTTCAACTCCACCCGACACACTGACCCTCTCCTTACCCAGACTCTCTCCAACTTCTCCTGTCACCCTGACCCTCTCCTCACCCAAAGCCTGTCCAACTCGTCCTGACACTCTGACCATCTCCTCACTCAGAGTCTCTCCAACTCCTGCTGACACCCTGACCCTCTCCTCACCCAGAGTCTCTCCAACTCCTCCTGACACTCTGACACTCTCCTCACCTAGTGTCTGTCCAAATTCGCCCGACACCCTGACAAACTCCTCACCCAGTGCCTTCCATCTCCTCCTGACACCCTGACCATCTCCTCACCCAGAGTCCCTCCAACTCCTCCTGACACTCTGACCCCCTACTCACCCAGAGTCTCTCCAACTCCTCCTGACACACTGACACACTCCTCACCCAGAGTCTGTCCAACTCCTCCTTACACCCTGAACCTCTGCTCACCCAGAGTCTCTCCTACTCCTCCTGACACTCTGACACTCTCCTCACCCAGAGTCTGACCAACCCCTCCTAACACGCTGACCCTCTGCTCATCCAGAATCTCTCCATTTCCTCCTGACAACCTGACCATCTCCTCACCCACAGCCTATCCAAATTCTCCTGATACCCTGACCCTCTAATCACCCAGAGTCTCTCCAACTTCTCCCGACACTCTGACCCCCTCCTCACCCAGAGTCTCTCCAACTCCTCCCAACGCCCTGACCTTCTCTTCAGCCAGAGCCTGTCCAAAACCTCCTGACACCCTGACCCTCTCCTCACCCAGAGCCTATCCAACTCCCCATGACACCCGGACCCTCTCCTCACCCATAGTCTCTCCAACTTCTCCTGATACTCTCAAACCCTTCTCACCCAGAGTCTCTCCAACTCCTCCTGACACACTGACACACTCCTCACCCAGAGTCTGTCCAACTCCTCCTAACACCCTGAACCTCTCCTCACCCAGAGTCTCTCCTACTCCTCCTGACACTCTGACACTCTCCTCACCCAGAGTCTGACCAACCCCTCTTAACACGCTGACCCTCTGCTCATCCAGAATCTCTCCATTTCTTCCTGACAACCTGACCATCTCCTCACCCAGACTCTCTCCAACTTCTCCTGATACACTGACCCTCTCCTCACACAGGTTCTCTCCAACTTCTCCCGACACTCTGACCCTCTGCTCACTCAGAGTCTCTCCAACTCCTCCTGACACTCTGACCCTCTCCTCACACAGAATCTGTCCATCTCCTCCTGACACCCTGACCCTCTGCTCAACAAGAGGCTCTCCATTTTCTCCTGACACTCTGACCCTCACCTCACCCAGAGTCTCTCCATCTCCTCCTGAAATCTGACCCTCTGCTCCCCAGATTCTCTCCATCTCCTCCTGACACTTTGACCCTCTCCTCACCCAGAGCCTGTCCAACTACTCCTGACACCCTGCCCCTCTCCTCACCCAGATTCTCTTCAACTCCACCCGACACCCTGACACTCTCCTTACCCAGAGTCTCTCCAACTTCTCCTGACACTCTGACCCTCTCCTCATCCAGAGTCTATCCAAATCCTCCCGACACCCTAACCCTCTCTTCACCCAGTGCGTGTCCAGCTCCTCCTGACACCCTGACTCTCTCCTCACCCAGAGTCTCTCCAGCTCCTCCTGACACTCTGACCCTCTCCTCACCCAGCGTCCGTCCAACTTCGCCCGTCACCCTGACCCTCTCCTCACCCAGAGCCTATCCAACTCCTCCTGACACTCTGACCATCTCCTCACCCAGAGTCTCTCCAACTCCTCCCAACACCCTGACATTCTCTTCACCCAGAGCCTGTCCAAAATCTCCTGACACCCTGAACCTCTCCTCACCCAGAGCCTATCCAACTCCCCATGACACCCTGACCCTCTCCTCACCCATAGTCTCTCCAACTCCTACTGACACTATGAAACTCTCCTCACCTAGTGTCTGACCAAGTTCGCCCGACACCCTGACCCAATCCTCACCCAGTGCCTTCCATCTCCTCCTGACACCCGGACCATCTCCTCACCCAGAGTCTCTCCAACTTCTCCTCACACTCTGACCCCCTCCTCACCCAGAGTCTCTCCAACTCCTCCTGACACACTGACACACTCCTCACCAAAATTCTGTCCAACTCCTCCTAACACCCTGAACCTCTGCTCACCCAGAGTCTCTCCTTCTCCTCCTGACACTCTGACACTCTCATCACCCAGAGTCTGACCAACCCCGCCTCACACGCTGACCCTCTGCTCATCAAAATCTCTCTATTTTCTCCAGACACCCTGACCATCTCCTCACCCAGAGTCTCTCCAACTTCTCCTGATACTCTCACCCCCTCCTCACCCAGAGTCTCTCCAACTCCTACTGACACACTGACACACTCCTAACCCAGAGTCTGTCCAACTCCTCCTAACACACTGAACCTCTGCTCACCCATAGTCTCTCCTTCTCCTCCTGATATTCTGACACTCTCATCACACAGAGTCTGACCAACCCCGCCTCACACGCTGACCCTCTGCTCATCCAGAATCTCTCTATTTTCTCCTGACACCCTGACCATCTCCTCACCCAGAGTCTCTCCAACTTCTCCTGATACTCTCACCCCCTCCTCACCCAGAGTCTCTCCAACTCCTCCTGACACACTGACACACTCCTCACCCAGAGTCTGTCCAACTCCTCCTAACACCCTGAACCTCTCCTCACCCAGAGTCTCTCCTACTCCTCCTGACACTCTGACACTCTCCTCACCCAGAGTCTGACCAACCCCTCCTAACACGCTGACCCTCTGCTCATCCAGAATCTCTCCATTTCTTCCTGACAACCTGACCATCTCCTCACCCAGACTCTCTTCAACTTCTCCTGATACACTGACCCTCTCCTCACACAGGTTCTCTCCAACTTCTCCCGACACTCTGACGCTCTGCTCACTCAGAGTCTCTCCAACTCCTCCTGACACTCTGACCCTCTCCTCACACAGAATCTGTCCATCTCCTCCTGACACCCTGACCCTCTGCTCAACAAGAGGCTCTCCATTTTCTCCTGACACTCTGACCCTCACCTCACCCAGAGTCTCTCCATCTCCTCCTGAAATCTGACCCTCTCCTCACCCAGATTCTCTCCATCTCCTCCTGACACTTTGACCCTCTCCTCACCCAGAGCCTGTCCAACTACTCCTGACACCCTGCCCCTCTCCTCACCCAGATTCTCTTCAACTCCACCCGACACCCTGACACTCTCCTTACCCAGAGTCTCTCCAACTTCTCCTGACACTCTGACCCTCTCCTCATCCAGAGTCTATCCAAATCCTCCCGACACCCTAACCCTCTCTTCACCCAGTGCGTGTCCAGCTCCTCCTGACACCCTGACTCTCTCCTCACCCAGAGTCTCTCCAGCTCCTCCTGACACTCTGACCCTCTCCTCACCCAGCGTCCGTCCAACTTCGCCCGTCACCCTGACCCTCTCCTCACCCAGAGCCTATCCAACTCCTCCTGACACTCTGACCATCTCCTCACCCAGAGTCTCTCCAACTCCTCCCAACACCCTGACATTCTCTTCACCCAGAGCCTGTCCAAAATCTCCTGACACCCTGAACCTCTCCTCACCCAGAGCCTATCCAACTCCCCATGACACCCTGACCCTCTCCTCACCCATAGTCTCTCCAACTCCTCCTGACACTATGAAACTCTCCTCACCTAGTGTCTGACCAAGTTCGCCCGACACCCTGACCCAATCCTCACCCAGTGCCTTCCATCTCCTCCTGACACCCGGACCATCTCCTCACCCAGAGTCTCTCCAACTTCTCCTCACACTCTGACCCCCTCCTCACCCAGAGTCTCTCCAACTCCTCCTGACACACTGACACACTCCTCACCAAAATTCTGTCCAACTCCTCCTAACACCCTGAACCTCTGCTCACCCAGAGTCTCTCCTTCTCCTCCTGACACTCTGACACTCTCATCACCCAGAGTCTGACCAACCCCGCCTCACACGCTGACCCTCTGCTCATCCAGAATCTCTCTATTTTCTCCAGACACCCTGACCATCTCCTCACCCAGAGTCTCTCCAACTTCTCCTGATACTCTCACCCCCTCCTCACCCAGAGTCTCTCCAACTCCTACTGACACACTGACACACTCCTAACCCAGAGTCTGTCCAACTCCTCCTAACACACTGAACCTCTGCTCACCCATAGTCTCTCCTTCTCCTCCTGATATTCTGACACTCTCATCACACAGAGTCTGACCAACCCCGCCTCACACGCTGACCCTCTGCTCATCCAGAATCTCTCTATTTTCTCCTGACACCCTGACCATCTCCTCACCCAGAGTCTCTCCAACTTCTCCTGATACTCTCACCCCCTCCTCACCCAGAGTCTCTCCAACTCCTCCTGACACACTGACACACTCCTCACCCAGAGTCTGTCCAACTCCTCCTAACACCCTGAACCTCTCCTCACCCAGAGTCTCTCCTACTCCTCCTGACACTCTGACACTCTCCTCACCCAGAGTCTGACCAACCCCTCCTAACACGCTGACCCTCTGCTCATCCAGAATCTCTCCATTTCTTCCTGACAACCTGACCATCTCCTCACCCAGACTCTCTCCAACTTCTCCTGATACACTGACCCTCTCCTCACACAGGTTCTCTCCAACTTCTCCCGACACTCTGACGCTCTGCTCACTCAGAGTCTCTCCAACTCCTCCTGACACTCTGACCCTCTCCTCACCCAGAATCTGTCCATCTCCTCCTGACACCCTGACCCTCTGCTCAACAAGAGCCTCTCCATTTTCTCCTGGCACTCTGACCCTCACCTCACCCAGAGTCTCTCCATCTCCTCCTGAAATCTGACCCTCTCCTCACCCAGATTCTCTCCATCTCCTCCTGACACTTTGACCCTCTCCTCACCCAGAGCCTGTCCAACTACTCCTGACACCCTGCCCCTCTCCTCACCCAGATTCTCTTCAACTCCACCCGACACCCTGACCCTCTCCTTACCCAGAGTCTCTCCAATTTCTCCTGACACTCTGACCCTCTCCTCATCCAGAGTCTATCCAAATCCTCCCGACACCCTAACCCTCTCTTCACCCAGTGCGTGTCCAGCTCCTACTGACACCCTGACTCTCTCCTCACCCAGAGTCTATCCAGCTCCTCCTGACACTCTGACACTCTCCTCACCCAGCGTCCGTCCAACTTCGCACGTCACCCTGACCCTCTCCTTACCCAGAGCCTATCCAACTCCTCCTGACACTCGGACCATCTCCTCACCCAGAGTCTCTCCAACTCCTCCCAACACCCTGACCTTCTCTTCACCCAGAGCCTGTCCAAAACCTCCTGACACCCTGAACCTCTCCTCACCCAGAGCCTATCCAACTCCCCATGACACCCTGACCCTCTCCTCACCCATAGTCTCTCCAACTCCTCCTGACACTCTGAAACTCTCCTCACGTAGTGTCTGTCCAAGTTCGCCCGACACCCTGACCCACTCCTCACCCAGTGCCTTCCATCTCCTCCTGACACCCGGACCATCTCCTCACCCAGAGTCTCTCCAACTTCTCCTGACACTCTGACCCCCTCCTCACCCAGAGTCTCTCCAACTCCTCCTGACACACTGACACACTCCTCACCCAAATTCTGTCCAACTCCTCCTAACACCCTGAACCTCTGCTCACCCAGATTCTCTCCATCTCCTCCTGACACTTTGACCCTCTCCTCACCCAGAGCCTGTCCAACTACTCCTGACACCCTGCCCCTCTCCTCACCCAGATTCTCTTCAACTCCACCCGACACCCTGAACCTCTCCTTACCCAGAGTCTCTCCAATTTCTCCTGACACTCTGACCCTCTCCTCATCCAGAGTCTATCCAAATCCTCCCGACACCCTAACCCTCTCTTCACCCAGTGCGTGTCCAGCTCCTCCTGACACCCTGACTCTCTCCTCACCCAGAGTCTCTCCAGCTCCTCCTGACACTCTGACCCTCTCCTCACCCAGATTCTCTTCAACTCCACCCGACACCCTGACCCTCTCCTTACCCAGGAGTTGGACAGAATTTGGGTGAGGAGTGTGTCAGTGTGTCAGGAGGAGTTGGAGAGACTCTGGGTGAGGAGGGGGTCAGAGTGTCAGGAGAAGTTGGAGAGACTCTGGGTGAGGAGATGGTCCGGGTGTCAGGAGGAGATGGAACTCTCTCCTTCTCCTCCTGACACTCTGACACTCTCATCACCCAGAGTCTGACCAAACCCGCCTAACACGCTGACCCTCTGCTCATCCAGAATCTCTCTATTTTCTCCTGACACCCTGACCATCTCCTCACCCAGAGTCTCTCCAACTTCTCCTGACACTCTGACCATCACCTCACTCAGAGTCTCTCCAACTCCTGCTGAAACCCTGACCCTCTCCTCACCCAGAGTCTCTCCAACTCCTCCCAACACCCTGACCTTCTCTTCACCCAGAGCCTGTCCAAAACCTCCTGACACCCTGAACCTCTCCTCACCCAGAGCCTATCCAACTCCCCATGACACCCTGACCCTCTCCTCACCCATAGTCTCTCCAACTCCTCCTGACACTCTGAAACTCTCCTCACCTAGTGTCTGTCCAAATTCGCCCAACACCCTGACCCACTCCTCACCCAGTGCCTTCCATCTCCTCCTGACACCCTGAACATCTCCTCACCCAGAGTCTCTCCAACTTCTCCGACACTCTGACCCCATCCTCACCCAGAGTCTCTCCAACTCCTCCTGACACACTGACACACTCCTCACTCAGAGTCTGTCCAACTCCACCTAACACCCTGAACCACTGCTCACCCAGAGTATCTCTTTCTCCTCCTGACACTCTGACACTCTCATCACCCAGAGTCTGACCAACCCCGCCTAACACGCGGACCTCTGCTCATCCAGAATCTCTCTATTTTCTCCTGACACCCTGGCCATCTCCTCACCCAGAGTCTCCCCAACTTCTCCTGACACTCTCACCCCCTCCTCACCCAGAGTCTCTCCAACTCCTCCTGACAAACTGACACACTCCTCACCCAGAGTCTGTCCAACTCCTCCTAACACCCTGAACCTCTCCTCACCCAGATTCTTTCCTACTCCTCCTGACACTCTGACACTCTCCTCACCCAGAGTCTGACCAACCCCTCCTAACACGCTGACCCTCTGCTCATCCAGAATCTCTCCATTTCATCCTGACAACCTTACCATCTCCTCACCCAGACACTCTCCAACTACTCCTGATACACTGACCCTCTCCTCACCCAGGTTCTCTCCAACTTCTCCCGACACTCTGACCCTCTCCTCACTCAGAGTCTCTCCAACTCCTCCTGACACTCTGACCACCTCCTCATCCAGAAGCTCTCCAACATCTCCTGACACTCTGACCCTCTCCTCAACCAGAATCTATCCATCTCCTCCTGACACCCTGACCCTCTGCTCAACAAGAGGCTCTCCATCTTCTCCTGACACCCTGACCCTCTCCTCACCCAAAGCCTGTCCAACTCCTCCTGACACTCTGACCATCTCCTCACTCAGAGTCTCTCCAACTCCTGCTGACACCCTGACCCTCTCCTCACCCAGAGTCTCTCCAACTCCTCCTGACACTCTGACACTCTCCTCACCTAGTGTCTGTCCAAATTCGCCCGACACCCTGACAAACTCCTCACCCAGTGCCTTCCATCTCCTCCTGACACCCTGACCATCTCCTCACCCAGAGTCCCTCCAACTCCTCCTGACACTCTGAACCCCTCCTCACCCAGAGTCTCTCCAACTCCTCCTGACACACTGACACACTCCTCACCCAGAGTCTGTCCAACTCCTCCTTACACCCTGAACCTCTGCTCACCCAGAGTCTCTCCTACTCCTCCTGACACTCTGACACTCTCCTCACCCAGAGTCTGACCAACCCCTCCTAACACGCTGACCCTCTGCTCATCCAGAATCTCTCCATTTCCTCCTGACAACCTGACCATCTCCTCACCCACAGCCTATCCAAATTCTCCTGATACCCTGACCCTCTAATCACCCAGAGTCTCTCCAACTTCTCCCGACACTCTGACCCCCTCCTCACCCAGAGTCTCTCCAACTCCTCCCAACACCCTGACCTTCTCTTCACCCAGAGCCTGTCCAAAACCTCCTGACACCCTGACCCTCTCCTCACCCAGAGCCTATCCAACTCCCCATGACACCCTGACCCTCTCCTCACCCATAGTCTCTCCAACTTCTCCTGATACTCTCAAACCCTCCTCACCCAGAGTCTCTCCAACTCCTCCTGACACACTGACACGCTCCTCACCCAGAGTCTGTCCAACTCCTCCTAACACCCTGAACCTCTGCTCACCCATAGTCTCTCCTTCTCCTCCTGATATTCTGACACTCTCATCACACAGAGTCTGACCAACCCCGCCTCAGACGCTGACACTCTGCTCATCCAGAATCTCTCTATTTTCTCCTGACACCCTGACCATCTCCTCACCCAGAGTCTCTCCAACTTCTCCTGATACTCTCACCCCCTCCTCACCCAGAGTCTCTCCAACTCCTCCTGACACACTGACACACTCCTCACCCAGAGTCTGTCCAACTCCTCCTAACACCCTGAACCTCTCCTCACCCAGAGTCTCTCCTACTCCTCCTGACACTCTGACACTCTCCTCACCCAGAGTCTGACCAACCCCTCTTAACACGCTGACTCTCTGCTCATCCAGAATCTCTCCATTTCTTCCTGACAACCTGACCATCTCCTCACCCAGACTCTCTCCAACTTCTCCTGATACACTGACCCTCTCCTCACACAGGTTCTCTCCAACTTCTCCCGACACTCTGACCCTCTGCTCACTCAGAGTCTCTCCAACTCCTCCTGACACTCTGACCCTCTCCTCACACAGAATCTGTCCATCTCCTCCTGACACCCTGACCCTCTGCTCAACAAGAGGCTCTCCATTTTCTCCTGACACTCTGACCCTCACCTCACCCAGAGTCTCTCCATCTCCTCCTGAAATCTGACCCTCTCCTCACCCAGATTCTCTCCATCTCCTCCTGACACTTTGACCCTCTCCTCACCCAGAGCCTGTCCAACTACTCCTGACACCCTGCCCCTCTCCTCACCCAGATTCTCTTCAACTCCACCCGACACCCTGACACTCTCCTTACCCAGAGTCTCTCCAACTTCTCCTGACACTCTGACCCTCTCCTCATCCAGAGTCTATCCAAATCCTCCCGACACCCTAACCCTCTCTTCACCCAGTGCGTGTCCAGCTCCTCCTGACACCCTGACTCTCTCCTCACCCAGAGTCTCTCCAGCTCCTCCTGACACTCTGACCCTCTCCTCACCCAGCGTCCGTCCAACTTCGCCCGTCACCCTGACCCTCTCCTCACCCAGAGCCTATCCAACTCCTCCTGACACTCTGACCATCTCCTCACCCAGAGTCTCTCCAACTCCTCCCAACACCCTGACATTCTCTTCACCCAGAGCCTGTCCAAAATCTCCTGACACCCTGAACCTCTCCTCACCCAGAGCCTATCCAACTCCCCATGACACCCTGACCCTCTCCTCACCCATAGTCTCTCCAACTCCTCCTGACACTATGAAACTCTCCTCACCTAGTGTCTGTCCAAGTTCGCCCGACACCCTGACCCAATCCTCACCCAGTGCCTTCCATCTCCTCCTGACACCCGGACCATCTCCTCACCCAGAGTCTCTCCAACTTCTCCTGACACTCTGACCCCCTCCTCACCCAGATTCTCTCCAACTCCTCCTGACACACTGACACACTCCTCACCAAAATTCTGTCCAACTCCTCCTAACACCCTGAACCTCTGCTCACCCAGAGTCTCTCCTTCTCCTCCTGACACTCTGACACTCTCATCACCCAGAGTCTGACCAACCCCACCTCACACGCTGACCCTCTGCTCATCCAGAATCTCTCTATTTTCTACAGACACCCTGACCATCTCCTCACCCAGAGTCTCTCCAACTTCTCCTGATACTCTCACCCCCTCCTCACCCAGAGTCTCTCCAACTCCTCCTGACACACTGACTCACTCCTCACCCAGAGTCTGTCCAACTCCTCCTAACACCCTGAACCTCTGCTCACCCATAGTCTCTCCTTCTCCTCCTGATATTCTGACACTCTCATCACACAGAGTCTGACCAACCCCGCCTCACACGCTGACCCTCTGCTCATCCAGAATCTCTCTATTTTCTCCTGACACCCTGACCATCTCCTCACCCAGAGTCTCTCCAACTTCTCCTGATACTCTCACCCCCTCCTCACCCAGAGTCTCTCCAACTCCTCCTGACACACTGACACATTCCTCACCCAGAGTCTGTCCAACTCCTCCTAACACCCTGAACCTCTCCTCACCCAGAGTCTCTCCTACTCCTCCTGACACTCTGACACTCTCCTCACCCAGAGTCTGACCAACCCCTCCTAACACGCTGACTCTCTGCTCATCCAGAATCTCTCCATTTCTTTCTGACAACCTGACCATCTCCTCACCCAGACTCTCTCCAACTTCTCCTGATACACTGACCCTCTCCTCACACAGGTTCTCTCCAACTTCTCCCGACACTCTGACGCTCTGCTCACTCAGAGTCTCTCCAACTCCTCCTGACACTCTGACCCTCTCCTCACCCAGAATCTGTCCATCTCCTCCTGACACCCTGACCCTCTGCTCAACAAGAGGCTCTCCATTTTCTCCTGGCACTCTGACCCTCACCTCACCCAGAGTCTCTCCATCTCCTCCTGAAATCTGACCCTCTCCTCACCCAGATTCTCTCCATCTCCTCCTGACACTTTGACCCTCTCCTCACCCAGAGCCTGTCCAACTACTCCTGACACCCTGCCCCTCTCCTCACCCAGATTCTCTTCAACTCCACCCGACACCCTGACCCTCTCCTTACCCAGAGTCTCTCCAATTTCTCCTGACACTCTGACCCTCTCCTCATCCAGAGTCTATCCAAATCCTCCCGACACCCTAACCCTCTCTTCACCCAGTGCGTGTCCAGCTCCTACTGACACCCTGACTCTCTCCTCACCCAGAGTCTCTCCAGCTCCTCCTGACACTCTGACCCTCTCCTCACCCAGCGTCCGTCCAACTTCGCCCGTCACCCTGACCCTCTCCTCACCCAGAGCCTATCCAACTCCTCCTGACACTCGGACCATCTCCTCACCCAGAGTCTCTCCAACTCCTCCCAACACCCTGACCTTCTCTTCACCCAGAGCCTGTCCAAAACCTCCTGACACCCTGAACCTCTCCTCACCCAGAGCCTATCCAACTCCCCATGACACCCTGACCCTCTCCTCACCCATAGTCTCTCCAACTCCTCCTGACACTCTGAAACTCTCCTCACGTAGTGTCTGTCCAAGTTCGCCCGACACCCTGACCCACTCCTCACCCAGTGCCTTCAATCTCCTCCTGACACCCGGACCATCTCCTCACCCAGAGTCTCTCCAACTTCTCCTGACACTCTGACCCCCTCCTCACCCAGAGTCTCTCCAACTCCTGACACACTGACACACTCCTCACCCAAATTCTGTCCAACTCCTCCTAACACCCTGAACCTCTGCTCACCCAGATTCTCTCCATCTCCTCCTGACACTTTGACCCTCTCCTCACCCAGAGCCTGTCCAACTACTCCTGACACCCTGCCCCTCTCCTCACCCAGATTCTCTTCAACTCCACCCGACACCCTGACCCTCTCCTTACCCAGAGTCTCTCCAATTTCTCCTGACACTCTGACCCTCTCCTCATCCAGAGTCTATCCAAATCCTCCCGACACCCTAACCCTCTCTTCACCCAGTGCGTGTCCAGCTCCTACTGACACCCTGACTCTCTCCTCACCCAGAGTCTCTCCAGCTCCTCCTGACACTCTGACCCTCTCCTCACCCAGATTCTCTTCAACTCCAACCGACACCCTGACCCTCTCCTTACCCAGGAGTTGGACAGAATTTGGGTGAGGAGTGTGTCAGTGTGTCAGGAGGAGTTGGAGAGACTCTGGGTGAGGAGGGGGTCAGAGTGTCAGGAGAAGTTGGAGAGACTCTGGGTGAGGAGATGGTCCGGGTGTCAGGAGGAGATGGAAGTCTCTCCTTCTCCTCCTGACACTCTGACACTCTCATCACCCAGAGTCTGACCAAACCCGCGTAACACGCTGACCCTCTGCTCATCGAGAATCTCTCTATTTTCTCCTGACACCCTGACCATCTCCTCACCCAGAGTCTCTCCAACTTCTCCTGACACTCTGACCCTCTCCTCACTCAGAGTCTCTCCAACTCCTCCTGACACTCTGACCCTCTCCTCACCTAGCGTCTGTCCAAAGTCGCCCCTCACCCTGACCCTCTCCTCACCCAGAGCCTCTCCAACTCGTCCTGACACTCTGAACATCTCCTCATCCAGAAGCTCTCCAACATCTCCTGACACTCTGACCCTCTCCTCAACCAGAATCTGTCCATCTCCTCCTGACACCCTGACCCTCTGCTCAACAAGAGGCTCTCAATCTTCTCCTGACACTCTGACCTTCCTCACCCAGAGTCTCTCCATCTCCTCCTGAAATCTGACCCTCTCCTCACCCAGATTCTCTCCATCTCCTCCTGACACTTTGGCCCTCTCCTCACCCAGAGCCTGTCCAACTTCTCCTGAAACCCTGCCCCTCTCCTCACCCAGATTCTCTTCAACTCCACCCGAAACCCTAACCCTCTCCTTACCCAGAGTCTCTCCAACTTCTCCTGACACTCTGACCCTCTCCTCATCCAGAGTCTATCCAAATCCTCCCGACACCCTAACCCTCTCTTCACCCAGTGCATGTCCAGCTCCTCCTGGCACCCTGACTCTTCCTCACCCAGAGTCTCTCCAGCTCCTCCTGACACTCTGACCCTCTCCTCACCCAGCGTCCATGCAAATTCGCCCGTCACCCTGACCCTCTCCTCACCCAGAGCCTGTCCAACTCCTCCTGACACTCTGACCATCTCCTCACTCAGAGTCTCTCCAACTCCTGCTGACACCCTGACCCTCTCCTCACCCAGAGTCTCTCCAACTCCTCCCAACACCCTGACCTTCTCTTCACCCAGAGCCTGTCCAAAACCTCCTGACACCCTGAACCTCTCCTCACCCAGAGCCTATCCAACTCCCCATGACACCCTGACCCTCTCCTCACCCATAGTCTCTCCAACTCCTCCTGACACTCTGACACTCTCCTCACCTAGTGTCTGTCCAAATTCGCCCGACACCCTGACCCACTCCTCACCCAGTGCCTTCCATCTCCTCCTGACACCCTGACCATCTCCTCACCCAGAGTCCTCCAACTTCTCCTGACACTCTCAGCCCCTCCTCACCCAGAGTCTCTCCAACTCCTCCTGACACACTGACACACTCCTCACCCAGAGTCTGACCAACTCCTCCTAACACCCTGAAACTCTGCTCACCCAGAGTCTCTCCTACTCCTCCTGACACTCTGACACTCTCCTCGCCCAGAGTCTGACCAAACCCTCCTAACACGCTGACCCTCTGCTCATCCAGAATCTCTCCATTGCCTCCTGAAATCCTGACCATCTCCTCACCCACAGCCTCTCCAAATTCTCCTGAAACCCTGACCCTCTACTCACCCAGAGTCTCTCCAACTTCTCCCGACACTCTGACCATCTCCTCACCCAGAGCCTCTCCCACTTCTCCTGACACTCTGACCCCCTCCTCAACCAGAGTCTCTCCAACTCCTCCTGACACACTGACACACTCCTCACCCAGAGTCTGTCCAACTCATTCTAACACCCTGAACCACTGCTCACCCAGAGTCTCTCCTTCTCCTCCTGACACTCTGACACTATCCTCACCCAGAGTCTGACCAACCCCTCGTAACACGCTGACCCTCTGCTCATCCAGAATCTCTCCATTTCCTCCTGACACCCTGACCATCTCTTCACCCAGACTCTCTCCAACTTCTCCTGATACACTGACCCTCTCCTCACCCAGGTTCTCTCCAACTTCTCCCGACAATCTGACCCTCTCCTCACTCAGAGTCTCTCCAACTCCTCCTGACACTCTGACCCTCTCCTCACCTAGCGTCTGTCCAAAAAAGCCCCTCACCCTGACCCTCTCCTCACCCAGAGCCTCTCCAACACCTCCTGACACTCTGACCATCTCCTCATCCAGAAGCTCTCCAACATCTTCTGACACTCTGACCCTCTCCTCACCCAGAATCTGTCCATCTCCTCCTGACACCCTGACCCTCTGCTCAACAAGAGGCTCTCCATCTTCTCCTGACACTCTGACCCTCTCCTCACCCAGAGTCTCTCCATCTCCTCCTGAAATCTGACCCTCTCCTCACCCAGATTCTCTCCATCTCCTCCTGACACTTTGACCCTCTCCTCACCCAGAGCCTGTCCAACTTCTCCTGACACCCTGCCCCTCTCCTCACCCAGATTCTCTTCAACTCCACCCGACAGCCTGACCCTCTCCTTACCCAGAGTCTCTCCAACTTCTCCTGACACTCTGACCCTCTCCTCATCCAGAGTCTATCCAAATCCTCCCGACACCCTAACCCTCTCTTCACCCAGTGCGTGTCCAGCTCCTCCTGACACCCTGACTCTTCCTCACCCAGAGTCTCTCCACTCCTCCTGACACTCTGACCCTCTCCTCACCCAGCGTCCGTCCAACTTCGCCCGTCACCCTGACCCTCTCCTCACCCAGAGCCTGTCCAAATCCTCCTGACACTCTGACCATCTCCTCACTCAGAGTCTCTCCAACTCCTGCTGACACCCTGACCCTCTCCTCACCCAGAGTCTCTCCAACTCCTCCCAACACCCTGACCTTCTCTTCACCCAGAGCCTGTCCAAAACCTCCTGACACCCTGAACCTCTCCACACCCAGAGCCTATCCAACTCCCCATGACACCCTGACCCTCTCCTCACCCATAGTCTCTCCAACTCCTCCTGAGACTCTGAAACTCTCCTCACCTAGTGTCTGTCCAAATTCGCCCGACACCCTGACCCACTCCTCACCCAGTGCCTTCCATCTCCTCCTGACACCCTGAACATCTCCTCACCCAGAGTCTCTCCAACTTCTCCGACACTCTGACCCAATCCTCACCCAGAGTCTCTCCAACTCCTCCTGACACACTGACACACTCCTCACCCAGAGTCTCTCCAACTCCACCTAACACCCTGAACCACTGCTCACCCAGAGTATCTCTTTCTCCTCCTGACACTCTGACACACTCATCACCCAGAGTCTGACCAACCCCGCCTAACACGCGGACCTCTGCTCATCCAGAATCTCTCTATTTTCTCCTGACACCCTGGCCATCTCCTCACCCAGAGTCTCTCCAACTTCTCCTGACACTCTCACCCCCTCCTCACCCAGAGTCTCTCCAACTCTTCCTGACAAACTGACACACTCCTCACCCAGAGTCTGTCCAACTCCTCCTAACACCCTGAACCTCTCCTCACCCAGAGTCTCTCCTACTCCTCCTGACACTCTGACACTCTCCTCACCCAGAGTCTGACCAACCCCTCCTAACACGCTGACCCTCTGCTCATCCAGAATCTCTCCATTTCTTCCTGACAACCTTACCATCTCCTCACCCAGACTCTCTCCAACTACTCCTGATACACTGACCCTCTCCTCACCCAGGTTCTCTCCAACTTCTCCCGACACTCTGACCCTCTCCTCACTCAGAGTCTCTCCAACTCCTCCTGACACTCTGACCATCTCCTCATCCAGAAGCTCTCCAACATCTCCTGACACTCTGACCCTCTCCTCACCCAGAATCTATCCATCTCCTCCTGACACCCTGACCCTCTGCTCAACAAGAGGCTCTCCATCTTCTCCTGACACTCTGACCCTCTCCTCACCCAGAGCCTATCCAACTCCTCCTGACACTCTGACCATCTCCTCACTCAGAGTCTCTCCAACTCCTGCTGACACCCTGACCCTCTCCTCACCCAGAGTCTCTCCAACTCCTCCCAACACCCTGACCTTCTCTTCACCCAGAGACTGTCCAAAACCTCCTGACACCCTGAACCTCTCCTCACCCAGAGCCTATCCAACTCCCCATGACACCCTGACCCTCTCCTCACCCATAGTCTCTCCAACTCCTCCTGACACTCTGAAACTCTCCTCACCTAGTGTCTGTCCAAATTCGCCCGACACCCTGACCCACTCCCCACCCAGTGCCTTCCATCTCCTCCTGACACCCTGACCATCTCCTCACCCAGAGTCTCTCCAACTTCTCCTGACACTCTGACCCCCTCCTCACCCAGAGTCTCTCCAACTCCTTCTGACACACTGACACACTCCTCACCCAAATTCTGTCCAACTCCTCCTAACACCCTGAACTCTGCTCACCCAGAGTCTCTCCTTCTCCTCCTGACACTCTGACACTCTCATCACCCAGAGTCTGACCAACCCCGCCTAACACGCTGACCCTCTGCTCATCCAGAATCTCTCTATTTTCTCCTGACACCCTGACCATCTCCTCACCCAGAGTCTCTCCAACTTCTCCTGACACTCTGACCCCCTCCTCACTCAGAGTCTCTCCAACTCCTCCTGACACACTGACACACTCCTCACCCAGAGTCTGTCCAACTCCTCCTAACACCCTGAACCTCTGCTCACCCAGAGTCTCTCCTACTCCTCCTGACACTCTGACACTCTCCTCACCAGAGTCTGACCAACCCCTCCTAACACGCTGACCCTCTGCTCATCCAGAGTAACTCCATTTCTTCCTGACACCCTGACCATCTCCTCACCCAGAATCTCTCCAACTTCTCCTGATACCCTGACCCTCTAATCACCCAGAGTCTCTCCAACTTCTCCCGACACTCTGACCCTCTCCTCACCCAGAGTCTCTCCAACTCCTCCTGACACTCTGACCCTCCCCTCACCTAGCATCTGTCCAAAGTCGCCCCTCACCCTGACCCTCTCCTCACCCAGAGCCTCTCCAACTCCTCCTGACACTCTGACCATCTCCTCATCCAGAATCTCTCCAACATCTCCTGACACTCTGACCCTCTCCTCACCCAGAATCTCTCCAAATACTCCTGACACTCTGACCCTCTCCTCACCAGGAATCTGTCCATCTCCTCCCGACACCCTGACACTCTGCTCACCCAGCGTCTCTCCAACTCCTCCTGACACTCTGAACCTCTCCTCACCCAGAATCTGTGCATCTCCTTCTGACACCCTGACCCTCTGCTCACCCAGAGTCTGTCCATCTTCTCCTGACATTCTGACCCTCTCTTCACCAATAGTCTCTCCATCTCCTTCTAACTCTCTACCCTCTCCTCACCCAGAATCTCTCCAACTCCTCCCAACACCCTGACCCTCTCCTCACTCAGAGTTGCTCCATCTCATTCAGACACTCTGAACCTCTCCTCATCCAGAGTCTGTCCAACTCCTAATGACACTCTGACCATCTCCTCATCCATAATCTCGCCAACATCTCCTGGCACTCTGACCCTCTCCTCACCCAGAATCTCTCCAACTCCTCCTGACACTCTGACCCTCTCCTCACCCAGCGTCTGTCCAACTTCGACCGTCACCCTGACCCTCTCCTCACCCAGAGCCTGTCCAACTCCTCCTGACACTCTGACCCTCTCCTCATCCAGAGTCTCTCCAACTTCTCGTGACACTCTGACCCTCTCCTCACCCAGAATCTCTCCAACTCCTCCTGACACTAAGACACTCTAATCACCCAGAATCTGTCCATCACCTTCTGACACCCTGACCCTCTGCTCACCCAGAGTCTCTCCATCTTCTCCTGACAATCTGAACCTCTCCTCACCCAGAGTCTCTCCATCTCCTCCTGACACTCTGACCCTCTCCTCACCGAGAGTCTCTCCATCTCCTCCTGAAATCTGACCCTCTCCTCACCCAGATTCTCTCCATCTTCTCCTGACACTTTGACCCTCTCCTTACCCACAGCCTGTCCAACTTCTCCTGACACCATGCCCCACTCCTCACCCAGATTCTCTTCAACTCCACCCGACACCCTGACCCTCTCCTTACCCAGAGTCTCTCCAACTTCTCCTGACACTCTGACCCTCTCCTCATCCAGAGTCTATCCAACTCCTCCCGACACCCAACCCTCTCTTCACCAAGTGCGTGTCCAGCTCCTCCTGACACCCTGACTCTCTCATCACCCAGAGCCTCTCCAACTCCTCCTGACACTCTGACCATCTCCTCATCCAGAATCTCTCCAACAACTCCTGACACTCTGACCCTCTCCTCACCCAGAATCTCTCCAAATCCTCCTGACACTCTGACACTCTCCTCACCCAGAATCTGTCCATCTCCTCCCGACACCCTGACACTCTGCTCACCCAGCGTCTCTCCAACTCCTCCTGACACTCTGACCCTCTGCTCACCCAGAATCTGTCCATCACCTCCTGACACCCTGACCCTCTGCTCACCCAGAGTCTCTCCATCTTCTCCTGACATTCTGACCCTCTCCTCACCCATAGTCTCTCCATCTCCTCCTAACTCTCTACCTTCTCCTCACCCAGAAACTCTCCAACTCCTCCCAACACTCTGACGCTCTCTTCACTCAGAGTTGCTCCATCTCATTCAGACACTCTGAACCTCTCCTCATCCAGAGTCTGTCCAACTCCTAATGACACCCTGACCTGTCCTCACCCAGAGTCTCTCCAAATCCTCCTGACACCCTGACCTCTCCTCTCCCAGAGTCTCTCCAAATACTCCTGACACTCTGACCCTCTCCTCACCTAGAATCTGTCCAACTTCACCTGACACCCTGAACCTCTCCTCACCCAGAATCTGTCCATCACCTCCCGACACCCTGACCCTCTGCTCACCCAGAGTCTCCCCATCTTCTCCTGACATTCTGACCCTCTCCTCACCCATAGTCTCTCCATCTCCTCCTAACTCTCTACCCTCTTCTCATCCAGAATCTCTCCAACTCCTCCCAACACTCTGACCCTCTCGTCACTCAGAGTTGCTCCATCTCATTCAGACACTCTGAACCTCTCCTCATCCAGTGTCTGTCCAACTCCTAATGACACCCTGACCTGTCCTCACCCAGAGTCTCTCCAAATCCTCCTGACACCATGACGTCTCCTCTCCCAGAGTCTTTCCAAATACTCCTGACACTCTGACCCTCTCCTCACCTAGAATCTGTCCAACTTCACCTGACACCCTGAACATCACCTCACCCAGAGCCTGTCCAACTCCTCCTGACACTCTGACCCTCTCCTCACCAATCGTCTCTCCAACTCCTCCTGAAACCCTGACCCTCTCCTCACCCAGAGTCTCTCCAACTCCTCATGACAACACGACCCTCTCCTACCCCAGAGTCTCTCCAACTCCACCTGACACCCTGACCATCTCCTCACCCAGAGTCTCTCCAAATCCTCCTGACACCCTGACCACTCCTCTCCCAGAGTCTCTCCAAATACTCCTGACACCCTGACCATCGCCTCAGCTAGATTCGGTCCAACTTCTCCCAAAAGCCTGAACCTCTCATCACCCAGTGTCTCTCCAACTCCTCCTGATACACTGACCCTCTCCTCACCTAGATTCTCTTCAACTCCTCCTGACACCCTGACCTTCTCCTCACCCAGAGGCTCTCCAACACCTGCTGACACCCTGACCCTCTCCTCACCCAGAGTCTCCACAACTCCTCCCGACACCCGGACCTTCCCTTCACCCAGAACGTGTCCAACTCCGCATGACACCCTGACACTCTCCTGACCCGTAGACCTCCAACTCCTCCTGACACTCTGACCCTCTCCTCACCTAGCATTTGTCCAAATTCGCCCCTCACCCTGACCCTCTACTCACCCAGAGTCTCTCCAACTCCTCCTGACAACACGACCCTCTCCTACCCCAGAGTCTCTCCAACTCCACCTGACACCCTGACCATCTCCTCACCCAGAGTCTCTCCAAATCCTCCTGACACCCTGACCACTCCTCTCCCAGAGTCTCTCCAAATACTCCTGACACCCTGACCATCGCCTCAGCTAGATTCGGTCCAACTTCTCCCAAAAGCCTGAACCTCTCATCACCCAGTGTCTCTCCAACTCCTCCTGATACACTGACCCTCTCCTCACCTAGATTCTCTTCAACTCCTCCTGACACCCTGACCTTCTCCTCACCCAGAGGCTCTCCAACACCTGCTGACACCCTGACCCTCTCCTCACCCAGAGTCTCTACAACTCCTCCCGACACCCGGACCTTCCCTTCACCCAGAACGTGTCCAACTCCGCATGACACCCTGACACTCTCCTGACCCGTAGACCTCCAACTCCTCCTGACACTCTGACCCTCTCCTCACCTAGCATTTGTCCAAATTCGCCCCTCACCCTGACCCTCTACTCACCCAGAGTCTCTCCAACTCCTCCTGACACTCTGACCATCTCCTCATAAAGAATCTCTCCAACATCTCCTGACACTCTGACCATCTCCTCACCCAGAATCTGTCCATCTCCTCCCGACACCCTGACACTCTGCTCACCCAGAGTCTCTCCATCTTCTCCTGACAATCTGACCCTCTCCTCACCCAGAGTCTCTCCATCTCCTCCAGAGACTCTGACCCTCTCCTCACCGAGAGTCTCCCCATCTCCTCCTGAAATCTCACCGTCTCCTCACCCAGATTCTCTCCATCTCCTCCTGACACTTTGACCCTCTCCTCACCCAGAGTCTGTCCAACTTCTCCTGACACCATGCCCCTCTCCTCACCCAGATTCTCTTCAACTCCAGCCGACACCCTGACCCTCTCTTCACCCAGTGCGTGTCCAGCTCCTCCTGACACCCTGACCCTCTCCTCACCCAGAGTCTATCCAGCTCCTCCTGATACTCTGACCCTCTCCTCACCCAGAGTCTGTCCAACTTCGACCGTCACCCTGACCCTCTCCTCACCCAGAGCCTCTCCAACTCCTCCTGACACTCTGACCATCTCCTCATCCAGAGTCTCTCCAACTTCTCCTGACACTCTGACCCTCTCCTCGCCCAGAATCTCTCCAACTCCTCCTGACACTCTGACACTCTCCTCACCCAGAATCTGTCCATCTCCTCCCGACACCCTGACACTCTGCTCACCCAGAGTCTCTCCAACTTCTCCTGACACTCTGAACCTCTCCTCACCCAGAATCTGTCCATCTCCTTCTGATACCCTGACCCTCTGCTCACCCAGAGTCTCTCCATCTTCTCCTGACAATCTGACCCTCTCCTCACCCAGAGTCTCTCCATCTCCTCCTGACACTCTGACCCTCTCCTCACTGAGAGTCTCTCAATCTCCTCCTGAAACCTCACCCTCTCCTCACCCAGATTCTCTCCATCTCCTCCTGACACTTTGACCCTCTCCTCACCCAGAGCCTGTCCAACTTCTCCTGACACCATGCCCCACTCTTCACCCAGATTCTCTTCAACTCCACCCGACACCCTGACCCTCTCCTTACCCAGAGTCTCTCCAACTTCTCCTGACACTCTGACCCTCTCCTCATCCAGAGTCTATACAAATCCTCCCGACACCCAACCCTCTCTTCACCAAGTGCTTGTCCAGCTCCTCCTGACACCCTGACTCTTCCTCACCCAGAGTCTCTCCAGCTCCTCCTGACACTCTGACCCTCTCCTCACCCAGCATCCGTCGAACTTCGCCCGTCACTCTGACCCTCTCCTCACCCAGAGCCTATCCAACTCCTCCTGACACTCTGACCATCTCCTCACTCAGAGTCTCTCCAACTCCTGCTGACACCCTGACCCTCTCCTCACCCAGAGTCTCTCCAACTCCTCCCAACACCCTGACCTTCTCTTCACCCAAAGCCTGTCCAAAACCTCCTGACACCCTGAACCTCTCCACACCCAGAGCCTATCCAACTCCCCATGACACCCTGACCCTCTCCTCACCCATAGTCTCTCCAACTCCTCCTGAGACTCTGAAACTCTCCTCACCTAGTGTCTGTCCAAATTCGCCCGACACCCTGACCCACTCCTCACCCAGTGCCTTCCATCTCCTCCTGACACCCTGAACATCTCCTCACCCAGAGTCTCTCCAACTTCTCCGACACTCTGACCCCATCCTCACCCAGAGTCTCTCCAACTCCTCCTGACACACTGACACACTCCTCACCCAGAGTCTCTCCAACTCCACCTAACACCCTGAACCACTGCTCACCCAGAGTATCTCTTTCTCCTCCTGACACTCTGACACACTCATCACCCAGAGTCTGACCAACCCCGCCTAACACGCGGACCTCTGCTCATCCAGAATCTCTCTATTTTCTCCTGACACCCTGGCCATCTCCTCACCCAGAGTCTCTCCAACTTCTCCTGACACTCTCACCCCCTCCTCACCCAGAGTCTCTCCAACTGTTCCTGACAAACTGACACACTCCTCACCCAGAGTCTGTCCAACTCCTCCTAACACCCTGAACCTCTCCTCACCCAGAGTCTCTCCTACTCCTCCTGACACTCTGACACTCTCCTCACCCAGAGTCTGACCAACCCCTCCTAACACGCTGACCCTCTGCTCATCCAGAATCTCTCCATTTCTTCCTGACAACCTTACCATCTCCTCACCCAGACTCTCTCCAACTACTCCTGATACACTGACCCTCTCCTCACCCAGGTTCTCTCCAACTTCTCGCGACACTCTGACCCTCTCCTCACTCAGAGTCTCTCCAACTCCTCCTGACACTCTGACCATCTCCTCATCCAGAAGCTCTCCAACATCTCCTGACACTCTGACCCTCTCCTCACCCAGAATCTATCCATCTCCTCCTGACACCCTGACCCTCTGCTCAACAAGAGGCTCTCCATCTTCTCCTGACACTCTGACCCTCTCCTCACCCAGAGTCTCTCCATCTCCTCCTGAAATCTGACCCTCTCCTCACCCAGATTCTCTCCATCTCCTCCTGACACTTTGACCCTCTCCTCACCCAGAGCCTGTCCAACTTCTCCTGACACCCTGCCCCTCTCCTCAAACAGATTCTCTTCAACTCCACCCAACACACTGACCCTCTCCTTAGCAAGACTCTCTCCAACTTCTCCTGACACCCTGACCCTCTCCTCACCCAAAGCCTGTCCAACTCCTCCTGACACTCTGACCATCTCCTCACTCAGAGTCTCTCCAACTCCTGGGGACACCCTGACCCTCTCCTCACCCAGAGTCTCTCCAACTCCTCCCAACACCCTGACCGTCACCTCACCCAGAGCATATCCAACTCCCCATGACACCCTGACCCTCTCCTCACCCATAGTCTCTCCAACTCCTACTGACACTCTGACACTCTCCTCACCTAGTGTCTGTCCAAATTCGCCCGACACCCTGACCCACTCCTCACCCAGTGCCTTCCATCTCCTCCTGACACACTGACCATCTCCTCACCCAGAGTCCCTCCAACTCCTCCTGACACTCTGACCCCCTCCTCACCCAGAGTCTCTCCAACTCCTCCTGACACACTGACACACTACTCACCCAGAGTCTGTCCAACTCCTCCTAACACCCTGAACCTCTGCTCACCCAGAGTCTGACCAACCCCTCCTAACACGCTGACCCTCTCCTCACCCAGAGCCTATCCAACTCGCCATGACACCCTGACCCTCTCCTCACCCATAGTCTCTCCAACTCCTCCTGACACTCTGACACTCTCCTCACCTAGTGTCTTTCCAACTTCGCCCGTCACTCTGACCCTCTCCTCACCCAGAGCCTATCCAACTCCTCCTGACACTCTGACCATCTCCTCACTCAGAGTCTCTCCAACTCCTCCTGACACCCTGACCCTCTCCTCACCCAGAGTCTCTCCAACTCCTCCCAACACCCTGACCTTCTCTTCACCCAGAGACTGTCCAAAACCTCCTGACACCCTGAACCTCTCCTCACCCAGAGCCTATCCAACTCCCCATGACACCCTGACCCTCTCCTCACCCATAGTCTCTCCAACTCCTCCTAACACTCTGAAACTCTCCTCACCTAGTGTCTGTCCAAATTCGCCCGACACCCTGACCCACTCCTCCCCCAGTGCCTTCCATCTCCTCCTGACACCCTGACCATCTCCTCACCCAGAGTCTCTCCAACTTCTCCTGACACTCTGACCCCCTCCTCACCCAGAGTCTCTCCAACTCCTCCTGACACACTGACACACTCCTCACCCAAATTCTGTCCAACTCCTCCTAACACCCTGAACCTCTGCTCACCCAGAGTCTCTCCTTCTCCTCCTGACACTCTGACACTCTCATCACCCAGAGTCTGACCAACCCCGCCTAACACGCTGACCCTCTGCTCATCCAGAATCTCTCTATTTTCTCCTGACACCCTGACCATCTCCTCACCCAGAGTCTCTCCAACTTCTCCTGACACTCTGACCCCCTCCTCACTCAGAGTCTCTCCAACTCCTCCTGACACACTGACACACTCCTCACCCAGAGTCTGTCCAACTCCTCCTAACACCCTGAACCTCTGCTCACCCAGAGTCTCTCCTACTCCTCCTGACACTCTGACACTCTCCTCACCCAGAGTCTGACCAACCCCTCCTAACACGCTGACCCTCTGCTCATCCAGAGTAACTCCATTTCTTCCTGACACCCTGACCATCTCCTCACCCAGAATCTCTCCAACTTCTCCTGCTACCCTGACCCTCTAATCACCCAGAGTCTCTCCAACTTCTCCCGACACTCTGACCCTCTCCTCACCCAGAGTCTCTCCAACTCCTCCTGAAACTCTGACCCTCCACTCACCTAGCATCTGTCCAAAGTCGCCCCTCACCCTGACCCTCTCCTCACCCAGAGCCTCTCCAACTCCTCCTGACACTCTGACCATCTCCTCATCCAGAATCTCTCCAACATCTCCTGACACTCTGACCCTCTCCTCACCCAGAATCTCTACAAATACTCCTGACACTCTGACCCTCTCCTCACCAAGAATCTGTCCATCTCCTCCCGACACCCTGACACTCTGCTCACCCAGCGTCTCTCCAACTCCTCCTGACACTCTGAACCTCTCCTCACCCAGAATCTGTGCATCTCCTTCTGACGCCCTGACCCTCTGCTCACCCAGAGTCTGTCCATCTTCTCCTGACATTCTGACCCTCTCATCACCAATAGTCTCTCCATCTCCTCCTAACTCTCTACCCTCTCCTCACCCAGAATCTCTCCAACTCCTCCCAACACTCTGACCCTCTCCTCACTCAGAGTTGCTCCATCTCATTCAGACACTCTGAACCTCTCCTCATCCAGAGTCTGTCCAACTCCTAATGACACTCTGACCATCTCCTCATCCATAATCTCGCCAACATCTCCTGGCACTCTGACCCTCTCCTCACCCAGAATCTCTCCAACTCCTCCTGACACTCTGACCATCTCCTCACCCAGCATCTGTCCAACTTCGACCGTCACCCTGACCCTCTCCTCACCCAGAGCCTGTCCAACTCCTCCTGACACTCTGACCCTCTCCTCATCCAGAGTCTCTCCAACTTCTCGTGACACTCTGACCCTCTCCTCACCCAGAATCTCTCCAACTCCTCCTGACACTCAGACACTCTAATCACCCAGAATCTGTCCATCACCTTCTGACACCCTGACCCTCTGCTCACCCAGAGTCTCTCCATCTTCTCCTGACAATCTGAACCTCTCCTCACCCAGAGTCTCTCCATCTCCTCCTGACACTCTGACCCTCTCCTCACCGAAAGTCTCTCCATCTCCTCCTGAAATCTGACCCTCTCCTCACCCAGATTCTCTCCATCTCCTCCTGACACTTTGACCCTCTCCTTACCCACAGCCTGTCCAACTTCTCCTGACACCATGCCCCACTCCTCACCCAGATTCTCTTCAACTCCACCCGACACCCTGACCCTCTCCTTACCCAGAGTCTCTCCAACTTCTCCTGACACTCTGACCCTCTCCTCATCCAGAGTCTATCCAACTCCTCCCGACACCCAACCCTCTCTTCACCAAGTGCGTGTCCAGCTCCTCCTGACACCCTGACTCTCTCATCACCCAGAGCCTCTCCAACTCCTCCTGACACTCTGACCATCTCCTCATCCAGAATCTCTCCAACAACTCCTGACACTCTGACCCTCTCCTCACCCAGAATCTCTCCAAATCCTCCTGACACTCTGACACTCTCCTCACCCAGAATCTGTCCATCTCCTCCCGACACCCTGACACTCTGCTCACCCAGCGTCTCTCCAACTCCTCCTGACACTCTGACCCTCTGCTCACCCAGAATCTGTCCATCACCTCCTGACACCCTGACCCTCTGCTCACCCAGAGTCTCTCCATCTTCTCCTGACATTCTGACCCTCTCCTCACCCATAGTCTCTCCATCTCCTCCTAACTCTCTACCTTCTCCTCACCCAGAAACTCTCCAACTCCTCCCAACACTCTGACGCTCTCTTCACTCAGAGTTGCTCCATCTCATTCAGACACTCTGAACCTCTCCTCATCCAGAGTCTGTCCAACTCCTAATGACACCCTGACCTGTCCTCACCCAGAGTCTCTCCAAATCCTCCTGACACCCTGACCTCTCCTCTCCCAGAGTCTCTCCAAATACTCCTGACACTCTGACCCTCTCCTCACCTAGAATCTGTCCAACTTCACCTGACACCCTGACAAGCTCCTCACCCAGAATCTGTCCATCTCCTCCCGACACCCTGACACTCTGCTCACCCAGCGTCTCTCCAACTCCTCCTGACACTCTGAACCTCTCCTCACCCAGAATCTGTCCATCACCTCCCGACACCCTGACCCTCTGCTCACCCAGAGTCTCCCCATCTTCTCCTGACATTCTGACCCTCTCCTCACCCATAGTCTCTCCATCTCCTCCTAACTCTCTACCCTCTTCTCATCCAGAATCTCTCCAACTCCTCCCAACACTCTGACCCTCTCGTCACTCAGAGTTGCTCCATCTCATTCAGACACTCTGAACCTCTCCTCATCCAGTGTCTGTCCAACTCCTAATGACACCCTGACCTGTCCTCACCCAGAGTCTCTCCAAATCCTCCTGACACCATGACGTCTCCTCTCCCAGAGTCTTTCCAAATACTCCTGACACTCTGACCCTCTCCTCACCTAGAATCTGTCCAACTTCACCTGACACCCTGAACATCACCTCACCCAGAGCCTGTCCAACTCCTCCTGACACTCTGACCCTCTCCTCACCAATCGTCTCTCCAACTCCTCCTGAAACCCTGACCCTCTCCTCACCCAGAGTCTCTCCAACTCCTCATGACAACACGACCCTCTCCTACCCCAGAGTCTCTCCAACTCCACCTGACACCCTGACCATCTCCTCACCCAGAGTCTCTCCAAATCCTCCTGACACCCTGACCACTCCTCTCCCAGAGTCTCTCCAAATACTCCTGACACCCTGACCATCGCCTCAGCTAGATTCGGTCCAACTTCTCCCAAAAGCCTGAACCTCTCATCACCCAGTGTCTCTCCAACTCCTCCTGATACACTGACCCTCTCCTCACCTAGATTCTCTTCAACTCCTCCTGACACCCTGACCTTCTCCTCACCCAGAGGCTCTCCAACACCTGCTGACACCCTGACCCTCTCCTCACCCAGAGTCTCTACAACTCCTCCCGACACCCGGAACTTCCCTTCTCCCAGAGCGTGTCCAACTCCGCATGACACCCTGACACTCTCCTGACCCGTAGACCTCCAACTCCTCCTGACACTCTGACCCTCTCCTCACCTAGCATTTGTCCAAATTCGCCCCTCACCCTGACCCTCTACTCACCCAGAGTCTCTCCAACTCCTCCTGACACTCTGACCATCTCCTCATAAAGAATCTCTCCAACATCTCCTGACACTCTGACCCTCTCCTCACCCAGAATCTCTCCAACTCCTCCTGACACTCTGACCATCTCCTCACCCAGAATCTGTCCATTTCCTCCCGACACCCTGACACTCTGCTCACCCAGAGTCTCTCCATCTTCTCCTGAAATCTGACCCTCTCCTCACCCAGAGTCTCTCCATCTCCTCCTGAGACTCTGACCCTCTCCTCACCGAGAGTCTCCCCATCTCCTCCTGAAATCTCACCCTCTCCTCACCCAGATTCTCTCCATCTCCTCCTGTCACTTTGACCCTCTCCTCACCCAGAGTCTGTCCAACTTCTCCTGACACCATGCCCCTCTCCTCACCCAGATTCTCTTCAACTCCACCCGACACCCTGACCCTCTCTTCACCCAGTGCGTGTCCAGCTCCTCCTGACACCCTGACCCTCTCCTCACCCAGAGTCTATCCAGCTCCTCCTGATACTCTGACCCTCTCCTCACCCAGCGTCTGTCCAACTTCGACCGTCACCCTGACCCTCTCCTCACCCAGAGCCTCTCCAACTCCTCCTGACACTCTGACCATCTCCTCATCCAGAGTCTCTAAAACTTCTCCTGACACTCTGACCCTCTACTCGCCCAGATACTCTCCAACTCCTCCTGACACTCTGACACTCTCCTCACCCAGAATCTGTCCATCTCCTCCCGACACCCTGACACTCTGCTCACCCAGAGTCTCTCCAACTTCTCCTGACACTCTGAACCTCTCCTCACCCAGAATCTGTCCATCTCCTTCTGATACCCTGACCCTCTGCTCACCCAGAGTCTCTCCATCTTCTCCTGACAATCTGACCCTCTCCTCACCCAGAGTCTCTCCATCTCCTCCTGACACTCTGACCCTCTCCTCACTGAGAGTCTCTCAATCTCCTCCTGAAACCTCACCCTCTCCTCACCCAGATTCTCTCCATCTCCTCCTGACACTTTGACCATCTCCTCACCCAGAGCCTGTCCAACTTCTCCTGACACCATGCCCCACTCTTCACCCAGATTCTCTTCAACTCCACCCGACACCCTGACCCTCTCCTTACCCAGAGTCTCTCCAACTTCTCCTGACACTCTGACCCTCTCCTCATCCAGAGTCTATACAAATCCTCCCGACACCCAACCCTCTCTTCACCAAGTGCTTGTCCAGCTCATCCTGACACCCTGACTCTTCCTCACCCAGAGTCTCTCCAGCTCCTCCTGACACTCTGACCCTCTCCTCACCCAGCGTCCGTCGAACTTCGCCCGTCACTCTGACCCTCTCCTCACCCAGAGCCTATCCAACTCCTCCTGACACTCTGACCATCTCCTCACTCAGAGTCTCTCCAACTCCTGCTGACACCCTGACCCTCTCCTCACCCAGAGACTGTCCAAAACCTCCTGACACCCTGAACCTCTCCTCACCCAGAGCCTATCCAACTCCCCATGACACCCTGACCCTCTCCTCACCCATAGTCTCTCCAACTCCTCCTGACACTCTGAAACTCTCCTCACCTAGTGTCTGTCCAAATTCGCCCGACACCCTGACCCACTCCTCACCCAGTGCCTTCCATCTCCTCCTGACACCCTGACCATCTCCTCACCCAGAGTCTCTCCAACTTCTCCTGACACTCTGACCCCCTCCTCACCCAGAGTCTTTCCAACACCTCCTGACACACTGAAACACTCCTCACCCAAATTCTGTCCAACTCCTCCTAACACCCTGAACCTCTGCTCACCCAGAGTCTCTCCTTCTCCTCCTGACACTCTGACACTCTCATCACCCAGAGTCTGACCAACCCCGCCTAACACGCTGACCCTCTGCTCATCCAGAATCTCTCTATTTTCTCCTGACACCCTGACCATCTCCTCACCCAGAGTCTCTCCAACTTCTCCTGACACTCTGACCCCCTCCTCACTCAGAGTCTCTGCAACTCCTCCTGACACACTGACACACTCCTCACCCAGAGTCTGTCCAACTCCTCCTAACACCCTGAACCTCTGCTCACCCAGAGTCTCTCCTACTCCTCCTGACACTCTGACACTCTCCTCACCCAGAGTCTGACCAACCTCTCCTAACACGCTGACCCTCTGCTCATCCAGAGTAACTCCATTTCTTCCTGACACCCTGACCATCTCCTCACCCAGAATCTCTCCAACTTCTCCTGATACCCTGACCCTCTCCTCACCCAGAGTCTCTCCAACTCCTCCTGACACTCTGACCCTCCCCTCACCTAGCATCTGTACAAAGTCGCCCCTCACCCTGACACTCTCCTCACCCAGAGCCTCTCCAACTCCTCCTGACACTCTGACCATCTCCTCATCCAGAATCTCTCCAACATCTCCTGACACTCTGACCCTCTCCTCACCCAGAATCTCTCCAAATACTACTGACACTCTGACCCTCTCCTCACCAAGAATCTGTCCATCTCCTCCCGACACCCTGACACTCTGCTCACCCAGTGTCTCTCCAACTCATCCTGACACTCTGAAACTCTCCTCACCCAGAATCTGTGCATCTCCTTCTGACACCCTGACCCTCTGCTCACCCAGAGTCTGTCCATCTTCTCCTGACATTCTGACCCTCTCCTCACCAATAGTCTCTCCATCTCCTCCTAACTCTCTACCCTCTCCGCACCCAGAATCTCTCCAACTCCTCCCAACACTCTGACCCTCTCCTCACTCAGAGTTGCTCCATCTCATTCAGACACTCTGAACCTCTCCTCATCCAGAGTCTGTCCAACTCCTAATGACACTCTGACCATCTCCTCATCCATAATCTCGCCAACATCTCCTGGCACTCTGACCCTCTCCTCACCCAGAATCTCTCCAACTCCTCCTGACACTCTGACCCTCTCCTCACCCAGCGTCTGTCCAACTTCGACCGTCACCCTGACCCTCTCCTCACCCAGAGCCTGTCCAACTCCTCCTGACACTCTGACCCTCTCCTCATCCAGAGTCTCTCCAACTTCTCGTGACACTCTGACCCTCTCCTCACCCAGAATCTCTCCAACTCCTCCTGACACTCAGACACTCTAATCACCCAGAATCTGTCCATCCCCTTCTGACACCCTGACCCTCTGCTCACCCAGAGTCTCTCCATCTTCTCCTGACAATCTGAACCTCTCCTCACGCAGAGTCTCTCCATCTCCTCCTGACACTCTGACCCTCTCCTCACCGAGAGTCTCTCCATCTCCTCCTGAAATCTGACCCTCTCCTCACCCAGATTCTCTCCATCTCCTCCTGACACTTTGACCCTCTCCTTACCCACAGCCTGTCCAACTTCTCCTGACAACATGCCCCACTCCACACCCAGATTCTCTTCAACTCCACCCGACACCCTGACCCTCTCCTTACCCAGAGTCTCTCCAACTTCTCCTGACACTCTGACCCTCTCCTCATCCAGAGTCTATCCAATCCTCCCGACACCCAATCCTCTCTTCACCAAGTGCGTGTCCAGCTCCTCCTGACACCCTGACTCTCTCCTCACCCAGAGTCTCTCCAGCTCCTCCTGATACTCTGACTCTCTCCTCACCCAGCGTCTGTCCAACTTCGCCCGTCACCCTGACCCTCTCCTCACCCAGAGCCTCTCCAACTCCTCCTGACACTCTGACCATCTCCTCATCCAGAATCTCTCCAACAACTCCTGACACTCTGACCCTCTCCTCACCCAGAATCTCTCCAAATCCTCCTGACACTCTGACACTCTCCTCACCCAGAATCTGTCCATCTCCTCCCGACACCCTGACACTCTGCTCACCCAGCGTCTCTCCAACTCCTCCTGACACTCTGACCCTCTGCTCACCCAGAATCTGTCCATCACCTCCTGACACCCTGACCCTCTGCTCACCCAGAGTCTCTCCATCTTCTCCTGACATTCTGACCCTCTCCTCACCCATAGTCTCTCCATCTCCTCCTAACTCTCTACCTTCTCCTCACCCAGAAACTCTCCAACTCCTCCCAACACTCTGACGCTCTCTTCACTCAGAGTTGCTCCATCTCATTCAGACACTCTGAACCTCTCCTCATCCAGAGTCTGTCCAACTCCTAATGACACCCTGACCTGTCCTCACCCAGAGTCTCTCCAAATCCTCCTGACACCCTGACCTCTCCTCTCCCAGAGTCTCTCCAAATACTCCTGACACTCTGACCCTCTCCTCACCTAGAATCTGTCCAACTTCACCTGACACCCTGACACGCTCCTCACCCAGAATCTGTCCATCTCCTCCCGACACCCTGACACTCTGCTCACCCAGCGTCTCTCCAACTCCTCCTGACACTCTGAACCTCTCCTCACCCAGAATCTGTCCATCACCTCCCGACACCCTGACCCTCTGCTCACCCAGAGTCTCCCCATCTTCTCCTGACATTCTGACCCTCTCCTCACCCATAGTCTCTCCATCTCCTCCTAACTCTCTACCCTCTTCTCATCCAGAATCTCTCCAACTCCTCCCAACACTCTGACCCTCTCGTCACTCAGAGTTGCTCCATCTAATTCAGACACTCTGAACCTCTCCTCATCCAGTGTCTGTCCAACTCCTAATGACACCCTGACCTGTCCTCACCCAGAGTCTCTCCAAATCCTCCTGACACCATGACGTCTCCTCTCCCAGAGTCTTTCCAAATACTCCTGACACTCTGACCCTCTCCTCACCTAGAATCTGTCCAACTTCACCTGACACCCTGAACATCACCTCACCCAGAGCCTGTCCAACTCCTCCTGACACTCTGACCCTCAACTCACCAATCGTCTCTCCAACTCCTCCTGAAACCCTGACCCTCTCCTCACCCAGAGTCTCTCCAACTCCTCATGACAACATGACCCTCTCCTACCCCAGAGTCTCTCCACCTCCACCTGACACCCTGACCATCTCCTCACCCAGAGTCTCTCCAAATCCTCCTGACACCCTGACCACTCCTCTCCCAGAGTCTCTACAAATACTCCTGACACCCTGACCATCGCCTCAGCTAGATTCGGTCCAACTTCTCCCAAAAGCCTGAACCTCTCATCACCCAGTGTCTCTCCAACTCCTCCTGATACACTGACCCTCTCCTCACCTAGATTCTCTTCAACTCCTCCTGACACCCTGACCTTCTCCTCACCCAGAGGCTCTCCAACACCTGCTGACACCCTGACCCTCTCCTCACCCAGAGTCTCTACAACTCCTCCCGACACCCGGACCTTCCCTTCACCCAGAGCGTGTCCAACTCCGCATGACACCCTGACACTCTCCTGACCCGTAGACCTCCAACTCCTCCTGACACTCTGACCCTCTCCTCACCTAGCATTTGTCCAAATTCGCCCCTCACCCTGACCCTCTACTCACCCAGAGTCTCTCCAACTCCTCCTGACACTCTGACCATCTCCTCATAAAGAATCTCTCCAACATCTCCTGACACTCTGACCCTCTCCTCACCCAGAATCTCTCCAACTCCTCCTGACACTCTGACCATCTCCTCACCCAGAATCTGTCCATCTCCTCCCGACACCCTGACACTCTGCTCACCCAGAGTCTCTCCATCTTCTCCTGACAAAATGACCCTCTCCTCACCCAGAGTCTCTCCATCTCCTCCTGAGACTCTGACCCTCTCCTCACCGAGAGTCTCCCCATCTCCTCCTGAAATCTCACCCTCTCCTCACCCAGATTCTCTCCATCTCCTCCTGACACTTTGACCCTCTCCTCACCCAGAGTCTGTCCAACTTCTCCTGACACCATGCCCCTCTCCTCACCCAGATTCTCTTCAACTCCACCCGACACCCTGACCCTCTCTTCACCCAGTGCGTGTCCAGCTCCTCCTGACACCCTGACCCTCTCCTCACCCAGAGTCTATCCAGCTCCTCCTGATACTCTGACCATCTCCTCATCCAGAGTCTCTCCAACTTCTCCTGACACTCTGACCCTCTCCTCGCCCAGAATCTCTCCAACTACTCCTGACACTCTGACACTCTCCTCACCCAGAATCTGTCCATCTCCTCCCGACACCCTGACACTCTGCTCACCCAGAGTCTCTCCAACTTCTCCTGACACTCTGAACCTCTCCTCACCCAGAATCTGTCCATCTCCTTCTGATACCCTGACCCTCTGCTCACCCAGAGTCTCTCCATCTTCTCCTGACAATCTGACCCTCTCCTCACCCAGAGTCTCTCCATCTCCTCCTGACACTCTGACCCTCTCCTCACTGAGAGTCTCTCAATCTCCTCCTGAAACCTCACCCTCTCCTCACCCAGATTCTCTCCATCTCCTCCTGACACTTTGACAATCTCCTCACCCAGAGCCTGTCCAACTTCTCCTGACACCAAGCCCCACTCTTCACCCAGATTCTCTTCAACTCCACCCGACACCCTGACCCTCTCCTTACCCAGAGTCTCTCCAACTTCTCCTGACACTCTGACCCTCTCCTCATCCAGAGTCTATCCAATCCTCCCGACACCCAATCCTCTCTTCACCAAGTGCGTGTCCAGCTCCTCCTGACACCCTGACTCTCTCCTCACCCAGAGTCTCTCCAGCTCCTCCTGATACTCTGACTCTCTCCTCACCCAGCGTCTGTCCAACTTCGCCCGTCACCCTGACCCTCTCCTCACCCAGAGCCTCTCCAACTCCTCCTGACACTCTGACCATCTCCTCATCCAGAATCTCTCCAACAACTCCTGACACTGTGACCCTCTCCTCACCCAGAATCTCTCCAAATCCTCCTGACACTCTGACACTCTCCTCACCCAGAATCTGTCCATCTCCTCCCGACACCCTGACACTCTGCTCACCCAGCGTCTCTCCAACTCCTCCTGACACTCTGACCCTCTGCTCACCCAGAATCTGTCCATCACCTCCTGACACCCTGACCCTCTGCTCACCCAGAGTCTCTCCATCTTCTCCTGACATTCTGACCCTCTCCTCACCCATAGTCTCTCCATCTCCTCCTAACTCTCTACCTTCTCCTCACCCAGAAACTCTCCAACTCCTCCCAACACTCTGACGCTCTCTTCACTCAGAGTTGCTCCATCTCATTCAGACACTCTGAACCTCTCCTCATCCAGAGTCTGTCCAACTCCTAATGACACCCTGACCTGTCCTCACCCAGAGTCTCTCCAAATCCTCCTGACACCCTGACCTCTCCTCTCCCAGAGTCTCTCCAAATACTCCTGACACTCTGACCCTCTCCTCACCTAGAATCTGTCCAACTTCACCTGACACCCTGACACGCTCCTCACCCAGAATCTGTCCATCTCCTCCCGACACCCTGACACTCTGCTCACCCAGCGTCTCTCCAACTCCTCCTGACACTCTGAACCTCTCCTCACCCAGAATCTGTCCATCACCTCCCGACACCCTGACCCTCTGCTCACCCAGAGTCTCCCCATCTTCTCCTGACATTCTGACCCTCTCCTCACCCATAGTCTCTCCATCTCCTCCTAACTCTCTACCCTCTTCTCATCCAGAATCTCTCCAACTCCTCCCAACACTCTGACCCTCTCGTCACTCAGAGTTGCTCCATCTAATTCAGACACTCTGAACCTCTCCTCATCCAGTGTCTGTCCAACTCCTAATGACACCCTGACCTGTCCTCACCCAGAGTCTCTCCAAATCCTCCTGACACCATGACGTCTCCTCTCCCAGAGTCTTTCCAAATACTCCTGACACTCTGACCCTCTCCTCACCTAGAATCTGTCCAACTTCACCTGACACCCTGAACATCACCTCACCCAGAGCCTGTCCAACTCCTCCTGACACTCTGACCCTCAACTCACCAATCGTCTCTCCAACTCCTCCTGAAACCCTGACCCTCTCCTCACCCAGAGTCTCTCCAACTCCTCATGACAACATGACCCTCTCCTACCCCAGAGTCTCTCCACCTCCACCTGACACCCTGACCATCTCCTCACCCAGAGTCTCTCCAAATCCTCCTGACACCCTGACCACTCCTCTCCCAGAGTCTCTACAAATACTCCTGACACCCTGACCATCGCCTCAGCTAGATTCGGTCCAACTTCTCCCAAAAGCCTGAACCTCTCATCACCCAGTGTCTCTCCAACTCCTCCTGATACACTGACCCTCTCCTCACCTAGATTCTCTTCAACTCCTCCTGACACCCTGACCTTCTCCTCACCCAGAGGCTCTCCAACACCTGCTGACACCCTGACCCTCTCCTCACCCAGAGTCTCTACAACTCCTCCCGACACCCGGACCTTCCCTTCACCCAGAGCGTGTCCAACTCCGCATGACACCCTGACACTCTCCTGACCCGTAGACCTCCAACTCCTCCTGACACTCTGACCCTCTCCTCACCTAGCATTTGTCCAAATTCGCCCCTCACCCTGACCCTCTACTCACCCAGAGTCTCTCCAACTCCTCCTGACACTCTGACCATCTCCTCATAAAGAATCTCTCCAACATCTCCTGACACTCTGACCCTCTCCTCACCCAGAATCTCTCCAACTCCTCCTGACACTCTGACCATCTCCTCACCCAGAATCTGTCCATCTCCTCCCGACACCCTGACACTCTGCTCACCCAGAGTCTCTCCATCTTCTCCTGACAAAATGACCCTCTCCTCACCCAGAGTCTCTCCATCTCCTCCTGAGACTCTGACCCTCTCCTCACCGAGAGTCTCCCCATCTCCTCCTGAAATCTCACCCTCTCCTCACCCAGATTCTCTCCATCTCCTCCTGACACTTTGACCCTCTCCTCACCCAGAGTCTGTCCAACTTCTCCTGACACCATGCCCCTCTCCTCACCCAGATTCTCTTCAACTCCACCCGACACCCTGACCCTCTCTTCACCCAGTGCGTGTCCAGCTCCTCCTGACACCCTGACCCTCTCCTCACCCAGAGTCTATCCAGCTCCTCCTGATACTCTGACCATCTCCTCATCCAGAGTCTCTCCAACTTCTCCTGACACTCTGACCCTCTCCTCGCCCAGAATCTCTCCAACTACTCCTGACACTCTGACACTCTCCTCACCCAGAATCTGTCCATCTCCTCCCGACACCCTGACACTCTGCTCACCCAGAGTCTCTCCAACTTCTCCTGACACTCTGAACCTCTCCTCACCCAGAATCTGTCCATCTCCTTCTGATACCCTGACCCTCTGCTCACCCAGAGTCTCTCCATCTTCTCCTGACAATCTGACCCTCTCCTCACCCAGAGTCTCTCCATCTCCTCCTGACACTCTGACCCTCTCCTCACTGAGAGTCTCTCAATCTCCTCCTGAAACCTCACCCTCTCCTCACCCAGATTCTCTCCATCTCCTCCTGACACTTTGACAATCTCCTCACCCAGAGCCTGTCCAACTTCTCCTGACACCAAGCCCCACTCTTCACCCAGATTCTCTTCAACTCCACCCGACACCCTGACCCTCTCCTTACCCAGAGTCTCTCCAACTTCTCCTGACACTCTGACCCTCTCCTCATCCAGAGTCTATCCAATCCTCCCGACACCCAATCCTCTCTTCACCAAGTGCGTGTCCAGCTCCTCCTGACACCCTGACTCTCTCCTCACCCAGAGTCTCTCCAGCTCCTCCTGATACTCTGACTCTCTCCTCACCCAGCGTCTGTCCAACTTCGCCCGTCACCCTGACCCTCTCCTCACCCAGAGCCTCTCCAACTCCTCCTGACACTCTGACCATCTCCTCATCCAGAATCTCTCCAACAACTCCTGACACTCTGACCCTCTCCTCACCCAGAATCTCTCCAAATCCTCCTGACACTCTGACACTCTCCTCACCCAGAATCTGTCCATCTCCTCCCGACACCCTGACACTCTGCTCACCCAGCGTCTCTCCAACTCCTCCTGACACTCTGACCCTCTGCTCACCCAGAATCTGTCCATCACCTCCTGACACCCTGACCCTCTGCTCACCCAGAGTCTCTCCATCTTCTCCTGACATTCTGACCCTCTCCTCACCCATAGTCTCTCCATCTCCTCCTAACTCTCTACCTTCTCCTCACCCAGAAACTCTCCAACTCCTCCCAACACTCTGACGCTCTCTTCACTCAGAGTTGCTCCATCTCATTCAGACACTCTGAACCTCTCCTCATCCAGAGTCTGTCCAACTCCTAATGACACCCTGACCTGTCCTCACCCAGAGTCTCTCCAAATCCTCCTGACACCCTGACCTCTCCTCTCCCAGAGTCTCTCCAAATACTCCTGACACTCTGACCCTCTCCTCACCTAGAATCTGTCCAACTTCACCTGACACCCTGACACGCTCCTCACCCAGAATCTGTCCATCTCCTCCCGACACCCTGACACTCTGCTCACCCAGCGTCTCTCCAACTCCTCCTGACACTCTGAACCTCTCCTCACCCAGAATCTGTCCATCACCTCCCGACACCCTGACCCTCTGCTCACCCAGAGTCTCCCCATCTTCTCCTGACATTCTGACCCTCTCCTCACCCATAGTCTCTCCATCTCCTCCTAACTCTCTACCCTCTTCTCATCCAGAATCTCTCCAACTCCTCCCAACACTCTGACCCTCTCGTCACTCAGAGTTGCTCCATCTAATTCAGACACTCTGAACCTCTCCTCATCCAGTGTCTGTCCAACTCCTAATGACACCCTGACCTGTCCTCACCCAGAGTCTCTCCAAATCCTCCTGACACCATGACGTCTCCTCTCCCAGAGTCTTTCCAAATACTCCTGACACTCTGACCCTCTCCTCACCTAGAATCTGTCCAACTTCACCTGACACCCTGAACATCACCTCACCCAGAGCCTGTCCAACTCCTCCTGACACTCTGACCCTCAACTCACCAATCGTCTCTCCAACTCCTCCTGAAACCCTGACCCTCTCCTCACCCAGAGTCTCTCCAACTCCTCATGACAACATGACCCTCTCCTACCCCAGAGTCTCTCCACCTCCACCTGACACCCTGACCATCTCCTCACCCAGAGTCTCTCCAAATCCTCCTGACACCCTGACCACTCCTCTCCCAGAGTCTCTACAAATACTCCTGACACCCTGACCATCGCCTCAGCTAGATTCGGTCCAACTTCTCCCAAAAGCCTGAACCTCTCATCACCCAGTGTCTCTCCAACTCCTCCTGATACACTGACCCTCTCCTCACCTAGATTCTCTTCAACTCCTCCTGACACCCTGACCTTCTCCTCACCCAGAGGCTCTCCAACACCTGCTGACACCCTGACCCTCTCCTCACCCAGAGTCTCTACAACTCCTCCCGACACCCGGACCTTCCCTTCACCCAGAGCGTGTCCAACTCCGCATGACACCCTGACACTCTCCTGACCCGTAGACCTCCAACTCCTCCTGACACTCTGACCCTCTCCTCACCTAGCATTTGTCCAAATTCGCCCCTCACCCTGACCCTCTACTCACCCAGAGTCTCTCCAACTCCTCCTGACACTCTGACCATCTCCTCATAAAGAATCTCTCCAACATCTCCTGACACTCTGACCCTCTCCTCACCCAGAATCTCTCCAACTCCTCCTGACACTCTGACCATCTCCTCACCCAGAATCTGTCCATCTCCTCCCGACACCCTGACACTCTGCTCACCCAGAGTCTCTCCATCTTCTCCTGACAAAATGACCCTCTCCTCACCCAGAGTCTCTCCATCTCCTCCTGAGACTCTGACCCTCTCCTCACCGAGAGTCTCCCCATCTCCTCCTGAAATCTCACCCTCTCCTCACCCAGATTCTCTCCATCTCCTCCTGACACTTTGACCCTCTCCTCACCCAGAGTCTGTCCAACTTCTCCTGACACCATGCCCCTCTCCTCACCCAGATTCTCTTCAACTCCACCCGACACCCTGACCCTCTCTTCACCCAGTGCGTGTCCAGCTCCTCCTGACACCCTGACCCTCTCCTCACCCAGAGTCTATCCAGCTCCTCCTGATACTCTGACCATCTCCTCATCCAGAGTCTCTCCAACTTCTCCTGACACTCTGACCCTCTCCTCGCCCAGAATCTCTCCAACTACTCCTGACACTCTGACACTCTCCTCACCCAGAATCTGTCCATCTCCTCCCGACACCCTGACACTCTGCTCACCCAGAGTCTCTCCAACTTCTCCTGACACTCTGAACCTCTCCTCACCCAGAATCTGTCCATCTCCTTCTGATACCCTGACCCTCTGCTCACCCAGAGTCTCTCCATCTTCTCCTGACAATCTGACCCTCTCCTCACCCAGAGTCTCTCCATCTCCCCCTGACACTCTGACCCTCTCCTCACTGAGAGTCTCTCAATCTCCTCCTGAAACCTCACCCTCTCCTCACCCAGATTCTCTCCATCTCCTCCTGACACTTTGACCATCTCCTCACCCAGAGCCTGTCCAACTTCTCCTGACACCAAGCCCCACTCTTCACCCAGATTCTCTTCAACTCCACCCGACACCCTGACCCTCTCCTTACCCAGAGTCTCTCCAACTTCTCCTGACACTCTGACCATCTCCTCATCCAGAGTCTATACAAATTCTCCCGACACCCAACCCTCTCTTCACCAAGTGCTTGTCCAGCTAATCCTGACACCCTGACTCTCTCCTCACCCAGAGTCTTTCCAGCTCCTCCTGATACTCTGACCCTCTCCTCACCCAGCGTCTGTCCAACTTCGCCCGTCACCCTGACCCTCTCCTCACCCAGAGCCTCTCCAACTCCTCCTGACACTCTGACCATCTCCTCATCCAGAATCTCTCCAACAACTCCTGACACTCTGACCCTCTCCTCACCCAGAATCTCTCCAAATCCTCCTGACACTCTGACACTCTCCTCACCCAGAATCTGTCCATCTCCTCCCGACACCCTGACACTCTGCTCACCCAGCGTCTCTCCAACTCCTCCTGACACTCTGACCCTCTGCTCACCCAGAATCTGTCCATCACCTCCTGACACCCTGACCCTCTGCTCACCCAGAGTCTCTCCATCTTCTCCTGACATTCTGACCCTCTCCTCACCCATAGTCTCTCCATCTCCTCCTAACTCTCTACCTTCTCCTCACCCAGAAACTCTCCAACTCCTCACAACACTCTGACCCTCTCCTCACTCAGAGTTGCTCCATCTCATTCAGACACTCTGAACCTCTCCTCATCCAGAGTCTATCCAACTCCTAATGACACCCTGACCTGTCCTCACCCAGAGTCTCTCCAAATCCTCCTGACACCCTGATCTCTCCTCTCCCAGAGTCTCTCCAAATACTCCTGACACTCTGACCCTCTCTTCACCTAGAATCTGTCCAACTTCACCAGACACCCTGACACTCTCCTCACCAAGAATCTGTCCATCTCCTCCCGACACCCTGACACTCTGCTCACCCAGCGTCTCTCCAACTCCTCCTGACACTCTGAACCTCTCCTCACCCAGAATCTGTCCATCACCTCCCGACACCCTGACCCTCTGCTCACCCAGAGTCTCCCCATCTTCTCCTGACATTCTGACCCTCTCCTCACCCATAGTCTCTCCATCTCCTCCTAACTCTCTACCCTCTTCTCATCCAGAATCTCTCCAACTCCTCCCAACACTCTGACCCTCTAGTCACTCAGAGTTGCTCCATCTCATTCAGACACTCTGAACCTCTCCTCATCCAGTGTCTGTCCAACGCCTAATGACACCCTGACCTGTCCTCACCCAGAGTCTCTCCAAATCCTCCTGACACCATGACCTCTCCTCTCCCAGAGTCTTTCCAAACACTCCTGACACTCTGACCCTCTCCTCACCCAGAGCCTGTCCAACTCCTCCTGACACTCTGACCCTCAACTCACCAAAAGTCTCTCCAACTCCTCCTGAAACCCAGACCCTCTCCTCACCCAGAGTCTCTCCAACTCCTCATAACAACATGACCCTCTCCTACCCCAGAGTCTCTCCAACTCCACCTGACACCCTGACCATCTCCTCACCCAGAGTCTCTCCAAATCCCCCTGACACCCTGACCACTCCTCTCCCAGAGTCTCTCCAAATACTCCTGACACCCTGACCATCGCCTCAGCTAGATTCGGTCCAACTTCTCCCAAAAGCCTGAACCTCTCATCACCCAGTGTCTCTCCAACTCCTCCTGATACACTGACCCTCTCCTCACCTAGAGTCTCTTCAACTCCTCCTGACACCCTGACCATCTCCTCACCCAGAGGCTCTCCAACACCTGCTGACACCCTGACCCTCTCCTCACCCAGATTCTCTACAACTCCTCCTGACACCCGGACCTTCCCTTCACCCAGAGCGTGTCCAACTCCGCATGACACCCTGACACTCTCCTGACCCGTAGACCTCCAACTCCTCCTGACACTCTGACCCTCTCCTCACCTAGCATTTGTCCAAATTCGCCCCTCACCCTGACCCTCTACTCACCCAGAGTCTCTCCAACTCCTCCTGACACTCTGACCATCTCCTCATAAAGAATCTCTCCAACATCTCCTGACACTCTGACCCTCTCCTCACCCAGAATCTCTCCAACTATTCCTGACACTCTGACCATCTCCTCACCCAGAATCTGTCCATCTCCTCCCGACACCCTGACACTCTGCTCGCCCAGAGTCTCTCCATCTTCTCCTGACAATCTGACCCACTCCTCACCCAGAGCCTGTCCAACTTCTCCTGACACCATGCCCCACTCTTCACCCATATTCTCTTCAACTCCACCCGACACCCTGACCCTCTCCTTACACAGAGTCTCTCCAACTTCTCCTGACACTCTGACCCTCTCCTCATCCAGAGTCTATCCAAATCCTCCCGACACCCAACCCTCTCTTCACCAAGTGCGTGTCCAGCTCCTCCTGATACTCTGACCCTCTCCTCACCCAGCGTCTGTCCAACTTCGCCCGTCACCCTGACCCTCTCCTCACCCAGAGCCTGTCCAACTCCTCCTGACACTCTGACCATCTCCTCATCCAGAATCTCTCCAACTCCTCCTGACCCTCTGACACTCTCCTCACCCAGAATCTGTCCATCTCCTCCCGACACCCTGACCCTCTGCTCAACTAGATTCTCTCCAACTCCTCCTGAAATTATGACCCTCTGCTCACCCAGAATCTGTCCATCTCCTCCCGACACCCTGACCCTCTTCTCATCCAGATTCTCTCCATCTCCTCCTGACACTCTGACCATCTCCTCACTCATAGTCTCTCCATCTCCTCCTGACACTCTGACCATCTCCTCACCGAGAGTCTCTCCATCTCCTCCTGAAATCTAACCCTCACCTCACCCAGATTCTCTCCATCTCCTCCTGACACTTTGACCCTCTCCTCACACAGAGCCTATCCAACTCCCCTTGACACCCTGACCCTCTCCTCACCCATAGTCTCTCCAACTCCTCCTGACACTCTCACACTCTCCTCACCTAGTGTCTGTGCAAATTCGCCCGACACCCTGACCCACTCCTCACCCAGTGCCTTCCATCTCCTCCTGATACCCTGACCATCTCCTCACCCAGAGACTCTCCAACAACTCCTGACACTCTGACCCCATCCTCACCCAGAGTCTCTCCTTCTGCTCCTGACACCCTGACACTCTCATCACCCAGATTCAGACCAACTCCGCCTAACACGCTGACCCTCTGCTCATCCAGAATCTCTCTATTTTCTCCTGACACTCTGACCATCTCCTCACCCGGAGTCTCTCCAACTTCTCCTGACACTCTGACCCCCTCCTCACCCAGAGTCTCTCCAAGTCCTCCTGACACACTGACACACTCCTCACCCAGAGTCTGAACAACTCCTCCTAACACCCTGAACCTCTGCTCACCCAGAGTCTCTCCTACTCCTCCTGACACTCTGACACTCTCCTCACCCAGAGTCTGACCAAACCCTCCTAACAAGCTGACCCTCTGCTCATCCAGAATCTCTCCATTTCCTCCTGACACCCTGACCATCTCCTCACCCACAGACTCTCCAAATTCTCCTGATACCCTGACCCTCTACTCACCCAGAGTCTCTCCAAATTCTCCCGACACTCTGACCCTCTCCTCACCCAGAGTCTCTCCATCTCCTCCCAACACCCCGAACTTCTCTTCACCCAGAGCCTGTCCAAAACCTCCTGACACACTGACCCTCTCCTCACCCAGAGCCTATCCAACTCCCCATGACACCCTGACCCTCTCCTCACCCATAGTCTCTCCAACTCCTCCTGACACTTTGACCCTCTCCTCACCTAGAGTCTCTTCAACTCCTCCTGACACCCTGACCATCTCCTCACCCAGAGGCTCTCCAACACCTGCTGACACCCTGACCCTCTCCTCACCCAGAGTCGCTACAACTCCTCCCGACACCCGGACCTTCTCTTCACCCAGAGCGTGTCCAACTCCGCATGACACCCTGACACTCTCCTGACCCGTAGACCTCCAACTCCTCCTGACACTCTGACCCTCTCCTCACCTAGCATTTGTCCAAATTTGCCCCTCACCCTGACCCTCTACTCACCTAGAGTCTCTCCAACTCCTCCTGACACTCTGACCATCTCCTCATCCAGAATCTCTCCAACATCTCCTGACACTCTGACCCTCTCCTCACCCAGAATCTCTCCAACTCCTCCTGACACTCTGACCATCTCCTCACCCAGAATCTGTCCATCTCCTCCCGACACCCTGACACTCTGCTCACCCAGAGTCTCTCCATCTTCTCCTGACAATCTGACCCTCTCCTCACCCAGAGTCTCTCCATCTCCTCCTGAGACTCTGACCCTCTCCTCACCGAGAGTCTCTCCATCTCCTCCTGAAATCTCACCCTCTCCTCACCCAGATTCTCTCCATCTCCTCCTGACACTTTGACCCTCTCCTCACCCAGAGTCTGTCCAACTTCTCCTGACACCATGCCCCTCTCCTCACCCAGATTCTCTTCAACTCCACCCGACACCCTGACCCTCTCTTCACCCAGTGCGTGTCCAGCTCCTCCTGACACCCTGACCCTCTCCTCACCCAGAGTCTCTCCAGCTCCTCCTGACACTCTGACCCTCTCCTCACCCAGCATCTGTCCAACTTCGACCGTCACCCTGACCCTCTCCTCACCCAGAGCCTCTCCAACTCCTCCTGACACTCTGACCATCTCCTCATCCAGAATCTCTCCAACTTCTCCTGACACTCTGACCCTCTCCTCGCCCAGAATCTCTCGAACTCCTCCTGACATTCTGACACTCTCCTCACCCAGAATCTGTCCATCTCCTCCCGACACCCTGACACTCTGCTCACCCAGAGTCTCTCCAACTCCTCCTGACACTCTGAACCTCTCCTCACCCAGAATCTGTGCATCTCCTTCTGACACCCTGTCCCTCTGCTCACCCAGAGTCTCTCCATCTTCCCCTGACAATCTGACCCTCTCCTCACCCAGAGTCTCTCCATCTCCTCCTGACACTCTGACCCTCTCCTCACTGAGAGTCTCTCAATCTCCTCCTGAAATCTCACCCTCTCTTCACCCAGATTCTCTCCATCTCCTCCTGACACTTTGACCCTCTCCTCACCCAGAGCCTGTCCAACTTCTCCTGACACCATGCCCCACTCTTCACCCAGATTCTCTTCAACTCCACCCGACACCCTGACCCTCTCCTTACCCAGAGTCTCTACAACTTCTCCTGACACTCTGACCCTCTCCTTATCCAGAGTCTATCCAAATCCTCCCGACACCAAACCCTCTCTTCACCAAGTGCGTGTCCAGCTCGTCCTGACACCCTGACTCTCTCCTCACCCAGAGTCTCTCCAGCTCCTCCTGATACTCTGACCCTCTCCTCACCCAGCGTCTGTCCAACTTCGCCCGTCACCCTGACCCTCTCCTCACCCAGAGCCTGTCCAACACCTCCTGACACTCTGACCATCTCCTCATCCAGAATCTCTCCAACTCCTCCTGACACTCTGACTCTCTCCTCACCCAGAATCTGTCGATCTCCTCCCGACACCCTGACCCTCTGCTCAACTAGAGTCTCTCCAACTCCTCCTGACATTATGACCCTCTGCTCACCCAGAATCTGTCCATCTCCTCACGACACCCTGACCCTCTTCTCATCCAGATTCTCTCCATCTCCTCCTGACACTCTGACCATCTCCTCACCTAGAGTCTCTCCATCTCCTCATGACACTCTGACCCTCTCCTCACCAAGATTCTCTCCAACTCCTCCTGAAATCTCACCCTCACCTCACCCAGATTCTCTCCATCTCCTCCTGACACTTTGACCCTCTCCTCACACAGAGCCTATCCAACTCCCCATGACACCCTGACCCTCTCCTCACCCATAGTCTCTCCAACTCCTCCTGACACTCTCACACTCTCCTCACCTAGTGTCTGTGCAAATTCGCCCGACACCCTGACCCACTCCTCACCCAGTGCCTTCCATCTCCTCCTGACACCCTGACCATCTCCTCACCCAGAGTCTCTCCAACAACTCCTGACACTCTGACCCCATCCTCACCCAGAGTCTCTCCTTCTCCTCCTGACACCCTGACACTCTCATCACCCAGAGTCTGACCAACCCCACCTAACACGAAGACCCTCTGCTCATCCAGAATCTCTCTATTTTCTCCTGACACCCTGACCATCTCCTCACCCGGAGTCTCTCCAACTTCTCCTGACACTCTGACCCCCTCCTCACCCTGAGTCTCTCCAACTCCTCCTGACACACTGACACACTCCTCACCCAGAATCTGACCAACTCCTCCTAACACCCTGAACCTCTGCTCACCCAGAGTCTCTCCTACTCCTCCTGACACTCTGACACTCTCCTCACCCAGAGTCTGACCAAACCCTCCTAACACGCTGACCCTCTGCTCATCCAGAATCTCTCCATTTCCTCCTGACACCCTGACCATCTCCTCACCCCCAGACTCTCCAAATTCTCCTGATACCCTGACCCTCTACTCACCCAGAGTCTCTCCAACTTCTCCCGACACTCTGACCCTCTCCTCACCCAGAGTCTCTCCAACTCCTCCAAACACCCCGACCTTCTCTTCACCCAGAGCCTCTCCAAAACCTCCTGACACACTGACCCTCTCCTCACCCAGAGCCTATCCAACTCCCCATGACACCCTGACCCTCTCCTCACCCATAGTCTCTCCAACTCCTCCTGACACTCTGACCCTCTCCTCACCTAGAGTCTCTTCAACTCCTCCTGACACCCTGACCTTCTCCTCACCGAGAGGCTCTCCAACTCCTCCTGACACTCTGACCCTCTCCTCACCTAGAGTCTCTTCAACTCTTCCTGACACCCTGACCATCTCCTCACCCAGAGGCTCTCCAACACCTGCTGACACCCTGACCCTCTCCTCACCCAGAGTCGCTACAACTCCTCCTGACACCCGGACCTTCTCTTCACCCAGAGCGTGTCCAACTCCACATGACACCCTGACACTCTCCTGACCCGTAGACCTCCAACTCCTCCTGACACTCTGACCCTCTCCTCACCTAGCATTTGTCCAAATTCGCCCCTCACCCTGACCCTCTACTCACCTAGAGTCTCTCCAACTCCTCCTGACACTCTGACCATCTCCTCATAAAGAATCTCTCCAACATCTCCTGACACTCTGACCCTCTCCTCACCCAGAATCTCTCCAACTCCTCCTGACACTCTGACCATCTCCTCACCCAGAATCTGTCCATCTCCTCCCGACACCCTGACACTCTGCTCACCCAGAGTCTCTCCATCTTCTCCTGACAATCTGACCCTCTCCTCACCCAGAGTCTCTCCATCTCCTCCTGAGATTCTGACCCTCTCCTCACCGAGAGTCTCTCCATCTCCTCCTGAAATCTCACCCTCTCCTCACCAAGATTCTCTCCATCTCCTCCTGACACTTTGACCCTCTCCTCACCCAGAGTCTGTCCAACTTCTCCTGACACCATGCCCCTCTCCTCACCCAGATTCTCTTCAACTCCACCCGACACCCTGACCCTCTCTTCACCCAGTGCGTGTCCAGCTCCTCCTGACACCCTGACTCTCTCCTCACCCAGAGTCTCTCCAGCTCCTCCTGACACTCTGACCCTCTCCTCACCCAGCATCTGTCCAACTTCGACCGTCACCCTGACCCTCTCCTCACCCAGAGCCTCTCCAACTCCTCCTGACACTCTGACCATCTCCTCATCCAGAATCTCTCCAACTTCTCCTGACACTCTGACCCTCTCCTCACCCAGAATCTCTCCAACTCCTCCTGACATTCTGACACTCTCCTCACCCAGAATCTGTCCATCTCCTCCCGACACCCTGACACTCTGCTCACCCAGAGTCTCTCCAACTCCTCCTGACACTCTGAACCTCTCCTCACCCAGAATCTGTGCATCTCCTTCTGACACCCTGACCCTCTGCTCACCCAGAGTCTCTCCATCTTTCCCTGACAATCTGACCCTCTCCTCACCCAGAGTCTCTCCATCTCCTCCTGACACTCTGACCCTCTCCTCACTGAGAGTCTCTCAATCTCCTCCTGAAATCTCACCCTCTCTTCACCCAGATTCTCTCCATCTCCTCCTGACACTTTGACCCTCTCCTCACCCTGCGCCTGTCCAACTTCTCCTGACACCATGCCCCACTCTTCACCCAGATTCTCTTCAACTCCACCCGACACCCTGACCCTCTCCTTACCCAGAGTCTCTCCAACTTCTCCTGACACTCTGACCCTCTCCTTATCCAGAGTCTATCCAAATCCTCCCGACACCAAACCCTCTCTTCACCAAGTGCGTGTCCAGCTCGTCCTGACACCCTGACTCTCTCCTCACCCAGAGTCTCTCCAGCTCCTCCTGATACTCTGACCCTCTCCTCACCCAGCATCTGTCCAACTTCGCCCGTCACCCTGACCCTCTCCTCACCCAGAGCCTGTCCAACACCTCCTGACACTCTGACCATCTCCTCATCCAGAATCTCTCCAACTCCTCCTGACACTCTGACTCTCTCCTCACCCAGAATCTGTCCATCTCCTCACGACACCCTGACCCTCTTCTCATCCAGATTCTCTCCATCTCCTCCTGACACTCTGACCATCTCCTCACCTAGAGTCTCTCCATCTCCTCATGACACTCTGACCCTCTCCTCACCGAGATTCTCTCCAACTCCTCCTGAAATCTCACCCTCACCTCACCCAGATTCTCTCCATCTCCTCCTGACACTTTGACCCTCTCCTCACACAGAGCCTATCCAACTCCCCATGACACCCTGACCCTCTCCTCACCCATAGTCTCTCCAACTCCTCCTGACACTCTCACACTCTCCTCACCTAGTGTCTGTGCAAATTCGCCCGACACCCTGACCCACTCCTCACCCAGTGCCTTCCATCTCCTCCTGACACCCTGACCATCTCCTCACCCAGAGTCTCTCCAACAACTCCTGACACTCTGACCCCATCCTCACCCAGAGTCTCTCCTTCTCCTCCTGACACCCTGACACTCTCATCACCCAGAGTCTGACCAACCCCACCTAACACGCTGACCCTCTGCTCATCCAGAATCTCTCTATTTTCTCCTGACACCCTGACCATCTCCTCACCCGGAGTCTCTCCAACTTCTCCTGACACTCTGACCCCCTCCTCACCCAGAGTCTCTCCAACTCCTCCTGACACACTGACACACTCCTCACCCAGAATCTGACCAACTCCTCCTAACGCCCTGAACCTCTGCTCACCCAGAGTCTCTCCTACTCCTCCTGACACTCTGACACTCTCCTCACCCAGAGTCTGACCAAACCCTCCTAACACGCTGACCCTCTGTTCAGCCAGAATCTCTCCATTTCCTCCTGACACCCTGACCATCTCCTCACCCCCAGACTCTCCAAATTCTCCTGATACCCTGACCCTCTACTCACCCAGAGTCTCTCCAACTTCTCCCGACACTCTGACCCTCTCCTCACCCAGAGTCTCTCCAACTCCTCCAAACACCCCGACCTTCTCTTCACCCAGAGCCTCTCCAAAACCTCCTGACACACTGACCCTCTCCTCACCCAGAGCCTATCCAACTCCCCATGACACCCTGACCCTCTCCTCACCCATAGTCTCTCCAACTCCTCCTGACACTCTGACCCTCTCCTCACCTAGAGTCTCTTCAACTCCTCCTGACACCCTGACCTTCTCCTCACCCAGAGGCTCTCCAACTCCTCCTGACACTCTGACCCTCTCCTCACCTAGAGTCTCTTCAACTCTTCCTGACACCCTGACCATCTCCTCACCCAGAGGCTCTCCAACACCTGCTGACACCCTGACCCTCTCCTCACCCAGAGTCGCTACAACTCCTCCCGACACCCGGACCTTCTCTTCACCCAGAGCGTGTCCAACTCCGCATGACACCCTGACACTCTCCTGACCCGTAGACTTCCAACTCCTCCTGACACTCTGACCCTCTCCTCACCTAGCATTTGTCCAAATTCGCCCCTCACCCTGACCCTCTACTCACCTAGAGTCTCTCCAACTCCTCCTGACACTCTGACCATCTCCTCATAAAGAATCTCTCCAACATCTCCTGACACTCTGACCCTCTCCTCACCCAGAATCTCTCCAACTCCTCCTGACACTCTGACCATCTCCTCACCCAGAATCTGTCCATCTCCTCCCGACACCCTGACACTCTGCTCACCCAGAGTCTCTCCATCTTCTCCTGACAATCTGACCCTCTCCTCACCCAGAGTCTCTCCATCTCCTCCTGAGACTCTGACCCTCTCCTCACCGAGAGTCTCTCCATCTCCTCCTGAAATCTCACCCTCTCCTCACCAAGATTCTCTCCATCTCCTCCTGACACTTTGACCCTCTCCTCACCCAGAGTCTGTCCAACTTCTCCTGACACCATGCCCCTCTCCTCACCCAGATTCTCTTCAACTCCACCCGACACCCTGACCCTCTCTTCACCCAGTGCGTGTCCAGCTCCTCCTGACACCCTGACTCTCTCCTCACCCAGAGTCTCTCCAGCTCCTCCTGACACTCTGACCCTCTCCTCACCCAGCATCTGTCCAACTTCGACCGTCACCCTGACCCTCTCCTCACCCAGAGCCTCTCCAACTCCTCCTGACACTCTGACCATCTCCTCATCCAGAATCTCTCCAACTTCTCCTGACACTCTGACCCTCTCCTCACCCAGAATCTCTCCAACTCCTCCTGACATTCTGACACTCTCCTCACCCAGAATCTGTCCATCTCCTCCCGACACCCTGACACTCTGCTCACCCAGAGTCTCTCCAACTCCTCCTGACACTCTGAACCTCTCCTCACCCAGAATCTGTGCATCTCCTTCTGACACCCTGACCCTCTGCTCACCCAGAGTCTCTCCATCTTCCCCTGACAATCTGACCCTCTACTCACCCAGAGTCTCTCCATCTCCTCCTGACACTCTGACCCTCTCCTCACTGAGAGTCTCTCAATCTCCTCCTGAAATCTCACCCTCTCTTCACCCAGATTCTCTCCATCTCCTCCTGACACTTTGACCCTCTCCTCACCCAGTTCCTGTCCAACTTCTCCTGACACCATGCCCCACTCTTCACCCAGATTCTCTTCAACTCCACCCGACACCCTGACCCTCTCCTTACCCAGAGTCTCTCCAAATTCTCCTGACACTCTGACCCTCTCCTTATCCAGAGTCTATCCAAATCCTCCCGACACCAAACCCTCTCTTCACCAAGTGCGTGTCCAGCTCCTCCTGACACCCTGACTCTCTCCTCACCCAGAGTCTCTCCAGCTCCTCCTGATACTCTGACCCTCTCCTCACCTAGCATCTGTCCAACTTCGCCCGTCACCCTGACCCTCTCCTCACCCAGAGCCTGTCCAACACCTCCTGACACTCTGACCATCTCCTCATCCAGAATCTCTCCATCTCCTCCTGACACTCTGACTCTCTCCTCACCCAGAATCTGTCCATCTCCTCCCGACACCCTGACCCTCTGCTCAACTAGAGTCTCTCCAACTCCTCCTGACATTATGACCCTCTGCTCACCCAGAATCTGTCCATCTCCTCACGACACCCTGACCCTCTTCTCATCCAGATTCTCTCCATCTCCTCCTGACACTCTGACCATCTCCTCACTTAGAGTCTCTCCATCTCCTCATGACACTCTGACCCTCTCCTCACCGAGATTCTCTCCAACTCCTCCTGAAATCTCACCCTCACCTCACCCAGATTCTCTCCATCTCCTCCTGACACTTTGACCCTCTCCTCACACAGAGCCTATCCAACTCCCCATGACACCCTGACCCTCTCCTCACCCATAGTCTCTCCAACTCCTCCTGACACTCTCACACTCTCCTCACCTAGTGTCTGTAAAAATTCGCCCGACACCCTGACCCACTCCTCACCCAGTGCCTTCCATCTCCTCCTTACACCCTGACCATCTCCTCACCCAGAGTCTCTCCAACAACTCCTGACACTCTGACCCCATCCTCACCCAGAGTCTCTCCTTCTCCTCCTGACACCCTGACACTCTCATCACCCAGAGTCTGACCAACCCCGCCTAACACGCTGACCCTCTGCTCATCCAGAATCTCTCTATTTTCTCCTGACACCCTGACCATCTCCTCACCCGGAGTCTCTCCAACTTCTCCTGACACTCTGACCCCCTCCTCACCCAGAGTCTCTCCAACTCCTCCTGACACACTGACACACTCCTCACCCAGAATCTGACCAACTCCTCCTAACGCCCTGAACCTCTGCTCACCCAGAGTCTCTCCTACTCCTCCTGACACTCTGACACTCTCCTCACCCAGAGTCTGACCAAACCCTCCTAACACGCTGACCCTCTGTTCAGCCAGAATCTCTCCATTTCCTCCTGACACCCTGACCATCTCCTCACCCCCAGACTCTCCAAATTCTCCTGATACCCTGACCCTCTACTCACCCAGAGTCTCTCCAACTTCTCCCGACACTCTGACCCTCTCCTCACCCAGAGTCTCTCCAACTCCTCCAAACACCCCGACCTTCTCTTCACCCAGAGCCTCTCCAAAACCTCCTGACACACTGACCCTCTCCTCACCCAGAGCCTATCCAACTCCCCATGACACCCTGACCCTCTCCTCACCCATAGTCTCTCCAACTCCTCCTGACACTCTGACCCTCTCCTCACCTAGAGTCTCTTCAACTCCTCCTGACACCCTGACCTTCTCCTCACCCAGAGGCTCTCCAACTCCTCCTGACACTCTGACCCTCTCCTCACCTAGAGTCTCTTCAACTCTTCCTGACACCCTGACCATCTCCTCACCCAGAGGCTCTCCAACACCTGCTGACACCCTGACCCTCTCCTCACCCAGAGTCGCTACAACTCCTCCCGACACCCGGACCTTCTCTTCACCCAGAGCGTGTCCAACTCCGCATGACACCCTGACACTCTCCTGACCCGTAGACTTCCAACTCCTCCTGACACTCTGACCCTCTCCTCACCTAGCATTTGTCCAAATTCGCCCCTCACCCTGACCCTCTACTCACCTAGAGTCTCTCCAACTCCTCCTGACACTCTGACCATCTCCTCATAAAGAATCTCTCCAACATCTCCTGACACTCTGACCCTCTCCTCACCCAGAATCTCTCCAACTCCTCCTGACACTCTGACCATCTCCTCACCCAGAATCTGTCCATCTCCTCCCGACACCCTGACACTCTGCTCACCCAGAGTCTCTCCATCTTCTCCTGACAATCTGCCCCTCTCCTCACCCAGAGTCTCTCCATCTCCTCCTGAGACTCTGACCCTCTCCTCACCGAGAGTCTCTCCATCTCCTCCTGAAATCTCACCCTCTCCTCACCAAGATTCTCTCCATCTCCTCCTGACACTTTGACCCTCTCCTCACCCAGAGTCTGTCCAACTTCTCCTGACACCATGCCCCTCTCCTCACCCAGATTCTCTTCAACTCCACCCGACACCCTGACCCTCTCTTCACCCAGTGCGTGTCCAGCTCCTCCTGACACCCTGACTCTCTCCTCACCCAGAGTCTCTCCAGCTCCTCCTGACACTCTGACCCTCTCCTCACCCAGCATCTGTCCAACTTCGACCGTCACCCTGACCCTCTCCTCACCCAGAGCCTCTCCAACTCCTCCTGACACTCTGACCATCTCCTCATCCAGAATCTCTCCAACTTCTCCTGACACTCTGACCCTCTCCTCACCCAGAATCTCTCCAACTCCTCCTGACATTCTGACACTCTCCTCACCCAGAATCTGTCCATCTCCTCCCGACACCCTGACACTCTGCTCACCCAGAGTCTCTCCAACTCCTCCTGACACTCTGAACCTCTCCTCACCCAGAATCTGTGCATCTCCTTCTGACACCCTGACCCTCTGCTCACCCAGAGTCTCTCCATCTTCCCCTGACAATCTGACCCTCTACTCACCCATAGTCTCTCCATCTCCTCCTGACACTCTGACCCTCTCCTCACTGAGAGTCTCTCAATCTCCTCCTGAAATCTCACCCTCTCTTCACCCAGATTCTCTCCATCTCCTCCTGACACTTTGACCCTCTCCTCACCCAGTTCCTGTCCAACTTCTCCTGACACCATGCCCCACTCTTCACCCAGATTCTCTTCAACTCCACCCGACAACCTGACCCTCTCCTTACCCAGAGTCTCTCCAAATTCTCCTGACACTCTGACCCTCTCCTTATCCAGAGTCTATCCAAATCCTCCCGACACCAAACCCTCTCTTCACCAAGTGCGTGTCCAGCTCCTCCTGACACCCTGACTCTCTCCTCACCCAGAGTCTCTCCAGCTCCTCCTGATACTCTGACCCTCTCCTCACCCAGCGTCTGTCCAACTTCGCCCGTCACCCTGACCCTCTCCTCACCCAGAGCCTGTCCAACACCTCCTGACACTCTGACCATCTCCTCATCCAGAATCTCTCCAACTCCTCCTGACACTCTGACTCTCTCCTCACCCAGAATCTGTCCATCTCCTCCCGACACCCTGACCCTCTGCTCAACTAGAGTCTCTCCAACTCCTCCTGACATTATGACCCTCTGCTCACCCAGAATCTGTCCAGCTCCTCACGATACCCTGACCCTCTTCTCATCCAGATTCTCTCCATCTCCTCCTGACACTCTGACCATCTCCTCACCTAGAGTCTCTCCATCTCCTCATGACACTCTGACCCTCTCCTCACCGAGATTCACTCCAACTCCTCCTGAAATCTCACCCTCACCTCACCCAGATTCTCTCCATCTCCTCCTGACACTTTGACCCTCTCCTCACACAGAGCCTATCCAACTCCCCATGACACCCTGACCCTCTCCTCACCCATAGTCTCTCCAACTCCTCCTGACACTCTCACACTCTCCTCACCTAGTGTCTGTGCAAATTCGCCCGACACCCTGACCCACTCCTCACCCAGTGCCTTCCATCTCCTCCTGACACCCTGACCATCTCCTCACCCAGAGTCTCTCCAACAACTCCTGACACTCTGACCCCATCCTCACCCAGAGTCTCTCCTTCTCCTCCTGACACCCTGACACTCTCATCACCCAGAGTCTGACCAACCCCACCTAACACGCTGACCCTCTGCTCATCCAGAATCTCTCTATTTTCTCCTGACACTCTGACCTCTCCTCACCCAGAGTCTCTCCATCTCCTCCTGACACTCTGACCCTCTCCTCACCCAGAGTCTCTCCATCTCCTCCTGACAATCTGACCCTCTCCTCACCCAGAATCTCTCCATCTCCTCCTGACACTCTGACCCTCTCCTCACAGAGTCTCTCCAACTCCTCCTGACACTCTGACCCTCTCCTCACCCAGAGTCTCTCCATCTCCTCCTGACACTCTGACCCTCTCCTCACCCAGAATCTCTCCACTTCCTCCTGACACCCTGCCCCACTCTTCACCCAGACTCTCCAACTTCTCCGACACCCTGACCCTCTCCTCACCCAGAGTCTCTCCAACTTCTCCTGACACTCTGACCCTCTCCTCACCCAGAGTCTATCCAACTCCTCCCGACACCAAACCCTCTCTTCACCAAGTGCGTGTCCAGCTCGTCCTGACACCCTGACTCTCTCCTCACCCAGAGTCTATCCGCTCCTCCTGATACTCTGACCCTCTCCTCACCCAGCATCTGTCCAACTTCGCCCGTCACCCTGACCCTCTCCTCACCCAAGCCTGTCCAACACCTCCTGACACTCTGACCATCTCCTCATCCAGAAACTCTCCAACTCCGTCCTGACACTCTGACTCTCTCCTCACCCAGAATCTGTCCATCTCCTCACGACAACCCTGACCCTCTTCTCATCCAGATTCTCCTCCATCTCCTCCTGACACTCTGACCATCTCCTCACCTAGAGTCTCTGCCATCTCCTCATGACACTCTGACCCTCTCCTCACCGAGATTCTCTCCAACTCCTCCTGAAATCTCACCCTCACCTCACCCAGATTCTCTCCATCTCCTCCTGACACTTTGACCCTCTCCTCACACAGAGCCTATCAACTCCCCATGACACTCTCTCCCAGAGTCATCTCCAACAACTCTGACACTCTACCCATCCTCACCCAGATTCTCTCCTCCTCTCCTCCTGACACCCCTGACACTCTCATCACCCAGAGTCTGACCAACCCCACCTAACACGCTGACCCTCTGCTCATCCAGAATCTCTCTATTTCTCCTGACACCCTGACCATCTCCTCACCCGGAGTCTCTCCAACTTCTCCTGACACTCTGACCCCCTCCTCACCCAGAGTCTCTTCCAACTCCTCCTGACACACTGACACACTCCTCACCCAGAATCTGACCAACTCCTCCTAACGCCCTGAACCTCTGCTCACCCAGAGTCTCTCCTACTCCTCCTGACACTCTGACACTCTCCTCACCCAGAGTCTGACCAAACCCTCCTAACACGCTGACCCTCTGTTCAGCCAGAATCTCTCCATTTCCTCCTGACACCCTGACCATCTCCTCACCCCCAGACTCTCCAAATTCTCCTGATACCCTGACCCTCTACTCACCCAGAGTCTCTCCAACTTCTCCCGACACTCTGACCCTCTCCTCACCCAGAGTCTCTCCAACTCCTCCAAACACCCCGACCTTCTCTTCACCCAGAGCCTCTCCAAAACCTCCTGACACACTGACCCTCTCCTCACCCAGAGCCTATCCAACTCCCCATGACACCCTGACCCTCTCCTCACCCATAGTCTCTCCAACTCCTCCTGACACTCTGACCCTCTCCTCACCTAGAGTCTCTTCAACTCCTCCTGACACCCTGACCTTCTCCTCACCCAGAGGCTCTCCAACTCCTCCTGACACTCTGACCCTCTCCTCACCTAGAGTCTCTTCAACTCTTCCTGACACCCTGACCATCTCCTCACCCAGAGGCTCTCCAACACCTGCTGACACCCTGACCCTCTCCTCACCCAGAGTCGCTACAACTCCTCCCGACACCCGGACCTTCTCTTCACCCAGAGCGTGTCCAACTCCGCATGACACCCTGACACTCTCCTGACCCGTAGACTTCCAACTCCTCCTGACACTCTGACCCTCTCCTCACCTAGCATTTGTCCAAATTCGCCCCTCACCCTGACCCTCTACTCACCTAGAGTCTCTCCAACTCCTCCTGACACTCTGACCATCTCCTCATAAAGAATCTCTCCAACATCTCCTGACACTCTGACCCTCTCCTCACCCAGAATCTCTCCAACTCCTCCTGACACTCTGACCATCTCCTCACCCAGAATCTGTCCATCTCCTCCCGACACCCTGACACTCTGCTCACCCAGAGTCTCTCCATCTTCTCCTGACAATCTGACCCTCTCCTCACCCAGAGTCTCTCCATCTCCTCCTGAGACTCTGACCCTCTCCTCACCGAGAGTCTCTCCATCTCCTCCTGAAATCTCACCCTCTCCTCACCAAGATTCTCTCCATCTCCTCCTGACACTTTGACCCTCTCCTCACCCAGAGTCTGTCCAACTTCTCCTGACACCATGCCCCTCTCCTCACCCAGATTCTCTTCAACTCCACCCGACACCCTGACCCTCTCTTCACCCAGTGCGTGTCCAGCTCCTCCTGACACCCTGACTCTCTCCTCACCCAGAGTCTCTCCAGCTCCTCCTGACACTCTGACCCTCTCCTCACCCAGCATCTGTCCAACTTCGACCGTCACCCTGACCCTCTCCTCACCCAGAGCCTCTCCAACTCCTCCTGACACTCTGACCATCTCCTCATCCAGAATCTCTCCAACTTCTCCTGACACTCTGACCCTCTCCTCACCCAGAATCTCTCCAACTCCTCCTGACATTCTGACACTCTCCTCACCCAGAATCTGTCCATCTCCTCCCGACACCCTGACACTCTGCTCACCCAGAGTCTCTCCAACTCCTCCTGACACTCTGAACCTCTCCTCACCCAGAATCTGTGCATCTCCTTCTGACACCCTGACCCTCTGCTCACCCAGAGTCTCTCCATCTTCCCCTGACAATCTGACCCTCTACTCACCCAGAGTCTCTCCATCTCCTCCTGACACTCTGACCCTCTCCTCACTGAGAGTCTCTCAATCTCCTCCTGAAATCTCACCCTCTCTTCACCCAGATTCTCTCCATCTCCTCCTGACACTTTGACCCTCTCCTCACCCAGTTCCTGTCCAACTTCTCCTGACACCATGCCCCACTCTTCACCCAGATTCTCTTCAACTCCACCCGACACCCTGACCCTCTCCTTACCCAGAGTCTCTCCAAATTCTCCTGACACTCTGACCCTCTCCTTATCCAGAGTCTATCCAAATCCTCCCGACACCAAACCCTCTCTTCACCAAGTGCGTGTCCAGCTCCTCCTGACACCCTGACTCTCTCCTCACCCAGAGTCTCTCCAGCTCCTCCTGATACTCTGACCCTCTCCTCACCTAGCATCTGTCCAACTTCGCCCGTCACCCTGACCCTCTCCTCACCCAGAGCCTGTCCAACACCTCCTGACACTCTGACCATCTCCTCATCCAGAATCTCTCCATCTCCTCCTGACACTCTGACTCTCTCCTCACCCAGAATCTGTCCATCTCCTCCCGACACCCTGACCCTCTGCTCAACTAGAGTCTCTCCAACTCCTCCTGACATTATGACCCTCTGCTCACCCAGAATCTGTCCATCTCCTCACGACACCCTGACCCTCTTCTCATCCAGATTCTCTCCATCTCCTCCTGACACTCTGACCATCTCCTCACTTAGAGTCTCTCCATCTCCTCATGACACTCTGACCCTCTCCTCACCGAGATTCTCTCCAACTCCTCCTGAAATCTCACCCTCACCTCACCCAGATTCTCTCCATCTCCTCCTGACACTTTGACCCTCTCCTCACACAGAGCCTATCCAACTCCCCATGACACCCTGACCCTCTCCTCACCCATAGTCTCTCCAACTCCTCCTGACACTCTCACACTCTCCTCACCTAGTGTCTGTAAAAATTCGCCCGACACCCTGACCCACTCCTCACCCAGTGCCTTCCATCTCCTCCTTACACCCTGACCATCTCCTCACCCAGAGTCTCTCCAACAACTCCTGACACTCTGACCCCATCCTCACCCAGAGTCTCTCCTTCTCCTCCTGACACCCTGACACTCTCATCACCCAGAGTCTGACCAACCCCGCCTAACACGCTGACCCTCTGCTCATCCAGAATCTCTCTATTTTCTCCTGACACCCTGACCATCTCCTCACCCGGAGTCTCTCCAACTTCTCCTGACACTCTGACCCCCTCCTCACCCAGAGTCTCTCCAACTCCTCCTGACACACTGACACACTCCTCACCCAGAATCTGACCAACTCCTCCTAACGCCCTGAACCTCTGCTCACCCAGAGTCTCTCCTACTCCTCCTGACACTCTGACACTCTCCTCACCCAGAGTCTGACCAAACCCTCCTAACACGCTGACCCTCTGTTCAGCCAGAATCTCTCCATTTCCTCCTGACACCCTGACCATCTCCTCACCCCCAGACTCTCCAAATTCTCCTGATACCCTGACCCTCTACTCACCCAGAGTCTCTCCAACTTCTCCCGACACTCTGACCCTCTCCTCACCCAGAGTCTCTCCAACTCCTCCAAACACCCCGACCTTCTCTTCACCCAGAGCCTCTCCAAAACCTCCTGACACACTGACCCTCTCCTCACCCAGAGCCTATCCAACTCCCCATGACACCCTGACCCTCTCCTCACCCATAGTCTCTCCAACTCCTCCTGACACTCTGACCCTCTCCTCACCTAGAGTCTCTTCAACTCCTCCTGACACCCTGACCTTCTCCTCACCCAGAGGCTCTCCAACTCCTCCTGACACTCTGACCCTCTCCTCACCTAGAGTCTCTTCAACTCTTCCTGACACCCTGACCATCTCCTCACCCAGAGGCTCTCCAACACCTGCTGACACCCTGACCCTCTCCTCACCCAGAGTCGCTACAACTCCTCCCGACACCCGGACCTTCTCTTCACCCAGAGCGTGTCCAACTCCGCATGACACCCTGACACTCTCCTGACCCGTAGACTTCCAACTCCTCCTGACACTCTGACCCTCTCCTCACCTAGCATTTGTCCAAATTCGCCCCTCACCCTGACCCTCTACTCACCTAGAGTCTCTCCAACTCCTCCTGACACTCTGACCATCTCCTCATAAAGAATCTCTCCAACATCTCCTGACACTCTGACCCTCTCCTCACCCAGAATCTCTCCAACTCCTCCTGACACTCTGACCATCTCCTCACCCAGAATCTGTCCATCTCCTCCCGACACCCTGACACTCTGCTCACCCAGAGTCTCTCCATCTTCTCCTGACAATCTGCCCCTCTCCTCACCCAGAGTCTCTCCATCTCCTCCTGAGACTCTGACCCTCTCCTCACCGAGAGTCTCTCCATCTCCTCCTGAAATCTCACCCTCTCCTCACCAAGATTCTCTCCATCTCCTCCTGACACTTTGACCCTCTCCTCACCCAGAGTCTGTCCAACTTCTCCTGACACCATGCCCCTCTCCTCACCCAGATTCTCTTCAACTCCACCCGACACCCTGACCCTCTCTTCACCCAGTGCGTGTCCAGCTCCTCCTGACACCCTGACTCTCTCCTCACCCAGAGTCTCTCCAGCTCCTCCTGACACTCTGACCCTCTCCTCACCCAGCATCTGTCCAACTTCGACCGTCACCCTGACCCTCTCCTCACCCAGAGCCTCTCCAACTCCTCCTGACACTCTGACCATCTCCTCATCCAGAATCTCTCCAACTTCTCCTGACACTCTGACCCTCTCCTCACCCAGAATCTCTCCAACTCCTCCTGACATTCTGACACTCTCCTCACCCAGAATCTGTCCATCTCCTCCCGACACCCTGACACTCTGCTCACCCAGAGTCTCTCCAACTCCTCCTGACACTCTGAACCTCTCCTCACCCAGAATCTGTGCATCTCCTTCTGACACCCTGACCCTCTGCTCACCCAGAGTCTCTCCATCTTCCCCTGACAATCTGACCCTCTACTCACCCATAGTCTCTCCATCTCCTCCTGACACTCTGACCCTCTCCTCACTGAGAGTCTCTCAATCTCCTCCTGAAATCTCACCCTCTCTTCACCCAGATTCTCTCCATCTCCTCCTGACACTTTGACCCTCTCCTCACCCAGTTCCTGTCCAACTTCTCCTGACACCATGCCCCACTCTTCACCCAGATTCTCTTCAACTCCACCCGACAACCTGACCCTCTCCTTACCCAGAGTCTCTCCAAATTCTCCTGACACTCTGACCCTCTCCTTATCCAGAGTCTATCCAAATCCTCCCGACACCAAACCCTCTCTTCACCAAGTGCGTGTCCAGCTCCTCCTGACACCCTGACTCTCTCCTCACCCAGAGTCTCTCCAGCTCCTCCTGATACTCTGACCCTCTCCTCACCCAGCGTCTGTCCAACTTCGCCCGTCACCCTGACCCTCTCCTCACCCAGAGCCTGTCCAACACCTCCTGACACTCTGACCATCTCCTCATCCAGAATCTCTCCAACTCCTCCTGACACTCTGACTCTCTCCTCACCCAGAATCTGTCCATCTCCTCCCGACACCCTGACCCTCTGCTCAACTAGAGTCTCTCCAACTCCTCCTGACATTATGACCCTCTGCTCACCCAGAATCTGTCCAGCTCCTCACGATACCCTGACCCTCTTCTCATCCAGATTCTCTCCATCTCCTCCTGACACTCTGACCATCTCCTCACCTAGAGTCTCTCCATCTCCTCATGACACTCTGACCCTCTCCTCACCGAGATTCACTCCAACTCCTCCTGAAATCTCACCCTCACCTCACCCAGATTCTCTCCATCTCCTCCTGACACTTTGACCCTCTCCTCACACAGAGCCTATCCAACTCCCCATGACACCCTGACCCTCTCCTCACCCATAGTCTCTCCAACTCCTCCTGACACTCTCACACTCTCCTCACCTAGTGTCTGTGCAAATTCGCCCGACACCCTGACCCACTCCTCACCCAGTGCCTTCCATCTCCTCCTGACACCCTGACCATCTCCTCACCCAGAGTCTCTCCAACAACTCCTGACACTCTGACCCCATCCTCACCCAGAGTCTCTCCTTCTCCTCCTGACACCCTGACACTCTCATCACCCAGAGTCTGACCAACCCCACCTAACACGCTGACCCTCTGCTCATCCAGAATCTCTCTATTTTCTCCTGACACCCTGACCATCTCCTCACCCGGAGTCTCTCCAACTTCTCCTGACACTCTGACCCCCTCCTCACCCAGAGTCTCTCCAACTCCTCCTGACACACTGACACACTCCTCACCCAGAATCTGACCAACTCCTCCTAACGCCCTGAACCTCTGCTCACCCAGAGTCTCTCCTACTCCTCCTGACACTCTGACACTCTCCTCACCCAGAGTCTGACCAAACCCTCCTAACACGCTGACCCTCTGTTCAGCCAGAATCTCTCCATTTCCTCCTGACACCCTGACCATCTCCTCACCCCCAGACTCTCCAAATTCTCCTGATACCCTGACCCTCTACTCACCCAGAGTCTCTCCAACTTCTCCCGACACTCTGACCCTCTCCTCACCCAGAGTCTCTCCAACTCCTCCAAACACCCCGACCTTCTCTTCACCCAGAGCCTCTCCAAAACCTCCTGACACACTGACCCTCTCCTCACCCAGAGCCTATCCAACTCCCCATGACACCCTGACCCTCTCCTCACCCATAGTCTCTCCAACTCCTCCTGACACTCTGACCCTCTCCTCACCTAGAGTCTCTTCAACTCCTCCTGACACCCTGACCTTCTCCTCACCCAGAGGCTCTCCAACTCCTCCTGACACTCTGACCCTCTCCTCACCTAGAGTCTCTTCAACTCTTCCTGACACCCTGACCATCTCCTCACCCAGAGGCTCTCCAACACCTGCTGACACCCTGACCCTCTCCTCACCCAGAGTCGCTACAACTCCTCCCGACACCCGGACCTTCTCTTCACCCAGAGCGTGTCCAACTCCGCATGACACCCTGACACTCTCCTGACCCGTAGACTTCCAACTCCTCCTGACACTCTGACCCTCTCCTCACCTAGCATTTGTCCAAATTCGCCCCTCACCCTGACCCTCTACTCACCTAGAGTCTCTCCAACTCCTCCTGACACTCTGACCATCTCCTCATAAAGAATCTCTCCAACATCTCCTGACACTCTGACCCTCTCCTCACCCAGAATCTCTCCAACTCCTCCTGACACTCTGACCATCTCCTCACCCAGAATCTGTCCATCTCCTCCCGACACCCTGACACTCTGCTCACCCAGAGTCTCTCCATCTTCTCCTGACAATCTGACCCTCTCCTCACCCAGAGTCTCTCCATCTCCTCCTGAGACTCTGACCCTCTCCTCACCGAGAGTCTCTCCATCTCCTCCTGAAATCTCACCCTCTCCTCACCAAGATTCTCTCCATCTCCTCCTGACACTTTGACCCTCTCCTCACCCAGAGTCTGTCCAACTTCTCCTGACACCATGCCCCTCTCCTCACCCAGATTCTCTTCAACTCCACCCGACACCCTGACCCTCTCTTCACCCAGTGCGTGTCCAGCTCCTCCTGACACCCTGACTCTCTCCTCACCCAGAGTCTCTCCAGCTCCTCCTGACACTCTGACCCTCTCCTCACCCAGCATCTGTCCAACTTCGACCGTCACCCTGACCCTCTCCTCACCCAGAGCCTCTCCAACTCCTCCTGACACTCTGACCATCTCCTCATCCAGAATCTCTCCAACTTCTCCTGACACTCTGACCCTCTCCTCACCCAGAATCTCTCCAACTCCTCCTGACATTCTGACACTCTCCTCACCCAGAATCTGTCCATCTCCTCCCGACACCCTGACACTCTGCTCACCCAGAGTCTCTCCAACTCCTCCTGACACTCTGAACCTCTCCTCACCCAGAATCTGTGCATCTCCTTCTGACACCCTGACCCTCTGCTCACCCAGAGTCTCTCCATCTTCCCCTGACAATCTGACCCTCTACTCACCCAGAGTCTCTCCATCTCCTCCTGACACTCTGACCCTCTCCTCACTGAGAGTCTCTCAATCTCCTCCTGAAATCTCACCCTCTCTTCACCCAGATTCTCTCCATCTCCTCCTGACACTTTGACCCTCTCCTCACCCAGCGCCTGTCCAACTTCTCCTGACACCATGCCCCACTCTTCACCCAGATTCTCTTCAACTCCACCCGACACCCTGACCCTCTCCTTACCCAGAGTCTCTCCAACTTCTCCTGACACTCTGACCCTCTCCTTATCCAGAGTCTATCCAAATCCTCCCGACACCAAACCCTCTCTTCACCAAGTGCGTGTCCAGCTCCTCCTGACACCCTGACTCTCTCCTCACCCAGAGTCTCTCCAGCTCCTCCTGATACTCTGACCCTCTCCTCACCCAGCGTCTGTCCAACTTCGCCCGTCACCCTGACCCTCTCCTCACCCAGAGCCTGTCCAACACCTCCTGACACTCTGACCATCTCCTCATCCAGAATCTCTCCAACTCCTCCTGACACTCTGACTCTCTCCTCACCCAGAATCTGTCCATCTCCTCCCGACACCCTGACCCTCTGCTCAACTAGAGTCTCTCCAACTCCTCCTGACATTATGACCCTCTGCTCACCCAGAATCTGTCCATCTCCTCACGACACCCTGACCCTCTTCTCATCCAGATTCTCTCCATCTCCTCCTGACACTCTGACCATCTCCTCACCTAGAGTCTCTCCATCTCCTCATGACACTCTGACCCTCTCCTCACCGAGATTCTCTCCAACTCCTCCTGAAATCTCACCCTCACCTCACCAAGATTCTCTCCATCTCCTCCTGACACTTTGACCCTCTCCTCACACAGAGCCTATCCAACTCCCCATGACACCCTGACCCTCTCCTCACCCATAGTCTCTCCAACTCCTCCTGACACTCTCACACTCTCCTCACCTAGTGTCTGTGCAAATTCGCCCGACACCCTGACCCACTCCTCACCCAGTGCCTTCCATCTCCTCCTGACACCCTGACCATCTCCTCACCCAGAGTCTCTCCAACAACTCCTGACACTCTGACCCCATCCTCACCCAGAGTCTCTCCTTCTCCTCCTGACACCCTGACACTCTCATCACCCAGAGTCTGACCAACCACACCTAACACGCTGACCCTCTGCTCATCCAGAATCTCTCTATTTTCTCCTGACACCCTGACCATCTCCTCACCCGGAGTCTCTCCAACTTCTCCTGACACTCTGACCCCCTCCTCACCCAGAGTCTCTCCAACTCCTCCTGACACACTGACACACTCCTCACCCAGAATCTGACCAACTCCTCCTAACGCCCTGAACCTCTGCTCACCCAGAGTCTCTCCTACTCCTCCTGACACTCTGACACTCTCCTCACCCAGAGTCTGACCAAACCCTCCTAACACGCTGACCCTCTGTTCAGCCAGAATCTCTCCATTTCCTCCTGACACCCTGACCATCTCCTCACCCCCAGACTCTCCAAATTCTCCTGATCCCCTGACCCTCTACTCACCCAGAGTCTCTCCAACTTCTCCCGACACTCTGACCCTCTCCTCACCCAGAGTCTCTCCAACTCCTCCAAACACCCCGACCTTCTCTTCACCCAGAGCCTCTCCAAAACCTCCTGACACACTGACCCTCTCCTCACCCAGAGCCTATCCAACTCCCCATGACACCCTGACCCTCTCCTCACCCATAGTCTCTCCAACTCCTCCTGACACTCTGACCCTCTCCTCACCTAGAGTCTCTTCAACTCCTCCTGACACCCTGACCTTCTCCTCACCCAGAGGCTCTCCAACTCCTCCTGACACTCTGACTCTCTCCTCACCTAGAGTCTCTTCAACTCTTCCTGACACCCTGACCATCTCCTCACCCAGAGGCTCTCCAACACCTGCTGACACCCTGACCCTCTCCTCACCCAGAGTCGCTACAACTCCTCCCGACACCCGGACCTTCTCTTCACCCAGAGCGTGTCCAACTCCGCATGACACCCTGACACTCTCCTGACCCGTAGACTTCCAACCCCTCCTGACACTCTGACCCTCTCCTCACCTAGCATTTGTCCAAATTCGCCCCTCACCCTGACCCTCTACTCACCTAGAGTCTCTCCAACTCCTCCTGACACTCTGACCATCTCCTCATAAAGAATCTCTCCAACATCTCCTGACACTCTGACCCTCTCCTCACCCAGAATCTCTCCAACTCCTCCTGACACTCTGACCATCTCCTCACCCAGAATCTGTCCATCTCCTCCCGACACCCTGACACTCTGCTCACCCAGAGTCTCTCCATCTTCTCCTGACAATCTGACCCTCTCCTCACCCAGAGTCTCTCCATCTCCTCCTGAGACTCTGACCCTCTCCTCACCGAGAGTCTCTCCATCTCCTCCTGAAATCTCACCCTCTCCTCACCAAGATTCTCTCCATCTCCTCCTGACACTTTGACCCTCTCCTCACCCAGAGTCTGTCCAACTTCTCCTGACACCATGCCCCTCTCCTCACCCAGATTCTCTTCAACTCCACCCGACACCCTGACCCTCTCTTCACCCAGTGCGTGTCCAGCTCCTCCTGACACCCTGACTCTCTCCTCACCCAGAGTCTCTCCAGCTCCTCCTGACACTCTGACCCTCTCCTCACCCAGCATCTGTCCAACTTCGACCGTCACCCTGACCCTCTCCTCACCCAGAGCCTCTCCAACTCCTCCTGACACTCTGACCATCTCCTCATCCAGAATCTCTCCAACTTCTCCTGACACTCTGACCCTCTCCTCACCCAGAATCTCTCCAACTCCTCCTGACATTCTGACACTCTCCTCACCCAGAATCTGTCCATCTCCTCCCGACACCCTGACACTCTGCTCACCCAGAGTCTCTCCAACTCCTCCTGACACTCTGAACCTCTCCTCACCCAGAATCTGTGCATCTCCTTCTGACACCCTGACCCTCTGCTCACCCAGAGTCTCTCCATCTTCCCCTGACAATCTGACCCTCTACTCACATAGAGTCTCTCCATCTCCTCCTGACACTCTGACCCTCTCCTCACTGAGAGTCTCTCAATCTCCTCCTGAAATCTCACCCTCTCTTCACCCAGATTCTCTCCATCTCCTCCTGACACTTTGACCCTCTCCTCACCCAGCGCCTGTCCAACTTCTCCTGACACCATGCCCCACTCTTCACCCAGATTCTCTTCAACTCCACCCGACACCCTGACCCTCTCCTTACCCAGAGTCTCTCCAACTTCACCTGACACTCTGACCCTCTCCTTATCCAGAGTCTATCCAAATCCTCCCGACACCAAAGCCTCTCTTCACCAAGTGCGTGTCCAGCTCCTCCTGACACCCTGACTCTCTCCTCACCCAGAGTCTCTCCAGCTGCTCCTGATACTCTGACCCTCTCCTCACCCAGCGTCTGTCCAACTTCGCCCGTCACCCTGACCCTCTCCTCACCCAGAGACTGTGCAGCTCCTCCTGACACTCTGACCATCTCCTCATCCAGAGTCTCTCCAACTTCTCCTGACACTCTGACCCCCTCCTCACCCAGAGTCTCTCCAAGTCCTCCTGACACCCTGACCCTCTCCTCACCCAGAGACTGTCCAACTCCTCCTGACACTCTGACCCTCTCCTCGCCCAGAATCTGTCCATCTCCTCCCGACACCCTGACCCTCTGCTCACCCAGAGTCTCTCCAACTCTTCCTGACACTCTGACCCTCTGCTCACCCAGAATCTGTCTATCTCCTCCCGACACCCTGACCCTCTTCTCATTCAGATTCTCTCCATCTCCTCCTGACACTCTGAACATCTCCTCACCTAGAGTCTCTCCATCTCCTCCAGACACTCTGACCCTCTCCTCACCCAGAGTCTCTCCATCTCCTCCTGAAATCTGACCCTCTCCTCACCCAGATTCTCTCCATCTCCTCCTGACACTTTGACCCTCTCCTCACCCAGAGCCTGTCCAACTTCTCCTGACACCCTGCCCCTCTCCTCACCCAGATTCTCTTCAACTCCACCCGACACCCTGACCTTCTCCTTACCCAGAGTCTCTCAATCTTCTCCTGACACTCTGACCCTCTCCTCATCCAGAATCAATCCAACTCCTCCCGACACCCTAACCCTCTCTTCACCCAGTTCGTGTCCAGCTCCTCCTGACACCCTGACTCTCTCCTCACCCAGAGTCTCTCCAGCTCCTCCTGACACTCTGACCCTCTCCTCACCCAGCGTCTGTCCAACTTCGCCCGTCACCCTGACCCTCTCCTCGCCCAGAGCCTGTCCAACTCCTCCTGACACTCTGACCATCTCCTCATCCAGAGTCTCTACAACTTCTCCTGACACTCTGACCCTCTCCTCACACAGAATCTCTCCAACTCCTCCTGACACTCTGACCCTCTTCTCATCCAGATTCTCTCCATCTCCTCCTGACACTCTGAACATCTCCTCACCTAGATTCTCTCCATCTCCTCCTGACACTCTGACCCTCTCCTCACCCAGAGTCTCTCCATCTCCTCCTGAAATCTGACCCTCTCCTCACCCAGATTCTCTCCATCTCCTCCTGACACTTTGACCCTCTCATTACCCAGAGTCTCTCCAACTTCTCCTGACACTCTGACCCTCTCCTCATCCAGAGTCTATCCAACTCCTCCCGACACCCTAACCCTCTCGTCACCCAGTTCGTGTCCAGCTCTTCCTGACACCCTGACTCTCTCCTCACCCAGAGTCTCTCTGGCTCCTCCTGACACTCTGACCCTCTCCTCACCCAGCATCTGTCCAACTTCGCCCATCACCCTGACCCTCTCCTCACCCAGAGACTGTCCAACTCCTCCTGACACTCTGACCATCTCCTCATCCAGAGTCTCTCCAATTTCTCCTGACACTCTGACCCCCTCCTCACCCAGAGTCTCTCCAAGTCCTCCTGACACACTGACACACTCCTCACCCAGAGTCTGTCCAACTCCTCCTTTCACCGTGAACCTCTGCTCACCCAGAGTCTCTCCTACTCCTCCTGACACTCTGACACTCTCCTCACCCAGAGTCTGACCAACCCCTCCTAACACGCTGACCCTCTGCTCATCCAGAATCTCTCCATTTCCTCCTGACACCCTGACCATCTCCTCACCCAGAGTCTCTCCAAATTCTCCTGATACACTGACCCTCTCCTCACCCAGATTCTCTCCAACTTCTCCTGACACTCTGACCCTCTCCTCATCCAGTGTCTATCCAATCCTCCCGACACCCTAACCCTCTCTTCACCCAGTGCGTGTCCAGCTCCTCTTGACACCCTGAACCTCTCCTCACCCAGAGCCTGCCCAACTCCTCCTTACACTCTGACGATCTCCTCATCCAGAGTCTGTCCAACTTCTCCTGACACTCTGACCCTCTCCTCACCCAGAATTGCTCCAACTCCTCCTGACACTCTGACCCTCTCCTCACCCAGAATCTGTCCATCTCCTCCCGACACCCTGACCCTCTGCTCACCCAGAGTCTCTCCAACTGCTCCTGACATTCTGACCCTCTGCTCACCCAGAATCTGTCCATCTCCTCCCGACACCCTGACCCTCTTCTATCCCAGATTCTCTCCATCTCCTCCTGACACTCTGACCATCTCATCACCTAGAGTCTCTCCATCTCCTCCTGACACTCTGACCCTCTCCTCACCCAGAGTCTCTCCATCTCCTCCTGAAATCTCACCCTCTCCTCACCCAGATTCTCTCCTTCTCCTCCTGACACTTTGACCCTCTCCTTACCCACAGCCTGTCCAACTTCTTTTGACACCCTGCCCCTCTCCTCACCCAGATTCTCTTCAACTCCACCCGACACCCTGACCTTCTCCTTACCCAGAGTCTCTCCATCTTCTCCTGACACTCTGACCCTCTCCTCATCCAGTGTCAATCCAACTCCTCCCGACACCCTAACCCTCTCTTCACCCAGTTCGTGTCCAGCTCCTCCTGACACACTGACTCTCTCCTCACCCAGAGTCTCTCCAGCTCCTCCTGACACTCTGACCCTCTCCTCACCCAGCGTCTGTCCAACTTCGCCCGTCACCCTGACCCTCTCCTCAACCAGAGCCTGTCCTCCTCCTCCTGACACTCTGACCATCTCCTCATCCAGAATCTCTACAACTTCTCCTGACACTCTGACCCTATCCTCACCCAGAATCTCTCCAACTCCTCCTGACACTCTGACCCTCTCCTCACCCAGAATCTGTCCATCTCCTCCCGACACCCTGACCCTCTGCTCACCCAGAGTCTCTCCAAATCCTCCTGACCCTCTGACCCTCTGCTCACCCAGAATCTGTCCATCTCCTCCAGACACGCTAACCCTCTCTTCACCCAGTGCGTGTCCAGCTCTTCCTGACACCCTGACCCTCTCCTCGCCCAGAATCTGTCCATCTCCTCCCGACACCCTGACCCTCTGCTCACCCAGAGTCTCTCCAACTCCTCCTGACACTCTGACCCTCTGCTCACCCAGAATCTGTCCATCTCCTCCCGACACCCTGACCCTCTTCTCATCCAGATTCTCTCCATCTCCTCCTGACACTCTAAACATCTCCTCACCTAGAGTCTCTCCATCTCGTCCTGACACTCTGACCCTCTCCTCACCGAGAGTGTCTCCATCTCCTCCTGAAATCTTACCCTCTCCTCACCCAGATTCTCTCCATCTCCTCCTGACACTTTGACCCTCTCCTCACCCAGAGCCTGTCCAACTTCTCCTGACACCCTGCCACTCTCCTCACCCAGATTCTCTTCAACTCCACCCGACACCCTGACCCTCTCCTTACCCAGAGTCTCTCCAACTTCTCCTGACACTCTGACCCTCTCCTCATCCAGAGTCTATCCAACTCCTCCCGACACTCTAACCCTCTCTTCACCCAGTGCGTGTCCAGCTCTTCCTGACACCCTGACTCTCTCCTCACCCAGAGTCTCTCCGGCTCCTCCTGACACTCTGACCCTCTCCTCACCCAGCGTCTGTCCAACTTCGCCCATCACCCTGACCCTCTCCTCACCCAGAGACTGTGCAACTCCTCCTGACACTCTGACCATCTCCTCATCCAGAGTCTCTCCAACTTCTCCTGACACTCTGACCCCCACCTCACCCAGAGTCTCTCCAAGTCCTCCTGACACACTGACACACTCCTCACCCAGTCTGTCCAACTCCTCCTTTCACCGTGAACCTCTGCTCACCCAGAGTCTCTCCTAATCCTCCTGACACTCTGACACTCTCCTCACCCAGAGTCTGACTAACCCCTCCTAACACGCTGACCCTCTGCTCATCCAGAATCTGTCCATCTCCTCCCGACACCCTGACCCTCTTCTCATCCAGATTCTCTCCATCTCCTCCTGACACTCTGACCATCTCCTCACCTAGAGTCTCTCCATCTCCTCCTGACACTCTGACCCTCTCCTCACCGAGAGTCTCTCCATCTCCTCCTGAAATCTCACCCTCTCCTCACCCAGATTCTCTCCATCTCCTCCTGACACTTTGACCCTCTCCTCACCCAGAGTCTGTCCAACCTCTCCTGACACTTTGACCCTCTCCTTACCCAGAGCCTCTCCAACTTCTCCTGACACTCTGACCCTCTCCTCATCCAGAGTCAATCCAACTCCTCCCGACACCCTAACCCTCTCTTCACCCAGTTCGTGTCCAGCTCCTCCTGACACCCTGACTCTCTCCTCACCCAGAGTCTCTCCAGCTCCTCCTGACACTCTGACCCTCTCCTCACCCAGCATCTGTCCAACTTCGCCCGTCACCCTGACCCTCTCCTCACCCAGAGCCTGTCCAACTCCTCCTGACACTCTGACCATCTCCTCATCCAGAGTCTCTACAACTTCTCCTGACACTCTGACCCTCTCCTCACCCAGAATCTCTCCAACTCCTCCTGCCACTCTGACCCTCTCCTCACCCAGAATCTGTCCATCTCCTCCCGACTCCCTGACCCTCTGCTCACCCAGAGTCTCTCCAACTCCTCCTGACACTCTGACCCTCTGCTCACCCAGAATCTGTCCATCTCCTTCCGACACCCTGACCCTCTTCTCACCCAGATTCTCTCCATCTCCTCCTGACACTCTGACCATCTCCTCACCTAGAGTCTCTCCATCTCCTCCTGACACTCTGTCCCTCTGCTCACCCAGAGTCTGTCGAACATCTCCTGACACCCGGATCCTCTCCTCAACCAGAGTGTCTTCAACTCCTACTGATAATCTGAGCCTCTCCTCACCCCGAGCCTTTCCAACTCCTCCTGACACTCTAACCATCTCCTCATCCAGAGTCTCTCCAACTCCTCCCAGCACTCAGACCCTCTCCTCACCCAGAGTCTCTCCAACTCCTCCTGACACTCTGACCCTCCCCTCACTCAGAGTCTCTCCAATTCCTCCTGACACTCTGACCCTCTCCTCACCTACCGTCTGTCCAAAGTTGCCCCTCACCCTGACACTCTCCTCACCCAGAGCCTCTCCAACTCCTCCTGAAACTCTGACAATCTCCTCATCCAGACTCTCTCCAATGTCTCCTGACACTCTGACCCTCTCCTCACCCAGAATCTGTCCATCTCCTCCCAACACCCTGACACTCTGCTCACCCAGCGTCTCTCCAACTACTCCTGACACTCTGACCCTCTACTCACCCAGAATCTGTCCATCTCCTCCTGACACCCTGACCCTCTCCTTACCCAGAGTCTCTCCAACTTCTCCTGACACTCTGACCCTCTCCTCATCCAGAGTCTATCCAACTCCTCCCGACACCCTAACCCTCTCTTCACCAAGTGCGTGTCCAGCTCCTCCTGACACCCTGACTCTTCCTCACCCAGAGTCTCTCCAGCTCCTCCTGACACTCTGGCCCTCTCCTCACCCAGCGTCCATCCAACTTTGCCCATCACCCTGACCCTCTCCTCACCCAGAGCCTGTCCAACTCCTCCTGACACTCTGACCATCTCCTCACTCAGATTCTCTCCAACTCCTGCTGACACCCTGACCCTCTCCTCAACCAGAGTCTCTCCAACTCCTCCCAACACCCTGACCTTCTCTTCACCCAGAGCCTGTCCAAAACCTCCTGAAACCCTGACCCTCTCCTCACCCAGAGCCTATCCAACTCCCCATGACACCCTGACCCTCTCCTCACCCATAGTCTCTCCAACTCCTCCTGACACTCTGACACTCTCCTCACCTAGTATCTGTTCAAATTTGCCCGACACCCTGACCCACTCCTCACCCAGTGCCTTCCATCTCCTCCTGTCACCCTGACCATCACCTCACCCAGCGTCTGTCCAACTCCTCCTAACACCCTGAACCTCTCCTCACCCAGAGTCTCTCCTACTCCTCCTGACACTCTGACACTCTCCTCACCCAGAGTCTGACCAACCCCTCCTAACACGCTGACCCTCTGCTCATCCAGAATCTCTCCATTTCCTCCTGACACCCTGACCATCTCCTCACCCAGAGTCTCTCCAACTTCTCCTGATACCCTGACCCTCTCCTCACCCAGAGTCTCTCCAAATTCTCCCGACACTCTGACCCTCTCCTCACCCAGTCTCTCCAACTCCTCCTGAAACTCTGATCCTCTCCTCACCTAGCATCTGTCCAAAGTCGCCCCTCACCCTGACCCTCTCCTCATCCAGAGCCTCTCCAACTCCTCCTGACACTCTGACCATCTCCTCATCCAGAATCTCTCCAACATCCCCTGACACTCTGATCCTCTCCTCACCCAGAATCTGTCCATCTCCTCCCGACACCCTGACACTCTGCTCACCCAACGTCTCTCCAACTCCTCCTGACACTCTGAACCTCTCCTCACCCAGAATCTGTCCATCAACTCCTGACATCCTGACCCTCTGCTCAACCCGAGTCTCTCCATCTTCTCCTGACAATCTGACCCTCTCCTCACTCAGAGTCTCTCCATCTCCTCCTGACACTCTGACCATCTCCTCATCCAGAATCTCTCCAACATCCCCTGACACTCTGATCCTCTCCTCACCCAGAATCTGTCCATCTCCTCCCGACACCCTGACACTCTGCTCACCCAACTGCTCCTCTGCTCACCTAGAGTCTCTCCAACTCCTCCTGGCACTCTGACCTCCTCACCCAGAGTCTGTCCAACTCCTTCTGACACTCAGACCCTCTCCTCACCCTTAGTCTCTCCATCTCCTCCTGCCACTCTGACCCTCTCCTCACCCACAGTGTCTCCATAACCTCCTGACACTCTGACCCTCGTGAGCGGACACTTTGTAGCCAGTTTGTCACTGAGCTATATTCCATCTCTTCCACCATCCCCCATTTACTAGATACCACCAGCATGCACCCAGTAAATGGTTTATATTGTTTGATTTAGGTTATTTTCAGTGATTTTAAACTAGGTTACTCCCAAGTGATTTGATAGCCTTAGTAATCCTTCAATTGCAATGATAAACCTGCACCAGTTTATACTCTTTAAGAAATTTAGAAATACTTTTAAATAGAAATAGAGCAAAGAGAAACAATGGCATTCTATGATGTGGCCTGAATGTGCTGCCTCATGGAATATTATATATTTGTAATTATGCAAGTATGTTTTATCAGAAATTTGTCATTTAACTTAGTTAGTGAAAATGTAAATGCATTCGAAAGTGGGACCTCCACCCCACTCAGCCACTCAGGTAAACAATGTTAGTGACCCTGCACACTGTACAAATGTGCTTGTAAAAGTGAGTGATGTTGTTAAACAGCATTTGCTTTCACCAAGTCCTGTTCTATTGCATATTAACAGGTTTGGCACCATCCTTCCTCCCCTTGCAGCTGAGCTCCTGACACTTCCACACAAAAAGAGAAGAAATGAGAGAAGATGTCAAGTTAGGTCTTACTGCTACACCTCAGGGCAGCAGGTGGAAAGAGGCATTGAGAAGACCAGGAATGGGATCCTTGCCAGTCTCGTATGAAAATAATGAGTGCAGGCAGCTCCCTAGCAAGAGAATATGGATTAGGAAGAAAACATGTTCATCTGCAGGTTTCTGTTCAATGTTCTGAGAACAGCTGCTTCATCAATGACCTTCAGAAGTGTGGATGTTCGCACAATGTTCAGCACCATTTGCGACTCCTCAGATACTGAAGCAGCCAATGAAGCAGCAAGACCTAGACAATATTCAGACTTGGGCTGACAAGCGGCACGTAACATTCACGCCATACAAGTGCCAGGCAATGACCATTTCCAACAAGAGAGAATCTAACCATCATGCCTTGACATTCAATGGCGTTACCATCACTGAATCCCCCACTATCAACATCCTTGGGGTTACCATTGACCATAAACTGAACTGGACTAGCCATATAAATGCTGTGGCTACAAGAGCAGATCAGAGGCTAGGAATCCTGCAGTGAGTAACTCACCTCCTGACTCCCCAAAGCATGTCCACCATCTACAAGGCACAAATCAGGAGTGTGATGGAATATTCCCCACTTGCCTGGATGAGTACAACTCCAACAACACTCAAGAAGCTCGACCCCATCCAGGACAAAGCAGCCTACTTGATTAGCACCCCATCCACCACCTCTAACATTCACTCCCTCCATCACTGATGCACAGTGGCAGCAGTGTGTACCATCTACAAGACGCACTGCAGGAATTTACCAAGGATCCTTCAACAGCACCTTCCGAACCCTCGACATCTCCCATCTAGAAGTACAAGGGCAACAGATGGATGGGAACACCACCACCTGGAAGTTCCCCTCCAAGCCACTCACCATCCTGATTTGGAAATATATCGCCATTCCTTCACTGTCTCTGGGTTAAAATCCTGGAACACTCTCCCCAACAGTACTGTGGGTGTACCTACACCACATGGACTGCAGTGGTTCAAGAAGGCAGCTCACCACCACCTTCTCAAGGGCAATTAGGGATGGGTAATAAATGCTGGCCCAGCCAATGACAGCCACATCCCATGAACGAATAAACAGAAGAAAACAATCAATGCCTTTAAAGTTATTTCTGTTCTTTTTTTCCCCCCTTTTTCCTTTATATATGGACCTCTGCACTTCATGCTTGACTTGGGAGGGTAGGAAATTGGTTATTCCCCAGAGCTCCACTGTCTGGGTTAGGCACAAAGATCCTCACTTTCCATCGAATACAGTGCTGCATCCTTGAGGCCTGGTAACTCCATTTTCTATCAGACCCAAGCTCAAAGCAGTCAATAGTCCATACATTGAGTTAGTCACAGGTTCAGGCACTGGAGCAACTCAAATCCCTTAACACAGGCAAGCAACGTCAGCACTGACAAAGCACAGGCATGCTGAACAACTGGCATTTTCTGTTCCTGACGTCTTTCAGAAAATCCAACAGTGATGGGGCTTCAGCATCGTCTCCATTCCTTAGATCCTACAAATATTTGAATGTTTCATGAGGAAAATAACCATGTAAATATGATCAGAGTCCATATCTTGTCCTGGAGCTTAGTGTTTAAAAAATCTACAGCGGAGAGAGGGAGGAGATGCTGTTCTGGCCTTTTACAATAAAGAAATGCTCAACGAGAGGTAGACCTGAGATCTGAAGCATGGAAGCATTAATTAGATGAGCAGGTTGGTGATTGGTTGATGAGTTTTAAGCTTTTTTCTGTAAATGGGTTCAATGGTTTAAGCCAGTAATGAGGAGACATAAATATTGTATTAAATTTATAGTTTAACCTAGGTTGAGTGATATTTTTAAACCTAATAGTTAAACAAAGCACAATAAAAATGGCAGGGCAGATGATGTGTTGCAGCTGTAGAATGTGGGTTGGTCAACACTGGTGTGATCTGCAGCAACCATATCTGTAGCATGTTTCTGTGGCTTGAGCAACTTCATCTCAAAGTTGATGAGCTGGAGTCTTGGACAGTGTGATGCATCAGGGAGGAGGAAAGTTACCTGGACACCTTGTTCCGGAGGACCAGTAACACCCCTTAGACTAGGCACTTCAGATTTGGTCCTTGGTCAGGTACAGGAGGGCATTACTGTGAGTGAGGCAGATATGGGGATCTAGAATGTAGCAATGTAGAAGCCTCAAACCTTGCAATTGCCCAACAGGTTCAAGGTTCTTGCAGCTTGTGTGGACAAGACCAGAGACGGCAGGGCAGATGAGTAAACTGACCATGGCACCATAATGCAGTGGACACATCAAGTGGGGGGGAGCAAAAAGAAATGTAGATGTAGTAGTGCACAGTATGGTTAGGTGGATAGATACATTTCTCTGCAGCCAAGAGCATGGATTCTGATGGCTGCATTACCTACTCAGTGCCAGGATTAAAGATATCTTCTTGGGCTGGAGATGAATTTGGAGTGGGAGGGAAAGGGTTAAGTTATTATAGTCCATGTAGTGACATAGAAAGCGGTTCTGCTGAGGGAGTATAAGCAGCTAGGGACTAAATTAAAAAGCAGAACAACACAGGTAATGATCTCTGGATTATTACCTAATCCACAAGTAAATTGGCAGAGGGTAAATAAGATCAAAAAGTTAAATGAGCGGCTCAAAGATTGGTATGGAAGAAAAGGGTTTCAACTCATGGGGCACTGGCACCAGTACTGGGGAAAGAGGGAGCTGTACCTTTGGGACAGGCTTCACCTGAACCACACTGGGATCAGACTCCTGGCAAGTAATATAACTAGGGCTGCTGAGAAGACATTAAACTAAATAGTGGGGGGAGGTGGGGTGTTCACAAGGAGAGATTTGGAAAGTTAAAGAGAACTGGCAAGGCAACAGTACAGGGTCGCATTCTGGGGAATGATAACCAGAGTGTGACAGGAAGGGAAAGTACATACAAATGTAAAAGAGACAGAATTAAAGGCTCTTTATCTGAATGCACACAGCATTTATAAAAAGGTGGATGATTTGAAAGCACAAATTGAAATAAATGGATATGATATGATAGCTATTACAGGGCAAGGCAAGGTTGTAATGTGACCAAGGCTGGGAATTGAATATTCAAGGAGATTTGACAAAGTTAGGAAGAAAAGATAAGGAGGTGGGGTAGCTCTGTTAATAAAGGATGAGATCAGTACAGAAGTGAGAAATGATGTTGGTTTGAATAATCAAAATGTAGAATCAGTTTGGGTGGAGATAAGAAATAGCAAAGGAAAGAACTCATTGGTGGGAATGGTTTATAGGCCCCCAGCATGGAAATGAAATTGGCTCATGGGCAGAAAGCAGAGAACAATGGCGAACGTTGATTTTCAGACTGGTGGAAAGTATACAGTGGTTCTCCAGAGGTTGGTGTTGGGTCCACTACTCCTTTAGATCTCAACTTGGGTACAGAGGGCATCATTTCAAAGGTTGCAGATGACACGAATTGTTTTAAATGCTGAGGAGGATAGTAAGCAACCTCAGGAAGAAGTTACAGGCTGGTGGAATGGGCAGGCAGATGGCAGACAGAAAAATGGGAAGTGATATATATTGGCAGGAATAATTAGGAGGGACAATAGGAGGTAAACAGTACAATTATGAAGTGGGTGCAGGAACAGCGAGGCCTGGGGGTTCACAGATTCAAATCTTTGAAGGTAGCTGAACAAGTTGATCAGGTTAGAATAGTGCTAGGGATGAGAGAGACGAGGGAGCTTACATGTTTGGAGAGAGTCAAGACACTGCTGAGAAGGTTAATGGGAGAATGAATAGAGGGATTCAAAATTCTGAAGGAATTTGACAGAGTGAAGAGGGCAAATATTCCCACTGACAGCAGGGTTGGTAACCAAAGGAGACAGGTTTTAGACAATTGGCAAAAGACCACTGTAAGGGTGGGGGAAGCAGATTCACAAGTAATTTGAAAATAGAATCAACAAAATACTTAAATCAGGGGAATGGGACTAACTGGACAGTAAGTCCCTTGTATTCGGAGATATTGTATTTTGGCCTCAGTGACTGTATTCTACAGACTCCAACCAATTGAAAGAGATCATTTTACCATTTCATGATTAAATTTAATGATTTAATGTTTGGGTTTGTTGGAGTCATACCTAGTGAAATTGGTGGTAAATTGAATAGAAATGCTTCTGTTAGTTTCAGAAAAACATTCCGAGATGTTTTTGAGATCATTAACAGTGACAGATTGGCTGCTCAAATCATTTACATTGGCAAATTTGGCAAATTTTATCTTTTATTTCCTTTTTTTCTAAATGAGTAATGCTGTCATTTTAGAAATCCCTCCAAATGCCAGGCCTCTGGTTTGACTAACAGTCACAATTCAATGAGCTATCGCCCAATGTCTCTGCCCTCTTCTTCATAAAGAAGCTGATTGATGCTAAGATTCCAGACCATAGACATCGACAATTCTCCAGCACTTACTCAAGTGCTCAATATCCAACCAAAGCTAAGACAAATCCAACAGTGAGCAGATGGACCTCAGATGGATCACAGCACAGCCTGAGCTTTCCATACACACCATCCACATATACACCCAACAGGTGCCATTGTTTATGCCCAAAAGCAAGAAACTGCTCCAATTTCTCCCTTCTGTTCTATTTCAGAAAGCCAGTTGGTGAAGGATAGAACTGGAGCCAATCTTTACACACTTTGATATTTATTTACAGGATTATGCATCACAAGCATACACCTCCTAACCCAACAACCACAGGTTAGTCTGTGGGCAGAATTTTCCATGCCCATTGGAGGTGGGCACGTTTGGCGGCATGAACGGACAATATGGTGAGAAGGCCAAAAATCGGTTTCACAACGTGGTGAAACAAATTTGAAATTGTCTGCACTGCCCATCAATGGCGGGCCACGCTTCCCACTGTTAGACATCAGGAACTTCATTGTAATAAATCCATATCATTAGAAGTCCAGCTCGCCAGAATCGACCCCCCCAACCACCACCCCCCCCCCACCCCCACCCCCCCCCAATACTGGATCATCCAAGCACGCTGAAGTGTTTCACAACTCTACATAAGCAACTGGCACTTGACGGGCTGCGCTTCACTCAGGACTTCAAGATTTGTTTGCCTACCTTGCTTTGGGCAGCATTCGTGGTCATCAGCGCCAGGTTTTGCAGGCAGTACCATGTCACTTATAGGGGGTTCACAGACAGGCCTCAACCTACCAGAGCAGCTGTAAGGTGGGATGGCTTTTCAAGTGGCTACAGGACTAGAGCTTGCTTGGTGAAGGGGGCAAGTGACCACAGGCAAGGGAAGAGGCTGAGGAAGTGTGTGTGTGTGGGGGCACATGTTGATCCGTGCAAGTAGCCTCAAGATGGTGAGGGCTGAGGAGGCAGTCTCCAGAGGAGATGAGGCCAGATGGACATGTGAGGCTATGTGGGTGAGAATGGATGGTGATGTCTCTTGAGCTGGCAGTGAGTGAGATGCCAGTGAATGTGTGATGGCCTTGTGAGTGTGTGAGTTAGAGTGATGAGATGGTTGTATTAACCTGGCAGCATGGATGAGATCATTCATCCCCTTTCTATATTGGATGGCCAACCTCTTATGAGCAGTATTGGCCACCATTGCCATCACCAAGCCAGAGTGGTGAGATTGCTGGACCTCCTGCGGCCAGAGTGCGGGTCAAGGACATTGCGCAGACTCCAGTGGTGTCCAGAAGGCATCCTAGGGATGCGCCTCTAAATTGGGGGCGGGGAGGATGCTGTATTCTTCTTGCCTGTCAGGGCCATGCCTTCTGTGCAGCAGTCCTGGGCTGGAAACACTGAGAGGTGTGTGCACAGCTGCACTTTCAACATGGCACCTGGCCTGAGGACGTGGTGAGGTGAAGGGGTGGCAGGCGAATGGGAGCCCACCCGCCATAGAAACAGCGCATTTCCTGGGAAAGCATGATTAATGAGGCGGGATTAGGACAAGATGGCGTGAAAAGTCGCCATTGTGGCCGGTGGCCAAAACGTTTGTTTTCCCACCTGCTAACGCACCCAGTACAAACTGGTCAATTTTTATACTGGTACAAGTGAATACTCAGTGAATGCCCACCACCTGTGTATAATTACACACAGTTAATATACAACTAACACAATCCCAGAAAGTACACATTAACCGCAGCCCTTCAGTGGAGATCAGCGGAGAAAGAATGAATACAGGATTTTCCTGATCTGTGCAAACCATTTATTCAAAAGGTGTAAAGCATTTAGCCCGTGCTGCAGGATAATGGCCCTCAGTGACAGTGTCACTGTTTACAGAGACAGCAAATGCAAAAGATGAAGTGACCTTGTCAGGACGGGTGAAAAATTACTACCTGGGTCACTGGGTAAGTCTTCAATATGATACAGGTTGATGCAAGTTGGGCTGGGTGTTTAAAAGCTGAATAGATGAGCTGCCCTGTGAGATTCATCAACAGCAATGCACTCCCATGGGGGGAGTTAACTTGGCCCACCAATCAACAGAGTTGGATGGGGTACAGTGTGTGTGAGGGGGTGGGGAGCTGGATAGGGTACAGTGTGTGTGTGTGTGTGAGGGTGGGAAGCTGGATGGGGTAAAGTGTGTGTGTGAGAGGGTGGAGAGCTGGATGGGGTACAGTGTGTGTGTGTGTGAGGGTGGGAAGCTGGATGGGGTAAAGTGTGTGTGTGTGAGAGAGTGGGGAGCTGGATGGGGTACAGTGTGTGTGTGTGAGAGGGTGGGGAGCTGGATGGGGTACAGTGCATGTGAGAGGGTGGGGAGTTGGATGGGGTACAGTGCGTGTGAGAGGATGGGGAGTTGCATGGTGTACAGTGTGTGTGAGAGGTTGGGGAGTTGGATGGGGTACAGTGCGTGTGAGAGGGTGGGGACTTGGATGGGGTACAGTGTGTGTGTGTGTGTGTGTGTGAGAGGGTGGGGAGTTGGATCGCGTACAGTGCGTGTGAGAGAGTGGGAAGTTGGATGGGGTACAGTGAGTGTGAGAGGGTGGGGAGTTGGATGGGGTACAGTGTGTGTGTGTGTGTGTGAGAGGGTGGGGAGTTGGATCGGGTACAGTGCGTGTGAGAGAGTGGGGAGCTGGATGGGGTACAGTGTGTGTGAGGGGGTGGGGAGCTGGATGGGGTACAGTGTGTGTGTGTGAGAGGGTGGGAAGTTGGATGGGGTACAGTATGTGTGTGTATGTGTGTGTGTATGTGTGAGAGGGTGGGGAGTTGAATCGGGTACAGTGCGTGTGAGAGGGCGGGGAGCTGGATGGGGTACAGTGTGTGTGAGGGGGTGGGGAGTTGGATGGGGTACAGTGTGTGTGTGTGAGAGGGTGGGGAGTTGAATCGGGTACAGTGCGTGTGAGAGGGCGGGGAGCTAGATGGGGTACAGTGTGTGTGAGGGGGTGGGGAGTTGGATGGGGTACAGTGTGTGTGTGTGAGAGGGTGGGGAGTTGGGTCAGGTATAGTGCGTGTGAGAGGGTGGGAAGTTGGATTGGGTACAGTGCGTGTGAGAGGGTGGGGAGTTGGATGGGGTACAGTGTGTGTGTGTGTGTGTGAGAGGGTGGGGAGCTGGATGGGGTACTGTGTGTGTGTGTGTGTGTGTGTATGTGAGGGGGTGGGGAGTTGGATCGGGTACAGTGCGTGTGAGACGGTGGGAAGTTGTATGGGGTACAGTGCGTGTGAGGTTGTGGGGAGCTGGATGGGGTACAGTGTGTGTGTGAGAGAGGGTGGGAAGCTGGATGGGGTACAGTGTGTGTATGAGAGTGTGGGTAGTTGGATGGGGTACAGTGTGTGTGTGAGAGGGTGGGGAGTTGGATGGGGTACAGTGTGTGTGTGAGAGGGTGGGAAGCTGGATGGGGTACAGTGTGTGTGTGAGACGGTGGGGAGTTGGATGGGGTACAGCGTGTATGTGTGAGAGGGTGGGAAGCTGGATGGGGTACAGTGTGTGTGTGAGACGGTGGGGAGTTGGATGGGGTACAGCGTGTGTGTGAGAGAGGGTGGGGAGCTGGATGGGTACAGTGTGTGTGTGAGAGAGGGTGGGGAGCTGGATGGGGTACACTGTGTGTGTGTGTGTGTGTGTGAGAGGGTGGGGAGTTGGATCGGGTACAGTGCGTGTGAAAGGGTGGGGAGTTGGATGGGGTACAGTGTGTGTGTGTGTGTGTGTGTGTGTGTGGGTGTGTGAGAGGGTGGGGAGTTGGATCGGGTACAGTGCGTGTGAGAGGGTGGGGAGCTGGATGGGGTACAGTGTGTGTGTGAGAGAGGGTGGGGAGCTGGATGGGGTACACTGTGTGTGTGTGTGTGTGAGAGGGTGGGGAGTTGGATCGGGTACAGTGCGTGTGAAAGGGTGGGGAGTTGGATGGGGTACAGTGTGTGTGTGTGTGTGTGTGTGTGTGTGGGTGTGTGAGAGGGTGGGGAGTTGGATCGGGTACAGTGCGTGTGAGAGGGTGGGGAGCTGGATGGGGTACAGTGTGTGTGTGTGTGTGTGGGTGTGTGAGAGGGTGGGGAGTTGGATCGGGTACAGTGCATGTGAAAGGGTGGGGAGTTGGATGGGGTACAGTGTGTATGTGTGTGTGTGTGTGGGTGTGTGAGAGGGTGGGGAGTTGGATGGGGTACAGTGCGTGTGAGAGGGTGGGGAGTTGGATGGGGTACAGTGTGTATGTGTGTGTGTGTGTGGGTGTGTGAGAGGGTGGGGAGTTGGATCGGGTACAGTGCGTGTGAAAGGGTGGGGAGTTGGATGGGGTACAGTGTGTGTGTGTGTGTGTGTGTGTGTGTGAGGGTGGGGAGTTGGATCGGGTACAGTGCGTGTGAGAGGGTGGGGAGCTGGATGGGGTACAGTGCATGTGAGGGGTTAGGGAACTGGATGGGGTAGTGTCTGTGAGAGGGTGGGGAGCTGGATGGGGTACAGTGTGTGTGTGAGGGGGTGGGGAGCTGGATGGGGTACAGTTTGTGTGAGGGGTTAGGGAGCTGGATGGGGTACAGTGTGAGTGTGAGAGGGTGGGGAGCTGGATGGGGTACAGTGTGTGTGAGGGGGTGGGGAGCTGGATGGGATTCAGTGTGTGTAATTGTTGTAAAAACCCATCTAGTTCAGAAATACCCTTTAGGGAAGGAAATCTGCTGTCCTTACCTGATCCAGCCTATATATGACTCCAGATCTGCACTAATGTTGTTGACTCTTAAATGCTCTTTGAAATGGCCTAGCAAACCACTCAGTTGCACCAAACGACTACAAAGTCACAAAAAAGGAATGAAATTGGATGGATCAACTGCATCGACCTAGGCACCAGAAACGACAACGTCAATTTCAGCCCTCTCAACCCTGCAATGTCCTCCTTACTAACATCTGGGGGCTTGTGCGAAAATTGGGAGAGCTGTCTCACAGACTAGTCAAGCAACAGCCTGACATAGTCATCCTCACAAAGTCATACCTTACAGATGGTCCCAGCAGCAGGACAGACCCAGAAGAGGTGGCGGCACAGTGGTATACAGTTGGGAGGGAGTTGCCCTGGGAGTCCTCAATGTCAACTCCAGACCCCATGAAGTCTCATGACATCAGGTCAAACATGGGCAAGGAAACCTACTGATTGCCACATACTGTCCTCCCTCAGCTGATGAATCAGTGCTGCTCCATGTTGAACACCACTTGGAGGAAGCGCTGAGGGTGGCAAGGGCGCAGAACGTACTCTGGGTGTTCCAGTACAGCTGCAACACTGGCATCTACCCGGCTTCAATGTCCATCACCAAGAGTGGCTCAGTAGCATCACTACTGACCGAGCTGGCCGAGACCTAAATGACATAGCTGCTAGACTGGGACTGCGGCAGGTGGTGAGGGAACCAACAAGAGGGAAAATCATACTTGACCTCATTCTCATCAACCTGCCTGCCACAGATGCATCTGTCCATGATAGTATCAGTAGCAGTGACCACTGCATAGTCGTTGTGGAGATGAAGTCCCGTCTTCACATTGAGGATACCCTCCATCGTGTTGTGTGGCACTACCACCGTGCTAAATAGGATAGATTTTGAACAGATCTAGCAGCTCAAAACTGGGCATCCATGAGGCGCTATGGGCCATCACCAGCAGCAGAATTGTCCTCAACCGCAATCTGTAGACTCATGGCCCAGCATATCTCCCACTCTACCATTACCACCAAGCCAGGGGATTAACCCTGGTTCAATGAAGAGTGCAGGAGGGCATGCCAGGAGCAGCACCAGGCATACCTAAAAATGAGGTGTCAACCTGGTGAAGCTACAACACAGGGCTAGTTGCTTATGCCGTTTAGCATGCAAGAAGTGATAGACAGAGCTATGCAATTTCACAACCAACGGATCAGATCTAACCTCTGCAGTCCTGCCACATACAGCCCTGAATGGTGGTGGACAATTAAGCAACTCACTGGAGGTGGAGGCTCAACAAATATCCCCATCCTCAATGATGGAGGAGCCCAGCGCATCAGTGCAAAAGATAAGAATGACGCGTTTGCACCAATCTTCAGCCAGAAGTGCCAAGTAGATGATCCATCTTGGCCTCCTCCAGAAGTCCACAGCATCACAGATGCCAGTCTTCAGCCAATTCGATTCACTCCATGTGATATTAAGAAACGGCTGAAGGCACTGGATACTGCAAAGTCTATGGGCCCTGACAATATACCAGCAATACTGCTGAAGACTTGTTCTCCAGAACTTGCCACCCGCCTCGTCAAGCTGTTCTAGTACAGCTACAACACTGGCATCTACCCGGCTATGTGGAAATTTGCCCAGGTATATGCTGCACACAAAAAGCAGGACAAATCCAACCCAGCCAATTGCCACCCCAGTCTACTCTTGATCATGGGTAAAATGATGGAAGGGGTCATCAACAGTGCTATCAAGTGGCACTTGCTTAGCAATAACCTGCTCAGTTTGGGTTCTGCCAGGGCCACTCAGCTCCTGACTTCATTACAGCTTTGGTTCAAACATGGACAAAAGAGCTGATCTCCAGCGTTGAGGTGAGAGTGACTGTCCTTGACATCAAGGCAGCATTTGACTGAGTGGTTTCAAGGAGCCCTAGCAAAACTGGAGTCAATGGGAATCATGGGGAAAACTCTCCACTGGTTGGAGTCATACCTAGCACAAAGGATTGTGGTTGTTGGAGGTCAATCATCTCAGTTCCACGACATCACTGCAGGAGTTCCTCAGGGTAGTATCCTAGGACCAACCATCTTCACTGCTTCATCAATGACCTTCCTTCCATCATAAGGTTAGAAGTGGGAATGTTCGCTGATGATTGCACAATGTTCAGCACCATTTGCGATTCCTCAGATACTGAAGCAGTTTATGTCCAAATGCAGCAACACCTGGACAATATCCAGGCTTTGGCTGACCAGTGGCAAGTAACATAAGTGTCGGGCAATGACCATCTCCAATAAGAGAGAATCTAACTATCGCCCCTTGACATTTAATGGCATTCCCATTGCTGAATCCCCCACTATCAACATCCTGAGGTTAGATCAGAAACTGAACTAGACTATCCATATAAATACCGTGTCTACAAAAGCAGGTCAGAGGCTAGGAATCCTGCCGTGAGTAACTCACTTCCTGACTCCCCAAAACCATCTATTAGGCACAAGTCAGGAGTGTGTGCAGTTCCAACACTCAAGAAGCTCAACACCATCCAGGGTAAAACAGTCTGCTTGATTGGCACCCCATTCACAAACATTCACTCCTTCCATCACCGATGCACAGTAGCAGCAGTGTGTACCATCTACAAGATGCACTGCAGGAATTCACCAAGGTTCCTTTGACAGCACCTTCCAAACCCATGACCTCTACCTCCAAGAAGGACAAGGGCAGCAGATAGATGGGAACACCACCGCCTGGAAGCTCCCATCCAAACCACTCACCATCCTGACTTGGGAATATATTGTCGTTCCTTCACTGTCGCTGGGTCAAAATCCTGGAACTCCCTTCCTAACAGCACTGTGGGTGTATCTACACCACACGGACTGCAGCAGTTCAAGAAGGCAGCTCATCATCACCTTCTCAAGGGCAATTGGGGATGAGCAATAAATGCCCACGTCCTGCACATGAATTATAAAAATCTGTGCTTTTAGCTCATCGCAATTCTCAACCTTCAGTCATTCTGATCTTAGCTCATCATTAAAAGCAGCTTTCAGGTTATCTTAAAATTCAGTGTTTATGAAAAAATAATCAACTGAAACGGAGGAAGCACATTCTGTATTACAGCAGTGGTGGGAGTTTGGTGTTTCTCATATCTCAGTGCCAACACTAGAACCTTTAAGATTTGGCAATGCACAGCTCTGAACATGCAGTTTTAATTCAGTCTTGTTCAAAGGTTGTTTATCCATGATGTGGTGATGACTCAGTGGAATCCATCATTGACTTGTAAATACAATGTAGGCCCAGCAGAAATAGATGGGGACAGAGCTACCTCAGGCCCGTTCAGTTGCTTCTGCTGTTTTTACAAAAAACACAGCAACACTTGCTTTTTAATATCAATTCGTTAATCCACATCCCATAATATCCTGGCCTCACTTATAATCACCTACCTCCATTCCAATCATCTCACTCAATTCCATGTCTATTGTCCTCACAAACAATCATTAACATATTCCCACTTCCTCAATTTGAGTTTCGCTAGCAGAATTTGAATCTTGTTTTGTTCTTGATTCTCCAGAAGAAAGAGTCAGTTCTTCGCTGTTTTAACCAGCTCAATTTTACCCAATTTCTCACTATAGTCACATCCCTTCATTCATCTATCAGCCTGATGGACCCCTCCTGCATTTCTTCCAATGGATTTCTTCCTGGCTTGGGCCAGGACAGGATATGGAGTGTGACCATTAGTTAGGCCATTGTATGTCTGGTTAAAATGTTTTTCCTACAAAGTTGCAGCAAGTGTGAACTGAAAGTGGCACAGCAAGGGCAACAGAGCATCATGGTGAATACCAGGACAAACACAATGGGCCGAATGGCTTTCTACCGTGCTGTGAATCTTCTTGTTTTTAAACAGTGTATCTTCTTAATGAGGTTCAAGCATTGAAAAATAAACAGAGGGAGGGTTGAGAAGGAAAGTGAATTAAAGTAGTTAAATGTCAAGTCAGATACAAGAAGAGAAATAAAGAAAGGAAAAGATTGGGTTGAGGGAGAAATAGAGACAGAAAGAAAAATAAAGAAACCATTAATTTCAAACTTGACATTTTTAAACTCTTTTAAAACAATTCAGAACCTACAGGAATGAGACTCCAATTAGAATTGTTCATTTTCTGGACCAGAGACGTTGATTATCAATCATTAACACTTTCTAAAATATTATTTTATGGGATGTGGGGGTCGCTGGCTGGGCCAGCATTTATTGCCCATCCCCAACTGTCCTTGAGAAGGTGGTGGTGAGCTGTCCTCTTGAACCACTGCAGTCCATGTGGTGTAGGTACATCCACAGTGCTGTTAAGGAGGGAGTTCCAGGATTTTGACCCAGTGATACATTTCCAAGTCAGGATGGTGCGTGGCTTAGAGGGTAACTTGTTAAAAAGGAATTATGCTGATAATTACAAGACTTCATTTTCTGTGGTGAGTTTAATAAGAAATTAATGTGCAATTGCAGCAAATTTGTGAAACTCACCTAGAGATTGGGATGGTGAGATGTTACTTCCTGAAAGGAATGGAGGAGCGGAATGAACTGACCAGCATCTTATGACAGTTTGCAATTCACAGGGTATCCTCAGCACAAGATACTGTCCATTTCTGCTATTAACAATGGCTTGCATTGTTCACACACCATTCATTTTTCAGTAAAAGCAGACCCATTGTCATAACAAAGAGGATAATCCCTAGCCAAATGTGCCTCATTCGAAATTCAGATATGGCTAATTGCATTCCTGTTTTGGAAAGAAGGATGAATAATAAAAAGCAGGATGAATAATAAATACTGTCATTGGTTATCTCAGCTCAATACTCCGATTCGCACAGGGCAAGAATGTGAAATTTAACTTTGTTGTGAGTCGTGCAGAAAGCTTGGCCTATTTGGCTATGGGTGTAAAAATCTGACGAGGCTCCTAAAGAGCTACTGTTCATTACAAAAGTACAAGTTGTGCTGGTGACAGAAAAACAGACTAATGGCCAAATTGGAGACATGTAACCAAATCTGCTCCCTTTAATAGCTGGGAAATGGAGGTGCCACTGCAGGATATGCACTCGTGCAGAGTGGCCTTTTTGTAGGATGCAGCACAGATGCAAGTTTTGTGAAGGAAGATTGCTACCCGAATTAATTCAATAAAATCCTACCTAGTCAAGAGAGGAAGAGATGTGCTGATGTTAGAAGGAAAGTGAAGGGATGGGCCCCCCACATTTGTTCACATTTTACACTTGCTTGTAGCTATTTCCAGGAAGCATTAAGTGGGTATCTGTCCAGGTGATTCCTCCTTCAAATAATGGTGTATCATAGCCGAGAGTAGCAGAAGCTACTTGTTATCAACTTCACTGATCTCATGAAGGCTTTCGATCGTGCCCATTGGAAGTGACTCTGGTACATTGCAAGACAGTACAGCATCCTGAAGCGGTATATTGACATCTGCAAAGCCTGATCCCGTGACTCCAGCTGCTGCGTCAAGGCCAGCACGGGCACCATGGACTCCTTCAACATCATCACAGAAGTAAGGCAAGATTGCATACCCTCCCCATTCCTGTCCCTCGTGCTTATTGAGTTCATCATGAAGAAGGTGATGGTGGGTGCAGACTTTGGTATCTCATGGCAATGCCACCTGCTGACAGACCTGGGTTTCACAGACAATATCGTCTTGTTAACTGAAGAGTCACGTGCGCTCCAAAACATGACCACCAGGTTGGTCCATACATCAGCTGCAGGAAGACCAGTACAATGGTGACTGGACAGAAACAGGTCCCACCACCACTGGGCAACAGACCATTGAGGACATTGACCACTTCCCCTACCTAGGGAGCAACATCTCCAAGGAGGGGCATGTAGAGACCGACACCCACACAAGACAAAGTAACATCAGTCTTCCAGCGACTCCACACAGTCTGGGCAGCCAACACCATCGACATGGCCATGAAGCTGCGACTCTACACGTCCATAATATTACCAACTGCAATATGTGCCAGTGAGGCATGGAAGAGAATAGAAAAGGTGTCAAATCTGTTTGAGTAAAGTTGGCCAGGACACAAATTAATCAAAATATAAAATGGTTAAAAAAAATTGACCTGATTGTTCACTTCTGAGGATAAGCCACCTAAGAAAAACTTTGAAATAAAATTGGAAGAAGATGAGTGATGTTAACAAAGGTTCGGAATGGGCTGGAATACATAATGCAGATGTTCATCAAAGTTCATTAGGGAGAGGAACCTCCTTCACTTGTGGCTTCAGATATAAACTGCCACTCGGTATGGAAGCAAGATGTACAGAACAGGACTGCTCCAGGATTTAGCAGCAATCCATGCTGGGGTAGCTGAAGGAATAGTCAAAGCATTAGGAACCTATGTGAGAGAAGTGGGGAAAGGTCAACCATGGTTCCCTTCCTGAGCACTGCCCAGTGGCTCTAATTGGAAAGAGTGTATGTTGATGGTGGTGAGTGAAGGTCCAGCTTGCTGTGACACCCCTTCCTCTTACCCTCTGTTAATAAATAACTCACTATCAAGCCTCATACATGAAGAATACAAAAGAGAGGCACCGGAGATAAGACGGTATCCATGGAATTGACCCGTGCATGAGTCAACCCTTAGAAATCAGGAAGGAAAAAATTGGTCAGTTACCCAGTAACCACAATCAGTAGGATAAATCACAACATAAATTCATAAACACTAACAAAGTTCCAACACTAAACAACAACAATAATAACAGTTAAGCCATAAGCAGTTGGTTCCTGTTACTGAACCAATCTAGACAATTAAAAGAATGCCTTTAACTTAGTAAACTATTGCTTCACAGGTGCATTATCAAGCAACTTTTGACATTGAGCCACCTAATAAAGAGGATATACCAGAAGCATGGTCGAAGAGGTAGGTTTTAAGGAGTGTCTTAAAGGAAGAAGGTGAGGCAGAGAGGTGGAATTCCAAAGTTTATGTCCTGGGCAGCTGAAGTGCAGTGATCAAAATCGGGAATGCTCAAGAGGCCAGAATTAGAGGAAATTACACAAAGGAAAAGGAAAAATTTCAAAATGAAATTGTCCAGAGCAACATTCTCACAACAGCAAGTACCAAGAAGGAAATGAGCAGCTTCATAAAAACTAGCAGCTCAAATACAACCAAAACCCATTCCCAAGTAAAGGCCGGCAACCAAGAGAATTGCTTCAAGGTGACAGAATAAGTTAAATTCCGTCTTGCCATATTGGATTTTTAGATCCTTACTAATGTTTCGGGCTCACATTTCACAACTGAGTTTGTTTTTATGTGAGAACTGAAATCCAATGGCTTCATGTATGACATACAAAAAGAGGCAGTTACAGTGAGAGGGCAGTGGGATATGAAGTTGACTTGACTTAGCCTGTAATTATATTCAGCATTGCATCGGATATATTACAGTAAAAATAAAACCACACAAAAATTAATTTAGCAGCAATTTGCTTTGAAACAGCAATTGAAAAACAGGCCGCTGACAGAAAACACACGTGGTGTCAACAGTGAACATTTCAAGGGTCAGCCTTTCTGTACAACACCAATAATAGCAGCAGGTCAGATTACTGAAGTAATGTTGAACAACATGTCACCAATCATTGATTCTGCTGAATCACTGAAACATCAAGAGGAGACATGAGCCACAAAGAGATGTGGGTAATTTAGCTCAGTGAATATTTCAGGCTATTCAAAATTTTTACTAAACGTGTCAATAAATCAGTTTTGAAAAATTTGAACATCATGCCAAAACACTAATTATCCGAAATCACAGAATGTTTCTCTAACTGCCAATGGTAATGGAGCAAAGCTCTGGAATCTCTAGCAGCATTTATTCAAACATCAAGATAAAGGCAAAAAATACTGCGGATGCAAACATCAAACATCGTCTACCACAATCACAGCTCACACTTCTTCCGTCTCTCCAAATTCCACACAATATCCGATTACCTGTGGCTGCACTTTGCCCTGTGACCTTTAACCCCAGAAAGAGAATCCCTCTGTTGATTATTTATAGCAAAATTGCATTCTTTCTAAACACGGTTAATCACAATCCCACAACAAAGAGCAGCAAAATCTTCCATTCCCAAAGCTTTAAAGACACTGTACCATAATCTCCCTCCATTCAGAGGATAAAGGCTGGATAATGATTAATCCGAGTATCTACATAACTTGTTGATCTTTCTCTCCTTGTCCTGGTGTTTTGGATCAGCGAGTGCTGAAGCCATCCCCAGGGTCACAGCCAAGGAAATTTTACCCAGGCTAAAGCTTTGTCTCCAGCAGATAGCCCACCCCTAACAGTGCCCACCTGAGTATCAACCTAACATCACCAGTAAGTCATAATCCTGAACACTTCTGCAACAAAAGCATTTCAACAATTTATCTTAATTCATCAGGCTCCCATCCAGCCTACATTCGAAAGCCGCAGAAGCTTCCGAGGTGTCAGTACAGTGTGTCCTGATACCATTATTCTGGTAAACACTGCCACCTCATAAAACACCATCTAAATACAAACTTAGAATTCATCAACCCCTAAAATACTTTTCATGAGGAGACATGGAGAACAGTACATGGCTGACCTGCTTCAGTAATGAAGCACCAGCATTAATGTTCTACAAGTTGTGTGATTAGTAATGGATGCAACATTGCAGTGAGTGCCACTTGGGCATGTCATTTGCATCTACAGGCTATCACTCACGGGATTAGATTGAACTGGATAAACTCAAAATAAACAGGACTCCTGTGGGAATACTGAAATCACTGTCCAGTGCAGTAAAGGACATTTCATTGTCAATGGTTTGCTAGTCAAAAGCCTCAACACAACTTGAATTTATGCTGGGCTTCTCCCCTGCCTCAGCTCATCCGCTGTTGAAACCCTCATTCATGCCTTTGTTCCCCCAGGAGTGAACTATTCCAGCTCACTCCTGGCTGCTCTCCCTTAATCTATCCTCCATAAACGTAAGGTCATTCAAAACTCTGCTTCTCCCAGTGTCCTTACTTGCACCACATCCTATTCACTAACACCCTTGTGCTCACTGACCTACACTGCCTCCCGGTTAAATAATATTTCAAATTAAAAATTCTCATCCTTGTTTTCAAATCCCTTCATGGTCTCTTCCTCTGTAATATCCTCCAAACCCACAACCCTCTGAGATCTCAGCACTGCTTTAATTGCAGCCTCTTGAGCATCTTGGATTTTACTCACCCCACCAGTGGCAGATGTACCTTCAGCTGCCAAGATCCCGAAGCTCTAAAATTCCCTTCTGGACTCTGTCCACCTCTCAACTTCTGATTTCATCTTTTAAGACCCTCCTTAAAAGCTCTCTCTTTGACTAAGCTTTTGGCCATCTGATCTAACATATTGTTGCCTAGGATTGCATTGAATAGTCAAGTGTATGGATAACAAAGGCTTGGATGAGGGTTTCAGTAGCAGATGAGCTGAGACAGTGTCTGGGACAAGTGCTGTTACAGAGATGCCCTGAGGCAGTCTTGATGATGGAATGGGTATGTGGTTGAAGCTCATGAGAAGATCAGGTATGATATCAAGGTTGTGAATGTCTTGTCTTAGACCGATGTGGGGGGGGGGGGTGGGGGGGGGAGGGGGGGGGGTGGCGGGGACAGGGGCTGGAGTTGGAGTTTAGGAAATGGAGTTTGGTGTGAAAACCAAAGGCAAAAGCTTCAGTTTTCCAACCATTTTGTTGGAGGAAATTTCTGCTCACCCAGTACTGGATGTTAGGTAAGCAGTCTGACAAATCATAGACAGTGGAGGGGTCAAACAGAGACAGTGGTGCCAGGAATGTGTGAAAACTGATGTTGAACAATTGATATGTCACCATGTAGATGGGAAATGGGAGGGAGATGAGGATAGATCCCTAGGGGGACACCAAAATTAACGATATGGGAGCAGGAAGAGAGGCCATTGCAAGTCATACTCTGACCTTGATTAGAAAGATAAGAATGGAACCAGGTGAGAGCAGTCCCACCCAGTTGGACAACTTGGGGAAACCTTGGGAGGAATCGTCGCAGATTTGCATTAAATACAGTAGCGGGCGGGTAAAACAATGTTTTATCTGCTGGCTGTAATGGCAGCTTTTCACACCGTATCATCCCAAACCCACCACATTAATTATGCATTCCCAGGAACCACACCATTTCCATGGTGGGCGGGCTCCAATTCACCTGCCATGCTGTCACTTCGCCACTTCATCACACCAGGAGCCACATTTAAAGTACAGCCGCGCTCAGTGCTTCCAGCCCAGGACTGCAGCAAAGGAGACATGACCCTGAAAGGCAAGAAGACTGCAGCCCTCAAGCGCCTTTTGGGCGCTGGGCCCGCTGTGATGTCCTCTATCCCCGCTCTGCCCGCAGGAGGGGCAGCTACATCACCAATCTAGCATGGTAGGTGATGGCAGTGGTGATCAGTGCCAATGCTGCACAGCAGAGGTTGGCCATCCAATGCAGATAGAGGATGAATGATCTCATCCATGCATCCAGGGTAAGGCAGCCATCTCATTGCTCTAACCTCACATTCAAGCCCATCACACATTCACTGGCATCTCCATTAGCGGTGGGGAGCCGGGAGTGGGGAGCAGGGGGAGGGGAGCAGGGGCAGCCGGTGCAGGAGGGAGAGCAGGGGCAAGGAGGGAGCAGGGGCAAGGAGGGAGCAGGGCCGGGGGGAGCAGGGGCAGGGGCAGGGGGGAGTTGGGGGGGTATGGGAATAGGGGAGTACGGAAGTAGGGAGTGAACAGGACTTGGGAGTGAACGGGACTAGGGAGGGATCGGGACTAGGGGGGGATCGGGATGAACAGGAGGATGGGGAACGGAGGGAGAGGGGGAATGGGAGGGGGAGGGGGAATGGGAGGAGCAGGGGGAATGGGAGGAGGAGGGGGAATGGGAGGAGGAGGGGGAACGGGAGGAGCAGGGGGAATGGGAAGAAGGGGAGTGGGAGCGGACGGACGGTGGGATCAGGGTGAATCCCCTGAAAGGGGATAATGGTGATATTGTTCATGAAAATAAGGAGTGACAGACATGTTGAATAATTACTGTGTGTCAGTATTTCCAGTATTGGAAGAGGTGAACATGCTAGGCATCCCAAAGCTGACGAAAATAATAACACAAAGAATGACAAATCCCCGGGAGTAAATGGTTTCCATTCCTGGCTTTTAAAGGAAGTTGGTGAGATCTCATTGTAAGAGCCCTAACAATAAACTTGCAAACTTTCCTTGATTCAGAATCTATCCCTTTAGATTGGAAAATGGTGCAGTATCACTCTGTTGTCTAAGAAAGGTGACAAACTTCCAACCCCTTCATCTCTGTGCTCATTTCTTTGGGCAGGTGTCCGCCCCTGGTTCAACTGATCCTTTCACCCGCCTCCAGTATTCTCCCTCCACCTGGACACCTCCCTCTGGCCTCTTACCTGCTCTTAATCTTTTCATTGAGAACTGTTGGCGTGATAATGGCCTTTTAAATTTCTCTGCTCCTCTCACCCACTCTAACGTGTCTCTTTCTGAACTTGCCACGCTCCGTTCTCTCAGGTCCAACTATGACTGTAAAGTTAACATTTGAGTTCAACAACTTCAGACCATGAACTCGTTCCTCCATCCTCATCCCCCTTTTCACCCTCTTTTTTTCAATATTCATTTTTATTTTTTTTATTTTTATTTATTTTTTATCCACTTATTTTTATTTTATTTTCATTTTTATTCATTTATTCATTGTTTTATTCCCACCTTTCATCCTATTTTTGGTCGTTTTTCCCCACCACCGTTCCCTCCCCTCACCCCACCCCCACAAGGGCAATCTGTTCCTTGTTCATGTTGTTTTTTCAGAGTACTTACAAGACCATAAGACCATAAGACATAGGAACAGAAATTAGGTCATTCGGCCCATCGAGTCTGCTCCACCATTCAATCATGGCTGATAAGTTTCTCAACCCCATTCTCCCGCCTTCTCTTACCCTTGTCCTGCTATGAACACATTCTGCTTTCTTACCTTAATGCCACCATCAGCACCTCTTTTAGCCCTTACCATTACCATTAACACCCTTTTGTCCTTTTGTCCAAGACATCTTTGTCAATCTCTCCTTTGCTCCCATCTATCACTGCCCTTCTATCCAGCTTCACCTGCTCCACACCCTTAAACAGTATAAATTTCATCACATTTTTACTTCTCTTTAGCCCTGAAGAAGAATCATGTGGACTTGAAACGTTAACCCTGTTCTTCTCTCCACAGATGCTGTTTGACCTGCTGAGTATTTCCAGCATTTTCTGCTTTTGTTTCAGAATTCCAGCATCCACAGTATTTTGCTTTTATCTTTGACAAACAGAATCCTTGGAATTATCGGCCAGTTAGCCTAATATCTGTTCCAGGAAATTGCTTAAGTTTATATTTAAGGATTGGGTGATTATACTTAAGGATTAATAGCGAGTCAGCAGGGATTTTTATAGAATTGCCACACCTGATGACCCTGATTGAATTTTCTTTTGAAGAGGTGACTAAAGCAGTGCATTACATTGCTGTAGTGTTTGCATCCCTCCCTCCTCCTCAAATCTAAAAAAAAAGAGAGGAAGAGGCAGTGCCTTCAGGAGTGCACCAGACCTGTGAGGGACACTCTTCTGAAAGTGAATTTTAAAGAAAAAGCAGCTAATTGGTGAGTAAATCCTGGGAGCAGACTCGGAGGGAGGAGCACTGGAGTGGTGACCTTGGGGCACAGAGGAACTGAAGCCAAAACTGAAAAAGTTACCTTACAGGAAAGCTGTGACCTGATTGGTTGGTAGGAAATCTGCACCAAATTTGAAAAAAAAAACACTGCAAAGCTAATTAATAAATTAATTATCTAAGTCGAGATGGCTGGGCAGGTGATGTGCTGTAGCTGTATGATATGGGAGCTGGCAGATCCTATTGCGAGCCGCAGTAACCACATCTGCAGCAAGTGTTGGTTGCTGGAGGAATTCCGGCTCAGAATTGATGAGCTGGAGTCCAAGCTCCGGACGCTGCCACATATCCGGGAGGGGGAGCGTTACCTGGACGCCTTGTTTCAGGAGGCAGTCACACCCGGTAGATTAAGTACCTCAAGTTCGGTCAGTGGTCAGGGTCAGCAGGGTGTGACTGCAAATGAGGCAGGTACAGGGATCCTGTGTTCAGGAACAGAGGAGCCTCAGCTCTTGACCTTGTCCAACAGGTACGAGGTACTTGCTCCCTGTATGGATGAGGAACAGGGCTGTAGGGAGGATGAGCCAGCTGACCACGGCACCGTGGCACAGGAGGCCATTCGAGAGGGGGGAGCAAAAAGACAAGTGGTAGTTATAGGGGATTCTATAATTAGGGGAATTGATAGCTTCCTTTGTAAGCAGGATTGAGAGTCGCACATGGTATGTTGCCTGCCCGGTGCCAGGGTGAAGGACATCTCTGACCGGCTTGAAAGGATATTGTAGAGGGAGAGGGAAGATCCAGTTGTTGTGGTCCATGTCAGGACAAATAACATAGGTAAGACTAGGAAAGAGGACCTATTTGGGGATTATCAGGAACTAGGAACTAAATTAAAGAACAGGTCCTCAAGGGTTATAATCTCCGGATTACTACCCAAGCCACGTGCAAATTGGCATAGGGACGTGAGAATAAGGGAAGTAAACGTGTGGCTAAAGGAGTGGTGCGGGAAAGAGGGGTTCCATTTCGTGGGGCACTGGCATCAGTATTGGAACAGGAGGGATCTGTACCACTGGGATGGTCTCCACCTGAACTGATATGGGACCAATGTTCTAGCGAAAAGGGTAAATAGGGTGGTCAACAGGACTTTAAACTAGAAAGTGGGGGGGGAGGGAAGGATAAAACTCCAAGAAGTATGACTAATGGGAAACAAAGCAGCAGGTTAGCATGTGGGGGGTGGATTCAACTTCATGGAAAATTATGAAAAAACTGAAAAGAAAGGAGAGCCCAAGAGAGGCTACTAAAGTTTCCAGTACACAAAATAGGACAGAGTGTTTGGAAAGGGCTAGGAATCTAACTTCAAGCACATCAGATAAAGGGACAACAACGAGAAAGGGGATGGGAAATACAGGACTGAAGGTGTTGTATCAGAATGCACACAGTATATGACATAAGGTAAATGAACTTGTGGCGCAGATTGAAATTGGCAGGTATAATGTGGTGAGCATCACGGAGACATGGCTGCAAGAAGATCAGGACTGGGAGCTAAATATCCAAGGATATACATCCTATCGAAAAGAAAGGCAGGTTGGCAGAGGGGGTGGGGTTGCTTTGTTAGTAAGAAAAGAAATTAAATCGATAGCAAGAAATGACGTAGGGTCAATGATGTAGAATCTGTGTGGGTAGAGTTGAGGAACTGCAAAGGTAAAAAACCTTAATGGGAGTTATGCACAGGCCTCCAAACAGTAGTCAGGATGTGGGGCACAAGATACACCAGAAAAGGCATGTAAGAAAGGCAAGGTTACAGTGATCATGGGGGATTTCAATATGCAGGTAGACTGGGAAAATCAGGTTGGTAGTGGATCCCAAGAAAAGGAATTTGTAGAATGTCTACGAGATGGCTTTTTGGAGCAGCTTGGGGTGGAACCCACTAGGGAACAGGCAGTTCTAGATTTAGTGATGTGTAATGAGGCAGATTTGATAAGGGAGCTTAAGGTGAAGGAACCCTTAGGAGGAAGTGACCATAATATGATAGAATTTACTCTGCAATTTGAGAGGAAAAAGCTGGAATCAGATGTAATGGTATTACAGTTGAATAAAGGTAACTACAGAGGCATGAGGGAGGAGCTGGCCAGAATTGACTGGGAGATGAACCTAGCAGGGAAGACAGTGGAACAGCAATGGCAGAAGTTTCTGGAAGTAATTTGGGATACACAGCAAAAATTCATCCCTAGGAAGAAGAAGCATGCTAAAGGGAAGATGAGACAACCATGGCTGACAAGGGAAGTCAGGGACAGCATAAAAGATAAAGAGAAAACATACAATGCGGCAAAGAGCAGTGGGAAACCAGAGGATTGGGAAGCCTACAAAGACCAACAAAAGACAACTAAAAAAGAAAGAAGGAGGGAGAAGATTAAATATGAAGGTAAACTAGCCAGTAATATAAAAGAAGATGGCAAGAATTTTTTAGATATATAAAGGGTAAGAGAAAGGCAAAAGTGGACATTGGGCCACTGGAAAATGACGCTGGAGAAGTAGTAGTGGGGAACAAAGAAATGGCGGAGGAACTGAATAGGTAGTTTGCATCAGTCTTCACAGTGGAAGACACGAGTAACATCCCCAAAGTTCAAGAGATTCGGGGGCCAGAGGTGAGTATGGTGGTCATTACCAAGGAGAGGGTGCTAGGAAAACTGAAAGGTCTGAAGGTGGATAAATCACCTGGGCCAGATGGATTACACCTCAGAGTTCTGAAGGAGATAGCTGAAAAGATAGTGGAGGCATCTTTCAGGAATCACTGGAGTCAGGGAGGGTCCCAGAGGACTGGAAAATCACTAATGTAACCTCCCGGTTTAAGAAGGGAGTGAGGCAAAAGATGGGAAATTACAGGCCGATTAGCCTAACGTCAGTCGTTGGTAAGATTTTAGAGTCCGTTATTAAGGATGAGATTTCAGAATACTTGGAAGTGCATGGTAAACCCGGGCAAAGTCAGCATGGTTTCATCAAGGGGAGGTCATGCCTAACAAATCTGTTAGAATTCTTTGAGGAGGTAACGAGTAGGTTGGACAAAGGAGAGCCAACGGATGTTATCTACTTGAACTTCCAGAAGGCCTTTGACAAGGTGCCGCATAGGAGGCTGCTCAGTAAGATAAGAGCCCATGGTGTTAGAGGCAAGGTACTAGCATGGATAGGCAGGAGGCAGAGAGTGGGGATAAGGGGGTCCTTCTCAGGATGGCGGCCGGTGACTAGTGGAGTTCCGCAGTGGTCAGTGTTGGGACCACAACTTTTCACTTTATACATTAATGATCTAGATGAAGGAATTGAGAGCATCCTGGCTAATTTTGCGGATGATACAAAGATTGGTGGAGGGACAGGTAGTATTGTGGAGGTGGGGAGGCTGCAGAAGGATTTGGACAGGTTAGGAGAATGGGCAAAGAAGTGGCAGATGGAGTACAACGTGGGGAAGTGTGAGGTCATGCGCTTTGGTAGGAAGAATAGAGGCATAGACTATTTTCTAAATGGGGAAAGAATTCAGAAATCTGGAGTGCAAAGGGACTTGGGAGTCCTAGTCCAGGATTCTCTTAAGGTTAACTTGCAGGTTGATGCAGTAGTTAGGAAGGCAAATGCAATGTTGGCATTTATTTCGAGAGGACTAGAATATAAAAGCAGGGATGTGCTGCTGAGGCTTTATAAGGCTCTGGTCAGACCATATTTAGAATATTGTGAGCAATTTTGGGGCCCGTATCTCAGGAAGGATGTGCTGGCCCTGGAGAGGGTCCAGAGGAGGTTCACGAGAATGATCCCAGGAATGAAAGGCTTAACATATGAGGAGCGTTTGGGGACTCTGTGTCTATACTTGATGGAGTTTAGAAGGATGAGGGGGGATCTGATTGAAACTGACAGAATACTGAAAGGCCTGAATAGAGTGGACGTGGAGATGTTTCCATTAGTAGGAGAGACTAGGACTCGAGGGCACAGCCTTTTAGAACAAAGATGAGGAGAAACCTCTTTAGCCAGAGAGTGTTGAATCTATGGAATTCATTGCCACAGAAGGCTGTGGAGGCCAGGTCATTGAGTGTATTTAAGACTGAGATGGATAGGTTCTTGATTGGTAAGGGGATCAAAGGTTACGGGGAGAAGGCGGGAGAATGGGATTGAAAAACTTATCAGCCATGATTGAATGGTGGAGCAGACTCGATGGGCCGAATGGCCTAATTTCTGCTCCTATGTCTTATGGTCAGTGGACAGGAGAATGTTACTTATTCAGATAAACTCCATCACAAGAGAGCTAGAGGTGAATGCATGGAATTAAATGCAAATGTTTTTTTATATGACATCATAGGATATGGGAATCACTGGTTAGGCCAGCATTTATTGTGCATCCCTAATTGCTCTTGCTCAGAGGGCATTTTTAAGAGTCAACCACATTGCTGTATGTCTGGAGTCACATGTAGGCCAAACCAGGTAAGGACAGCAGTTTTCCTTCCCTAAAAGGCATTAGTGAACCAGATGCGTTTTTACAGCAATCACCAATTGTTTCAAGACTTTTAATTGGATTTAAATTTCACCAGTTGCCATGTTGGGATTTGAACCTGGGTCCCCAGAGAATTATCCTGGATCTCTGAATACTAGTCCAGTGATAATGACCTGGGAAATTTAATGAGTGGCTGGAGACAGAGAGCAGAGATAAAGTGCAGGTAATCTAACTGACATGATGTGACGAGTGGTGATTGACAGGGATTCGTGTTGGGGCATCAACTATTCTCTGTATTCATTAACCACTTAGATGATGAGATAGAAAGTCACATAACTAAACTTGCTGATGGCAACTAGATAAGTGTTATTGTAAAGAATGTAAATGGAAGCAGAAAATGACAAAGAGACATTGATAAATTAAACAACTGGGCGATACTATGGCAAATGGATTTCAATGTTGGCAAATATGAAATTATCCACTATGGACCTAAAAAGGATAAAACAGGGGATTTTCTATATGGTGAAAAGCTGGAAGAGTGAATGTTCAAAGTGTCTCAGGGATCCAGGTAAGTAGATCATTAAAATGTCATGAACAGATCAATAAAATAATTTTAAAAGACTAATGAAATGCTGTCCTTTATATCTAGGGGATTAGAATACAAGGGGCTACAGCTGTACAAAGCCCTGGTTAAGCTGCACCTGGAGCTACTGTGAGCAGCTCTGGGCTCCACACCTTGGGAAGCCTATATTGGCCTAAGAGGGAGAGAATATAGGTTTATTGGAAAGATGCATGAACTCCATGGTTTGAGTTACTAGGAGATATTACGCAAACTATGGTTGTATTCCATGAAATTTAGAAAGTTAAGGGGTGAGGTGATTGAAGTTTTCAAGATATTAAGGGGTAAATAGAGAGAAACTGTTTCTGCTGGTAGAGGAATCTCATCTGAAAATTAGATCTAGACCTTTCAGGAGTAGGATTACAACACACTTTTACACACAAAGTATGGTGGAAGTTTGGAACTCTCTTCCGCAAATGGCAATTTATGCTAGCGCAATTGTTCATTTTAAATCTGAAATTGGTGTATTTTTGTTAACCAAATGTCTTAAGGATTATGGAGCAAGGTGGGTATGTGGAGTTAGGTCGCAGATCAACCATGATCTCCCAATGGCAGAACAGACTTAAGGGGCTAAATGGCCTCAATCTGTAATTCTGAAGAGACTACTTCAGCCTCAGACAGTCAGGGAGAATCGGTGGCTAGGCTCAACGTTAGTGGCAAAGAATGAGGACAACGGCTTTGGTCTTCCCAATATTTAGTCAAAGGAAATTTCTGCTCATTCAGGTCTGGATGTCAGTCACAAGAACACAAGGAAGAGGAGACCACTCTAATGAGAAAGAAAAATTCCAAGGGAGGACCCAACATCTGTGCTTAACTAAAAAAGTTAAAAGATAGTATCAAACTTAAAGAAAAAGTAAACATTTGCACAAGGATGAGTGGCAGGTCAGGAGACTGGACAGGATATAAAAAAAAGTAAAGAATGATTAAAAGATTACTAAGAAGGTAAAAATTAGAGAACAAGAGAAAACTAGCTAGAAATATAAAAACAGGTAGTTAGAGTTTCTATAAGTATTTAAAAAAGGAGTTAACAAAGTGAGCATTAGTCCTATGGAAAGTGAGCCTGGGGAATTAATAATGGAAAATAAGGAGATGGCGGATGAATTGAACAGGTGTTTTGCATCGGTCTTCACTATAGACGATACAAGTAACATCCCAGAAATAGCTGTAAATCAGGAAATGGGAGGAACTCAGGAAAATTACAATCACCAGGGAAATGATATTGAGTAAATTGTTGGAGCTGCAGGTGGAAAAATCCCAGGGTCCTGATGGACTTCATCCTAGAGTCTTAAAAGAAGTGGCTGGTGAGTTGGTTGATACATTGGTTTTAATTTTCCAAAATTCCCTAGATCTGGAGAAGGTTCCATTTGATTGGAAAATAGCAAATGTGACTCCTTTATCCAAAAATGGAGGGAGACAGAAAGCCATAAACTACAGCTTAACATCTGTCATAGGGAGAATGTTAGAAGCTATTATTAAAGATGTTATAACAGGGCACTTGTATAAATTCAAGGTAATCAGGCAGAAAGGGAAATCATGTTTAAAAGATGCTGTGAATAAAGGGGAACTTGTGGATGGACTGCACTTAGATCTCCAGAAGGGATTTGATAAAGTGTCACATCAAAGGTTATTGCAGAAAATAAAAGCTCATGGTGTCGGGGGTAACATATTGGCATCAATAGAAGATTGGCTATCAGGAAACAGAGAGTAGGCATAAATGGGTCATTTTCTGGTTGGTAAGATGTAACAAGTGGTATGCCACAGGGATCAGTGCTGGAGCCTCAACTTTTTATAATTTATATAAATGACTTGGTTGAAGGCACCAATAGTATGGTTGCTAAATTTTCTGAGGACAAAAAGATAGGTAGGAAAGTAAATCGTGAAGAGGACATAAGGAGACTACAAAAGGATATAGATAGGTTAGGAGAGTGGGCAAAGATCTGGAAAATGGAGTATAATGTGGGAAAATGTAAGGTTGTCCATTTTTGCAGGACGAATAAAAATGAAGCATATTATCTAAATGGTGAGAGTTGCAGAGATCTGAGGTTCAAAGGGATCTTGGTGTCCTAATGCATGAATCACAACAGGTTAGTATACAGGTACAGCAAGAAATTAGCAAAGCTAATAGAATTTTATTGCCTAATGCAAGAGGAAGTGAATTTCTTTTTGCAAAAATAAACTTTATTCATAAAATATCTTTAACCACATTCCAAACCATTTCAAAATCACCATTACAAAAGTACAATCAGGTTCAACTTTTACAACATGTATCACAAGGTGCATCAGTACAAACAATGAATATTACAATCATTTGCATACATTCATTTTGAGCTGTATATCCCGAGAGGCTCTATACAGTTCCCAGCCCCTCGGTGCACTATGGCAGAAAGGTCTTAGGCAGCGACCCTTCCCCATTGGGCCTTTGCAGCAGTTGCCCCAAGCTTTAGTGCATCCCTCAGCATGTAGTCCTGGACTTTGGAATGTGCCAGTCTGCAACACTCAGTCGGGGACAATTCTTTGTGCTGGAAGACCAACAAGTTTCGGGCAGACCAAAGAGTGTCTTTTACCGAGTTGATGATCCTCCAGCTGCAGTTGATGTTTGTCTCGGTGTGTGTCCCTGGGAACAGCCCGTAGAGCACAGAGTCCTGTGTCACAGAACTGCTCGGGGTGAATCTCGACAGAAACCACTGCATCTCTCTCCAGACCTTCTTTGCAAAGGCACAATCCACAAGGAGGTGAACAACGGTCTCTTCCCCACCACAGCCATTTTGAGGGCAATGTGCCGAGGGACTGAGACTCCTGGTGTGTAGGAAGGATCTGACGGGGAGGGCCTTTCTCACCACCAAGCTACGTCTTGGTGCTTGTTGGAAAGTTCTGGTGATGAGGCATTCTGCCAAATGACTTTGACAGTCTGCTCGGGGAACCATCCCACAGGATCCACCCTCTCCTTTTCCCTCAGGGCCTCTAAGACGTTACGTGCCGACCACTGCCTGATGGACTTGTGGTCGAAGGTGTTTCTCTGCATAAATTTTCCCACGAGGGACAGGTGGTACGGCACGGTCCAACTACTTGGAGCGTTCCTCGGCAGCGTGGCCAGACCCATCCTTCGCAATACCGGGGACAGGTAGAACCTCAGCACGTAGTGACACTTGGTGTTTGCATACTGAGGGTATACGCACCGCTTGATGCAGCCACACACAAAGGTGGCCATCAGTATGAGGGCGATGTTGGGCACATTTTTTCCCTCTTTATCTAGAGGCTTGTACATTGTGTCCCTGTGGACACGATCCATTTTCGACCTCCAGACAAAGCGGAAGATGGCTCGGGTGATCGCCACCATGCAGGAGTGTGGAATGGGCCAGACCTGAGCCACGTACAGCAACAACAGGAGTGCCTCACACCTGATGACCAGGTTCTTACCTGCAATGGAGAGGGAGCGTTGCTCCTACATGCCCAGTTTCCTTTTTACCATGGACACTCGACCCTTCCAGTTTCAAACACATGCCCTGGTCCCTCCAAACCATATCCCCAGCACCTTCAGACCATCAGCCCTGACAGTGAAGGGGACAAATGATGGGTCAGCCCAGTTTCTGAAGAACATGGCCTCGCTCTTCCCACGATTTACCTTGGCTCCCAAGGCCAGTTCAAACTGGTCGCAGATGTGGATCAGTCTGTGCAAGAGGAAGTGAATATTAGAGTGGGGAGGTGATGCTTCAGTTGTACAGGGCATTGGTGAGACCCCATCTGGTCTAGGTGTAGTCTCATCAATGCCCTGTGCAGTTCTAGCAAGATTTCCCTACTTTTATACTTCAGCCCACTTGCAATAAAGGCCAACATTCCACTTGTCTTCCTAATTACTTGCTGTCTCTGTGCTCTGACTTTTTGTGATTCATGTACAAGGACACCCAGCTGCAGCATGTTGCAGACTCTTTCCATTTAAATGCTAAGTCAAGCAGTATTAACTAATCAGACAGTGGGTGAGGGATCAAAGTGTGAGGAGGTAGAGCTGGGCATTGTCAGCACACATGTAGAACCTGACATTGTGCTTTCCGATGATGTTGCCAAAAGACAGCACATGTAGGTGAGAAACAGGAGGGTAATTTGTCATAAAAACTGAAAGTGCTGGAAAAACTCAGCAGGTCTGGCAGTGTCTGTGGAGAAAGAAACAGAGTTAACGTTTCCAGTCTGTATGACTCTTCCTCAGAAGGTAATTTTTCAGACTGCTTTTGCCACCTTTGCTTTTCTCAGTCCATTACTGACTAATCACCGGCCCACTTTAGGGCACATTATTCTGTTGAAATTCATGCATTGAGAAACAAGCTGCTGTTCAGCTAAAGTGGCACCTGCAGCAAAAGAGCAGGAGCCCTGGCTCAGAAACTGTTATAATTCTAACTGCTGTACAAGAATAATGTTAGAGATTCCATTACTATTGTCACTCATGAATCACAAAATCATAAAGAACAGCAATATTTAAATTTCTTCCCCACCTAGCCTGCTAAGTTTAAAGTAAAGACAGAAAATCCTGGAAAAACCCAACAGGTCTGGCAGCATTTGTGGAGAGAGAAACAGAGTTAACATTTCGATTCCATATGACTCTTCTTCAGAGCTAAAGAGAGATAGGAATGTGATGGATTTTATACTGTTTAAGAGGGGGTGGAGCAAAATAGAAGGCCAGGGATAGGTGGGAGCTCAAGAGAGATTTGACAAAGATGCCATGAACACAAGACAAAGGGAGTGTTGATGGTAGTGTTAAAGACTAAAGAAGGTGCTGATAGTGGCATAAAAGTAAGATTGCAGAATGTGTTAATAACAGAACAAGGGTCAGCACTCTGAAGATATCGTGTTTTAAGGGGCATATAACTCTTTCCTCCAGCTTGACCCCTTTTTTATTCCAATTATTTTTTTCCCCCAAACAGGGCTATCAGTCACTTTTTCTTATGTTTTGCTTTCACAAAGGCTGCCAATAGCAGCCCTTTTTCTGCTAGGAACCAGTGTCTCAATTCCTCTCAAAACAAAAACATTATTACCTGGAAAAACTCAGCAGGTCTGGCAGCATCGGCGGAGAAGAGAAACAGAGTTGACATTTCGAGTCCTCATGACCCTTCAACAGAACTAGGTGAATCCAAGGAAGCGGTGAAATATAAGCTGGTTTAAGGTGTGTGTGTGTGTCTGTGTGTGTAGGCGGGGGGGGGGGGGGGGGGGGGGGGGGGGGGGGGGGGGGGGGGGGGGCAGGGGGGGAGCGGTTGGGTGGGTGGGGAGAAGTGGAGGCTGGTCGTGTGGTTGTAGGGACAAGCAAGCAGTGATAGAAGCAGATCATCAAAAGATGTCACAGACAAAAGAACAAAAGAACAAGGTGTTGAAGTTGGTGTATAGCTCTAGTGGGGGTGGGGGAGCATAAAAGATTTAAAAATATTTAAAAATAATGGAAATAGTTGGGAAAAGAAAAATCTATATAATTTATTGGAAAAAACAAAAGGAAGGGGGAAGAAACAGAAAGGGGGTGGGGATGGAGGAGGGAGTTCAAGACCTAAAGTTGTTGAATTCAATATTCAGTCCGGAAGGCTGTAAAGTGCCTAGTCAGAAGATGAGGTGTTGTTCCTCCAGTTTGCGTTGGGCTTCACTGGAACAATGCAGCAAGCCAAGGACAGACATGTGGGCAAGAGAGCAGGGTGGAGTGTTAAAATGGCAAGCGACAGGGCGGTTTGGGTCATTCTTGCAGACAGACCACAGGTGTTCTGCAGAACGGTCACCCAGTTTACGTTTGGTCTCTCCAATGTAGAGGAGACCGCATTGGGAGCAACGAATACAGTACACTAAGTTGGGGGAAATGCAAGTGAAATGCTGCTTCACTTGAAAGGAGTGTTTGGGCTCTTGGACGGTGAGGAGAGAGGAAGTGAAGGGGCAGGTGTTACATCTTTTGCGTGGGCATGGGGTGGTGCCATAGGTGGGGGGTTGAGGAGTAGGGGGTGATGGAGGAGTGGACCAGGGTGTCCTGGAGGGAACAATCCCTACAGAATGCCACCGGGGGGTGGGGGTGAAGGGAAGATGTGTTTGGTGGTGGCATCATGCTGGAGTTGGCGAAAATGGCGGAAGATGATCCTTTGAATGCGGAGGCTGGTGATGTGATAAGTGAGGACAAGGGGGACCCTATCATGTTTCTGGGAGGGAGGAGAAGGCGCGAGGGCGGATGCGCGGGAGATGGGCCGGACACGGTTGAGGGCCCTGTCAACGACCATGGGTGGAAAACCTCGGTTAAGGAAGAAGGAGGACATGTCAGAGGAACTGTTTTTGAAGGTAGCATCATTGGAACAGATACGACGGAGGCGAAGGAACTGAGAGAATGGGATGGAGTCCTTACAGGAAGCGGGGTGTGAGGAGCTGTAGTCGAGGTAGCTGTGGGAGTCGGTAGGCTTGTAATGGATATTGGTGGACAGTCTATCACCAGAGATTGAGACAGAGAGGTCAAGGAAGGGAAGGGAAGTGTCAGAGATGGACCACATGAAAATGATGGAGGGGTGGAGATTGGAAGCAAAATTAATAAATTTTTCCAAGTCCCAACGAGAGCATGAAGCAGCACCGAAGTAATCATCGATGTACTGGAGAAAGAGTTGTGGAAGGGGGCCGGAGTAGGACTGGAACAAGGAATGTTCCACATACCCCATAAAGAGACAGGCATAGCTGGGGCCCATGTGGGTACCCATAGCCACACCTTTTATTTGGAGGAAGTGAGAGGAGTTGAAGGAGAAATTGTTCAGTGTGAGAACAAGTTCAGCTAGACGGAGGAGAGTAGCGGTGGATGGGGATTGTTCGGGCCTCTGTTCGAGGAAGAAGCCAAGGGCCCTAAGACCATCCTGGTGGGGGATGGAGGTGTAGAGGGATTGGACGTCCATGGTGAAGAGGAAGCGCTTGGGGGCCAGGGATCTGGAAATTGTTGATGTGACGTAAGGTGTCAGAGGAATCACGGATGTAGGTGGGAAGGGACTGGACAAGGGGAGAGAGAAGGGATAACGAGAAATGAGTTCTGTGGGGCAGGAGCAAGCTGACACGATCAGTCTACCGGGACAGTTCTGTTTGTGGATTTTGGTTAGGAGGTAGAAACTGGCCGTCTGAGGTTGGGCGACTATCAGGTTGGAAGCTGTGGGAGGAAGATTCCCAGAGGAGATGAGGTCAGTGACAGTCCTGGAAACAATGGCTTGATGTTCAGTGGTGGGGTCATGGTCCAGGGAGAGGTAGGAGGAAGTGTCTGCGAGTTGACGCTCAGCCTCCGCGAGGTAGAGGTAAGTGCGCCAGACAACACCTGCACCACCCTTGTCAGCGGGTTTGATGACAATGTCAGAGTTGGACCTGAGAGAACGGATTTCCAGCATCCGCAGTTTTTTGTTTTTAACTCAATTCCTCTCTCTTTATCCTTAACTGAGACCTTTCCCTTTCCAATGTCTGGCACCTCATCTCAACCTTTCCCTGTCCCCTCTCTGGGACTTCCTTTGTGACCTCTCCCTGTCCCTTGTCTGCTCCTGAATCACATAGTTCAGGTTTTGTGCCATTTTACTTTTGCACTGGTGCACTGGGCCCTTGTCCACTGACCAAAGAGCTTCAAATGCTTGGCTGCACATGTGCAGTTGGCTCCCAGCCCATACCTACACAGAAACTCCCAGGATATGCTGACACCTGTAGTTCCTGGTCCCCTCGATGATAAGGTAAGTTGGATCTCAATACACCTTACCCCTTGGAAGAAAGAAAGCTTTATCACAGTGAAGGTTTCATTACAATGGCTTTACAATTTCTTCACAAGAAGAAGTACTTATCATAAACATCTAATAAGTAGCTTATTACATACTTTACAGATACACTTTGCATTTTGTTCCACAATTACACATATCGTATTATAAAATTATAATGTCTTAACCAAAACAAAAGCTTGTACATGGAGCAAATAGCATTAGCAGGATCAAATATCATAGAATTATCACAACTCAGGACCTGCCTTTTCTTTTATATGCTTTCTTTAAACTCTGAACAGGACACCAACAATTACGTTTCTTTTTTCCCCATAATATTTTCATGGCCAACCAAAGGTAGTGAAGATACATTAAAGTTTTCTTTACAAACACCTTGACCAGCTTGTATTTCTATTTTGTACCAGGGTTTTCAACCTTTCTAGCATAACTGCAAACTAATGCTCTGGTAGTTTTCCCCTCTTCGCATATTAGTCATTCAATATGATACAAATGACTTTCGCCTAGGTTTCTCAACTTGAATACAGAAGAGTATAGGGGTTTTCTTCCTCTCCTCTGTTCATGTAAACATACCTTCAGTGGGTCCTTTTAGTTTGTTTTGGAAACAACCAGTTTCAAAATTCTCCACTCAGCTCCTCCAGAACTAATTTCTTCACATAAGGTCATATACTTCACGCAGACATTTAAAAAAAACAGAAGCTTCATTTCCACTTTCACAATTTTATCCAAACATTTGCCAACTCTCTTCTTTTCCAAGCTCATCAATCTTTTCATTCAGCTCAGCAACTGCTCTAGTGATTTCAGCTGTCTTTGTTTCAGAGTTATCTGTGGAATTCTTATATAAGCGATATAACTTTACCTGGGCATTCAGTTCATTTCAGAATCTTTCTTCCATGGTCTCTGATTGCTCCTTAGACCCTTTCAATTCACTCTTTAGATTCTCAATCTGTTTCTTAGCATTTTCCTTCTTTGCTTTTACAGTCTGGATCTGCTCTTCTAAACCACACACCTCATCCTATTCTCCAGGTTACACCAGAGTTCAGGAACTTAATTTCTCTTTTCACAACAAAGTTCCAACAGTTCATCAGTCTTGGCTTTTAATTCTGCATTCAACCAAATGTTTTGATTCATCAGCAATTAATTTTCCTATTCGAGGCTTTTTTCACAAAGCATCAGAAGTCTGTATTATCAAGTTTTAATTGAAGATCTATCTTTGTTGAATTTGCTTCTACAAATTCATCATTTAGACATTTCAAGTCCTCATTCACGTGTTCTACTTCCTGTGAGCGTTGCTCCAGCGTTCTCACCAATTCTCGTTCTTTACCAGCAAACTTATCTCTTGTCTGTGAAACGTGGTTCTCTGCACTGATCAGTTTTGCCTTGGCACAGCCTAATTCTTTATGCAGCCTTTGACATTCTTGCATGTCTGATACTAACTTTTCTTGGTCCTGGGCTAGTTGTTTTTTCACTTCACCCTGTCGAGCTCAGACTTCAGCTACTGCACAACCGGGGAACAGTCCAGGGTGTTCCTTCTGCAAAATCTCTGTTTCTCTCGCCTCAACTGCCTCTCTCGAAGCTCTCAGAGATGCTAAGAATTTCAAACCTGCCAAATCATTACCCAGTATAAAATCTCTTCCATAGGTAAACTCGTAACAATTACCAGTAACAATTCTGCTTACGAAGTTACTTGATAAATTGACTTTTGTCACAGGGCTAAGGCCTCACACAATATTTTTATATAATATATTCTCATGGCTAATTTCTAAAATTTTCAAACTGAGCAATGACTCTTTAAAATGGCAGAAGCTATGTCTGGTTGTGACCCTCAAACAATAAGAGCGATTTAGCAGTATCGCAGAAACTGGTGCCTTGTTATCTCTGAAGAGATGCTAACAATTCCTGTGGGCTGCAGAGACCAAATTCAAAGGGAATAATACAAAGGCCATCTATATTTCATAAGCCAAGCCTGGCCAACTGGAGCCAATTTGTCTGCTAGGACAAAAGACCCTGCAATACACCATTGTTGGAATATTAACAATCTCAGGAGCCCAGACAAAGGGATACACACCCTTTGTCAAAGCCAACGTGGAAAGGTGGGAGTCATGTGACACATCCCACCCCCTGAGCTGGTGAAACCTGTAATATTGCCTTGTGGAGCTGCAAAGCTCAGTCTGCCATCTTTCCATCTACCTAGCAGCAGCAGCAAAGAAAAGGGGCTCTGTCCAGGTTTGGATGCCTGACTCCATCTACATTGTTTCTACTGGGACTTATCAACTTCTGTCCATCACCTACAAGCCTGAATCACCTCTCTACTTGTCTATCTCATCGTGGAGGTCATCTCTACAGGAAAAGTGAATTATCCAGCATCAGTTATCAACCTGCCAACCTCTATGAAAGAAATACACTACTGTTTTTTGATTCTGGACTCTGGACTCATGTGAAACAATAATTCTTTATTGTGATTTTTGTACTGTAAATCTTTCTTTCCCTATCCCCTTTTTTATTGCATGAATGAAAAGACAGCAATGTTGTGACCTTCCTCCTATGTTTGAATGTGTGCAAATAAACTAACCCTCTGAGTTTATCCTATTTAGAATTTGCTGTGGGGTTATTAATAGAAATTAGGTCACACCAAAAACTGAGGGGTTGGCAAATATGCCACTACTTATAAAGGGGAAAATCAGATTCAAAACACCTTTCTGTTAATGGACTGGTGGTGAGAGGAGAAAGCCAGGCTGTTTAAATTAACTCACCACCCCCCCATCCATCCATAACACTTCATAAAAGGGAACCATTCATAAGTTCCATAAGGACTCCCTATTAATATCTTCTCTTTCATCAAACCATCTGGGACACAAATCATATCATCAGCCACCACTAATGACTGATTCTGCCCCAGTAGCTCTCAAAATATCAATTTGTTTACTTGTTTTGATGGAGGAATAAAGGAATACTTCTCCCCTAGACACAAAACCTTTATAACCTTCACTGACCTGACGCACTTTAGTAGTATTTGAGGAAAAATTCCCTTGACAATCCTGAGCCATCTTTCCCTTTCTAGTAGGTTCTGAGGGAACAATTTTCAATTGTATGACCGCCATGGTTTTACCACCCATTTCCTTTATTGGTACAGCCTTTCCTGAAGACTCCTTAGGCATCCTTATTACTGACACTGATTTACCATTTAGCTTCTGACAATTTGCTTTTACATTTCCTGTCATACAGCAATGAAAACATACTGATTTCTTTAAATCATACTTTTCTCCACACTAACATTTTTATTGATTAGAACAACTTCCCATAAACCATGTAATCTAGTCTTTTCTTTAGCTAGTTCATGCCATTTGATTTTTCTCTCCCTCTTAAATGCTCTGTCTCTTTCCTTTTCTCTTTTGTCCCTTGCTACCTTCTCTCTCTCTGGAGTTCAAGTTCAAGCTCTCATATTTCTCTTTCTTACTCTTTTTCAAACTCAAGTTTTTGCTTTTTCATTTTTTTTAAGTTCAAGTTTCTCCATTTCTCAATCTCTTTCTATCTCAAGCTATTTCATCTGCAACTCAATTCTTGCTAGCTCAAGTTGTGTTGTGTCTGGGTCAGGCTTTTCTTCTTCCAGCCCCAAATGCTATGCTATTACCTCAATTATTCCTGCTTCCTTAGCCCCTGCTTTTACCTCAAACTTCAACTTTTCTGCTAATGCAATGAACTTAACCTTGGTGAATCGTTGCAAATCACTCAAGGATAAATTTTCCCTCCCCAGAAAAGTCATAGCAACTGACAAAGGCATTCTGCTTTTCAATCAGAAAGTAAAATTCACTGTGGAAATCTTATCAACCTTAACCTCAGCAAGTGCCAGCACTCATATTTGTCAGTGGATTTCAAATCCCACAAGAGCCCCCAATTTATATTATGATCTTGGACCAGGCTCCCAGGTTTTTGGTATGATTCAGTTAATGACCAGTAACTTCTTGTTTAAGGTAGGCAAAGTTTGAGATCCAGGACACTTGCTAAGAGAATAAAGCCACAAGATTCTGTGGATTTTGAACAAACAAAAATAAACTTTACCATGCAAAGGTCAGAAAGATAAAACAATTTACCTTATCTATTTTACACTCTAACACTCAGGATTAATGTGAGGCACATGTGAATTAACAGGCAAATTGTGGTTGAACACACTACATTGTCCAATAAGTGGAAAATGTGACCAAGACAGATTCCACAGTTTTCTCAGCAACCCACCCAGACGTCAGTAAACACTGTGAGTCAACCAACTTCATTGAAACTCTGTCTCTAACATGAGGGATTCTAATATTCACCTTTGAAGATCTTGCCTGGGGAATCTCTACGGAAGCCGCTCCAACTTGGATGGCCTCAGGCCCACCTCATAGGATTTCAATCTCATCTCCCGAGATTCCGTTCCCCTGGATTCCCGAGTCTGCACTCTAGCACTAACACACAGGCACAACTCCAGCTCTTTTGCTGGGCTGAACAAAACAGCATTGCTCTAAGGGGTTACCTTTGCCCCAGTGGCCCACAGCATGCTGACTTTTCAGCTCCTCAGGGCTTCTCCTGAGCCACCTTCTCCCGAGCCCCCATTACCTAGTCTGCCAACTGCAGCCCTTTTTCTGCTTGGAGCCTCTTTCTTTGCTCCTTTCTCTTTTTGCTTAATTGGAACCCCTCCCTGTCCCCTGCCTGAGATTCCCTTTGGCATCTCTCCCTGTCCTCTTTTCCTGACCCCTTCTTTGATAACAGCCTCTCCTCCTAGGTCACATGATTCACGCTGTTTTCTTTTAGCGTGAAGAATTTTAAATGGTGGGCTGTGGAATCTCCCAGGGCATGCTGGGACCTGTAGTTCCCAGCACCCCAACCCCTACCCCCTACCTCCCTTCAATGATGAGGTAAGTCAGATCTTGTAGCCCCATGCAGTGTTAAGGAGATGAATTTCAGGGGGTAAAATACCATACAAGCAAGCAATTTCAACACTAATCATATTCAATTCAAATTCCATTAAGAGTTTGGATGATGAAAGATAATGAACGAGCAATTCTACAGCTAAACAGCAATTATAGTTAATTACACTGAATGTTACCAAAACTATTTACAGGCATTGATCAATAATAAACTCAGCAAGCTTCCAGTATAAAACAATAACAAATTAGCTTTGTTTCCTAATTAAATATTATATAAAATAAAAGGAAGTGTTAAAGTTTTAGCCAGAGGCTGTAATTCCATCTTGGGATTCTGATAGCTTCAATTCAGCTTCAATAGAGCCTAATAATTGGGATGATTATTTTGGTGCTTACTAGCAGGAACTCACTGTAAATAACAATCTGGAACCAGTGCCCAGAGTGAGAGTCAGAGAGAACAGGTCTGCCAGTGCCCAGAGTGAAAAGCAGTAAGAACAATCTGGAACCAGTGCCTAGAGTGAAAAACAATGAGAACAATCTGCAACCAGTGCCAAGGGTGAGAGTCAGTGAGAACAGGTCTACAACTAGTGCCCAGAGTGAGAGTCAGAGAGAACAGTTCTACCAGTGCCCAGAGTGAAAAACAGTGAGAACAATCTGCAACCAGTGCCCAGAGTGAGAGGCAGTGAGAACAATCTGCAACCAGTGCCCAGGGTGAGAGTCAGTGAGAACAGGTCTGGAACCAGCGCCCAGAGTGAAAAACAATGAGAACAATCTACAAGCAGTGCCCAAAGTGAGAGCCAGAGAAAACAGGTCTGCCAGTGCCCAGAGTGAAAAACAGTGAGAACAATCTGCAACCAGTGCCCAGAGTGAGAGGCAGTGAGCATAATCTGGAACCAGTGCCTAGAGTGAGAAACAGTGAGAACCAATTTTTAACCAGTGCCCAGTGTGAGAGACAATGAGAACAGGTCTGGAATCACGCTTCATTGTAAGTCCCCATGAGAACACTGAAGTTTTGAGCTGAAGATTCCAACTCAAATACTAATTCTGAGTTTTTTATGATCCTAAAATCTGTATTTCATACAATGGAATGGCACAGCTTCTGAAGAGTCATTTAAGAAGATAACCAGAAGCTATGTTGCAAATGAACTCTGTCACTGACTCGCTTTCAAAGACTGATTGACAAACCCTGAGAAAAATGCCTTTTGGTGTTAAAATCCAGCCGGTAGGCATGGTCTTATTCTTTCTGTAGCCAAGTGATTTCAGTGAAGACGTTTTAGCTCTGGGTTTTTTCCCCATGTTCCTGTCAAGCAAAACACCCATTCACAGCATTTGATGGAGGAATCAGTGACACAGCCATACAGTGACACACCATTTGTGATGCTGGAAATGCTGCAGTCCCAGCTGATGAGGGACAGTTTTTTGAGATTTATGAGATTCCATAACTCAACTTTTCACTGACTTACCTTCCTCACAGCTGATTCCCATGAATCCAGGGCAGCATCTCCATTCCAAAGCAGTCACATTCTTGTAGGCCAGCTTGTAGGTGGGTCTGAGGACAGTCCTGTAACTAGCACAAGAAACTAATCAAGGATATGCAAACATTTTTATTTTATCTATCGCCCATTGCTCAAATTCTGCAGAACCTCCCCACAGAAAATCATCAGCATGCATCATAAAGATGCCTGCTAGTTTCTCCGTGGGATACCAATAGAACATTGCTGGCTCTGTTTTTAGCTGAAGACAACCTGTTTTCAACAGGACGGACCCAACTGAGAAATACCAAACCCTCGATGCATCATTCAATCCATAAACTCACTTGTTTAATTTTCACAGTTTCACTACCATATCACCTGCTCCTTTCTGGCCTTCAACATCTTTACCTCATTTTCCTAATCCATGGGTCTTACCTCCTGTCCCTTATCTTGCACATTCAACCAATGTTTGTATTTGCTGGTGGTTTTTCCTGCTCTCCCAATAACAATGGCAGCCCTCCATTCACTGGCCCCAATTGGCATATAAGTTACCCTAATGCCAACTTTGGGTAGTTGCTGCTTGGGATAAATAACCTCGTCCTGTACTTCAGGTACTTTGTTCACATTCAGGCAGCTCTTTGTCTGCTATAAGCTGTTCCAACATATGTTTATATGAAGTACATTGTGCCTCTTCGCTTTCTGTTACCTGTTCAGATTCTGTAAATGTATGATCAGTGCCAATTAACCTCGAGGAATATACTCTACCAGTTGATTAGCCATGTGGTAAAATTACTGCTTTTTCATCGCTGCCCATAACCTTACCTGGGCCTTTCCATTCCATCTGCCCTTCTCTTTTGTAATATACCTTATCCCCTGTATTAAACTGTATTTCTAACGGCCTAATGCAGGACCATAAGGCTCACTGGATTTTCTCCAAAACCTCAGCCTTGATAAATATCTTTCTCTCTGCATGCAGGACATTCAAATGCTCAGAAAAAGTTGAACTAATTGTAGTCCCTTCCAAGGCCATGGGATGATTCCATGTCACTGAAGGTATTTTTGGATTTCTCCCATAAATTAATTGATAAGGATTGTATTCCCAAACATTTGAAGTGAATTTTTGGCATGGACTGTACACATCAGGGCAGATGTTAGCTTACAGCTCAGTTGATCAGCTGAGATTTTGTGAAAAATCTCCTCAGTTACTGCATGATTTCTTTCACAAACCCCATTACTGAAGGAATTTTCCAAATGCGTGTTCATTAGTACCATGTTCATATTTTCACACACGCTTTTAAACTCATCATTGGCAAGTTCCCCCACATTGTCAGTTAGGAATTTAGCCAGTGCCTCCAGTCCAGTTCACATTCATTTTTCCATTATTTTGTCCACGGTTACTGTTGTGACTAGATATTACTGTTTACATACTGATTCTAGTTGTCATTTCTATGAAGTGTAAGAGAACAATGTTTTTGTCCTTGTCCTATGCCTTCAAGCCCATTATTACAACTTCATTAATGTCTCTTGCTAATTTTTCTTATTATTCATTCACGGGATGTGGGCTTCACTGGCTGGTCCAGCATTTATTGCCCATCCCTAGTTGCCCTTGAGAAAGTGATGGTGAGCTGCCTTCTTGAACTGCGGACGTCCATGTGGTGTAGGTACACCCACAGTGCTGTTAGGGAAGGAGTTCCAGGAATTTGACCCAGCGACAGTGAAGGAACGGTGATATATTTCCAAGTCAGGGTGGTGAGTGACTCAGAGGAGAACTTGCAGGCAATGATATTCCCATCTATCTGCTACCCTTGTCCTTCAGGATGGTAGTGGTAGTGGGTTTGGAAGGTGCTGCCTAAGGAGCCTTGGTGAATTCCTGCAGTGCATATTGTAGATGGTGCACACTGCTGCTACTGTGCTTCGGTGATGGAGGGAGTGAATGTTTGTGGATGTGGAGCCAATCAAGCGGGCTGCTTTGTCCTGGATGGTGTCAAGCTCCTTGAGTATTACAGAAGCTGCACTCATACAGGTAAATGGGGAGTATTCCATCACACTCCTGACTTGTGCCTTGTAGGTGGCAGACAGGCTTTGGGGAGTCAGGAGGTGAGTTACTCATCACATGATTCCTAGCCTTTGTCCTGGTCTTGTAGCTACAGTACTTATATGGCTACTCCAGTTCAGTTTCTGGTCAATGGTAACCCCCAGGATGTTGATAGTGGGGGATTCAACAATGGTAATGCCATTGAATATCAAGGGGCGATGGTTGGATTCTCTCTTGTTGAAGATGGTCATTGCCTGGCACTTGTGTGGCATGAATGTTACTTGCCACTTGTCAGCCCAAGTCTGGATATTGACCAGGTCTTGCTGCATTTGGACATGGCTGCTTCAGTATCTGAGGAGTCGTGAATGGTGCTGAACATTGTGCAATTATCAGCAAACATCCCCACTTCTGACCTTATGATGGAAGCAGCTGAAGATAGTCGGGCTGAGGGCACTACCCTGAGGAACTCCTGCAGTGATGTCCTGGAACTGACATGATTGACCTCCAGCAACCATAACCATCTTCCTTTGTGTTAGGTTTGGCTCCAGCCAGCGGAGAGTTTTCCCCGATTCTCATTGGCTCCAGTTTTGCTAGGCCTCCTTGATGCCACACTCTGTTAAATGTGGCCTTGATGTCAAGGCCAGTTGCTCTCGCCCCATCTCGGGAGTTCAGCTCTTTTGTCCATGTTTGAACAAGGCTCAGGAGCTGAGTGTCAGTGAGCAGGTTATTGCTAAGCAAGTGCTACTTGATAGCACTGTTGATGACCCCTTCCATTACTTTACTGATGATGGGGATAGACTGATGGGGTGGGATTTGGCTGGCTTGGATTTGTCCTGCTTTTTGTGTACAGGACATACCTGGGCAATTTTCCACATAGCCGCGTAGATGTCAATGTTGTAGCTGGCAAGTGACAAGTTCGTGCCACATAAGCGTCAGGCAATGACCATCTTCAACAAAAGAGAATCCAACCATCGCCCCTTGATGTTCAATGGCATTACCATCACTAAATCCCCCACTATCAATATGCTGGGGGTTACCATTGACCAGAAACTGAACTGGGCTAGCCATATAAATACCATGGCTACAAGAGCAGGTCAAAGGCTTAGGAATCCTGCGATGAGTAACTCGCCTCCTGACTCCTCAATGCCTGTCCACCATCTTCTGTGCACAAGTCAGGAGTGTGATGGAATGCTACCCACTTGCCTGGATGAGTGCAGCTCCAACAACACTCAAGAAGCTCGATACCATCCAGGACAAAGCAGTCTGCTTGATTGGCACCACATCCACAAACATTCACTCCCTCCAGCACCGATGCACAGTAGCAGCAGTATGTACCATCTACACGATGCACTGTAGGAATTCATCAAGGCTCCTTAGACAGCATCTTCCAAACCCACGACCCATCTGGAAGGACAAGGTCAACAGATAGATGGCAACACCACCACGTGGAATTTCCCCTCCAAGTCACTCACCATCCTAACTTGGAAATATATCGCTGTTCCTTCACTATCGCTGGATCAAAATCCTGGAACTCCCTCCCTAACAGCACAGTGGGTGTACCTACCCCACATGAGCTGCAGTGGTTCAAGAAGGCAGCTCACCACCACCTTGTCGAGGGCAATTAGGCATGGGCAATAAATGCTGGCCCAGCCAGAAATGTCCACATCCCATGAATGAATAAAAAAAATTTATTGAGTTCACTTGACTCAAGTCCAGGTTCCCACATCTCATTATTGAAATACTTTGATTAATCAGAGTCACACTCTCATTACTGTCAAGTGATGTCTCTATGTAAAAGGTTCTTACCTCATTAAACTGGAACAATGCCCGGGCCAATGGCACCCCTGATAAACACGTTGAACCAAACTCACAGATCCATTCTGGACTTGGCAGGACACTGTCTTGGACACAGTGTAGGGGCACCAATTTCTGTCAGAAGATAAACATTCACCATTTAAAGATGGTTATCATTAGCAAACAGTCTCCTCCCTGTCTGCTTAGTCTCTTAAAAACTCATTATGCACTTCCTGATTTAATGATTAGAATTCTATTAAACATTCTCTTCTCATTGCTACAATGTCATTAATGGGCTCTCTCTCCCTCAGGGGTCCTGTCCTACATTGACCCTTACAATCTGATGCCATGATCTTTCTTTGTATCATTCCAGTTTTATTAAACCGTAGACTGAAAACAGCAATGTTCTGGGTTTGTCTCTCACTCCAGCAGGCAGAAATTTAGCAGCATGTAACCATGATTCCAGACATGTGGACTGAGTAGGTTATCAATTAGCAATCGCCTTTTCTGTTCCTGACACATTCAGTCACAATGGGAAGTACGTGTGCCCTCTGCAATCTAACAACATGCTGACATTCACTAGCAAGGCTCAGACAAAAAAATGGACCATTGTGTGTTAGAGATCATTGTATACGTGCAGAATTGAACTCAGAGAAGGTGAGAAAACCAGCACAGAAACCAATCTCCCTTTTCCCAATGCTGTAATCACAGAGCTGCATATCTTCCCTGGGGCTCAAATGTTAGTTGAAGAGCTGACCTGCTCGCAGGCAGCTACCGATGCATGTTCCAGCTCTCTGCTCGAGGAGCCCAACACCTTCTGAGCAGCAACTCTCCCACCAGCATTCCAGCCCTCTCCATGGAGAAGCAGAGTTCCTAGTCAGTGAATCCCTATGGGAGAGTGTGGAGCCGCACACACACAGCCACATCCTTGTCCTTCTTTCTCCCTGATGCAGCCAATGAACCCTACCCCCTCAGCCCCAATAACTTGCACGAGACCATCCATCACCTCTGGCTGGGGGAGGACAGACACCTCAATGCAAGCCAGCACCCCATACGTGTGCAAATCATAGACATCCCCAACACATGAACTTTGACATGGCCAATGGTATTAGGTCAGGAGTGGATGCTTCTTGGCATGAGGGCTTTCCGGTAGAACTCACCCAGCTGCAAGCTTTGCTGAATAATCTGAGATGCAGGGACTCTGACATTCTTTATTCCTTCATGGGACATAGGCATCACTGGTTAGGTCAGCATTTATTGCTCATCCCTAATTGCCCTTGAGAAGGTGGTTGTGAGCTGCCTTCTTGAACTGCTGCAGACCCTGTGGTGTAGGTACACGCAAAGTGCCGTTGGGAAGGGAGTTCCAGGATTTTGACCCAGCGACAGTGAAGGAACGGCGATATATTTCCAAGTCAGGATGGTGAGTGACTTGGAGGGGAACTTCCAGGTGGTGGTGTTCCCATCTATCTGCTACCCTTGTCCTTCTAGATGGCAGCAGTTGTGGGTTTGGAAGGTGCTGTCTAAGGAACCTTGGTGAGTTGCTGCAGTGCATCTTGTAGATAGTACACACTGCTGCCACTGTGCGTCGGTAGTGTAGGGAGTGAATTTTTTTGGATGTGGTGACAATCAAGCGGGCTGCTTTGTCCTGGATGGTGTCAATCTCCTTAAGTGTTGTGGGAGGTGCACTCATTCAGGCAAGTGGGGAATATTCCATCACACTCCTGACTTGTGCCTTGTAGATGGTGGACAGGCTTTGAGGGGTCAGGAGGTGGGTTACTCGCTGCAGGATTCCTAGCCCCTGACCTGCTTTTTAGCCACAGTATTTATATGGCTAGTCCAGTTCAGTTTCTGGTCAATGATAACCCCCAGGATGTTGATAGTGGGGGATTCAGTGATGGTAATGTCCTTGTATATCAAAGGACAATGGTTAGATTTTCTCTTGCTGGAGATGGTCATTGCTTGGCACTTGTGTGGCATGAATGTTACTTGCCACTTGTTAGCCCAAACCTGAATGTTGTCCAGGTCTTGTGGCATTTAGACATGGACTGCTTCAGTACCTGAGGAGTCACGCATGATGCTGAACATTGTGCAATCCCCATATTGCGAACATCCCCACTTCTGACCTTATGATGGAAGGAAGGTCATTGGTAAAGCAGCTGAAGATAGTTGAGCCTAGGACACTAGCCTGAGGAACTCTTGAAGTGATGTCCTGGAGCTGAGATGATTGACCTCCAACAACCACAACCACCTTCCTTTGTGCTAGGTATGACTCCAACCAGTGGAATGTTTTCCCCCTGATTCCCATTGACTCCAGTTTTGCTAGGGCTCCTTGAGGCCACACACGGTCAAATGCTGTCTTGGTGTCAAGGGCAGTCACTCTTACCTCACCTCAGGAGTCCAGCTCTTTTGTCCATGTTTGAACCAAGGCTGTAATGAGGTCAGGAGCTGAGTGGTCCTGGTGGAACCCAAACTGAGCATTAGTGAGCAGGTTATTGCTAAGCAAATGCCGCTTGATAGCACTGTTGGTGACCCCTTCCATCACTTTACTGATGATCGAGAGCAGACTGATGGATCGATAATTTGCTGGGTTAGATTTGTCCTACTTTTTGTGTACAGGACATACCTGGGCAATTTTCCATATTGACGGGTAGATGTAGCTGCACTGGAGCAGCTTGGCTAAGGGTGCAACAAGTTCTGGGGCAGAACTCTTCAGTACTATTGTTGGAATATTGTCAGGGCCCTTGCCTTTGCAGTATCCAGTGCCTCCAGATGTTGCTTGATATCACGTGGAGTGAATTGAATTGGCTGAAGACTGGCATCTATGATGCTGGAGACCTCTGGAGGAAGCCGAGATGGATCATCCACTCGTCACTTCCAGCTGAAGATTGTTGCGAATGTTTCAACCTTATCTTTTCTACTGATGTGTAGGCTCCCCCATCATTGAGGATGAGGATATTTGTGGAGTCTTCTCCTCTAGTCAGTTGTTTAATTGTCCCCATCACTATTCACGACTGTATGTGCCAGGACTGCGGAGCTTAGACCTGATCTGTTGGGTTGTGGGATTGCTTCTACTGTTTGGCATGAGGTAGTCCTGTGTTATAGCTTCACCGGGTTGACACCTCATGTTTAGGTATGCCTGGTACTGCTCCTGGCATGCCCTCCTGCACTCTTCATTGAACCAGTGTTGATCCCCTGGCTTGGTGGTAATGGTAGAGTGGGAGATATGCCGGGCCATGAGGCTACAGATTGTAATTGTGTACAATTCTGCTGCTGCTGATGGTCCACAGTGCCTCATGGATGCCCAGTTTAGAGCTGCTAGATTTGTTTGAAATCTATTCCATTTAGTACGATGGTAGCGCCACACAACACGATGGAGGATATCCTCAACGTGAAGACGGGACTTCATCTCCACATGGACTGTGTGATGGTCATTCCTATCAATACTGCCATGGACAGATGCATCTGCAGCAGATACATTTGTGAAGATGAGGTCAAGTCTGTTTTTCCCTCTTGTTGGTTCCCTCACCACCTGCAGCAGACCCAGTCGAGCAGCTATGTCCTTTAGGACTCGGCCAGCTCAATCAGTAGTGGTGCTTCTGAGCCACTCTTGGTGATGGACATTGAAGTTCCCCACCCAGAATTGATTCGGTGCCCTTGCCACCCTCAGTGCTTCCTCCAAGTGGTGTTCAACATGGAGGAGCACTGATTCATCAGCTGAGGTGGGGGTGCGATAGATGTTAATCAGCAGGAGGTTTCTTTGCCCATGTTTGATCTGATGCCATGAGACTTCATGTGGTCCGGAGTCAATGTTGAATACTCCCAGGGCAACTCCTTCCCGACTGTATACCACTGTGTCCCCACCTCTGCTGGGCCTGTCCTGCCAGTAGGACAGGACATACCCAGGGATAATGATGGTGGTGTCAGGGACGTTATCTGTAAGGTATGATTCCATAAGTATGACTGTCAGGCTGTTGCTTGACTAGTCTGTGTGACAGCTCTCCCAATTTTTGCACAATCAGAGGGCAGTTAAGTGTCAACTACTTTGCTGTGTATCTGGAGTCACACGTCGGCCAGGCCTGGTAAGGATGGCAGATTTCCTTCCCTAAAGAACATTCATGAACCAGTGAGATTTAACAACAATGGTTTCATGGTCACCATTACTGAGACTAGCTTTTAATTCCATTTAAATTCCACAGTGCTGTGGTGGGATTTGAACCCACGTCTCCAGAGCATTAACCTGGGCTTCCAGGTTACTAGTTCAGTGACAAACCATTATGGCACCACCTCCCTCTAAATGTAGTGGTTACATTCCTGAGCCAATAATCCCAAGAATGTGAATTCAAATCACACCAAGGCAGTTTGAGAATTGGAACTCAGTTTAAAATAAATCTGGAAATAAAGAGCTGTTCTCAGTAATGCTGCCAGTGGATCTAGCGGGTTGTTATAGAAACGCAACTGCTTCATTATTGCTCTTTGGGAAAGGTCTTAACCTGGTCAGGCCTTACATATGAATCCAGTCCCACACCAACATAATTAACTTAACTGTCAACTCTCCTAATGAGTTACTCAGGTGAATCCAAGTTACTCAGATGGGTATTACTGAAAAAAGAGCTATATCACACAGATCAGGATACTTTACAAGAATACCAATGTAAAGGGCAAATAACAATTTATACTGTATGAGAAGAGTTTGCTAATCGGTTGGCAAATGGACTATGATTGATAAAGGCATTGCCATGGAGAATGCACCAGTGATGGTGACTGACAATTAACTGATGAGCATTGTTTGAAATTTAAACCAGGTAGCTTGACCCTGATTAGTCAAGACACTGCCCAGAGGAATGAGTCAGCGAATGGCTGTCACTTATTTTGTTTAGCTGAAACAGGTGTAATATGTACATGTTCTTTCTGTCTACAAAGAGCAGGGCCCTGTATATTAATATATGTAACTTTCAGTACCTGAAAATGTGCCACACTGCGCATCTGACTGACAATTTTAAACTGGTTATCAGTGTAATTCTTAGCACACTCAGGATTATTTAGCAAATGTTCTCCAATTGCAGAATCACGCCATAGCCAGGATTATACAGTTGGGTGCAGTGTTTCACGCTGCTACAATGCAGCGGGAACACGAGTGGTATTCGCCACTAACAGGATGCTGCTGTCAATCCAAAAAGACATTCTGCCTGTCACACAAATAGTAATGTGGTATATGAATTTCAGTGCCAGTGTGATACTAGATGTGTAGGCTATACTGGCGGATTGTATCAAACAGTATATCCCAGCCACTGTTCGCAATGGGCAGGGTACAGACTATACCCAAGCAGCCTGTGCTTGCAAAACTCAAAACATGGTATCCAACATTAAATATGATTCCACGAATGGACGACATTTGCTAAACAATCCTCAGTGTGCTAGGAATTACGCTGGCAACCAATTTAAGATTGTCAGTTGGGCTCGTAGTGTGGTGCATTTGTGTGAACTGGAAGCTACGTATATTAATACACAGGGCCCTGTTCTTTGCAGACAGAAAGAACATGTACACACATTGCGCCTGTTTCAGCTAAACAAAATAAGTGACAGCCATTCGCTGACTCATTCCTCCGGGCAATGCCTTGACAAATCAGAGTCAAACTGCCTGATTTAAATTTCAAGTAAAGATGGCAGTTAACTGTCAGCCATTAATTGGTGTATTCTCTACAGCAATACCTCTACCAGAGTTCACTTGCCAATCAATCAGCACTCTTCTCTCATTCAGTATAAGTTGTTGTTTTCCCCTTATATTAGTATCCTTGTGAAATGTCGTGATGCGTGCGAGATGAAAAACTTTGAAATGTCTCTTTTTTCAGCAACACTCAGGTTCTGTGCTACTAATTGACTATTACTCAGTTGGATGAAACCACTATCAGTGATTCAAGAAAGAGGCTCTCCACCTCTGCTTAGGGCAACTAAGCATGGGCAATAAATGACCTCCCAGACAGAGCTTTTATAGAGCCTTCTCCTCAGAGCTCCCCAGGAACACCCCTCCCCCACCCCACACACAGACCACCCCCTGTGGGCCTCCTCATGTACAGAAACCCCTCTCCCAACACCCCTGGCCTGCTCACAGAGACCCCTCCCATTCCCCCAGCTTCCCCCATACAGAGTCCCCAGCTCTCCCACAATCCCCAGATACAGAGAAAACCCCAACTGCATAGGACCCACCCTCAAGTCTCCCCCCTCACCTACTCCGAATTCACCTGGCTCAGATCACACCCCTGTCAGCAAGGCATGGGCTGTTTGATCTGATGTTCTTATGAAGCCTTAATATAATAACAGGTCTCTCACAGGACATAAGAGACTCTTCCTTCCAGTGGCCATCATGAAGACAGTTTGAGTACAGACTGACATTTACCACCCCCCCCCACCACCGTGCCTTATCATTATCATATCTCAGAGATTCATGGGGTACATTGACCCCAATTATTAACATCACCCGCCCAATGTACCTTCTCATTTTCTTTTTTGTAGTGTCCAACAGATTCCATTACACACGTGTGGTCATTTAAAGTGATCAGATTCTGCTCAGCCTCCACAGGGACAATCCAATCAGTGAGCTCACCTTGACACCTGCCTCCTGCTCTTTGCATCCTATTTCCACCTCACCTCCGTTTTTTTCTTTATTCTTTCATGGGGCATAGGCGTTACTGGAAAAGCCAGCATTTATTACCCATCCCTGTTTCCCGTGAACTGAGTGGCCTGCTCGGCCATTTCAACCACATTGCCATGGGTTTGGAGTCACACGTAGGTCAGACCAGGTAAGTACAGCAGATTTCCCTCCCTAAAGGACATTAGTAAAAACCCATTTGGTTCACGACAATCAGCAATGGTTTAATGGCCATCATTACTGAGACTAGCTTTATATTCCAGATTTATTAATTGTATTTAAATTCCACCATGGTGCACCCACAGCATTAGCCTGGACCTCTGGATTGCTGGTCCAATGGCATTACCGTTATGCCACTATCTTTCCCTGTACCTCTTTGCTCCATGTTAGCCATTATTGTTAACAGTTCTCTCTTCAGATTCTGTCTTCCAAATCTGCCATCACATCCCTTCTCAAAAATACAACTATTGACCACTGTTTACTTGAACTCTGACCACGTAGCAACCCAAATCTCCCTGTGTGCCGTCATGTACAAAATGGTTCCTAAACTTAAAAGTTGCCACAAGTGCACAGCAGTTCACTTAAACAAACCCTTTGTGCACTCTCCCCCCAAAAAAGATATATTTCCCTTAACTTCACCATGCTTACCAACTACCATCCCATCTCCAACCTCACATTCTTCTGCAAACTCCTTGAACAAGTTGTCGCCTCCAAAATCTGTTCCCATCTTTCCTGGAAAGCCATGTTTGAATCCCTCCAGTCAGGATTCTGCCTCAGCCACAGAACTAAAATGGTTCTTATTAAAGTCACAAATAACATCCTGTGTGACTGTGACAGTCTGTCTGCAGCATTTGACACGGTTGACCCCAAACCATCCTCCTCCAACTCCTCTCCACTGTCATCCAGCTGGGTGGGACTGCACTTGTCTGGTTCCATTCTTATGCATATAGTTGTACCAAGAGAATCACTCAAAATGGCTTCACTTTGTGCTCCCGCACTGTTAACTTTGGTGTCTGTTTCATCTTGTGTTCGGGGACTAGATGGGGTTTCTTTAGGCTTTGCCTGTTACTCTCAGGGTGCTGCCATAAACTGCTATCCATAAAAAGCATTCTTGTTTACTTACAGATCCATGTACATAAGAGCTAGGAGCAGGAGTAGGCAATTCAGCCCCTCGAGCATGCCCTGCCATTCAATACGATCATGGCTGATCTAATTTCGGCCTCAACTCCAATTTCCCGCCCTCTCCCCTTAACCTTTCAACCCATTACTAATTTAAAATCTGACAATCTCCTCCTTAAATTTATTCAGCGTCCCGGCATCCACTGCACTCTGAGGTAGCAAATTCTACAGATTCACGACCCTTTGAGAAAATAATTCCTCCTCATCTCTGATTTAAACCTACCATCCCTTAGCCTAAAACTATGGCCTCTCATTCTAGAGTGCCCCACAAGGGGAAACATCCACTCCAAATCTACTTTGTCTATCCCCTTTAGCATCTTATATATCTCAATTAGATCTCCTCTTATCCTTCTAAACACTAGCGACCATAGGCCTAAATTGCTCAATCTCTCCACATAAGATAAAGCCCTGTATCTCTGGAACCAATCTAGTGAACCTCCTCTGAACCACCTCCAGTGCAACTACATCCTTCCTCAAGTAAGGGAAACAAAACTGTGTACAGTACTCTAGGTGCAGTCTCACCAATGCCTTGTGCAGTTGCAACAATACTTCCCTATTTTTATACTCTATTAGAGTATAATAAATGCCAAAATTCCATTTGCATTCCTTATTACCTGCTGTATCTCCATACTTGCTTTTAGCGATTCATGCATGAGGACACCCAGATCCCTCTGCACTGAAGCATTCTGAAGTTTCCCTCTAAGTAATAAGTCGCCTTTTTATTCTACCAACCAAAATGGATAACCTCTCAATTATCCATGTTAAACTCCATCCGCCAAACTTTGGCCCAATCACCTAACCTGTCCATATCCATTTGTAAATTTCTTACTTCTTCATTGCAACTTACTTTCCCACTTATTTTGGTGTCATCTGCAAATTTAGCGATTGTACCTTCTATCCCTGAATCCAAGTCATTGATATAGATTGTAAATAGTTGGGGCCCAAGGACCAAACCCTGTGGCACCCCATTAGTTACAGCTTGCCACCCAGAAAAAGGCCCATTTATCCCGACTCTCTGCTTTCTGTTGGTTACAGCTCAGTATGCTATATGACATTGTACTTCTGCTTCCCGCCAGATCTCTTAGTCATGTGACATTGCATCACAATTACATCATTGGTTATATCAGTGTCAGATGCTCCTGATGTTAACCCTTTACTCTACATCTCCCTCCAAGTCTTTCTTCCGACTAAATACATCCTCCTATATGTCCCCCCAAAGTATCAGACTTCACTGGGCGCAGTGCCTTTCCCAGTCTCCCTGACTTGGTCCTGATTTCATTTTGAGGTTTTGGATGAACTTGCGGATGATTTCATTTGGTGGTTGTAGAATTTCAACTTATTTCTGTTTCCTTATCTCCGTCCAGATCTAAATAGTATGTCCAAGGTTCCATTGGTTTCATTTACAATGAGATCAAGGTCTGGGTCTGTTGCTGCTTCAGAAATTTGGCTTGTAGGTTGTGATCTGTACTCACTTCCGTCTGAACTCCAGGTGTGTGTGTCAGCTTACATCTGTAGCACCCATGATGCTTCATTCTCACATGAATCTTCATTCTTTTTTCCTATCCTTTTCCAAGGATTTGCATGTCCTTCAGGTCTGCAGCCTTCACTTAGAATTTTTCTGGTTCTTTACACTCTGTCCACTGCCACCATGTTTTGGATGGTGCAATGTCATGAAAGTATAATAATTTTCATAATATTTTTCTGAATTATTGTAAAGTAGGTTTATGGGGAATGTATAATTGGGTCTGCCTGTGTGTGATTTAATTACATTTGGAGTCAAGTAGATTGTAAGCTTTAACTCATCAAAAGAAGCTAGGTGCATGATATGCTAATGAGTAATCATGGATGCTGGCTAAGCATGTAATATGTGAAGGGAATTTGCATTTTTAGATAAATGAAGGGAGATTTGGATTTCAAAGGGAACTCAGTCTGCTTTACAAATAGCCAGATAAGCAAGGCTAAGGAATGTGTTTATTTTTCCCAAGGGTTACAGACAATATATAGTGACAATATGAAAATTATGTTATGAGGGAGATACAGTTTCAAAGACAAATGAAACAATATAATTTATATATTAAGAAGAAGCATATATAAAGGAGAATGAGGCTATGTCCCAGGAGAAGACATTGTGAGATCCATTGGAGGTGTGTGAAATAGCCTTAATGAAGACCCCAGTATTTGTGTATAACTCTGCTGCCTACAGAAACTGAAGCTGGAAAAAAGCCATTTGGAATTCCACTGTCCAGGATATTGTGTTAATTTTATGGATCTTTTTAAAAGCTAAAATCTATTTTTGGACAGTTGCCTTAAAGCGGGTGCAACTGGGAGTCAGGTTAATTAGGAATTCAGGAGTTATAGTAGAAATTTGTAGTCTTATGTATGTGCTTGAAATCTTTTCTTTTGTTAATAAATATTTTAATTTTGGTTTTTTAAAAATCTCTAAAAGCCTTGGTGGACTTATTACTTCTGAATTTAGTGCATGCATCTTGAAATAAATACAAATTGCAAAACCGTTGTGATAGCACGACCAAGTTTCCCTCAGGGATTTGGTCCACCTGACACACATCATCTGCCGGGTCATATCATGCAGATAAACAGTTGACAGCATGTTTCGCATTGGGTTTGGGGTCTAAATGGGGTTTCTTTAGGGTTTGCCTGTTACTCATAAAAATCATTCTTGTTTAATTACAGAACTATATAGATCACAGTACTCTGCACAAGAATGTACTTCTGCTTCCCACCAGATCTCAAGTGTCAGTACATCATAGTTACATCAGTATCAGGTGCTCCTGATGTTAACCCTTTACTCTACAGTGTCCCCCATGGATCTTACCTTGGCCCCCTCCTATTATCTACATGCTGCCCCTCATCAACATCGTCCAGAAAATGCATCAAGTTCCACATAATACCTAGTTAATAACACCCAGATCTAGCTCACCACCTCCTCTTTCACCCTCTTCACTATCTCTATGTTACCAGACTATTCATATTCTGTGTCCATCCGATACCAGGTGAGCAGAAACTTGCTCCAATTAAATACAGGGAAGACAAAAGTAATCACCTTTGGTCCCCGCCACTAACTCTGCACCCTTGCCACTGAATTCATCCCTCTCCCAAGCCACTGGCTGAGATTGAACTAGACTGTTTGCAACTTTTGTCATATTTGACCCCAAGATGAGCATCCAGCCACATCTGCTCCATCACCAAGACTATTTATTTCCACCTCCATCCAATAATCAACTCGAACTCTGCCTCTGCTCATCTGCTGCTGAAACCCTCATCCATGCCTTTGTTATCTCTAGACTTGACTATTCCAACACCTGCCATCTTACTCCCTCCATAAATCTGAGCTCGCTGAAAACTCTGCTGCCCATGTCTTAACTCACACCAAGCCCCATCCCCCCATCATCCTGTGCTTGCTAATCTATATTAATTCCCAGATAAGCAATAAATTCTCATCTTTGTTTTCAAATCCCTCTATGGCCTTTCCCCTCCATCTCTCTGTAATCTCCTCCAGCCCCACAACTCTGCGAGAAATCTGCATTTCTCCAAGTCTGGCCTCTTTGACCATCCCTGATTCTAGTCACTGCACCATTGGTCGCTGTGCCTTCAGTTGCTGTGGAATTCCCTCCCTAAACCTGTTCCTCACTTAATCTCATGCTCCTCCTTTAAGATGCTCCTTAAAACCAATTCCTACAACCAAGCTTTTTTATTACCTGTCCTAATATCTTTGTGTGGCTCTGTGTCACATGTTGTTTGATTCTGTTCCTGTGAGATGCTGTGGGACTTTTTACTACATTGTACAGCTTCATATTGTTGCTGTCTGTAAGGACATAAGTATCAGCAGCAGACTGGAGGCCTGACACCTCTCTGAGGTAAGAGGAAGGATCTGATCCAGGCCAGGATCCACACCTAAAAAAACAGAGAACTCAATCTCTTCCTTGGAAGTAGATGTTGTTGAAAGCCAGCTCTCTCACATCTCCTCCACCCCAAAAAAATTGTTGAAGTTTGGTGGCAATTTCTGTTTGATAAAACTCCTGTGAAGCGCTTTAGGACATTCCTCTAGTTAAAGATGAGATGTCAACAAGTCATTGGTGAAGCATTAAACTAATCAGACACTGGGCCGGATTTTCAATTGCTGGCGAGGTCGGGAATGAGTGCGGATGTGGTTTAAAATCCCATCCCCAGAGGGTGTCTCCAGACCCTCTGCCTCTGGGACATGCTCTGATTTTTAAAGGTGGGAAATGGGGAACCCACTTTGCCTTCTATTAATGATCCATTAATCTCCTTGAGGATCTTGTTGTTAACAGGTGGGGTGAAAGGGCAATTTTCAATGCTGGATTTGGCAAAGGCAAACATTCTGTTGCATGCATCATGTGCGTTACCTTTATTTTAGCCATTTAGCCAATTTCATGAGCATAGAAAAGTTAAGGCACAGGAAGAGGCCACTCAGCTGATTGTGTCTGTGCCGGCCAAAAAAGAAAAAGAAAAAAATCTAGTTGCCCATTTTTAATCCCACTTTCCAGCACCTGGTCTCTAGCCTTGCAGGTTACAGCATTTTAGGTGCAGATCCACGTACATTTTAAATGAGTTGAGGGTTTCTGCCTCCACCACCAAACCAGGCAGCAAATTCCAGGCACTCACTACCCTCTGGGTGAAGAAGCTTGTCCTCATGTACCCTCTAATCCTTCTACCAATCACCTTCAATCTGTGCCCCCTGGTAATTGACCTCTCCACTAGGGGAAACAAGTCTTTCCTGTCGACTCTATCTAGGTCCCTTATAATTTTGTACACCTGAATCAGGTCACCCCTTAGCCTCCTCTGTTCCAAGGAAAACAACCCCAGCCTATCCAATCTTTCCTCATAGCTGTAATTTTTAAACCTTGCCAACATTCTTGTAAATCTCTGTGCTTTCTCCAGAGAAATTATGTCCTTCTTGTAATGTGAACTGTACCCAGAATTCCAGCTGTGGCCTAACCAGCATTTTATACAGTTCCATCATTACATCCCAGCTTTTGTATTCTATACCTCACCCAATAAAGGAAAGCATTCCATAGCTTTCTTTACCACCTTATACACCTGTCCTGCCATTTTCAGGGACCTGTGAACATGTACTCCAAGGTCTCTCAGTTCTGCAACCCCTCTCAATATCCTCGTTTATTGAGTATTGCCTTGCTTTTTTTGCCCTCCTCACACTTCTCTGGATTGAATTCCAGTTGCAACTTCTCTGCCCAATCAACCAAACCATTAATATAATTCTGGAGACAACAGCTATCCTCTTCACTATCAACTACACGGCCAATTTTTGCATCATCTTTAAATTTCCCAATCATGCCTTCCACAATGAAGTCCAAATCATTAATATATACAACAAACAGCAAGGGACCCAACACTGAGCCCTGTGGAATACCACTGGAAACCCCTTTCCATTTGCAAAAAACATCCATCAACCACTACCCTTTTTCCTGTCGCTGAGCCAATTTTGAATCCAACTTGCCACATTCCCCTGTATCCCATGGGCTTTTTACTTTTCCAACCAGTCTGCCATGTTGGACCTTGTCAAATGCCTTACTAAAATCCTTGTAAACAACATCCACTACACTACCCTCATCAATCCTCCTTGTTATTTCCTCAAAATATTCTATTCAATTAGTAAGACATGACCTTCCCCCAACAAAACCATGCTGACCATCCCTAATTAATCTGTTTCTTTCTAAGTGACAGTTTATCCTGTCTCTCAGAATTGTTTCCAATAATTTGCCTACCACTGAAGTCAGATTGACCAGCCTATAATTATTTTGTCTATCCCTCGCACCCTTTTTAAATAATGGTACAAGGCTCGCAGACCTCCAATACTCTGGTACCTCACCTGTATCTGGTGAGAATTGGAAAATGATCCTCAGAGCATCTGCTATTTCTTCCCTGGCTTCCATTAACAGCCTGGGATACAATCCATCCACCCCTAGTGATTTATCCACTTTCAAGGATGTCAGTCTCTCCAGTACTTCCCCTCTCCTATGCTTATTGTATCTAATATTTCCCACTCCTCTTCCTTAACTAGAATGTCTGCATCATCCCTCTCCTTAGTGAAGACAGAGACAAAGTACTCATTGAGAACCCTGCCTACATTTTCAGCATCAAAGCACAAGTTACCATGTACATCTCTGACAGGCCCTACCTTTTCCTTAGTTATTCTCTTGTTCTCAATGTACTGATAAAACATCTTTCGTTATCCTTGATTTTACTTGCTAATATTGTTTCATAACATCTCTTTGCTTTCCTTATTTTCTTTTTTACTTCACCCCTGTACTTTCTATACCCCTCTCGACTTTCTACAGTATTATGTCTTTTGTAACTGTCATAAACTTTCTTTTTCTGTTTTATCTTACCTTGTCTACTTCTATATAACCAGGGGGCTCTAGATTTGGCAGTACCGTCCTTTTTCTTTGTGGGGAAATGTCTACACCGTGTCCGTAGAATCTCGCTTTTGAATGCCTCCCACTGGGTCCGTCACTGATTTCCCTTCAAGTAGCTGTAACCAGTCCACTTTTGTCAGGTCACCTGTTAGCTTCATAAAATTTGTCTTTCCCCAATTTAGAACTCTATCTTTCTCCTTTTCCATAATTATGTTAAATTTAAGTGTATTATTATCACTATCTCCAAAATGGTTACCCACTGCTATCTCATTCACTTGCCCAGCTTCATTTCCTCACACTAAATCTAGAATTGCACTATTGGACTTGTTATGTGTCACTGCCGGCCCTCTGAGGAGCAGCCTGCTTTAATGGGTAAGGTAGTGACAAGCCACATCTTGGCTGCAGTCTGCATGTGCAGGCAGCTCCCGCCTCCTGGAGACGCTCAGTGCCACTAACTGGGTGCTGATCTCACCTCTGGCCAATTTGGACATTAACATTTCAAAACAGTATCATGTGATGTGAGGTCAAACCCCAGGAATTATCTGTGAGTCAGGTTCCCAATTCCACTTTTAAAACCCAGCCCAGTGCTTCTGTCAGGTTTCACTCTCTGGTTTACTTTCAAAATGCAAAATATAAATGGCGCAAAGATCATCAATCAGTTTGACAAACTCATAGCAGCTTGTATAGGTAAATTATCAGCACTCTCCATGGCCAAGTCTTATATTAAATTCCTTACATCTTTGGGGATTATACTCATACCCCCCAGATTGACCAGGATTCCCATTTTGTAGGGAACATCATCCTGTTGTGATTTGAGAGCACCTTTCCAGATGTTAACTTGTCCTCCACAGAATTGAAAGAGAAAGCAAGTCTGGAACGTATGATTTTGTTTTTCCATATTCCCACAAGGTTCAACAAATGGTTTTATTTTCATGATGCACAGTTTAAAGATGTAATATCTACAATCAAAATATCATAAGGTGCGAATCACAGTGACTGAGAGGTGTGAAAAACATTAAGCAGATAGAAACTCTGGCCCTGGTTAATGGAAACCAGAAGAGCAAACTCATCAGCAAACTATCTGGCTTTTTTAACTCTTGCATGGAGTTAAGGATGGACAAGGGCCATAGGCCAAGGAGACATGGGTCAGTGACAGGGGGTGGGTGGGGGGGGTGGTGGGTGCATGGGGCAGAGGGCATGGACTGGTGGGGGGACTTGGGCCAGTGAGGGGACATGGGCCAGTGAGGGGGCACAGGCCTGGTGGAGAGGGAGGCTGCAGAAACAGCATACGGTGGAACTACATGTAGGCGTTAGGGAAGGAAATCTGCTGTTGTTACCTGGTCTGGCCTATATATGACTCCAGAGCCATGGCAATGTGGTTGACTCTTAAATGCCCTCTGAACAAGGGCAATTAGAGATGGGTAATAAATGCTGGCCTAGCCAGCGATGCCACATCCCATAAATGAATAAAAATATGTACTCTGAGTGGGAGACTTCAAGAGTGGCTCGGTAGCACCACTACAGACTAAGCTGGCCGAGTCCTAAAGGACTTAGCTGCTAGACTGGTGGTGAGGGAACCAACAAGAAGAAAAAACATACTTGACCTCATCCTCACCAACCTGCCTGCTGGAGATGCATCTGTTCATGACAGTATGGGTAGGAGTGACCACCGCATAGTCGTTGTGGGAGACAAAGTCCCTTCTTCACATTGAGGCTACTCTCCATCGTATTCTGTGGCACTACCACTGTGCTAAATGGAGTAGGTTTTGAACAAATCTAGCAGTTCAAGACTGGGCAACCATGAGGCGCTGTGGGCTGCCAGCAGCAGCAGAATTGTACTGAACCACAATCTGCAACCTCATGGCCCGGCATATCCCCCACTCTGCCGTAACAACCAAACCAGGGGGTTAGCCCTGGTTAAATGGAGTGTGCAGGAGGGCATGACAGGAACAGTACCAGGCATACCTAAAAATGAGGTGTCAACCTGGTGAAGCTACAATTCAGGATTACTTGCGTGCCAAACAGCATAAACAGCAAGTGATAGACAAGAGCTAAGCAATTCCACAACCAGATCTAAGCTCTGCAGTCCTGCCATATCCAGTTGTGAATGGTGGTGGACAATTAAGCAACTCAGTGCAGGAGGAGGCGCCACAACTACCCACATCCTCAATGATCGAGGAGCCCATTACATCAGTGCAAAAGATAAGGCTGAAGCATTTGTAACAATCTTCAGGAGAAATGCTGAGTGGATGATTCATCTTGGCCTCCTCCAGAGGTCCCTTTCAGCCAATTTGATTCACTCCACATGATATCAAGAAATGGCTGAAGGCACCGGATGCTGCAAGGGCTATAGGCTCTGACAATATTCCGGCAATAGTACTGAAGAATTGTGCTCCAGAAGTTGCTGCGCCCCTAGCCAAGCTGTTCCAGTACAGCTATAACACTAGCATGGCATCCGAAGAGAAATTGAATAGATTGGAGTTATTTTCCTTAGGACAAAGAAGGCTGAGCGGTGACTTGATTGAGGTGTACAAAATTATAAGGGGAATAGATAGAGTGGACAGGATAAAATTGTTTCCCTTGGTGGAGAATTCTAGAACCAGGGGACATAGGTTGGAGAATTCTAGAACCAGGGGACATAGGTTCAAGATAAGTGGCAGAAGGTGTAGGGGGGACATGAGGAAGAACTTTTTTACGCAGAGGATAGTGGGTGTCTGGAATTTGCTGCCCAAGTTGGTGGTAGAAGCAAAGACTCTAAACTCTTTTAAAAAGTACCTGGATCTGCACCTTAAGTGCTGTAAGCTGCAGGGCTAAGGGCCAAGTGCAGGAAGGTGAGATTAGAAAGGGCACCTGGGTGTCCTCGGGCTGGCATGGATAAGATGGGCCGAATGGCCTCCTTCTGTGCTGTAACTTTTCTATGGTTCTATGGTCCACCTGGCAATGTAGAAAATTGTCCAGGTATGTCTCGTCCACAAAAAGCAGAGCAAATTTAACCCAGCCAATTACTTCTCCACCAGTCTACTCACCATCATCCGTAAAGTAATAGGCAGAGTCATCAACAGTGTTATCAAGCAGCACTTGCTTAGCAATAACCTGCTCACTGATGCCCAGTTTGGGTTCCACAATAGTCACTCAGCTCCTGACCTCACTACAGCCTTGGTTCAAATATGGACAAAAGAGCTGAACTCCCGAGGTGAGGTGAGACCGACTGTCTTTGACATCAAGATCACATTTGACTGAATGTAGCATCAAGGAGCTCGAGCAAAACTGGAGTCAATGAGAATCAGGGGAAATCTCTCCGCTGGTTGGAGTCATACCTAGCACAAAGGAAGATAGTTGTGGTTGTTGGAGGTCAATCATCTCAGTCCCAGGACATCACTTCAGGAGTTCCTCAGAGTAGTGTCCTTGGCCCAACCAACTTTAGCTACTTCATCAAGGTCCTTCCTTCCACCATAAGGTCAGATGTGGGGATGCTCACTGATGATTGCACAATGTTCAGCACTATTCGCAACTCCTATATACTGAAGCAGTCCATGTACAAATGCAATATCGAGGCTTGGGCTGATAAGTGGCAAGTAACTTTCGTGCCATACAAGTGCCAGGCAATGGCCATCTCCAACAAGAGAGAATCTAACCATCGCCCCATGACATTCAATAGCATTACCAGAACTGAATCCCCTATTAACAACATCCTGGGGGGTTACCATTGATCAGAAACTGAGCTGAATTAGCCATATAAATACCGTAGCTACAACTGCAGGTCAGAGACTGGGAATCCTGTGGCCTGTATCTCACCTCCTGACTCCCTAAAGCCTGTCCACCATCTACGAGACACAAGTCAGGAGTGTGATGGAATACTCTCCTCTTGCCTGGATGAGTGCAGCTCCAACAAAACCCAAGAAACTTGACACCATCCAAGACAAAGCAGTCCACTTAATTGGCACCCCATCCGCAAACATTCACTCCCTCCATCACTGACACAGAGTAGCAGCAGTGTGTACCATCTACAAGATACATTACAGCAACTTTCCAAGGCTCCTTAGGCAGCACCTTCCAAACCCACAATCACTACCACCTAGAAGGATAAGGGCAGCAGACATCTGGCAGATTCCCCTCCAAGCCACTCGCCATCCTGACTTGGAAATATAACACCATTCCTTCACTGTTGTTGGGTGAAAACCCTGAAACTCCCTCCCTAACAGCAATTTGAGTGTACCTACACCACATGGACTACAGCAGTTCAAGAAGGCATTAAGGATGTCTTAACAATACATTCAGAAAATCATAGTGACCTTTGCTATTGAACAAACAAAGTCAATGAAAGAGAAATTGTGTTTGAAAAATGTTTTAGAGTTTTTTGTGGACATTACTAAGTAGGGTAAATAAAGGGGAACCAGTAGATGTAGTATACTTAGATTTCGGAAAGCCATTTGAGAATATGCAACACAAAAGAGTTAATGTGCAAGATAATGGAATTGGGGACATTATATTAGGAGGCTTGGTTAACGTACAGGAAGCAAAGAATAGAGATAAATGTGTTTTTTTTTCAAGTTGGCAGGCAGTAAATATTGGAGTGCTGCAAGGATCAGGGCTGGAGCCTCAGCTATTTACAGTCTATATTCATGAATTAGACAAAGAAGCAGAGAGCAGTGTATCAAAGTTTGCTGATGATACAGGACTGAATGCAAGTTGTGAGGAGGGCACAAAGAGGCTGCAGAGAGATATAGCAAGGTTAATGAGTGGGCAACAAGGTAGCAGATGGAGTATAAATTAGGAAAGTGTGAGGTTATTCACTTTGCTCATAAGAATAAAAAAGCAGAATATTTTTTAAAAGATGAGAAACTTGTAATTGTTGATGTTCAAAGAGACTTGGGGGTACTCGTACAAGGAACCCAAAAAGTTAGTACAGGAAGCAATTAAGAAGGCAAATGGCATGTTGGCTTTTATTGTGAGGGGATTGGAGGATAAGAACAAGGAAGTCTTGTTACAATTGGACAGGGTTTTGGTGAGAACACACCTGGGGCACTTGAAGGGTATACTTACCTTGACAGCAGTACAACAAAGGTTCACTAGATTGGTTTCTGGGATGAGACGGTTGTCCTATGATAAAACGCAGAGTGAACAGGGCCTATGCCCTCTGGTATTTCGAAGAATGAGGGTAGACAGAGGTAGACAAAGAGTTTGTTTCTTTTGATAAAAACAAAAAAACTGCGGATGCTGGAAATCCAAAACAAAAACAGAATTACCTGGAAAAACTCAGCAGGTCTGGCAGCATTGGCAGAGAAGAAAAGAGTTTACGTTTCGAGTCCTCATGACCCTTCGACAGAACTGAGTGACTCAGTTCTGTCGAAGGGTCATGAGGACTCGAAACGTCAACTCTTTTCTTCTCCTCCGATACTGCCAGACCTGCTGAGTTTTTCCAGGTAATTCTGAGTTTGTTTCTTTTGGCTGGGGTTTCTAGAACACGGGTGCACAGCTAAGGCTAAGAGACCAATTATTTAGGACTGAGATGAAGAGAGATTTTTTCACTGAGGGGTTTGTGAATCTTTGGAATTCTCTGCCCTAGAGGTTGCGAATGTCCCACATTGAGTATATTCAAGGCTGAGATAGATTTTTTATCTCTACAGGGATCAAGAGGTATGGAGAGTGGGTGGGCAAGTGGAGTTGAAGCCATCAGCTATGACGTTACTGAATGGTAGAGTAGGCCTAATGAGCTGTATGGTCTACCCCTGTTCCTATTTCTTGTGCCAAATTTCTCTATCTTTCTAATTGTCTTTGTTTCTGTCATTCTCTGCATTATCAATGATGTGCTTTGTCTTTTTAGATACAAATTAAACTTCACCTCAACATCTCATTCTCAGTTGGCCTGTTCTTATTTTTTAGTAGAATATATTTCTCCTGAAATCTTTTGTCCGTTAATATTTTTCTCCTCATATTTTCACTCATATTTGCAATTTACCAATCTATTACTTTGGTCTTTGAACTGTCTGCATCTTTCTCAATCATGATTCTCAATTTTATGATGTTGTGACTGCTACTCTGTCAATGTCGTCTAACACTTCTCTTATCTGCCTTGGGAAATTTCCCATTATCAGGTGTAGCAATGCTTTCTCTGTTGTTGGAGTTCTTATAAATGGGGGCAGAAAGGCACCTTGTACTCGTAAAAACTGCACCCTTCTCTCCTTTTACTACCTCTCCCAGATATTTTATTTGGAGGATGTTGGGGAATGCTGTAGTTTTTACTCATTTCATGTATTCCTTCCCTCACTCGCTTTCCACTATTCTGTGGTACCCCTAGTGTCTTTATCTCAGTCCATATGGATTATTTTTGTTAGTTATGGCCTTCCTTGCTACTGCAATTGTGCTATTCCTGATTAACAGACCTACCCCAACCTCCCTTTTCAGTTTTTTTTTCTCAATCTGTTATAATCTGAAAAATTTAATTGTCAATCCTGTCCTGTCTGTAGCCATATTTCATCTATTTCCTCACTCTTAATCATTGCCTCCAATTCTTTCAATATGTTGTTGGTGATCTTGTTGTTGTGTAACAGACAATTTAATAGGCTATTCATTTTTGTAACTCCTGCTTTTTTTTAGATATTTCATTTTTACTTCCTATAAACTTTTCTGTAGCTAGAATATTTAAGCTAGTATTATTTCTTTTCCTACCTTTGCTCTCAGGTCTTATCTTTAGGTTGCAATAATATTCCTAGATGGGATAACTCTGAGGTTGAAACTGACACTGGGCTGAATGGCCTCCATTTTCACTGTGATTTCTATGCCTGTTCCACAAGGCATCTGGACAAAGCACTGAGGAGACAGAAGGCATTTCCCTTCAGGAACTGAGCCACCCTGGCAACAGACTTAAAGACAGCACACAGGTAGGAGGTCTGCAGGCACAGTGCCAGTCTGCCATTTGAGCTGTGATTCAGTTAATGCAGAAAGGAGAGAGAAGGGAATCAATTTCAATTAGGACTAGGCAGTAAAGAAGTGATACAGCTTGAATTTATGTGAAAGTTCATGCCATTGAAATAATGATAGGGATCTACACATGGATAAAGTTTGCACCTGAGAAGAGACAAATGTTGGCAAATGTCCTTTTATTAGGGGCAGTTAAATGTGGTTCTCAAAAAGTCAAATTACTAAACTATCATCCACCTTTATTATCTAAACCCTGAAACAGGCATCCAGTGCATATCATTTACCAAAATGTAATAAGAGACATTCCAACTCTGAACTATCTTGCATGCGACCCACATATTTTTTGTCTCTGTAGACCCCCAACCCCACCCCCCTCCCCTCCCCATCATTCCCTGTGGAGCTCTCAGCTAAGAAGCTGTCACATACAGGAATGTTCCTCTGGATTGGAGGGAGTCTCAATTACACGTTATTTAAACAAACATCGCCGGTTGATCTGACCATCTTTTTAACTTTGCATTACAGAACTTTATGGGCTTTATGGAGCAATATAGCAAAACACAGCAGGATTTCCCACCTTCAGTGTGTTAATGATGCCATGAAAGGGTTGGTGTGAAGGGATATAGAAACAAAAGGAGCAAAAGGACCTTCAGCCTTTCTAGTCTGTTCTGCCATTTAATTAGGCCATGGCTGATCTGTACCTTAACTCCATCTTACAGCCAAAACCCTTTGATACTCTTACCCAACAAAAATCTATCCAACTCAGTTTTGACATTTTCAACTGATCTCCAGCCATTATATTTTTTTTGAGAGCAAGTTTTTGATCACACCTCTGAATATTTCCTTCTTTTGGCTCAATGTTTATACTTGCTTTGCCTAGATAAAACTCTGTGGGATAGTCTGGCAACATTAAAGGTCCTGTATTAATGTTACCGTATCCACACAGACTTCTTGCACTGTAAATCCATTAGAATTCATCCTCAATCCTACAAATGTGGCACAATTGCAAGTAAAGAATGTGATTTTAAACACAGAGGCTTAAAATCATCAGGGTACCTCAGCTATTGAAAAACATTTGCTGCTGCAAAATATAGCAACCAATTATCACACAGTAAGGTTCCACAGACATCACTCAGCTAAATGATCAGATAACCTTGTTGGTTAATCATGGCCAGGATACAGAATTTCTCCTTCTCCAATTGAGTCCATGGGACCTTTTATCACACACTGAACATTCTGACATTGTTTCGATTTAATATTTCAGCTGAAAGACAGCAACCAGGGTAATGCAGGAATGTCAGCCTTCCTTATGGGCTTGAGTCTGGAGTGCGGCCAGAATGGCCTACTGACCCGGAGGTGGGAGAGCCACCACTGATCTGAGGTAGACATATGTCAGTAGACATCGTATTTATGATGAAATCAGACATGTCTTTCAGGAAAACCCAGATCTCAGATAATTAACGAAAACAATGAGAACAAAATCTAGACAAATTTCCAAACTGACAAAAAAAAATCACTTTCAAACTTTTGCAATCAAGTGGTTCATTTAAAAATATTAATTCTTTTCAGGTGCAGCATTTCAAGAAGTGAAGCCTTTCAGTGTTTAATATTCTGACAGAAAGTTCTCCAACAGGGGTTCACTCATTGCAACAGCGACAATTCACAGCAGGTCAAATTCTTTACAAAACCTTCTCAATACCTGCACTGAATGAGTCATCTGTAAGAAGCTCAAAATCTCAGAATTCCCCAAAAGAGGAAAGTACAGATATTAAAAATAAACCACCATATCCCAGGTTAGCAGCCAGACACCAGGCTCTGCTGCAATGATTCTGGCAGCTGCAGTTCTTTTCAACCTAGACAACAAACACAGCCAGTGAGGAATCACAGTGTTCCTTTCATAGATGGCAATGCACAGCAGCACAATTACTTTTAAGCCATTGCCTTATGCTTACTGCTGGTGCAGTACACCTTGTTCTCCCCCACAGTTACACATTACAAGCACACACTTCTGAACCCAACAGACGCACTTTCAGTCTGGGTCTATTTTATGTCTTGGGTAAAGGAGTTCGTTGGCTAACCGAACTCTAACTGCATGCCTTCCTGTGTTCTCCTCAATGGCTGCTTTCAATCAATAATGGGAAGAGACTGATGTAAGAATAAACAGTGATGGTTTATTGAGGCATAGGGCAGGGCACCAGATCATACGTGTTCACTCAGAAACCCCCAAAACTAGACTTATTTTTCCCAGTTGCCTGCACTGTACAGTGATTTGTCAGTGCTGTCACATGATCAGTACACTTGCATTCTCTTAAAGGGACAGGGTACCTCACTTTACCACATCCTTCCCTCTTTACTTAAAATTACAGCTAACAAAGTACAGTTAAAATACATTAACTAATTACATGATAATTATTTACAGGTCAAGTCTTTCAGGAGGCCCTCTTTGATGGGTTGAACGTCATAGCCCAATAACCTTGACTGGTATTTCTGAGACCTCCTTTTCAGGAGCAGTTGCCCACCAAAGCAATACAGTGATGAGCTACATGTGTGTGGAGAAAGAGGAAAATTCAAAAAAAATTCTCTTTGCTTTTCTTTCCAAGGACTGTCAATAATTTCTCGTTTGCTTCCTGAGAGTCCTTTTCTTAGTAGCACTGACCCGTATCTCTGTCTTCTCCTTAATTTCGCTGTTGGCTGGACTAGACTCAGGCACGAGCTGAACATGTATGAGCTCAGTAGTTGGTTTTTCCAACAGCTCTTCTGAGAATTCAGGGCCTTCTAGTTTTAAAACTTCAGGGCTTTTAGGCAGCTGCTGCTTCAGCTCTTCCAATTCTTTCCTATAATTTCTGATTAATAATTTCTTGGAAAATCGCATATCATTGCCCCTTCTCAGCTAATTCATTCCTTAACTCGGCCAGAGACAGGCTTAACTCTTCCTTTTCTTCTTCATATCTTTTTCGTGGCACAAATTGGGAGTTGATTGAATTTTGTAGCGCATGAAAGTCCTTTAATAGATTTTCCATTTCCTTTCGAAGTTTGCTGACTTCAGTTGTAACTCTGTCCTGGTGTAACACTTCTATGAGCTTCTCCCGTTGGTTCTTTGTGTACTCATTTTTTATTGCAGCAACACTTCTGGTTTCAAATTGGGAACTTAGTGGGCCCTCGAGATTTCTCTCTCCCAGCCAGTTCCTTCCGAGGAAACTGCCTGACAGTACAAATGGGGGTAATTTTGCAGGCTGTTCCTCATACTGCACCTTGACTTGACATACCCCTTTCACATTTATTTCTCCGCCTGTGTATGTCCTCAGCTTTGTGCCCAAAACTTCTAACTTCAAAGGATGGGTTCCTTTACTCAGATATCTAAATGTATGCTTTCCAATGACAGACATCAACGCTTCCGTATCAGCTTCCATCTTAATGGGTTGTCTGTTAACTGTAATGACTGCTTGGATTGCCTCAGCTCTACCCACTTTGTGGTTATATAACAAATGTATGTCTGATTCTATTACTTCAGGCTCTTCCATGAAACATATTTCATGATTTTTCCTTCTGCCTTTATAGTGTTGTTTTAGTCTTTCTCTGAAGTGCCGCATTATGTGGCCATAGCAGTGGCAGAAAAAGCACTCGATTTGTTTGAGTTGTTGTTCACTCACAGGAGGCCTGGATGTATTTCTCTCACCCATTTTGTGAGTTTTTACTGCAGTGCCATTGTTTTTCAATGGTCTGGAGCTAGAGAGCATTTCCCGCCTTTCCGTGGAGTCTGAAGTTTTTGTGGCTTTTGTTGCCAGGTTGTCCAGCTCGACTAGACGGATGGTGCCATTTTGTGTATCGTTTATAACCTGGGAAATTCTAACAGCACTCTCCATCGCAGTAGCTAATTCTAATGCCTTATTGAATTCTCGACTAGGTTCAGCTAGCAAATGCCTTGAATAGTATCAGCTCCAATCCCGCATATCAGCCGGTCTCTCAACATATCACTAATGGACATTCTGAATTCACAATGCTCAGTTAATGCCTTTAAAACAGCCACATAATCAGCTATTGTCTCCTCTGGAAGCTTGTTCCTTGGACTGAGCTTGAAGCGCTGCATAGTAACTGAGGGATTTGGTCTCAGGTGGCTCTGTACAATTTTTCTTAGCTCATTGAAAGTCTTTGAATCTGAGGCCCTGGGTGATGTGAGGCTGAAGATCAGCCCGTACGTTTGCTCCTGCTTGAGGACAAAAGAATCGCCCTCATCTTCTCCTCCCCCGCAATGTCATTAGTGATATAAAAGAACACTAGGTGTTCGACATACTGAGACCAGTCATCTGCAATGGGATTGAATGGATCGACACGTCCGAACTGCGGTATTGTGAACGACTGCAAGGGGACTGCGCTTCCAGTAGGCGTTCCAGATAATGACGAATTTAGGTGTTTCGCTTATCATGGAGTTGAACTTTATCTGAGTTATCAATTTTCTGCCCATAGGCATTATTCATGTTTTTACCAGCTTAAATGCATTGCTGCCTTAAGAGCAGTCAGCATTTTCTTTTCAACTTTAAATCTGTTGGATTTTCTCTGCTGGGCTTCATGATCTTTTAGCGTTTTGATGGGAACTCCAGGATCACAATTCTGAAGGCTTTTTTTTACTTTAAACTGCAGCATTGCTTTCTGCTCCGATTATCGGCTGTTGCCTGTTTTACAGTTAAGCACAGGTGCTCTTTCGAATCCTTTGTACACCCGTCTTGAAATTTATTTTCTTTAGTTCTTTATCGTCGTCACCACTGTTATGTCTTGGGGAAATGAGTTTGTTGACCAAGCAAACTCTAACTGCACACCTTCCGACGTTCTCATCATTTGCCATTTGCAATCAATAATGGGGAGAGACTGATGTAAAAACAAACAGTGATGGTTTATTCAGGTATAGGGCAGAGCACCAGATTGTAGGTGCTCACTCAGAAACCTCCAGAGCTAAATTGACAGTTCGTAGATGCCCGCTGTGTACAGTGATTCATCAGTGCTGTCACATGATCAGTACACTTGCATTCTCTAAAAGAGACAGGGTGCCTCACTTTACCACAGTCTATTGATAGGGATTCAAGTGAATCCCCACTCAACGCCCACCAAATAAACACAACAAATATACAATTAACAAATTTATCACAGAAGATAGCCTGAAAATCAAGCAAAAGGGGAGGAATGACATCTGAAAAAACAACGATAAACTAAAAATAAAGCAGTTGTAACACCCATGAAACAATTACTTACTCCCTCAATTAGAATGCTGTCACTCTCCCTTCTCACTACCTCAGTTAGAATGCTGTCACTCTCCCTTCTCACTGCCTCAGTTAGAATGCAATCACTCTCCTACTCACCCCTCAGTTAGAATGCTGTCGCTCTCCTTCCTCACTACCTCAGTTAAAATGCTATCATTCTCCTTCCTCACTGCCTCAGTTAGAAAGCTGGCACACTCCCCTTTCACTACCTCAGTTAGAATGCTGTCACTCTCCCCCCTCACTGCCTCATTAGAATGCTGCCACTCTCCCCCCTCACTGCCTCAGTTAAAATGCAGTCACACTCCAACTCACTCCCTCAATTAGGATGCTGTCACTCTCCCTCCTCACTGCCTCAGTTAGAATGCTGCCACTCTCCCCCCTCACTGCCTCAGTTAGAATGCTGCCACTCTCCCCCCTCACTGCCTCAGTTAGAATGCTGTCACTCCCCCCTCACTGCCTCAGTTAGAATGCTGTCACTCTCCCCCCTCACTGCCTCAGTTAGAATGCTGTCACTCTCCCCCCTCACTGCCTCAGTTAGAATGCTGTCACTCTCCATCCTCACTGCCTCAGTTAGAATGCTGTAACTCTCCAAGTTCACTGCATCAGTTAAAATAGTGTCACTCTCCCTCCCCACTGCCTCAGTTAGAAAGCTAACAGTTTCCCTCCTGAAAGCATCAGTTAGATAACTCTCTCTCCTGACTACCTCTCTTAGAATGCTGACACTCTCCATCCTCACTACCTCAGTTAGCATGCAGACACATTCCCTCATCATACCTCAATTAGAATGCAGACACTCTCCCTCCTCACTACCCCAGTTAGAATCCTGTCATTCTCCCACCGCTCTTCCTCAGTTAGAATGCTTTCACTCAGCACCCCCCAACTGCCTCAGTTAGAAGTGTGTCACTCAACCTGCTCACTACCTCATTTAGAATGCTGCCATTCATTCTCTTCACTGCCTCAGTTAGAATGGTATCACTGTCCCTCCTCACTACATCTGTTAGAATGCTGTCACTCTCCGTGCTCACTACATCAGTTAGAATGCTGTCACTCTCCGTGCTCACTACATCTGTTAGAATGCTGTCACTCTCCCTCCTCACTGACTTAGTTAGAATGGTCTCACTCTCCCTCCTCACTAATTCAGTTAGAATGCTGTAACACTCCCTCATCACTTCCTCAGTTAGAATGCTGTCACACTCCCTCATCACTTCCTTGGTTAGAATGATGTCACTCATCCTCCTCACAACCTCAGTTAGAATGCTCTCAATCTCCCTCCTCACTTCCTCAGTTAGAATGCTTTCATTCACCCTCCCCACTGCTTCAGCTAGAATGGTTCACCCTCTCCCCTAACTGTCTCAGTTGGAACGTTGCCACTCTCGCTCCTCACTGCCTCAGTTAGAATGGAGTCACTGTCCCTCCTCACTGCCTCATCAGAAAGCTGGAACCCATCCTCCTCACTGCCTCAGTTAGAATGGTATCACTGTCCCTCCTCACTGTCTCAGTTAGAATGATGTCACTCTCCCTCTTCACTAACTCAGTTAGAATGCTGTCACTCTCCATGCTCACTACCTCTGTTAGAATGCTGTCACACTCCCTCCTCACTACCTCAGTTAGAAAACTTTCACTCTCCCTCATCTCTACCTCAGTAAGAATGCTGTCACTCTCCCTTCTCATTGCCTCAGTTAGAATATTGTCACTCATCCTCCTCACTGCCCCAGTTCGAATTGTGTCACCCTCCCCCCTAACTGCCTCAGTTATAGTACTGCCACTCTCCCTCCTCACTGCCTCAGTTAGCATGGAGTCACAATCTGTGCTCACTACCTCGGACAGTATACTGACACACTCCCTCACTTCCTCGGTTAGAATGATGTCGCTCTCCCAACTCACTGCCTCAGTTAGAATGCTCTCACACTCCCTCCTTACTGCCTCAGTTAGAATGTTGTCAATCATCCTGCACACTAACTCATTTAGAATGCTGCCACTCACCCTCCTCACTGCCTTAGTTAGAATTGTTTCACTGTCCCTCCTCAATAACTCAGTTAGAATGGTGTCACTCTCCATGCTCACTACCTCTATTAGAATGCGGTCACACTCCCTCATCACTTCCTCAGTTAGAATGATGTCACTCTCCCTCATCACTTCCTCAGTTAGAATGCTGTCACTCACCCTCCTCACAACCTCAGTTAGAATGCTGTCACTCTCCCTCCTCACTGCCTCAGTTAGGATGCTGTCATTCATCCTCCTCACAATCTCATTTAGAATGCCGTCATTGTCCCTCGTCACTGCCTCAGTTAGAATGCTGTCACTCTCCCTCCTCACTACATCAGTTAGAATGCTATCATTCTGCATCCTCATTGCCTCAGTTAGAATGCTGTCACTATCCCTTCTTTCTGCTTCAGTTAGAATGTTGTCACTCATCGTCCTCACTGCCTCATTTAGAATGCTGTCACCCTCTCCCCTAACTGGCTCAGTTAGAATACTGCCACGCTCCCTCCTCATTTCCTCAGCATAGTGTCAAAATCAGTGCTCACTTCCTCTTTCAGAATACTGCCATACTCCCTCACTTCCTCTGTTAGAATGATGTCACTTTCCCACCTCACTGACTCAGTTAGAATGCTGTCACTCTCCCTCCTCACTGACTCCGTTAGAATGCTGTCACACTCCCTCCTCACTGACTCAGTTAGAATACAGTCAGCTCTCCCTCCTCAGTGACTCTGTTGGAAAGTTGTCACTCTCCCTCCTCACAGACTCAGTTAGAATGCTATCACTCTCCCTCCTGAAAGCCTCAGTTAGAAAGGTATAAATCTCCCTCCTGACTACCTCTCTTAGAATGCTGACACTTTCCATCCTCAGTACCTCAGTTAGAATGCAGACACTCTCCCTCCTCATACCTCAGTTAGAATCCTGTCATTCTCCCACCTCACTTCCTCAGCTAGAATGCTTTCACTCAGCCTCCACCCACAGCCTCAGTTAGAATGCTGCCACTCTCTCCCCTCACTGCCTCAGTTAGAAGTGTGTCACTCATCATTCTCACTACCTCATTTAGAATGCTGCCATTCATTCTCTTAACTGCCTCAGTTAGAATGGTATCACTGTCCCTTCTCACTGCAACAATTAGAATGCTGTCACTCTCCGTGCTCACTACATCTGTTAGAATGTTGTCACTCTCCCACCTCACTAACTCAGTTAGAATGCTGTCACACTCCCTCATCACTTCCTCAGTTAGAATGATGTCACTCTCCCTCCTGACTACCTCCCTTAAAATGCTGTCACACTCCCTCGGCACTATCTCAGTTAGAATGCTGTCACTCATCCTCCTCACAACCTCAGTTAGAATGCTGCCACACACCCTCCTCACTGCCTAAGTTAGAATGGTGTAACTCTCCATCCTCACTGCCTCAGTTAAAATACTGTCACTCTCCCTCCTCACTGCCTCAGTTAGAATGCTATTTCTCTACCTCCTCAAAGCCTCAGTTAGGATTGTCTAACTCTCCCTCCTGATAACCTCTCTTAGAATGGTGACACTCCCCAAACTCGCTATCTCAGTTAGAATGCTGTCACTCTCCCACCACACTTCCTCAGTTAGAATGCTGGCACTATCCATTCTCACTGCCTCAGTTTGAATGCTTTCACACACCCTCTCCAGTGCCTCGTTTAGAATGGTTCACCCTCTCCCCTCTCTTAATTAGAACACTGCCACTCTCGCTACTCACTGCCTCAGTTAGAATGGAGTCACTGTCCCTCCTCACTGCCTCATTAGAATGCTGGAAGGCATTCTATTCACTGACTCAGTTAGAATGATGTCACTCTCCCTCCTCACTGACTCAGTTAGAATGGTCTCGCTCTCCCTCGTCACTAAATCAGTTAGAATGGTGTCACTTTCCGTGCTCATTACCTCTGTTAGAATGCTGTCACACTCGAACATCACTTCCTTAGTTAGGATGATGTCACTCATCCTCCTCACAACCTCAGTTAGAATGAATCTCCCTCCTAACTGCCTTAGTTAGAATGCTATCTCCCTAACTCCTTACTCCCTCAGTTAGAATGGTGTAACTCTCTATCCTCACTGTCTCAGTTAGAATGCTGTCATTCTCCCTCCTCACTGCCTCAGTTAGAATGCTATCTCTCTACCTCCTCAAAGCCTCAGTTAGAATGGTGTAACTCTCCCTCCTGATTACCTCTCTTAGAATGGTGACACGCTCCATTCTCATTATCTCAGTTAGAATGCTGTCACTCTCCCTCCACATTTCCTCATTTAGAATGCAGGAACTATCCATTCTCACTGCCTCAGTTAGAATGCTTTAACTCACCCTCCTCACTGCCTCAGTTAGAATGGTTCACCCTCTCCCTTAACTGTCTCAGAATGCTGCCACTCTCCCTCCTCACTACCTCAGTTAGAATGCTGTCATTCTACATCCTCATTGCCTCAGTTAGCATGGTATCACAATCCGTGCTCATTACCTCTGTCAGAATACCGCCACACTCTCTCAATTCCTCAGTTAGAATGCTGTCACTCTCCCTCCTCACTGACTAAGTTCGAACACTGTCACTCTCCCTCCTCACTGACTAAGTTCGAATGCTGTCACTCTCCCTCCTCAATGAGTCAGTTAGGATGCTGCCACTCTCCCTCCTCATTGCCTCAGTTAGCATAGTGTCACAATCCGTGCTCACTACCTCTGTCAGAATATTGCTAAACACCCTCATTTCCTCAGTTCGAATGTTGTCACTCTCCCTCCTCAATGAATCAGTTAGAATGCTGTCACTCAACCTCCTCACTGACTCAGTTAGAATGCTGTCGCCCTCCCTCCTCACTGACTCAGTTAGAATGCTGTCGCTCTCCCTCCTCACTGACTCAGTTAGAATGTTGTCACTCATCCTCCTCACTACCTCATTTAGAATGCAGTCACACTCCCTCATCACTTCCTCAGTTGGAATGATGTCACTCTCCATCCTCACTGAATCATTTAGAATGCTGCCACACTCCTTCCTCACTTCCTCGGGTAGAATGGTGTCACAGTCCCTCCTCACTTCCTCAGTCAGAGTGGAGTCACTGTCCCTCCTCACTACCACAGTTAGAATGGTGTCACACTCCGTGCTCACTACCTCTGTTAGAATTCTTTAACATTCCCTCATCACTTCCTCAGTCAGAATGCTGCCACTGTCCCTCCTCACTGCCTCAGTTAGCATGGTATCACAATCCGTGCTCACTACGTCTGACAGAATAGTGCCAGACTCCCTCATTTCCTCAGTTCGAATGATGCTGCTCTCCCACCTCACTGCCTCAGTCAGAATGCTGCCACTCTCCCTCCTCACTGCCTCAGTTAGCATGGTATCACAATCCGTGCTCACTACGTCTGACAGAATAGTGCCAGACTCCCTCACTGCCTCAGTCAGAATGCTGCCAATCTTCCCCCTCACTGACTCAGTTAGAATGCTGTCACTCATCCTGCACACTAACTCATCTAGAATGCTGCCACTCACCCTCTTCAATGCCTCAGTTAGAATGGTTTCACTGTCCCTCCTCAACAACTCAGTTAGAATGCTGCCATTCTAACTCCTTACTCTCTAGGTTAGAATGCTGCCGCTCTCCCTCCTCACTACCTCAGCTAGATCATTGTAACTCTCCATCCTCACTGCCTGAGTTAGAATGGGGTAACTCTCCCTCCTGATTACCTCTCTTAGGATGGTGACACTCTCCATTCTCATTATCTCAGTTAGAATGTTGTCACTCTCCCTCCACACTTCCTCAGTTAGAATGCTGGCACTATCCCTCCTCACTGACTCAGTTAGAATGCATTCACTCACACTCCTCACTGCCTCAGTTAGAATAGTACACCCTCTCCCCTAACTGTCTCAGTTAGAACATTGCCACTGTCCCTCTTCACTGCCTCATTAGAATGGTATCACTGTCCCTCCTCATTGTCTCAGTTTGAATGCTGTCACTCTCCTTCCTCACTCCCTCAGTTAGAATATCACTCTCCCTCCTCACAACCTCAGTTAGAATGCTGCCACACTCCCTCCTCACTGCCTCAGTTAGAATTGTGTCATTGTCACTCCTCACAGCCTCAGTTAGAATGCTGTCACTCTCCCTCCTCACTGCCTCAGTAAGAATGCTGTCACTCTCCCACCTTACTACATCAGTTAGAAAGCTTTCACTCTCCCTCGTCTCTACCTCAGTTAGAATGCTATCATTCTGCATCCTCATTGCCTCAGTTAGAATGCTGTCACTATCCCTTCTTAGTGCCTCAGTTAGAATGTTGTCACTCATCATCCTCACTGCCTCATTTAGAATGCTGTCACCCTCTCCCCTAACTGCCTCAGTTAGAATGCTGCCACTCTCTCTCCTCATTGCCTCAGTTAGCATAGTGTCAAAATCAGTGCTCACTTCCTCTGTCAGAATATTGTCACACTCCCTCACTTCCTCAGTCAGAATGATGTCGCTCTCCCACCTCACTGACTCAGTTAAAATGCTGTCACCTTCGCTCCTCATTGCCTCAGTTCGAATGTTGTCACTCTCCCTCCTCACTGAATCAGTTAGAATGCTGTCACTCAACCTCGTCAGTGACTCAGTTAGAATGCTGGCACTCTCCCTCCTCACTACCTTGGTTAGAATGCTGTCACTCTCCCTCCTCACTACCTTGGTTAGAATGCTGTCACTCTCCCTCCTCACTACCTCAGTTAGAATGCTGTCATTTTGCATCCTCATTGCCTCAGTTAGAATGCTGTCACTCATCCTCCTCACTGCCTCAGTTAGAATGCTGTAACCCTCCCCCCTAACTGCCACAGTCAGAATGCTGCCAATCTCCCTCCTCACTGCCTCAGTTAGCATGGTATCACAATCTGTGCTCACTACATCTGTCAGTATACCGCCACACTCCCTCATTTCCTCAGTTCGAATGTTGTCGCTCTCCCACCTCACTGACTCTGTTAGAATGCTGTCACTTTCCATCCTCACTGACTCAGTTAGAATAATGTCACTCACCCTCCTCACTGAATTTGTTAGAATGCTGTCGCTTGCCCTCCACACTGCCTCATTTTGAATGTTGTCACTCATCCTCCTCACTACCTCATTTAGAATGCTGTCACACTCCCTATTCACTTCCTCAGTTAGAATGCTGTCACTCTCCATCTTCACTAACTCAGTTAGAATGCTGTCACTCTCCCTCCTCACTTTCTCTGATAGAATGGTGTCACTGTCCCTCCTCACTGCCTCAGTCAGAGTGGAGTCAATCTCCCTCCTCACTATCTCAGTTAGAATGGTGTCACACTCCATGCTCACTACCTCTGTAAAATTCCCTCATCACTTCCTCAGTCAGAATGCTGCCACTCTCCCTCCTCACTGCCTCAGTTAGCATGGTATCACAATCCGTGCTCACTACGTCTGTCAGAATAGTGCCAGACTCCCTCACTCCCTCATTTCGAATGATGCCACTCTCCCACCTCACTGCCTCAGTTAGAATGTTGTCACTCATCCTCCTCACTACCTCAGTGCGAATGCTGTCACACGCCCTCATCATTTCCTCAGTTACAATGCTGTCACTCTCCCTCCTGACTACCTCCCTTAGAATGCTGTCACTCATTCTCCTCACATCCTCAGTTAGAAGGCTGCCACTCTCCCTCTTCACTGCCTCAGTTAGTTTGGTGTCACTCTTCTTGTTTGCAACCTCTGTTCGAATGCTGTCACACTCTCTCATCACTTCCTCAGTTAGAATGATGTCACTCTCCCTCCCCACTGACTCAGTTAGAATGCTGACACTCTCACCCCTGACTGCGTCCCGTGAATGCTGTCACTCTCCCTCCTCAATGCATCGGTTAGAATGTTGCCCCTCCCTCCTCACTACCTCAGTTAGAATGCTGCCACTCTCCCTCCACACTGACTCAGTTAGAATGCTGTCACAGTCCCTCATCACTGCCTCAGTTAAAATGCTGTCACCCTCCCCCACTAACTGCGTCCGTTAGAATGCTATCACTCTCCCTCCTCATTGACTCAGTTAGAATGGCGTCACAGTCCCTCCTCACTGCCTCACTTAGAATGCTGTTACCCTCCCCGCTAACTGCCTCAGTTAGAATGCTGTCACCCTCCCTCCTCAATGACTCAGTTAGAATGCTGCCACTCTCCCTCCTCACTGACTCAGTTAGAATGGTGTCACAGTCCCTCCTCACTGACTCAGTTAGAATGCTGTCACTCACCCTCCTCACAACCTCAGTTAGAATGCAGTCACTCTCCCTCCTCACTGACTCAGTTAGAATGCTGTCACTCAACCTCCTCACAACCTTAGTTAGAATGCTGTCACTTTCCCTATTTACTACCTCAGTTAGAATGGTGCAACTCTACATCCTCACTGCCTCAGTTAGAATGCTGTCATTCTCCCTCCTCACTACCTCAGTTAGAATGCTGTCATTCTGCATCCTCACTGCCTCAGTTAGAATGCTTCCCCTCTCCGTCCTCACTGCCTCAGTTAGCATGGTATCAAAATCCGCGCTCACTAACTCTGTCAGACTACCGCCACACACCCTCATTTCCTCAGTTCAAATGCTGTAACTCTCACTCCTCACTGCCTCAGTTAGAATGCTGTAACCCTCCCTCCTCACTGCCTCAGTTAGCATGGTATCAAAATCCACGCTCACTAACTCTGTCAGACTACCGCCACACACCGTCATTTCCTCAGTTCGAATGCTGTCACTCTCCCTCCTCACTGACTTAGTTAGAATGCTGTCACTCTCCCTCCTCACTACCTCAGTTAGAATGCTGTAACCCTCCCTCCTCACTGCCTCAGTTAGCATGGTATCACAATCCATGCACACTACCTCTGTCAGAATACCGCCACACACCCTCATTTCCTCAGTTCGAATGTTGTCACTCAACCTCCTCACTACCTCATTTAGAATGCTGTCACACTCCCTATTCACTTCCTCATTTGGAATGATGTCACTCTACATCCTCTTTGCATCAATTAGAATGCTGTCACTCAACCTCCGCACAACCTTAGTTAGAATGCTGGCACTCTCCCTACTTACCACCTCAGTTAGAATGCTGTCATTCTGCATCCTCATTGCCTCAGTTAGAATGCTTCCCCTCTCCCTCCTCACTGCCTCAGTTAGCATGGTATCACAATCCGCGCTCACTACCTCTGTCAGAATACCGCCACACTCAGTTAGAATGCTGTCACTTTCCCTCCTCACTACCTCATTTAGAATGCTGTCACACTCCGTATTCACTTACTTATTTAGAATGATGTCACTCTACATCCTCTCTGAATCGGTTAGAATGCTGTCACTCTCCCTCCTGACTATCTCCCTAAGAATGCTGTCACTCGCCCTCCACACAACCTCAGTTAGAATGATACCATTCTCCCTCCTCAGTTCCTCCGACAGAATGGTGTCACAGTCCCTCCTCACTGCCTCAGTTAGAATGGAGTCACTCTCCCTCCTCACTACCTCATTTTGAATGGTGTCACACTCGGTGCTCACTACCTCTGTTAGAATGCTTTAACATTCCCTCATCACTTACTCAGTTAGACTGATGTCACTCTGCCTCCTCACTGCCTCAGTTAGTATGGTATCACAATCCGCGCACACTACCTCTGTCAGAATACTGCCACACATCCTCATTTCCACAGTTCGAATGCTGTCACTCTCCCTCCTCACTGACTCAGTTAGAATGCTGTCACTCTCCCTCCTCACTTCCTCCGTTAGAATGCTGTCATTCTCCCTACTCACTACCTCCGTTAGAATGCTGTCATTCTCCCTCCTCACTACCTCCGTTAGAATGCTGTCACTTTCCCTCCTCACTACCTCAGTTAGAATGCTGTCATTTTGCATCCTCATTGACTCAGTTAGAATGCTGCCACTCTCCCTCCTCACAGCCTCAGTTAGAATGCTGCCACTCTCCATCCTCACTGCCTCAGTTAGCATGGTATCACAATCCGTGCTCACTACCTCTGTCAGAATACCGCCACACACCCTCATTTCCTCAGTTCAAATGCTGTAACTCTCACTCCTCACTGCCTCAGTTAGAATGCTGTAACCCTCCCTCCTCACTGCCTCAGTTAGCATGGTATCAAAATCCACGCTCACTAACTCTGTCAGACTACCGCCACACACCGTCATTTCCTCAGTTCGAATGCTGTCACTCTCCCTCCTCACTGACTTAGTTAGAATGCTGTCACTCTCCCTCCTCACTACCTCAGTTAGAATGCTGTAACCCTCCCTCCTCACTGCCTCAGTTAGCATGGTATCACAATCCGTGCACACTACCTCTGTCAGAATACCGCCACACACCCTCATTTCCTCAGTTCGAATGTTGTCACTCAACCTCCTCACTACCTCATTTAGAATGCTGTCACACTCCCTATTCACTTCCTCATTTGGAATGATGTCACTCTACATCCTCTCTGCATCAATTAGAATGCTGTCACTCATCCTCCGCACAACCTTAGTTAGAATGCTGGCACTCTCCCTACTTACTACCTCAGTTAGAATGCTGTCATTCTGCATCCTCATTGCCTCAGTTAGAATGCTTCCCCTCTCCCTCCTCACTGCCTCAGTTAGCATGGTATCACAATCCGCGCTCACTACCTCTGTCAGAATACCGCCACACTCAGTTAGAATGCTGTCACTTTCCCTCCTCACTACCTCATTTAGAATGCTGTCACACTCCGTATTCACTTACTTATTTAGAATGATGTCACTCTACATCCTCTCTGAATCGGTTAGAATGCTGTCACTCTCCCTCCTGACTATCTCCCTAAGAATGCTGTCACTCGCCCTCCACACAACCTCAGTTAGAATGATACCATTCTCCCTCCTCAGTTCCTCCGACAGAATGGTGTCACAGTCCCTCCTCACTGCCTCAGTTAGAATGGAGTCACTCTCCCTCCTCACTACCTCATTTTGAATGGTGTCACACTCGGTGCTCACTACCTCTGTTAGAATGCTTTAACATTCCCTCATCACTTACTCAGTTAGACTGATGTCACTCTGCCTCCTCACTGACTCAGTTAGAATGCTGTCACTCATCATCCTCACAACCTCAGTTAGAATGCTGCCGCTTTCCCTCCTCTACCTCAGTTAGAAATGTGTCAGTGTCCCTCATCACTGACTGAGTTAGAATGCTGTCATTCTGCATCCTCATTGCCTCAGTTGGAATGCTGTCACTCTCCCTCCTCACTGCCTCAGTTAGAATGCTGTCAATCTCCTTTCTCTCTGTCACAGATAGAATGCTGTCACAAGCCCTTCTCACTACCTCAGTTAGAATGGTGTCACCCTTCCTCCTCACTGCTTCAGTTACAATTCTGTCTCTCTCTTTTCTCACTGCATCAGTTTGAATGCTGTCACTCTCCCTCCTCACTGCCTCAATTAGAATGCTGTCTCTCTCTCTCCATACTGCCTCTGATAGAATGATGCCTCACTAACTTCTCAATGTCTCAATAAGAATGCTGTCACTCTCCTTCCTCAATTCCTCAGTTTGAATGATGTTACTCTCCCTCCACACTGCATCAGTTAAAAAGCTGCCACTCAACCTCCTCACTACCTCACCTAGAATGGTGTAACTCTCCATCCTCACTGCCTCAGTTAAAATACTGCCACATTCCCTCACGTCCTCAGTTAGAATGATGTCGCTCTCCCACTTCACTGACTCAGAATGCTGTCATCTCCCTCCTCACTGACTCAGTTAGAATGTTGCCACTCACCCTCATAACTGCCTCAGTTAGAATGCTACCACTCTCCCTCCTCACTACCTCAGTTAGAATGGTGTAACTCTTCATCCTCACTGCCTCAGTTAAAATGCTGTCACTCTCCCTCCCCACTGGCTCATTTAGAATGCTATCGCACTCCCTTCTCAAAGCATCAGTTAGAATGCGGTAACTCTCCCTCCTCACTACCTCAGTTAGAATGGTGTCACTTTCCCTCCTCACTGCCTCAGTTAGAATGTTGTCGCTCATCCTGCACACTAACTCATTTAGAATGCTGCCACTCACCCTTTTCACTGCCTCAGTTAGAATGGTTTCACTGTCCCTCCTCAACAACTCAGTTAGAATGCTGCCACACTAATTACTTACTCTCTAGGTTAGAAAGCTGCTGCTCTCCCTCCTCACTACCTCAGTTAGAACGTTGTAACTCTCCATCCTCACTGCCTCAGTTAAAATGCTGTCACTCTCCATCCGCACTGACTCAGTTAGAATGCTATCGCTCATCCTTCTCAAAGCCTGAGTTAGAATGGGGTAACTCTCCCTCCTGATTACCTCTCTTAGAATGGTGACACGCTCCATTCTCATTATCTCAGTTAGAATGTTGTCACTCTCCCTCCGCACTTCCTCAGTTAGAATGCTGGCACTATCCCTCCTCACTGACTCAGTTAGAATGCATTCATTCACACTCCTCACTGCCTCAGTTAGAATGGTTAACCCTCTCCCCTAACTGTCTCAGTCAGAACTGTCCCTCTTCACTGCCTCATTAGAATGGTATCACTGTCCCTCCTGACTCCCTCAGTTAGAATGATGTCACTCTCCCTCTTCACTAACTCAGTTAAAATGTTGTCACTCTCCATGCTCACTACCTCAGTTAGAATGCTGTCACACTCCCTCACCACTTCCTCAGTCAGAATGCTGCCACTCTCCCTCCTCACTGCCTCAGTTAGCATGGTATCACATTCCGTGCTCACTACGTCTGTCAGAATAGTGCCACACTCCCTCATTTCCTCAGTTCGAATGATGCCGCTCTCCCACCTCATAGTCTCAGTTAGAATGCAGCCAATCTCCCCCCTCACTGCCTCAGATAGAATGTTGTCACTCATCCTCCTCACTACCTCAGTTAGAATGTTGTCACACTCCCTCATCATTTGCTCAGTTAGAATGCTGTCACTCTCCATCCTCTCTGCCTCAGTTAGTTTGGTGTCACTCTTCTTGTTCACAACCTCTAGTCGAATGCTTTCACACTCCCTCCTCACTGACTCAGTTAGAATGCTGCAACTCACCCTCCTCCCAACCTCAGTTAGAATGCTGACACTCTCACCCCTCACTACCTCAGTAGAATTCTGTCATTCTGCATCCTCATTGCCTCAGTTAGAATGCTGTCACTCTCCCTCCTCACTACCTCAGTTAGAATGCTGTCACTCTCCCTCCTCACTACCTCTGTTAGAATGCTGTCATTCTCCATCCTCATTGCCTCAGATTGAATGCTGTCACTCTCCCTCCTCACTACCTCAATTAGAATGCTGTACCCCTCCCCCCTAACTGCCTCAGTCAGAATGCTGCCAATCTCCCTCCTCACTGCCTCAGTTAGCATGGTATCACAATCTGTGCTCAGTACCTCTGTCAGAATACCACCACACTCCCTCATTTCCTCAGTTCGAAAGTTGTTGTTCTCCCACCTCACTGACTCAGTTAGAATGCTGTCACTTTCCCTCCTCACTGACTCAGTTAGAATGATGTCACGCACCCTTCTCACTGACTCAGTTAGAATGCTGACACTCTCAAACCCTGACTGCATCCCTTAGAATGCTATCACACTCCCTCATCATTTCCTCAGTTAGAATGATGTCACTCTCCCTCCTCAATACCTCAGTTAGAATGATGTCACTCTCCCTCCGCACTGACTGCGTTAGAATGCTGTCACTCTCCCTCCTCATTGCATCAGTTAAAAAGTTGCCCCTCCCTCCTCACTACCTCAGTTAGAATGCTGTCACTCTCCCTCCTCTCTGACTGAGTTAGAATGCTGCCACTCTCCCTGCTCACTGACTCAGTTAGAATGCTGCCAAACTCCCTCCTCACTGACTCAGTTAGAATGCTGCCACTCTGCCTCCTCACTGATTGAGTTAGAATGGTGTCACAGTCCCTCCTCACTGCCTCAGTTAGAATGCTGTCATCCTCCCCCTTAACTGCCTCCGTTAGAATGCTATCACCCTCACTCCTAACTGCCTCAGTTAGAATGCTGTCACTCTCCCTCCTCAATGACTCAGTTAGAATCGTACCCCAATCCCTCATCACTGCTTCAGTTAGAATGCTGTCAACAGCCCTCCTTACTGACTCAGTTAGAATGATGTCACAGTCCCTCCTCACTCCCTCAGTTAGAATGCTGTCAACCTCACCCCTAACTGCCTCAGTTAGAATGCTGCCACTCTCCCTCCTCACTGACTAAGTTAGAATGATGTCACAGTCCCTCCTCACTGCCTCAGTTAGAATGCTGTCACTCTTCCTCCTCACTACCTCAGTTAGAATGCTATCACCCTCACCCCTAACTGCCTCAGTTAGAATGCTGCCACTCTCTCTCCTCAATGACTCAGTTAGATCGTTGTCACTCATCCTGCACACTAACTCATTTAAAATGCTACCACTCACTCGCCTCACTGCCTCAGTTAGAATGGTTTCGCTGTCCCTGCTCAATAACTCAGTTAGAATGGTGACATTGTCCAAGCTCACTAACTCTGTTAAAATGCTGTCACACTCCCTCATCACTTCCTCAGTTTGAATGATGTCACCCTCCCTCCTCACTGACTCAGTTAGAATGCTGTCACTCAACCTCCTCATTACATCGTTTAGAAAGTTGCCCCTCCCTGCTCACCACCTCAGTTAGAATGCTGTCACTCTCCCTCCTCACTGATTGAGTTAGAATGCTGCCACTCTCCCTCTTCACTGACTCAGTTAGAATGGTGTTACAGTCCCTCCACACTGCCTGCATTAGAATGTTGTCACTCTCCCTGCTCATTGACTCAGTTAGAATGCTGTCACTCTCCCTCCTCACTGCCTCAGATAGAATGGTGTGACAGTCCCTCCTCACTGTCTCAGTTAGAATGCTGTCACCCTCCCCCCTAATTGCCTCAGTTAGAATGCTGCCACTCTCCCTCCTCACTGACTCACTTAGAATGCTGCAACTCTCCCTCCTCACTGACTCAGTTAGAATGGTGTCACAGTCCCTCCTCACTGACTCAGTTAGAATGTTGTCACTCATCCTGCACACTGACTCAGTTAGATTGTTGTCGCTCATCCTGCACATTAACTCATTTAGCATGCTGCCACTCACTCGCCTTACGACCTCAGTTAGAATGGTTTCACTGACCCTGCTCAATAACTCAGTTAGAATGGTGACATTCTCCATGCTCACTAACTCCGGTAGAATGCTGTCACACTCCCTCATCACTTCTTCAGTTAGAATACTGTCACTCTCCCTCCTCACTGACTCAGTTAGAATGCTGTCACTCAACCTCCTCACAACCTTTGTTAGAATGCTGGCACTCTCCCTACTTACTACATCAGTTAGAATGGTGCAACTCACCATCCTCACTGCCTCAGTTAGAATGCTGTCATTATGCGTTCTCATTACCTCAGTAAGAATGCTGTCACTCTCCCTCCTCACTACCTCAGTTAGAATGCTGTCATTCTGCATCCTCATTGCCTCAGTTAGAATGCTTCCCCTCTCCCTCCTCACTGCCTCAGTTAGCATGGTATCAAAATCCACGCTCACTAACTCTGTCAGACTACCGCCACACACCCTCATTTCCTCAGTTCAAATGCTGTAACTCTCCCTCCTCACTGACTTAGTTAGAATGCTGTCACTCTCCCTCCTCACTATCTCAGTTAGAATGCTGCCACTCTCCCTCCTCACTGACTCAGTTAGAATGCTGTCTCTCTCCCTCCTCACTACCTCAGTTAGAATGCTGCCACTCTCCCTCCTCACAGCCTCAGTTAGAATGCTGCCACTCTCCCTCCTCACTGCCTCAGTTAGCATGGTATCACAATCCGTGCTCACTACCTCTGTCAGAATACCGCCACACACCCTCATTTCCTCAGTTCAAATGCTGTAACTCTCACTCCTCACTGCCTCAGTTAGAATGCTGCCACTCTCCCTCCTCACTGCCTCAGTTAGCATGGTATCATAATCCGTGCTCACTACCTCTGTCAGTCTACCGCCACACTCCCTCATTTCCTCAGTTCGAATGTTGTCGCTATCCCACCTCACTGATTTAGTTAGAATGCTGTCGCTTTCCCTCCTCACTAACTCATTTAGAATGATGCCACTCTCCCTCCTCACTTCCTCTGTTAGAATGCTGTCACACTCCCTATTCACTTCCTCAGTTCGAATGCTGTCACTCTCCATCCTCACTGAATCATTTAGAATGCTGTCACTTTCCCTCCTCACTAACTCAGTTAGAATGCCACTCTTCCTCATCACTTCCTCTGTTATAATGGTGTCACAGTCCCTCGTCACTGCCTCAGTCAGAGTGGAGTCACTCTCCATCCTCACTACCTCAGTTAGAATGGTGTCACACTCCGTGCTCACTACCTCTGTTAGAATGCTTTCACATTCCCTCATCACTTCCTCAGTCAGAATGCTGCCATTCTCCCTCCTCACTGCCTCAGTTATCATAGTATCACAATCTGTGCTCACTACGTCTGTCAGAATAGTGCCAGACTCCCTCATTTCCTCAGTTCGAATGATGCCGCTCTCCCATCTCACTGCCTCAGTTAGAATGTTGTCATTCATCCTCCTCACTACCTCAGTTAGAATGCTGTCACACTCCCTCATCATTTCCTCAGTTACAATGCTGTCACTCTCCCTCCTGACTACCTCCCTTAGAATGCTGTCACTCATTTTCCTCACATCCTCAGTTAGAATGCTGCCACTCTCCCTCCTTACTGCCTCAGATAGCTTGGTGTCACTCTTCTTGTTCGCAACCTTTGTTCGAATGCTGTCACACTCCCTCCTCACTGACTCAGTTAGAATGATGTCACTCACCCTGCTCAATGACTCAGTTAGAATGCTGACACTCTCACCCCTGACTGCGTCCCTTAGAATGCTGTCACTCTCCATCCTCATTGCATCAGTTAGAATATTGCCCCTCCCTCCTCACTACCCCAGTTAGAATGCTGTCACTCCCCCTCCTCACTGATGGAGTTAGAATGCTGCCAGTCTCCCTCCTCACTGACACAGTTAGAATGCTGCCACTCTCCCTCCTTACTGCCTCAGATAGTTTGGTGTCACTCTTCTTGTTCGCAACCTCTGTTCGAATGCTGTCACACTCCCTCCTCACAGACTCAGTTAGTATGTTGTCACTCATCCTGCACACTGCCTCAGTTAGAAAGTTGTCACTCATCCTGCACACTAACTCATTTAGACTGCTGCCACTCACTCGCCTCACTGCCTCAGTTAGAATGGTTTCACTGACCCTGATCAATAACTCAGTTAGAATGCTGACATTCTCCGTGCTCACTAACTCCGTTAGAATGCTGTAACACTCCATGATCACTTCCTCAGTTAGAATGATGTCACCCTCGCTCCTCACTGACTCAGTTAGAATGCTGTCACACGCCCTCCTGACTATCTCCCTAAGAATGCTGTCACTCTCCCTCCTCATTACCTCAGTTAGAATGCTGTCATTCTCCCTCCTCATTGACTCAGTTACATTAGAGTCACTCATCCTCCACACAACCTCAGTTAGAATGATACCACTCTCCCTCCTCAGTTCCTCCGATAGAATGGTGTCACAGTCCCTCCTCACTGCCTCAGTTAGAATGGAGTCACTCTCCCTCTTCACTACCTCATTTAGAATGGTGTCACACTCCGTGCTCACTACCTCTGTTAGAATGCTTTAACATTCCCTCATCACTTCCTCAGTTAGACTGATGTCACTCTCCCTCCTCACTGACTCAGTTAGAATGTTGAAACTCTCAAACCCTGACTGCATCCCTTAGAATGCTGTCACACTCCCTCATCATTTCCTCAGTTAGAATGATGTCACTCTCCATCCTCACTGACTGAGTTAGAATGCTGCCACTCTCCCTCCTCACTGACTCAGTTAGAATGGTGTCACAGTCACTCCTCACTGCCTCAGTTGAATGCTGTAACCCTCCCCCCTAACTGCATCCGTTAGAATGCTGTCACTTTCCCTCCTCACTATCTCATTTAGAATGTTGTCACTCATCCTCCTCACTACCTCATTTAGAATGCTGTCACACTCCCTATTCACTTCCTCAGTTGGAATGATGTCACTCTCCATCCTCACTGAATCAGTTAGAATGCTGTCACTCTCCCTCATCACTTGCTCTGTTAGAATGGTGTCACAGTCCCTCCTCACTGCCTCAGTCAGAGTGGAGTCACTCTCCATCCTCACTACCTCAGTTAGAATGGTGTCACACTCCGTGCTCACTACCTCTGTTAGCATGCTTTCACATTCCCTCATCACTTCCTCAGTCAGAATGCTGCCACTATCCCTCCTCACTACCTCAGTTAGCATGGTATCACAATCCGTACTCACTACATCTGTCAGAATAGTGCCACACTCCCTCATTTCAAATGATGCCGCTCTCCCACCTCACTGCCTCAGTTAGAATGCTGCCAATCTCCCCCCTCACTGCCTCAGTTAGAATGTTGTCACTCATCCCCCTCACTACCTCAGTTAGAATGCTGTCGCACTCCCTCATCATTTGCTCAGTTACAACGCTATCACTCTCCCTCCTGACTACATCCCTTAGAATGCTGTCACTCATCCTCCTCACATTTTCAATTAGAATGCTGCCACTCTCCCTCTTCACTGCCTCAGTTAGTTTGGTGTCACTCTTCTTGTTCACAACCTCTGGTCGAATGCTGTCACATTCCCTTATCACTTCCTCTGTTAGAATGATGTCACTCTCCCTCCTCACTGACTCAGTTAGAATGCTGACACTCTCCCTCGTCACTGACTGAGTTAGAATGTTGTCACTCTCCCTCCTCATTGCATCGGTTAGAATGTTGCCCCTCCCTCCTCACTACCTCAGTTAGAATGCTGTCACTCTCCCTCCTCACTGGCTGAGTTAGAATACTGCCACACTCCCTCCTCACTGCCTCAGTTAGAATGCTGTCACCCTCCCCCCTAACTGCCTCCATTAGAATGCTGTCACCCTCCCTCCTCACTGACTCAGTTAGAATGGTGTTGGGTCCCCCCTCACACCTCAGTTAGAATGATGTCACCCTCCCCCCTTACTGCCTCAGTTAGAATGCTGCCACTCACCCTCCTCACAACCTCAGTTAGAATGCTGTCACTCACCCTCCTCATAACCTCAGTTAGAATGCTGTCACTCTCCCTCCTCACTGACTCAGTTAGAATGCTGCCACTCTTCCTCCTCTCTAACTCCGTTAGAATGCTGTCACACTCCCTCATCACTTCCTCAGTTTGAATGATGTCACCCTCCCTCCTCACTGACTCAGTTAGAATGCTGCCACTCTCCCTCCTCACTAACTCAGTTAGAATGCTGTCACGCTCCCTCATCACTTCTTCAGTTAGAATGATGTCACCCTCGCTCATCACTAACTCAGTTAGAATGCTGTCACTCAACCTCCTCACAACCTTAGTTAGAGTGCTGGCACTTTCCCTATTTACTGCCTCAGTTTGAATGGTGCAGCTCTCCATCCTCACTGCCTCAGTTCGAATGCTGTCACTCTGCTTCCTCACTGACTCAGTTAGAATGATGCTACTCTCCCTCCTCACTGACTCAGTTAGCATGGTATCACAATTCGCGTTCACTACCTCTGTCAGAATACCGCCACTCTCCCTCATTTCCTCAGATCGAATGCTGTCACTCTCCCTCCTTACTGACTCAGTTAGAATGCTGTCATTGTGCATCCTCATTGCCTCAGTTAGAATGCTTTCACTGATCCTACTCGCTGCCTCAGTTAGAATGCTGTCACTTTCCCTCCTCACTACCTCATTTAGAATGTTGTCACTCATCCTCCTCACTATGTCATTTAGAATGCTGTCACACTCCCTATTCACTTCCTCAGTTGGAATGATGTCACTCTACATCCTCACTGAATCAGTTAGAATGCTTTCACTCTCCGTCCTCACTACCTCAGTTAGAATTATGTCATTCTCCCTCCTCATTGACTCAGATACAATAGAGTCACTCATCCTCCACACAACCTCAGTTAGAATGATACCACTCTCCCTCCTCAGTTCCTCCGATAGAATGGTGTCACAATCCCTCCTCACTGCCTCAGTTAGAATGGAGTCACTCTGCCTCCTCACTAACTCAATTAGAATGCTGTCACTCTCCATGCTCACTACCTCTGTTAGAATGCTCTCACACTCCCTCATCACTTCCTCAGTTAGAATGGAGTCACTCTCCCTCCTCACTGACTCAATTAGAATGTTGTCACTCATCCGGCACACTAACTCATTTAGAATGCTGCCACTCTCCCTCCTGACTACATCAGTTAGAATGCTGTCATTCTGCATCCTCATTGCCTCAGTTAAATGCTGTCACTTTCCCTCCTCACTGCCTCAGTTAGAATGCTGCCACTCTCCCTCCTCACAACCTTAGTTTGAATGCTGCCACTCTCCCTCCTCACTGCCTCAGATAGAATGCTTTCTTTCTGCATCCTCATTGCCTCAGTTAGAATGCTGCCACTCTCCCTCCTCACAACCTTAGTTAGAATGCTGCCACTCTCCCTCCTCACAACCTTAGTTTGAATGCTGCCACTCTCCCTCCTCACTGCCTCAGATAGAATGCTTTCTTTCTGCATCCTCATTGCCTCAGTTAGAATGCTGCCACACTCCCTCCTCACAACCTTAGTTTGAATGCTGCCACTCTCCCTCCTCATTGCCTCAGTTAGAATGCTGCCACTCTCCCTCCTCACAACCTTAGTTTGAATGCTGCCACTCTCCCTCCTCACTGCCTCAGATAGAATGCTTTCTTTCTGCATCCTCATTGCCTCAGTTAGAATGCTGCCACTCTCCCTCCTCACAACCTTAGTTAGAATGTTGTCACTTTCCCTCCGCACTACCTCATTTAGAATGTTGTCTCTCATCCTCCTCACTACCACATTTAGAATGCTGTCCCACTCCCTATTCAATTCCTCAGTTGGAATGATGACACTCTCCCTCCTCACTGAATCAGTTAGAATGCTGCCACTCTCACTCCTCACTGACTCAGTTAGAATGTTGTCACTCATCCTACACACTAACTCATTTAGAATGCTGCCACTCACTTGCCTCACTGCCTCAGTTAGAATGGTTTCACTGACCCTGCTCAATAACTCAGTTAGAATGGTGACATTCTACGTGCTCACTAACTCCCTTAGAATGCTGTCACACTCCCTCATCACTTCCTCAGTTAGAATGCTTTCACACTCCATCATCACTTCCTCAGTTAGAATGCTGTCACTCTCCCTCATCACTTCCTCAGTTAGAATGATGTCACCCCCCCTCCTCCTGACTCAGTTAGAATGGAGTCACTCTCCCTCCTCACTACCTCATTTAGAATGGTGTCACACTCCGTGCTCACTAACTCAGTTAGAATGCTTTAACATTCCCTCATCACTTCCTCAGTTAGAATGATGTCACTCTCCCTCCTCACAACCTCAGTTAGAATGCTGTCTCTCTCCATCCTCACTGCCTCAGTTAGCATGGTATCACAATCCGTGCTCAGTACCTCTGTCAGAATACTGCCACACTCCCTCATTTCCTCAGTTCGAATGATGTAGCTCTCCCGCCTCACTGACTCATTTAGAATGCTGTCACTCACCCTCCTCGCTGACTCAGTTATAATGCTGACACTCTCAAACCCCGACTGCGTCCCTTAGAATGCTGTCACACACCCTCATCATTTCCTCAGTTAGAATGATGTCACTCTCCCTCCTCAATACCTCAGTTAGAATGCTGTCACTCTCCCTCCTCACTGACTGAGTTAGAATGCTGTCACTCTCCCTCCTCATTGCATCGGTTAGAAAGTTGCCCCTCCCTCCTCACTACCTCAGTTAGAATGCTGTCACTCTCCCTCCTCTCTGACTGAGTTAGAATGCTGCCACTCTCCCTGCTCACTGACTCAGTTAGAATGGTGTCACAGTCCCTCCTCAATGCCTCAGTTAGAATGCTATCACCCTCACCCCTAACTGCCTCAGTTAGAAAGTTGTCACTCATCCTGCACACTAACTCATTTAAGATGCTGCCACTCACTTGCCTCACTGCCTCAGTTAGAATGGTTTCACTGACCCTGATCAATAACTCAGTTAGAATGGTGACATTCTCCATGCTCACTAACTCCGTTAGAATGCTGTCACACTCCCTCATCACTTCTTCAGTTAGAATACTGTCACTCTCCCTCCTCACTGACTCAGTTAGAATGCTGTCACACTCCCTCATCACTTCTTCAGTTAGAATACTGTCACTCTCCCTCCTCACTGACTCAGTTAGAATGCTGTCACTCTCCCTCCCCACTGCATCAGTCTGGAATGTTGTCACTCAAACCTCCTCACTGCCTCAGTTAGAATGCTGTCACCCTCCCCCTAACTGCCTCAATTTGAATGCCACCACTCTCCCTCCTCATTGCCTCAGTTAGCATAGTGTCACAAACTGTGCTAACTATCTCTGTTAGAATAATTCCACACTCCTTCACTTCCTCAGTTAGAATGATGTCACTCTCCAACCTCACTGACTCAGTTAGAAAGTTGTCACCCACCATGCACACTAACTCATTTCGAATGCTGGTATTCACCCTCCTCACTGCCTCAGTTAGAATGGTTTCACTGTCCCTCCTCAATAACTCAGTTAGAATAGTGTCACTCTCCGTGCTAACTACCTCAGTTAGAAAGCTGTCACACTCCCTCATCACTTCCTCAGTAAGAATGATGTCAAACTCCCTCCTCAATGACCCAGTTAGAATGCTGTCACTCACCCGCCTCACAACTTCAGTTAGAATTGTGTCTCTGTCACTCCTCACTCCCTCAGTTAGAATGCTGTCACTCTCCTTCCCCATTGCATCAGTTAGAACGTTGTCACTCATCCTCCTCAATGCCTCATTTAGAATGCTCTCACACTCCCAACTAACTGCCTCAGTTAGAATGCTGCCACTCACCCTCCTCATTGCCTCAGTTAGCATAGTGTCACAATCCGTGCTCACTAACTCTGTCAGAATATTGCCTCTCCCTCACTTCCTCAGTTAGAATGATGTAGCTCTCCCACCTCACTGACTCAGTTAGAATGCTGTCACCCTCCTTCCTCACTGCCTCAGTTAGAAATGTGTCACTCTCCCTCCTTACTGACTCCGTTAGAATGATGTCATTCTCCCTCCCCACTACCTCGGTTGGAATGCTGTCACTCTCCCTCCTCACTGACTCAGTTAGAATGCTGTCACTCTCCCTCCTCACTGACTCCATCAGAATGATGTCACTCTCCCTCCTCACTGACTCCGTTAGAATGATGTCACTCTCCATACTCACTACCTCGGTTGGAATGGTGTCACTCTCCCTCCTCACTGCCTCGGTTAGAATGTTGTCACTCATCCTGCACACTAACTCATTTAGAATGCTGCCACTCGCCTTCCTCACTGCCTCGGTTAGAAAGTTGTCACCCACCATGCACACTAACTCATTTCGAATGCTGGTATTCACCCTCCTCACTGCCTCAGTTAGAATGGTTTCACTGTCCCTCCTCAATAACTCAGTTAGAATGGTGTCAATCTCCGTGCTCACTACTTCTGTTAGAATGCTGTCACACTCCCTCATCACTTCCTCAGTAAGAATGATGTCAAACTCCCTCCTCAATGACTCAGTTAGAATGCTGTCACTAACCCGCCTCACAACCTCAGTTAGAATTGTGTCTCTGTCACTCCTCACTCCCTCAGTTAGAATGCTGTCACTCTCCTTCCCCACTGCCTCGGTTAGAATGGTTTCACTGTCCCTCCTCAATAACTCAGTTAGAATGGTGTCACTCTCCGTGCTCACTACTTCTGTTAGAATGCTGTCACACTCCCTCATCACTTCCTCAATTAGAATGTTGTCACTCTCCCTCCTCACTGACTCCATCAGAATGATGTCACTCTCCCTCCTCACTACCTCGGTTGGAATGCTGTCACTCTCCCTCCTCACTGACTCAGTTAGAATGCTGTCACTCTCCCTCCTCACTGACTCAGTTAGAATGCTGTCACTCTCCCTCCTCACTGACTCCGTTAGAATGCTGTCACTCTCCATCCTCACTACCTCAGTTGGAATGGCGTCACTCTCTCTCCTCACTGCCTCGGTTAGAATGTTGTCACTCATCCTGCACACTAACTCATTTAGAATGCTATCTCTCTCCCTCCTCAAAGCCTCAGTTAGAAAGCTGGAACTCTCCCTATTTACTGCATCAGTTAGAATGCTGCCGCTCTCCCTCCTCACTACCTCAGTTAGAATGGTGTTACTCTCCATCCTCACTGCCTCAGTTAAAAAGCTGTCACTATCCCTCCCCACTGCCTCAGTTAGAATGCTATCTCTCTCCCTCCTCAAAGCATCAGTTAGAATGGGGTAACTATCCCTCCTGACTACCTCTCTTAGAATGCTGACACTCTGCCTCATTCCTCAGTTAGAATCCTGTCACTCTCCCTCTTCACTGATTCCTCAGTTAAAATGTTGTCACTCATCCTCCACTGAGTCATTTAGAATACTCTCACACTCCCCCCCAACTGCCTCAATTTGAATGCTGCCACTCTCCTTCCTCATTGCCTCAGTTAGCATAGTGTCACAATCCGTGCTCACTACCTCTGTCAGAATACTGCCACACTCCCTCACTTCCTCAGTTAGAATGATGTCACTCTCCAACCTCACTGACTCAGTTCTAATGCTGTCACTTTCCCTCCTCACTGCCTCAGTTAGAATGTTGTCAATCATCCCGCACACTAACTCATTTAGAATGCTGCCACTCACCCTCCTCACTGCCTCAGTTAGAATGGTTTCACTGTCCCTCCTCAATAACTCAGTTAGAATGATGTCACTCTCCGTGCTCACTATCCCTGTTAGAATGCTGTCACTCTCCCTCCTCACTACCTCAGTTAGAATGAAGTCACTCTCCCTCATCACTTCCTCGGTTAGAATTGTGTCTCTGTCACTCCTCACTCCCTCAGTTAGAACGCTGTCATCTTCCCTCCTCACTGCATCAGTTAGGATGCTGCCACTCTCACTCCTCACTCCCTCAGTTTGAATGGTATCTCTCTCTCTCCTCAAAGCCTCAGTTAGAATTGTGTAACTCTCCCTCCTGACTACCTCATCACTTCCTCAGTTAGAATGATGTCACTCTCCCTCCTCACTGACTCAGTTAGAATGCTGTCACTCTCCCTCCTCACTTCCTCAGTTAGACTGCTGTCACTCTCCCTCCTCACTGACTCAGTTAGAATGCTTGCACTCTACCTCTTCACTACCTCAGTTAGAATGCTGTAACTCTCCCTCCTCACTTCCTCAGTTAGAATGATGTCACTCTCCCTCCTCACTAACTCATTTAAAATGGTCTCACTCTCCTTGCTCACTAACTCTGTTGGAATGCTGGCATTCTCCATTCTCACTGCCTCACTTAGAATGCTTTTACTCACCGTCCTCACTGCCTCAGTTAGAATGCTGTCACTCTCCCTCCTCTCTGCCTCAGTTAGAATGCTGTCACTCTCCCTCCTCATTGACTCAGTTAGAAAGGTGTCTCAGTCCCTCCTCACTGCCTCAGTCAGAATGCTGCCACTCTTCCTCCTCACTGCTTCAGTTAGCTTGGTATCACAATCCGTGCTCACTACCTCTGTCAGAATACTGCCACGCACCCTCATTTCCTCAGTTAGAATGATGTCACTCTCCCACCTCACTGACTCAGTTAGAATGCTGTCACTTTCCCTCCTCACTACCTCAGTTAGAAATGTGTCACTCATCCTCCTCGCTACCTCATTTAGAACGCTGTCACACTCCCTCATCACTTCCTCAGTTATAATGATGTCACTCTCCCTCCTCACTAACTTAGTTAGAATGCCCTCACTCTCCCTTCTCACTGCCTCAGTTAGAATGTTGTCACTCATTCTGCACACTAACTCATTTAGAAAGCTGCCACTCACCCTCCTCACTGCCTCAGTTAGAATTGTGTCTCAGTCACTCCTCACTCCCTCAGTTAAAATGCTGTCACTCTCCCTCCTCAATGCCTCTGTTAGAATGCTGTCACTCTCCCTCCCCACTGCATCAGTTAGAAGGTTGTCACTCATCCTCCTCAATGCCTCATTTAGAATGCTGTCACCCTCCCAACTAACTACCTCTGTTAGAATGCTGCCACTCACCCTCCTCACTGCCTAGGTTAGAATGGTTTCACTGTCCCTCCTCAATAACTCAGTTAGAATGGTGTCACACTCCCTCATCACTTCCTCAGTAAGAATGATGTCAAACCCCCTCCTCACTGATTCAGTTAGAATGCAGTCACTCTCCCTCCCCACTGCCTCTGTTAAAATGCTGTCACTCTCCTTCCCCACTGCATCAGTTAGAATGTTGTCACTCATCCTCCTCAATGCCTCATTTAGAATGCTGTCACCCTCCCAACTAACGGCCTCAGTTAGAATGCTGCCACTCACCCTCCTCACTGCCTCGGTTAGCATAGTGTCACAATCCGTGCTCACTACCTCTGTCAGAATATTGCCTCTCCCTCACTTCCTCAGTTAGAATGATGTAGCTCTCCCACCTCACTGACTCAGTTAGAATGTTGTCACCCTCCTTCCTCACTGACTCCGTTAGAATGATGTCACCCTCCCTCCTCAATGACTCAGTTAGAATGCTGTCACCCTCCCTCCTCACGGCCTCAGTTAGAACGCTGTCACCCTCCCTCCTCACTGCCTCAGTTGGAATGCTGTCACTCTCCATCCTCAGTGCCTAATTAGAATATAGTCACTCTCCCTCCACAATTCTTCAGTTTGAAAGCTGTCAGTCTCCCTTCTCACTGTGTGATTTAGTATGCTGTCACTCTCCCTCCTCAGTCTATGAATTAGAATTCTCTCACTCTCCGTCCTTACTCACTCAGTTCGAGAGCTGTCACACTCCCTGCTCACTCCCTCAGTTAGAATGGGGTCACTGTCCATCCTCACTGCCTCAATAGAATGAAGTCACTCTCCCTCCTCTTGACCTCAGTTAGAATGCACTCACTCTCCCTCAGTACCCCAGTTAGAATGCTGTCACCCTCCCTCCTCATTGCCTCATTCAAATGCTGTCACCCTCCCTCCTCATTGCCTGATTACAATGTAGTCACTCTCCCTCCACAATTCCTCAGTTATAATGCTTTCACTATCCCACCTCAGTGCATGAATTAGAATTCTCTCCCACTCCCTCACTCGCTCAGTTCGAGAGCTGTCACACTTCCTCATCATTCCCTCAGTTACAAGGCTGTCATTGCCTGATTAGAATTCTGTCACTCTCCCTCCTCACTGCCTCAGTTATAATACTGTCACTCACCCTCCATCCAACTTTAGTTAGAATGCTATCACTCTCCCTCCTCACTGCCCCAGTTAGAATGCGGTCACTTCCCTTCTCACTGCCTCATTAGAATGAAGGCACACTCCCTTCTCACTGCCTCACTTAGAATGCTCTCATTGTCCCTCCTCATTGCCCCATTAGAATGCTGTCAATCTCCCTTCTCACTGATTCAGTTAGAATGCTGTCACCCTCCTTCCTCACTGACTCAGTTAGAATGCTGTCACCCTCCTTCCTCACTGACTCAGTTAGAATGCTGTCACCCTCCTTCCTCACTGACTCAGTTAGAATGCTGTCACACTCCTTCCTCATTGCCTCATTAGAATTATGTCACTCTCCCTTCTCACTGCCTCAGTTAGAATGCTGTCACCCTCCTTCCTCACTGACTCACTTAGAATGCTGTCACCCTCCTCCCTCACTGACTCAGTTAGAATGCTGTCACCTTCCTTCCTCACTGCCTCAGTTGGAATGCTGTCACCCTCCCTCCTCACTGCCTCAGTTGGAATGCTGTCACTCTCCATCCTCAGTGCCTAATTAGAATATAGTCACTCTCCCTCCACAATTCCTCAGTTTGAAAGCTGTCAGTCACCCATCTCACTGTGTGATTTAATATGCTGTCACTCTCCCTTCTCAGTGCATGAATGCGAATTCTCTCACTCTCCGTCCTCACTCACTCAGTTCAAGAGCTGTCACACTCCCTGCTCACTCCCTCAGTTAGAATGCTGTCACTGTCCATCCTCACTGCCTCAATAGAATGAAGTCACTCTCCCTCCTCTTGACCTCAGTTAGAATGCACTCAATCTCTCTCAGTACCCCAGTTAGAATGCTGTCACCCTCCCTCCTCATTGCCTCATTCAAATGCTGTCACCCTCCCTCCTCACTGCCTCAGTTGGAATGCTGTCACTCTCCCTCCTCACTGCCCCAATTAGAATGCGGTCACTTCCCTTCTCACTGCCTCATTAGAATGAAGGCACACTCCCTTCTCACTGCCTCACTTAGAATGCTCTCACTGTCCCTCCTCATTGCCCCATTAGAATGCTGTCTCTCTCCGTCCTCACTCCCTCAACTGAATAACGTCACTCTCCATTCTCACTGCCTCAGTTGGAGTGCTGTCCCCCTCCCACCTTATTCCCTCATTAGAATGCTGTCACCCTCCCAGCTCACTGCCTAATTACAATGTAGTCACTCTCCCTCCACAATTCCTCAGTTATAATGCTTTCACTATCCCACCTCAGTGCATGAATTAGAATTCTCTCCCATGCCCTCACTCGCTCAGTTCGAGAGCTGTCACACTTCCTCATCACTCCCTCAGTTACAAGGCTGTCACTGTCCATCCTCACTGCCTCATTAGAATGAAGTCACTCTCCCTCACCTTGACCTCAGTTAGAATGCTGTCACCCTCCCTCCTCGCTGCCTCAGTTAGAATGAAGTCATTCTCCCTCTTCACTGCCTCATTTGGATAAAGTCACTCGCCCTCCTCACTGACTCAGCTCGAATGCTGTCACTCTCCATTCTTACAGTCTCAGTTAGAATTAATTCACTTTCCCTCTTCACTGCCTCAGTTTGAATGATATCACTCTCCCTTCTCACCGCGTCAGTTAGAATGCTGTCACTCTCCATCCTCACCGTGTCAGTTAGAATGCTGTCACTCTCACTCCTCACTCCCTCAGTTAGAATGCTGTCAATGTCCCTTCTCACTTACACAGTTAGCAAGCTCTCTCTCTCCCGTACTCATTGCCTCAGTTAGAATGCTGTCACTCTCCTTCCTCATTGCCTCACTAGAATGCTGTCAGTCTCCCTTCTCATCGGCTCAATTTGCTTGAAGACATTCTTGCTCCTCGCAGACTCAGTTAGAGTGAAATTACTCTGCCTCCTCAATGCCTCAGGTACAATCCTGTCACCCTCCCTCCTCACTGACTCAGTTAGAATGCAGTCACTCTCCCTACTCATTGCCTCATTAGAATTATGTCACTCTCCCTTCTCACTGCCTCAGTTAGAATGCTGTCACCCTCCTTCCTCACTGACTCAGTTAGAATGCTGTCACCCTCCTTCCTCACTGCCTCAGTTGGAATGCTGTCACTCTCCATCCTCAGTGTATGAATTAGAATTCTCTCACTCTCCGTCCTTACTCACTCAGTTCGAGAGCTGTCACACTCCCTGCTCACTCCCTCAGTTAGAATGCTGTCACTGTCCATCCTCACTGCCTCAATAGAATGAAGTCACTCTCCCTCCTCTTGACCTCAGTTAGAATGCACTCACTCTCCCTCAGTACCCCAGTTAGAATGCTGTCACCCTCCCTCCTCATTGCCTGATTAGAATTCTGTCACTCTCCCTCGTCACTGCCTCAATTACAATGCTGTCACTCACCCTCCTCACCACTTTAGTTAGAATGCTATCACTCTCCCTCCTCACTGCCCCAGTTAGAATGCGGTCACTTCCCTTCTCACTGCCTCATTAGAATGAAGGCACACTCCCTTCTCACTGCCTCACTCAGAATGCTCTCACTGTCCCTCCTCATTGCCCCATTAGAATGCTGTCTCTCTCTCTTCTCACTGATTCAGTTAGAATGCTGTCGCACTCCGTCCTCACTCCCTCAACTGAATAATGTCACTCTCCATTCTCACTGACTCAGTTGGAGTGCTGTCCCCCTCCCACCTCATTCCCTCATTAGAATGCTGTCACTCTCCCTCCTCATTGCCTCATTAGAATGCTGTCAGTCTCCCTTCTCACTGCCTCAGTTTGATTGAAGACACTCTTGCTCCTCGCAGACTCAGTTAGAATGAAATTTCCCTCCCTCCGCACTGCATCAGTCCAAATGCTGGCACACTCCCTTCTCACTCCCTCAGTTAGAATGCTGTCACTCTCACTCCTCACTCCCTCAGTGAGAATGATGTTACTCTCACTCCTCACTCCCTCAGGTAGAATGCTGTCACTCTCCCTTCTCACTGCTTCAGATAGAATGAAGTCACTCTCACACAGCACTGCCTCAGTTAGAATGGTCTCACTCTCCCTCCTCAGTGCCTCATTCAGAATGCTGTCACTCTCCCTTCTCACTGGCTTAGTTCGAATGCTGTGACACTCCCTTCTCACTCTCTCAGTTAGAATGCTGTCACTCTCCCTCCTCACTGCAACAGTTGGAAAGCTGTCACACTTCCTCCTCACTGCCTCAGTAAAATTACTGTCAATCTCCCTCCTCAATGCCTCATTAGAATGCTGTCACTCTCACTTCTCACTGCCTCAGTTAGAATGCTGTTGCTCTGCCTCCTCAATCCCTCAGTTCGAGTGCTGTCACTGTCCCTCCTCACTCCTTCAGTTAGAATACTGTCACACTCCCTCCTCCCTGCCTCAGTTAGAATGCTCTCACTCTCCCGCCTCAGTGCCTCATTTAGAATGCTGTCACTCACCCTCCTCACTGCCTCAGTAGAATTCTGTCACCCTCTCTCCTCACTGCCTCAATAGAATAAAGTAACTTGCCTTCGTCACTGTCTCAGTAAGAATGCTGTCACTCTCCCTCCTCATTGCCTCAATTAGAATGCTGTCACTCTCACTCCTCACTCCCTCAGTTAGAATGCTGTCACTCTCACTCCTCACTCCCTCAGTTAGAATGCTGTCACTCTCACTCCTCACTCCCTCAGTTAGAATGCTGTCACTGTTCCTTCACACTGCCTCATTTAGGATGCTCTCTCTCTCCCTCCTCACTGCCTCAATTGAATAAAGTCACTCTACCTACTCTGCCTCAATTAGAATGCTGTCACTCTCCCTCCTCACCCCTTCAGTTAGAATGCTGTCACTCTCTCAATACCTCAGTTAGAATGCGGTCACTCTCCCTTCTCACTGCCTCATTTGAATGAAGGCACACTCCCTACTCACTCCCTCACTTGAATAATGTCACTCTCCATCCTCACTGCCTCAGTTAGAATGTTGTCAGTCTCCCTTCTCACTGCCTCAGAATGCTGTCACTATCCCTCCTCACCACGTCAGTTAAAATGCTGTCAGTCTCACTCCTCACTGCCTCAATTAGAATCCTGTCACTGTCCTTCCTCACTGCCTCATCAAAATGATGTCACTCTCCCTCCTTATTGCCTCAGTAAGCACACTGTCACTCTCCCACTTCACCACCTCATTTAGAATGATGAAACTCTCTCTCCTCAGCACCTCAGGTACAATGCTCTCACTCTCTCTCCTCACTGCCTCATTTAGAATGCTGTCACTCTCCCTCCTCATGGCATCAGTTAAAATGCTGTCACTCTCCCTTCTCACTGGCTCAGTTAGAATGCTGTCACAATACCTCCTCACTCCGACTGTCAGAATGCTGTCACTGTCCCTCCTCACTGCCTCAGTTGGAATGCTGTCACCCTCCCTCCTCATTCCCTCATTGGAATGCTGTCACCCTCCCACCTCACTGCCTAATTACAATTTAGTCACTCTCCCTCCACAATTCCTCAGTTATAATGCTTTCACTCTCCCTCCTCAGTGCATGAATTAGAATTCTCTCCCACACCTTCCTCACTCGCTCAGTTCGAGAGCTGTTACACTTCCTCATCACTCCCTCAGTTAGAATGTTGTCACTGTCCATCCTCACTGCCTCATTAGAATAAAGTCACTCTCCCTCATCTTGACCTCAGTTAGAATGCTGGCACCCTCCTTCCTCGCTGCCTCAGTTAGAATGAAGTCACTCTCCCTCCTCACTGACTTAGATCAAATGCTGTCACTCTCCATTCTTACTGTCTCAGTTAGAATTAAGTCACTTTCCCTCCTCACTGCCTCAGTTAGAATTCTGTCATTCTCCCTCCTCACCGCATTAGTTAGAATGCTGTCACTCTCACTCCTCACTTCCTCAGTTAGAATGCTGTCACTGTCCCTTCTCACTGCCACAATTAGCAAGCTCTCTTTCTCCCTCCTCACTGCCTCAATTGAATGAAGACACCCTCCCTACCCACTGCCTCAATTAGAATGCTGTCACTCTCCTTCCTCATTGCCTCATTAGAATGCTGTCAGTCTCCCTTCTCACTGCCTCAGTTTGATTGAAGACACTCTTGCTCCTCGCAGACTCAGTTAGAATGAAATTACTCTCCCTTGTCACTGCCTCAGGTACAAGGCTGTTACCCCCCATCCTCACTGCCTCATTAGAATGAAGTCACTCGCCCTCCTCACTGACTCAGTAAGAATGCTGTCACAATCCCTTCTCAGTGCCTCAGTCCAAATGCTGTCACACTCCCTTCTCACTCCCTCAGTTGGAATGCTGTCACTCTCACTCCTCACTCCCTCAGTTAGAATGCTGTCACACTCGCTCCTCACTCCCTCAGGTAGAATGCTGTCACTCTCCCTTCTCACTGCTTCAGATAGAATGAAGTCACTCTCACACAGCACTGCCTCAGTTAGAATGGTCTCACTCTCCCTCCTCAGTGCCTCATTCAGAATGCTGTCACTCTCCTTTCTCATTGGCTCAGTTCGAATGCTGTGACACTCCCTTCTCACTCTCTCAGTTAGAATGCTGTCACTCTCCCTCACCACTGCAACAGTTAGAATGCTGTCACACTTCCTCCCTCACTGCCTCAGTAAAAATGCTGTCAATCTCCCTCCTCATTGCCTCATTAGAATGCTGTCACTCTCACTTCTCACTGCCTCAGTTAGAATGCTGTTGCACTGCCTCCTCACTCCCTCAGTTTGAGTGCTGTCACTGTCCCTCCTCACTCCTTCAGTTAGAATACTGTCACACTCCCTCCTCCTTGCCTCAGTTAGAATGCTCTCACTCTCCCGCCTCAGTGCCTCATTTAGAATGCTGTCACTCACCCTTCTCACAGACTCACTTAGAATTCTGTCACTCTCCGTCCTCACTGCCTCGGTTAGAATTCTGTCACCTTCCCTCCTCACTGCCTCATTGGAATAACGTCACTCTCACTCTTCAATGCCTCAGTTACAATGCTTTCAATCTCCCTCCTCACTTCCTCAGTTAGAATTCTGTCACTCTCAGTCCTTATCCCTCAGTTGGATTGCTATCACTCTCCCTTCTCACTGCTTCATTTAGAATGCTGTTGGTCTCCCTTGTCACTCCCTAAGTTAGAATGCTGTCGCTCTCCATCCTCACTCCCTCAGTTTGAGTGCTGTCACTCTCCCTCCACAATGCCTCATTTAGAATGCTGTCACACTACCTCCTCAATACGTCATTTAGAATGCTATCATTCTCTCCCCTCACTCCTTCAGTGAGAAGGCTGTCATTCTCGCTCCTTATCCCTCAGTTAGAATGCTGACACACTCTCTCCCCACTCCTTCAGTTAGAATGCTATCACTCTCACTCCTCACAGCCTCAGTTACAATCGTGTCACTATCCCTCCTCATTACCTCAGTTATGATCATGTCACTCTCCCTCCTCAATCCCTCAGTTAGAATTGTGTCACTCTGCCTCCTCACTCCCTCAGTTAGAATGCTGTCGCTCTCCATCCTCACTCCCTCAGTTCAAGATCTGTCACACTCTCCCCTCACTGCCTCATTTCATATGCTGTCCCTCTTTCTCCCTGCCTCAGTTAGAATGCTGTCACTATTCGTCCTCACTCCCCCAGTTCAAATGCTCTCACTGACCCTCCTCATTCCCTCAGTTAGATTGATGTCACTCTCCATCCTCAGTGCCTGAATTAGAATGCTCTCCCTCCCTCATCACTCGTGCAGTTCGAGTGCTGTCACTCTCTCTCCACATTCCCTCAGTTAGAATTCTGTCACTCTCACTCCTCAATCCCTTAGTTAGAATGCTGTCACTCTCGATCCTCATTGCCTCTGTAGAATGAATTCACTCGCCCTCCTCAATGCCTCAGTTAAAATGCTGTCACTCTCCCTCCTCGCTGACTCATTAGAATGAAGTCGCTCTCCTTCCTCACTGCACCAGTTAGAATGCTGTCACTCTCTCCCGACTGCTTCATTCAGAACGCAGTCACTCACCCTCCTCACTCCCTCAGTTAAAATGCTGTAGCTCTAACTCCGCATCCCTCAGTTCGAATGCCGTCACACTCCCTACTCAATCCCTCAATTAGAATGCTGTCACATTCCCTCCTCAATCCCTCAGTTAGAATGCTATCACTCTCCTCCTCACTCCTTCAGTTCGAATGCTGTCAATCTCAATCAGCACTGCCTCATTTAGAATGCTATCACTCACCCCCCACCACTGCCTCATTTGAATGCTGTCACTCTCCCACTTCACTGCCTCAGTTAGAATGCTGTCACTCTCCCACTTCACTGCCTCAGTTAGAATGATGTCACTCTCCCTCCTCACACCCTCAGTTCGAGTGCTGTCACACTCCCTCCTCACTCCCACAGTTCGAGTGCTGTCACTCTCCCTCCACACTCCTTCAGTTAGAATGCTGTCACACTCCCTCCTCTCTGCCTCAGTAAGATTGCTCACACGCTCCCTCCTCAGCGCCTCAGATAGAATTCTCTCTCCCTTTTCAGTCAGAATGCGGTCATTCCCCCTCCTCAGTGCCTGAATTAGAATGCTTTCAATCTCCCTCGTCATTTCCTCAGTTAGAATGCTATCACTCTGCCACCTCATTCCCTCAGTTAGAATTCTGTCACTCTCATTCCTCACTCCCTCAGTTAAAATGCTGTCACTCGACCCCGTCATATCCTCAGTTGGAAGGCTGACACTCTCCCTTCTCACTTCCTCATTTAGAATGCTGTCACTCTCGCTCCTCACTGCCTCAGTTAAAATGCTGTCAGTCTCACCCCTCAATACCTCAGTTAGAATGCTTTCAATCTCCCTCCTCACTCCCTCAGTTAGAATTCTGTCACTCTCAGTCCTTATCCCTCAGTTAGAATGCTGTCACACTCCCTCCTCACTGCCTCATTTAGAATGCTGTTGGTCTCCCTTGTCACTCCCTAAGTTAGAATGCTCTCGCTCTCCCTCCTCACTCCCTCAGTTCGAGTGCTGTCACTCTGGCTCCGCAATGCCGCATTTAGAATGCTGTCACGCTACCTCCTCAATATGTCATTTAGAATGCTATCATTCTCCCTCCTCACTCCTTCAGTGAGAAGGCTGTAATTCTCACTCACTATCCCTCAGTCAAAATGCTGTCAGTCTCACACCTTATTCCTCAGTTAGAATGCTGACACACTCGCTCCTCACTCCTTCAGTTAGAATGCTGTCACTCTGCCCCCTCACTGCCTCATTTAGAATGCTGTCACTCTCCCTGCTCAATTACTCAGTTAGAATGCTGTCACACTCCCTCCTCACTCCTTCAGTTAAAATGCTGTCACTCTCACTCCTCACTGCCTCAGTTACAATTGCACCACTATCCCTCCTCACTCGCTCAGATAGAATGCTGTCGCTCTCCATCCTCACTCCCTCAGTTCAAGTTCTGTCACACTCTCTCCGCACTGCCTCATTTCATATGCTGTCCCTCTCCCTCCCTGCCTCAGTTAGAATGCTGTCACTCTCCCTCCTCAGTGCCTGAATTAGAATGCTCTCCCTCCTTCTTCACTCATGTAGATCGAGTACTGTCACTCTCCCTCCTCATTCCCTCAGTTAGAATTCTGTCACTCTCACTCCTCACTCCCGCAGTCAAAATGCTGCCAGTATACATCCTTATCCCTCAGTTAGAATGCTGACACACTCTCTCCTCACTCCTTCAGTTAGAATGCTGTCACTCTGCCCGCTCACTGCCTCAGTTAGAATGCTGTCATACTCCCTTCTCATTCCCTCAGTTAGAATGCTGTCAGTCTCCTTCCTCACTGCCTCATTAGAATGAAGTCGCCGTCCCTCCTCACTGCCTCAATTAGAATGCTGTCACTCTCCCTCCTCACTGCCTCAGTTAGAATGCTGTCAGTCTCGATCCTCACTCCCTCAATAAGAAAGCTGTTACTCTCCCTTCTCACTGCATGAGTTAGAATGAAGTCACTCTCCCACCTCACTCCCTCATATAGAATGCTTTCAAACTAATCCCTCGATCTCTCAGTTAGAATGCTGTCACTCTCCCTCCTCACTGCCTCAGTTAGAATGCTGTCACTCTCCCTCCTCACTGCCTCAGTTAGAATGCTGTCACTCTCCCTCCTCTATCCCTCAGTTAGAATGCAGCCATTCTCACTCCTTATCCATCAGTTAGAATGCTGTCAATCTCACTCCTCACTTCCTCAGTTTGAGTGCTGTCACTCTCCCTCCGCAATGCCTCATTTAGAATGCCGTCACACTACCTCCTCAATACGTCATTTAGAATGCTATCATTCTCCCTCCTCACCCCTTCAGTGAGAAGGCTGTAATTCTCACTCCGTATCCCTCAGTCAGAATGCTGTCAGTCTCACACCTTATCCCTCAGTTAGAATGCTGACACACTCTCTCATCACTCCTTCAATTAGAATATTGTCACTCTGCCTGCTCACTGCCTCATTTAGAATACTGTCACTCTCCCTTCTCACTCCCTCAGTTCAACTGCTGTCACTCTCCCTCCGCAATGCCTCAATTAGAATGCTGTCACACTACCTCCTCAATAGGTCATTTAGAATGCTATCCTTCTCCCTCCTCACTCCTTCAGTGAGAAGGCTGTAATTCCCACTCCTTATCCCTCAGTCAGAATGCTGTCATTCTCCCTCCTCACTCCTTCAGTAAGAATGCTGTCACTCTGCCCCCTCCCTGCCTCATTTAGAATGCTGTCAAACTCCCTTCTCATTCCCTCAGTTAGAATGCTGTCTCTCACTCCTCACTTCCTCAGTTGGAATGCCGTCACACTCCCACTTCACTCCCTGAGTTAGAGGCATGTCACACTCCCTCCTCACTGCCTCAGTTAGAATGATGTCGCTCTCCATCCTCACTCCCTCAGTTCAAGTTCTGTCACACTCTCTCCTCACTTCCTGATTTCATGTGCTGTCCCTCTCCCTCCTCACCGACTCAGTTAGAATGCTGTCACTATTTGTCCTCACTCCCCCAGTTCAAATGCTCTCACTGACCCTCCTCAATCCCTCAGTTAGAATGCTGTCACTCTGCCCCCTCACTGCCTCATTTAGAATGCTGTCACACTCCCTTCTCACTCCCTCAGTTAGAATGCTGTCACTCTCACTACTCACTTCCTCAGTTAGAATGCTGGCACTCTCCCTCCTCACTCCCTCAGTTAGAATGATGTCGCTCTCCATCCTCACTCCCTCAGTTCAAGTTCTGTCACACTCTCTCCTCACTTCCTGATTTCATGTGCTGTCCCTCTCCCTCCTCACCGACTCAGTTAGAATGCTGTCACTATTTGTCCTCACTCCCCCAGTTCAAATGCTCTCACTGACCCTCCTCAATCCCTCAGTTAGAATGCTGTCACTCTGCCCCCTCACTGCCTCATTTAGAATGCTGTCACACTCCCTTCTCACTCCCTCAGTTAGAATGCTGTCACTCTCACTACTCACTTCCTCAGTTAGAATGCTGGCACTCTCCCTCCTCACTCCCTCAGTTAGAATCATGTCACACTCCCTCCTCACTGCCTCAGTTAGAATGATGTCGCTCTCTATCCTCACTCCCTCAGTTCAAGTTCTGTCACACTCTCTCCTCACTTCCTGATTTCATCTGCTGTCCCTCTCCCTCCCTGCCTCAGTTAGAATGCTGTCACTATTCGTCCTCACTCCCCCAGTTCAAATAGTCTCACTGACCCTCCTCAATCCCTCAGTTAGAATGCTGTCACTCTCCCTCCTCACTGCCTGAATTAGAATGCTCTCCCTCCCTCTTCACTCGGCAGTTCGTGTCACTCTCCCTCCTCATTCCCTCAGTCAGAATTCTGTCACTCCCACTCCTCATTCCCTCAGTTAGAAAGCTGTCACTCTCGATCCTCATTGCCTCATTGGAATGAATTCGCTCTCCCTCCTCGCTGCCTCATTAGAATGAAGTCGCTCTCCTTCCTCACTGTCTTGGTTAGAATGCTGTCACTCTCTCTCCTCACTGCCTCATTTAAAATGCTGTCACTCACCCTCCTCACTCGCGCAGTTCGAGTGCTGTCACTCTCCCTCCACACTCCCTCTGTTAAAATGCTATAGCTCTAACTCCTCATCTCTCAGTTTGAGTGGTGTCACACTCAGTTAGAACGCTATCACTCTCCCTCCGCACTCCCTCAATTAGAATTCTGTCACACTCCCTCCTCACTCACAGTTAAAATGCTGTTGCTCTCACTCCTCACTACCTCAGTTAGAATGCTTTCAATCTCCCTCCTCACTTCCTCAGTAAGAATGCTGTCACACTCCCTCCTCACTGTCTCATTTAGAATGCTGTTGGTCTCCCTCGTCACTACCTAAGCTAGAATGCTGTTGCTCTCCTTCCTCACTCCCTCGGTTCGAGTGCTGTCACTCTCCCTACGCAATTCCTCATTTAGAATGCAGTCACACTACCTCTTCAATATGTCATTTAGAATGCTATCATTCTCCCTCCTCACTCCTTCAGTGAAAAGGCTGCAATTTTCGCTCCTTATTCCTGAGTCAGAATGCTGACACACTCTCTCCTCACTCCTTCAGTTAGAATGCTGTCACTCTGCCCCCTCAATGCCTCATTTAGAATGCTGTCACTCTCCCTGCTCACTTGCTCAGTTAGAATGCTGTCACACTCCCTTCTCACTACCTCAGTTATGATCGCGTCACTCTCCCTTCTCAATCCCTCAGTTAGAATGATGTCACTCTGCCTCCTCACTCCCTTAGTTAGAATGCTGTCACACTCCCTCCTCATTCCCTCAGTTAGAATTCCATCGCTCTCCATCCTCACTCCCTCAGTTCAAGTTCAGTCGCAGTCTCTCCTCACAGCCTCATTTCATGTGCTGTCCCTGTCCCTCCCTGCCTCAGTTAGAATGCTGTCACTTTCATCCTCACTTCCCCAGTTCAAATGCTCTCACTGACCCTCCTCAATCCCTCAGTTAGAATGGTGTCACTCTCCCTCCTCACTGCCTCATTTAGAATGCTTTCGAACTAACTCCTCAATCCCTCAGTTATAATGCTAGCACTCTCCCTCCTCATTGCCTTTGTTAGAATGTTCTCACTCTCCCTCCTCAATCCCTCTGTTAGAATGCTGTCACTCTCCCTCCTCACTGCCTCAGTTAGAATGCTGTCACTCTCACACCTCACTCCCTCAGTAAGAATGCTGTCAGTCTCTATCCTCACACCCTCAGTTCGGGTGCCGTCACACTGCCTCCTCTCTACCTCAGTAAAAATGCTCACACACTCCCTCCTCAGCGCCTCAGATAGAATGCTAACTCTCTCCCTTTTCAATTAGAATGATGTCATTCCCCCTCCTCAGTGCCTGAATTAGAATGCTCTCCCTCCCTCTTTACTCGTGCAGTTCGAGTGCTGTCACTCTCCCTCCTCATTCCCTCAATTAGAATGCTGTCACTCTCGCTCCTCGCTGCCTCATTAGAATGAAGTTGCTCTCCTTCCTCACTGCCTTGGTTAGAATGCTGTCACTCTCCCTTCTCACTGCAACAGTTAGAATGCTATCACTCTCTCCCCTCACTGCCTCATTTAGAACGCTGTCACTCATCCTCCTTACTCCCTCAGTTAGAATGCTGCCACTCTCGCTCCTCACTGCCTCAGTTAGAATGCTTTCAATCTCCCTCCTCATTTCCTCAGTTAGAATGCTGTCACTCTCCCTCCTCACTCCTTCAGTTAGAATTCTGTCACTCTCACTCCTCACTCCCTCAGTAAAAATGCTGTCACTCGCCCCCCTCATACCCTCAGTTGGAAAGCTGACACTCTCCCTCCTCACTGCCTCATTTAGAATGCTGTGGGTCTCCCTCGTCACTCCCGAAGTTAGAATGTTCTCGCTCTCCCTCCTCACTCCCGAAGTTCGAGTGCTGTCACTCTCCCTCCGTAATGCCTCATTTAGAATGCTGTCACAACACCTCCTCAATATGTTATTTAGAATGCTACCATTCTCCCTCCTCACTCCTTCAGTGAGAAGGCTGTAATTCTCACTCCTTATCCCTCAGTCGGAACGTAGTCACTCTCCGTCCTCACTGCCTCAGTTAGAATGCTGTCACTCTCCCTCCTCACTGCCTCAGTTAGAATGCTGTCACTCTCCCTCTTCACTGCTTCAGTTAGAATGCTGTCATTCTCCCTCCACAGTCCCTAAGTTCGAGTGCTGTCACTCTCCCTCCGTAATGCCTCATTTAGAATGCTGTCACACTACCTCCTCAATACGTCATTTAGAATGCTATCATTCTCCCTCCTCACTCCTTCAGTGAGAAGGCTGTAATTCTCACTCCTTATCCCTCAGTCGGAATGTAGTCACTCTCCCTCCTCACTGCCTCAGTTAGAATGCTGTCATTCTCCCTGCTCACTCCCTCAGTTAGAATGCTGTCACTCTCCATCCTCACTGCCTCAGTTAGAATACTGTCACTATCCCTCCTCACTCCCTCAGTTAGAATGCTGTCACTCTCCCTCCTCACTTTTTCAGTTAGAATGCTGTCACTCTCCCTCCTCACTGCCTCAGTTAGAATGCTGTCACTCTCCCTCATCACTGACTCAGTTAGAATGCTGTCACTCTCCCTCCTCACTGCTTCAGTTTGAATGCTGTCACACTCCCTCCTCGCTGCCTCAGTTAGAATGCTGTCACTCTCCCTCCTCACTACCTCAGTTAGAATGCTGTCACTCTCACTCCTCACTCCCTCAGTTAGAATGCTGTCACTCTCCCTCCTCACTGCCTCAGTTTGAATGCTGTCACTCTCCCTCCTCACTGCTTCAGTTAGAATTCTGTCACACTCCCTCCTCACTCATGCAGTTAGAATGCTGTCACTCTCACTCCTCACTGCTTCAGTTAGAATGCTGTCACACTCCCTCCTCACTGCCTCATTTAGAATGCTGTTGGTCTCCCTCATCACTCCCTAAGTTAGAATGCTCTTGCTCTCCCTCCTCACTCCCTAAGTTCGAGTGCTGTCACTCTCCCTCTGTAATGCCTCATTTAGAATGCTGTCACACTACCTCCTCAATACGTCATTTAGAATGCTATCATTCTCCCTCCTCACTCCTTCAGTGAGAAGGCTGTAATTCTCACTCCTTATCCCTCAGTCGGAATGTAGTCACTCTCCCTCCTCACTGCCTCAGTTAGAATGCTGTCATTCTCCCACCTCACTCCCTCAGTTAGAATGCTGTCACTCTCCCCCCTCACTACTTCAGTTAGAATGCTGTCACTCTCACTCCTCACTCCCTCAGTTAGAATGCTGTCACTCTCCCTCCTCACTGCCTCAGTTAGAATGCTGTCACTCTCCCTCCTCACTGCCTCAGTTAGAATGCTGTCACTCTCCCTCCTCACTGACTCAGTTAGAATGCTGTCACTCTCCCTCCTCACTGCTTCAGTTTGAATGCAGTCACACTCCCTCCTCACTGCCTCAGTTAGAATGCTGTCACTCTCCCTCCTCACTGACTCAGTTAGAATGCTGTCACTCTCCCTCCTCACTGCTTCAGTTTGAATGCTGTCACTCTCCCTCCTCACTGCCTCAGTTAGAATGCTGTCATTCTCCCTCCTCACTCCCTCAGTTAGAATGCTGTCACTCTCACTCCTCACTCCCTCAGTTAGAATGCTGTCACTCTCCCTCCTCACTGCCTCAGTTAGAATGCTGTCACTCTCCCTCCTCACTGCTTCAGTTAGAATTCTGTCACACTCCCTCCTCACTCATGCAGTTAGAATGCTGTCACTCTCACTCCTCACTGCTTCAGTTAGAATGCTGTCACACTCCCTCCTCACTGCCTCATTTAGAATGCTGTTGGTCTCCCTCATCACTCCCTAAGTTAGAATGCTCTTGCTCTCCCTCCTCACTCCCTAAGTTCGAGTGCTGTCACTCTCCCTCCGTAATGCCTCATTTAGAATACTGTCACACTACCTCCTCAATACGTCATTTAGAATGCTATCATTCTCCCTCCTCACTCCTTCAGTGAGAAGGCTGTAATTCTCACTCCTTATCCCTCAGTCGGAATGTAGTCACTCTCCCTCCTCACTGCCTCAGTTAGAATGCTGTCATTCTCCCTCCTCACTCCCTCAGTTAGAATGCTGTCACTCTCCATCCTCACTGCCTCAGTTAGAATACTGTCACTCTCCCTCCTCACTACTTCAGTTAGAATGCTGTCATTCTCCCTCCTCACTCCCTCAGTTAGAATTCTGTCACACTCCCTCCTCACTCATGCAGTTAGAATGCTGTCACTCTCACTCCTCACTCCCTCAGTTAGAATGCTGTCACTCTCCCTCCTCACTACCTCAGTTAGAATGCTGTCACTCTCCCTCCTACACTGCCTCAGTTAGAATGCTGTCACTCTCCCTCCTCACTGCCTCAGTTAGAATGCTGTCACTCTCCCTCCTCACTGCCTCAGTTAGAATGATGTCACTCTCCCTCCTCACTGCTTCAGTTTGAATGCTGTCACTCTCCCTCCTCACTGCCTCAGTTCAAATGCTCTCACTGTCCTTGCTCACTCCCTCAGTTAGAACGCTATCACGCTCGTTCCTCACTGTCTCAGTTAAAATGCTGTCACTCTCGCTGCTCACTGCCTCAGTTAGAATGCTTTCACACTACCTCCTCATTCCCTCAGTTAGAATGTAGTCACTCTCTCTCCTCATCCCTCAGGTAGAATGCTGTCACTCTCTCTCCTCATGCCTCAGTTAGAATGCTGTCACTCTCTCTCCTCATCCCTCAGGTAAAATGCTGTCACTCTCTCTCTTCATCCCTCAGTTAGAATGCTGTCACTCTCTCTCCTCATCCCTCAGTTAGAATGCTGTCACTCTCTCTCCTCATCCCTCAGTTAGAATGCTGTCACTCTCTCTCCTCATCCCTCAGGTAGAATGCTGTCACTCTCGCTCCTCACTCCCTCAGTTAGAATGCTGTCACTCTCTCTCCTCACCCCCTCAGTTAGAATGCTGTCACTCTCTCTTCTCATCCTTCAGGTAGAATGCTGTCACTCTCTCTCCTCATCCCTCAGTTAGAATGCTGTCACTCTCCCTCCTCATCCCTCAGGTAGAATGCGGTCACTCTCGCTCCTCATCCCTCAGTTAGAATGCAATCACACTCTCTCCTCACTCCCTCAGTTAGAATGCTGTCACACCACCTCCTCACTCCCACGGTTTGAATGATGTCACACTCCCTCCTCACTGCCTCAGTTAGAATGCTGTCAGTCTCCCTCCTCACTGCCTCATTTAGAATGCTGTTGGTCTCCCTCGTCACTTCCTAAGTTAGAATGCTCTCGCTCTCCCTCCTCACTACCTAAGTTCGAGTGCTGTCAATCTCCCTCCACAATGCCGCATTTAGAATGCTGTCACACTACCTCCTCAATACGTCTTTTAGAATGCTATCATTCTCCCTCCTCACTCCTTCAGTGAGAAGGCTGTAATTCTTACTCCATATCCCTCAGTCAAAATGCTGTCAGTCTACATCCTTATCCTTCAGTTAGAATGCTGATACACTCTCTCCTCACTCCTTCAGTTAGAATGCTGTCACTCTGCCCGCTCACTGCCTCAGTTAGAATGCTGTCATACTCCCTTCTCATTCCCTCAGTTAGAATGCTGTCAGTCTCCTTCCTCACTGCCTCATTAGAATGAAGTCGCTGTCCCTCCTCATTGCCTCAATTAGAATGCTGTCACTCTCCCTCCTCACTGCCTCAATTAGAATGCTGTCACTCTCCCTCCTCACTCAACCAATTAGAATGCTGTCACTCTCACTCCTCACTCACTCAATAAGAAAGGTGTTACTCTCCCTTCTCACTGAATCAGTTAGAATGAATTCACTCTCCGACCTCACTCCCTCATGCAGAATGCTTTCAAACTAACCCTTCAATCCCTCAGTTATAATGCTGTCACTCTCCCTCCTCATTGCCCTTGTTAGAATATTCTCACTGTGCCTCCTCACTGCCTCATTTAGAATGCTGACACCCTCCCTCCTCAATCCCTCAGTTAGAATGCTGCCATTCTCACTCCTTATTCCTCAGTTAGAATGCCATCACTCTCGCTCCTCACTGCCTCAGTTAAAATGCTGTCAAACTCGCTCCTCACTGCCTCAGTTAAAATGCTGTCACTCTCCCTCCTCACTGCCTCAGTTAGAATTCTGTCACTCTCAGTCCTTATCCCTCAGTTGGAATGCTGTCACTCTCCCTCCTCTCTGCCTCATTTAGAATGCTGTTGGTCTCCCTCATCACTCCCTAAGTTAGAATACTGTCACTCTCCATCCTCACTCCCTCAGTTCGAGTGCTGTCACTCTCCCTCCTCTCTGCCTCATTTAGAATGCTGTTGGTCTCCCTCATCACTCCCTAAGTTAGAATACTGTCACTCTCCATCCTCACTCCCTCAGTTCGAGTGCTGTCACTCTCCCTCCGCAATGCCTCATTTAGAATGCCGTCACACTACCTCCTCAATACGTCATTTAGAATGCTATCATTCTCCCTCCTCACTCCTTCAGTGAGAAGGCTGTAATTCTCACTCCGTATCCCTCAGTTAGAATGCAGACACACTCTGTCCTCACTCCTTCAGTTAGAATACTGTCAGTCTGCCCGTTTACTGCCTCATTTAGAATACTGTCACTCTCCCTCCTCACTCCCTCAGTTCAAGTGCTGTCTCTCTGCCTCCGCAATGCCTCATTTAGAATGCTGTCACTCTACCTCCTCAATAGGTCATTTAGAATGCTATTCTTCTCCCTCCTCACTCCTTCAGTGAGAAGGCTGTAATTCTCACTCCTTATCCCTCAGTCAGAATGCTGTCATTCTCGCTCCTCACTCCTTCAATAAGAATGCTGTCATTCTGCCCCCTCACTGCCTCATTTAGAATGCTGTCAATCTCCCTCCTCACTCCCTCAGTTAGAATGCTGTCACACTCCCTTCTCATTCCCTCAGTTAGGATGCTGTCACACTCCCTCCTCACTCACAGTTAAAATGCTGTCGCTCTCGCTCCTCACTACCTCAGTTAGAATGCTGTCACTCTCACTCCTCACTCCCTCAGTTAGAATGCTGTCACTCTCCCTCCTCACTGCCTCAGTTTGAATGCTGTCACTCTCCCTCCTCACTGCTTCAGTTAGAATTCTGTCACACTCCCTCCTCACTCATGCAGTTAGAATGCTGTCACTCTCACTCCTCACTGCTTCAGTTAGAATGCTGTCACACTCCCTCCTCACTGCCTCATTTAGAATGCTGTTGGTCTCCCTCATCACTCCCTAAGTTAGAATGCTCTTGCTCTCCCTCCTCACTCCCTAAGTTCGAGTGCTGTCACTCTCCCTCTGTAATGCCTCATTTAGAATGCTGTCACACTACCTCCTCAATACGTCATTTAGAATGCTATCATTCTCCCTCCTCACTCCTTCAGTGAGAAGGCTGTAATTCTCACTCCTTATCCCTCAGTCGGAATGTAGTCACTCTCCCTCCTCACTGCCTCAGTTAGAATGCTGTCATTCTCCCTCCTCACTCCCTCAGTTAGAATGCTGTCACTCTCCCTCCTCACTACTTCAGTTAGAATGCTGTCACTCTCACTCCTCACTCCCTCAGTTAGAATGCTGTCACTCTCCCTCCTCACTGCCTCAGTTAGAATGCTGTCACTCTCCCTCCTCACTGCCTCAGTTAGAATGCTGTCACTCTCCCTCCTCACTGACTCAGTTAGAATGCTGTCACTCTCCCTCCTCACTGCTTCAGTTTGAATGCAGTCACACTCCCTCCTCACTGCCTCAGTTAGAATGCTGTCACTCTCCCTCCTCACTGACTCAGTTAGAATGCTGTCACTCTCCCTCCTCACTGCTTCAGTTAGAATTCTGTCACACTCCCTCCTCACTCATGCAGTTAGAATGCTGTCACTCTCACTCCTCACTGCTTCAGTTAGAATGCTGTCACACTCCCTCCTCACTGCCTCATTTAGAATGCTGTTGGTCTCCCTCATCACTCCCTAAGTTAGAATGCTCTTGCTCTCCCTCCTCACTCCCTAAGTTCGAGTGCTGTAACTCTCCCTCCGTAATGCCTCATTTAGAATGCTGTCACACTACCTCCTCAATACGTCATTTAGAATGCTATCATTCTCCCTCCTCACTCCTTCAGTGAGAAGGCTGTAATTCTCACTCCTTATCCCTCAGTCGGAATGTAGTCACTCTCCCTCCTCACTGCCTCAGTTAGAATGCTGTCATTCTCCCTCCTCACTCCCTCAGTTAGAATGCTGTCACTCTCCATCCTCACTGCCTCAGTTAGAATACTGTCACTCTCCCTCCTCACTACTTCAGTTAGAATGCTGTCATTCTCCCTCCTCACTCCCTCAGTTAGAATTCTGTCACACTCCCTCCTCACTCATGCAGTTAGAATGCTGTCACTCTCACTCCTCACTCCCTCAGTTAGAATGCTGTCACTCTCCCTCCTCACTACCTCAGTTAGAATGCTGTCACTCTCCCTCCTCACTGCCTCAGTTAGAATGCTGTCACTCTCCCTCCTCACTGCCTCAGTTAGAATGCTGTCACTCTCCCTCCTCACTGCCTCAGTTAGAATGATGTCACTCTCCCTCCTCACTGCTTCAGTTTGAATGCTGTCACTCTCCCTCCTCACTGCCTCAGTTCAAATGCTCTCACTGTCCTTGCTCACTCCCTCAGTTAGAACGCTATCACGCTCGTTCCTCACTGTCTCAGTTAAAATGCTGTCACTCTCGCTGCTCACTGCCTCAGTTAGAATGCTTTCACACTACCTCCTCATTCCCTCAGTTAGAATGTAGTCACTCTCTCTCCTCATCCCTAAGGTAGAATGCTGTCACTCTCGCTCCTCATGCCTCAGTTAGAATGCTGTCACTCTCTCTCCTCATCCCTCAGGTAAAATGCTGTCACTCTCTCTCCTCATCCCTCAGTTAGAATGCTGTCACTCTCTCTCCTCATCCCTCAGTTAGAATGCTGTCACTCTCTCTCCTCATCCCTCAGGTAGAATGCTGTCACTCTCGCTCCTCACTCCCTCAGTTAGAATGCTGTCACTCTCTCTCCTCACCCCCTCAGTTAGAATGCTGTCACTCTCTCTTCTCATCCCTCAGGTAGAATGCGGTCACTCTCTCTCCTCATCCCTCAGTTAGAATGCTGTCACTCTCCCTCCTCATCCCTCAGGTAGATGCGGTCACTCTCGCTCCTCATCCCTCAGTTAGAATGCAATCACACTCTCTCCTCACTCCCTCAGTTAGAATGCTGTCACACCACCTCCTCACTCCCACGGTTTGAATGATGTCACACTCCCTCCTCACTGCCTCAGTTAGAATGCTGTCAGTCTCCCTCCTCACTGCCTCATTTAGAATGCTGTTGGTCTCCCTCGTCACTTCCTAAGTTAGAATGCTCTCGCTCTCCCTCCTCACTACCTAAGTTCGAGTGCTGTCAATCTCCCTCCACAATGCCGCATTTAGAATGCTGTCACACTACCTCCTCAATACGTCTTTTAGAATGCTATCATTCTCCCTCCTCACTCCTTCAGTGAGAAGGCTGTAATTCTTACTCCATATCCCTCAGTCAAAATGCTGTCAGTCTACATCCTTATCCTTCAGTTAGAATGCTGATACACTCTCTCCTCACTCCTTCAGTTAGAATGCTGTCACTCTGCCCGCTCACTGCCTCAGTTAGAATGCTGTCATACTCCCTTCTCATTCCCTCAGTTAGAATGCTGTCAGTCTCCTTCCTCACTGCCTCATTAGAATGAAGTCGCTGTCCCTCCTCATTGCCTCAATTAGAATGCTGTCACTCTCCCTCCTCACTGCCTCAATTAGAATGCTGTCACTCTCCCTCCTCACTCAACCAATTAGAATGCTGTCACTCTCACTCCTCACTCACTCAATAAGAAAGGTGTTACTCTCCCTTCTCACTGAATCAGTTAGAATGAATTCACTCTCCCACCTCACTCCCTCATGCAGAATGCTTTCAAACTAACCCTTCAATCCCTCAGTTATAATGCTGTCACTCTCCCTCCTCATTGCCCTTGTTAGAATATTCTCACTGTGCCTCCTCACTGCCTCATTTAGAATGCTGACACTCTCCCTCCTCAATCCCTCAGTTAGAATGCTGCCATTCTCACTCCTTATTCCTCAGTTAGAATGCCATCACTCTCGCTCCTCACTGCCTCAGTTAAAATGCTGTCACTCTCGCTCCTCACTGCCTCAGTTAAAATGCTGTCACTCTCCCTCCTCACTGCCTCAGTTAGAATGCTGTCACTCTCAGTCCTTATCCCTCAGTTGGAATGCTGTCACTCTCCCTCCTCTCTGCCTCATTTAGAATGCTGTTGGTCTCCCTCATCACTCCCTAAGTTAGAATACTGTCACTCTCCATCCTCACTCCCTCAGTTCGAGTGCTGTCACTCTCCCTCCTCTCTGCCTTATTTAGAATGCTGTTGGTCTCCCTCATCACTCCCTAAGTTAGAATACTGTCACTCTCCATCCTCACTCCCTCAGTTCGAGTGCTGTCACTCTCCCTCCTCAATGCCTCATTTAGAATGCCGTCACACTACCTCCTCAATACGTCATTTAGAATGCTATCATTCTCCCTCCTCACTCCTTCAGTGAGAAGGCTGTAATTCTCACTCCGTATCCCTCAGTTAGAATGCAGACACACTCTGTCCTCACTCCTTCAGTTAGAATACTGTCAGTCTGCCCGTTTACTGCCTCATTTAGAATACTGTCACTCTCCCTCCTCACTCCCTCAGTTCAAGTGCTGTCTCTCTGCCTCCGCAATGCCTCATTTAGAATGCTGTCACTCTACCTCCTCAATAGGTCATTTAGAATGCTATCCTTCTCCCTCCTCACTCCTTCAGTGAGAAGGCTGTAATTCTCACTCCTTATCCCTCAGTCAGAATGCTGTCATTCTCGCTCCTCACTCCTTCAATAAGAATGCTGTCATTCTGCCCCCTCACTGCCTCATTTAGAATGCTGTCAATCTCCCTCCTCACTCCCTCAGTTAGAATGCTGTCACACTCCCTTCTCATTCCCTCAGTTAGGATGCTGTCACACTCCCTCCTCACTCACAGTTAAAATGCTGTCGCTCTCGCTCCTCACTACCTCAGTTAGAATGCTGTCACTCTCACTCCTCACTCCCTCAGTTAGAATGCTGTCACTCTCCGTCCTCACTGCCTCAGTTTGAATGCTGTCACTCTCCCTCCTCACTGCTTCAGTTAGAATTCTGTCACACTCCCTCCTCACTCATGCAGTTAGAATGCTGTCACTCTCACTCCTCACTGCCTCAGTTAGAATGCTGTCACACTCCCTCCTCACTGCCTCATTTAGAATGCTGTTGGTCTCCCTCATCACTCCCTAAGTTAGAATGCTCTTGCTCTCCCTCCTCACTCCCTAAGTTCGAGTGCTGTCACTCTCCCTCTGTAATGCCCCATTTAGAATGCTGTCACACTACCTCCTCAATACGTCATTTAGAATGCTATCATTCTCCCTCCTCACTCCTTCAGTGAGAAGGCTGTAATTCTCACTCCTTATCCCTCAGTCGGAATGTAGTCACTCTCCCTCCTCACTGCCTCAGTTAGAATGCTGTCACTCTCCCTCCTCACTGCCTCAGTTAGAATGCTGTCACTCTCCCTCCTCACTGCCTCAGTTAGAATGCTGTCACTCTCCCTCCTCACTGACTCAGTTAGAATGCTGTCACTCTCCCTCCTCACTGCTTCAGTTTGAATGCAGTCACACTCCCTCCTCACTGCCTCAGTTAGAATGCTGTCACTCTCCCTCCTCACTGCCTCAGTTAGAATGCTGTCACTCTCCCTCCTCCCTGCTTCAGTTTGAATGCTGTCACTCTCCCTCCTCACTGCCTCAGTTAGAATGCTGTCATTCTCCCTCCTCACTCCCTCAGTTAGAATGCTGTCACTCTCACTCCTCACTCCCTCAGTTAGAATGCTGTCACTCTCCCTCCTCACTGCCTCAGTTAGAATGCTGTCACTCTCCCTCCTCACTGCTTCAGTTAGAATTCTGTCACACTCCCACCTCACTCATGCAGTTAGAATGCTGTCACTCTCACTCCTCACTGCTTCAGTTAGAATGCTGTCACACTCCCTCCTCACTGCCTCATTTAGAATGCTGTTGGTCTCCCTCATCACTCCCTAAGTTAGAATGCTCTTGCTCTCCCTCCTCACTCCCTAAGTTCGAGTGCTGTCACTCTCCCTCCGTAATGCCTCATTTAGAATGCTGTCACACTACCTCCTCAATACGTCATTTAGAATGCTATCATTCTCCCTCCTCACTCCTTCAGTGAGAAGGCTGTAATTCTCACTCCTTATCCCTCAGTCGGAATGTAGTCACTCTCCCTCCTCACTGCCTCAGTTAGAATGCTGTCATTCTCCCTCCTCACTCCCTCAGTTAGAATGCTGTCACTCTCCATCCTCACTGCCTCAGTTAGAATACTGTCACTCTCCCTCCTCACTACTTCAGTTAGAATGCTGTCATTCTCCCTCCTCACTCCCTCAGTTAGAATTCTGTCACACTCCCTCCTCACTCATGCAGTTAGAATGCTGTCACTCTCACTCCTCACTCCCTCAGTTAGAATGCTGTCACTCTCCCTCCTCACTACCTCAGTTAGAATGCTGTCACTCTCCCTCCTACACTGCCTCAGTTAGAATGCTGTCACTCTCCCTCCTCACTGCCTCAGTTAGAATGCTGTCACTCTCCCTCCTCACTGCCTCAGTTAGAATGATGTCACTCTCCCTCCTCACTGCTTCAGTTTGAATGCTGTCACTCTCCCTCCTCACTGCCTCAGTTCAAATGCTCTCACTGTCCTTGCTCACTCCCTCAGTTAGAACGCTATCACGCTCGTTCCTCACTGTCTCAGTTAAAATGCTGTCACTCTCGCTGCTCACTGCCTCAGTTAGAATGCTTTCACACTACCTCCTCATTCCCTCAGTTAGAATGTAGTCACTCTCTCTCCTCATCCCTCAGGTAGAATGCTGTCACTCTCGCTCCTCATGCCTCAGTTAGAATGCTGTCACTCTCTCTCCTCATCCCTCAGGTAAAATGCTGTCACTCTCTCTCCTCATCCCTCAGTTAGAATGCTGTCACTCTCTCTCCTCATCCCTCAGGTAGAATGCTGTCACTCTCGCTCCTCACTCCCTCAGTTAGAATGCTGTCACTCTCTCTCCTCACCCCCTCAGTTAGAATGCTGTCACTCTCTCTTCTCATCCTTCAGGTAGAATGCTGTCACTCTCTCTCCTCATCCCTCAGTTAGAATGCTGTCACTCTCCCTCCTCATCCCTCAGGTAGAATGCGGTCACTCTCGCTCCTCATCCCTCAGTTAGAATGCAATCACACTCTCTCCTCACTCCCTCAGTTAGAATGCTGTCACACCACCTCCTCACTCCCACGGTTTGAATGATGTCACACTCCCTCCTCACTGCCTCAGTTAGAATGCTGTCAGTCTCCCTCCTCACTGCCTCTTTTAGAATGCTGTTGGTCTCCCTCGTCACTTCCTAAGTTAGAATGCTCTCGCTCTCCCTCCTCACTACCTAAGTTCGAGTGCTGTCAATCTCCCTACACAATGCCGCATTTAGAATGCTGTCACACTACCTCCTCAATACGTCTTTTAGAATGCTATCATTCTCCCTCCTCACTCCTTCAGTGAGAAGGCTGTAATTCTTACTCCATATCCCTCAGTCAAAATGCTGTCAGTCTACATCCTTATCCTTCAGTTAGAATGCTGATACACTCTCTCCTCACTCCTTCAGTTAGAATGCTGTCACTCTGCCCGCTCACTGCCTCAGTTAGAATGCTGTCATACTCCCTTCTCATTCCCTCAGTTAGAATGCTGTCAGTCTCCTTCCTCACTGCCTCATTAGAATGAAGTCGCTGTCCCTCCTCATTGCCTCAATTAGAATGCTGTCACTCTCCCTCCTCACTGCCTCAATTAGAATGCTGTCACTCTCCCTCCTCACTCAACCAATTAGAATGCTGTCACTCTCACTCCTCACTCACTCAATAAGAAAGGTGTTACTCTCCCTTCTCACTGAATCAGTTAGAATGAATTCACTCTCCCACCTCACTCCCTCATGCAGAATGCTTTCAAACTAACCCTTCAATCCCTCAGTTATAATGCTGTCACTCTCCCTCCTCATTGCCCTTGTTAGAATATTCTCACTGTGCCTCCTCACTGCCTCATTTAGAATGCTGACACTCTCCCTCCTCAATCCCTCAGTTAGAATGCTGCCATTCTCACTCCTTATTCCTCAGTTAGAATGCCATCACTCTCGCTCCTCACTGCCTCAGTTAAAATGCTGTCAAACTCGCTCCTCACTGCCTCAGTTAAAATGCTGTCACTCTCCCTCCTCACTGCCTCAGTTAGAATGCTGTCACTCTCAGTCCTTATCCCTCAGTTGGAATGCTGTCACTCTCCCTCCTCTCTGCCTCATTTAGAATGCTGTTGGTCTCCCTCATCACTCCCTAAGTTAGAATACTGTCACTCTCCATCCTCACTCCCTCAGTTCGAGTGCTGTCACTCTCCCTCCTCTCTGCCTCATTTAGAATGCTGTTGGTCTCCCTCATCACTCCCTAAGTTAGAATACTGTCACTCTCCATCCTCACTCCCTCAGTTCGAGTGCTGTCACTCTCCCTCCGCAATGCCTCATTTAGAATGCCGTCACACTATCTCCTCAATACGTCATTTAGAATGCTATCATTCTCCCTCCTCACTCATTCAGTGAGAAGGCTGTAATTCTCACTCCGTATCCCTCAGTTAGAATGCAGACACACTCTGTCCTCACTCCTTCAGTTAGAATACTGTCAGTCTGCCCGTTTACTGCCTCATTTAGAATACTGTCACTCTCCCTCCTCACTCCCTCAGTTCAAGTGCTGTCTCTCTGCCTCCGCAATGCCTCATTTAGAATGCTGTCACTCTACCTCCTCAATAGGTCATTTAGAATGCTATCCTTCTCCCTCCTCACTCCTTCAGTGAGAAGGCTGTAATTCTCACTCCTTATCCCTCAGTCAGAATGCTGTCATTCTCGGTCCTCACTCCTTCAATAAGAATGCTGTCATTCTGCCCCCTCACTGCCTCATTTAGAATGCTGTCAATCTCCCTCCTCACTCCCTCAGTTAGAATGCTGTCACACTCCCTTCTCATTCCCTCAGTTAGGATGCTGTCACACTCCCTCCTCACTCACAGTTAAAATGCTGTCGCTCTCGCTCCTCACTACCTCAGTTAGAATGCTGTCACTCTCACTCCTCACTCCCTCAGTTAGAATGCTGTCACTCTCCCTCCTCACTGCCTCAGTTTGAATGCTGTCACTCTCCCTCCTCACTGCTTCAGTTAGAATTCTGTCACACTCCCTCCTCACTCATGCAGTTAGAATGCAGTCACTCTCACTCCTCACTGCTTCAGTTAGAATGCTGTCACACTCCCTCCTCACTGCCTCATTTAGAATGCTGTTGGTCTCCCTCATCACTCCCTAAGTTAGAATGCTCTTGCTCTCCCTCCTCACTCCCTAAGTTCGAGTGCTGTCACTCTCCCTCTGTAATGCCTCATTTAGAATGCTGTCACACTACCTCCTCAATACGTCATTTAGAATGCTATCATTCTCCCTCCTCACTCCTTCAGTGAGAAGGCTGTAATTCTCACTCCTTATCCCTCAGTCGGAATGTAGTCACTCTCACTCCTCACTGCCTCAGTTAGAATGCTGTCACTCTCCCTCCTCACTGACTCAGTTAGAATGCTGTCACTCTCCCTCCTCACTGCTTCAGTTTGAATGCAGTCACACTCCCTCCTCACTGCCTCAGGTAGAATGCTGTCACTCTCCCTCCTCACTGCCTCAGTTAGAATGCTGTCACTCTCCCTCCTCACTGCTTCAGTTTGAATGCTGTCACGCTCCTTCCTCACTGCCTCAGTTAGAATGCTGTCATTCTCCCTCCTCACTCCCTCAGTTAGAATGCTGTCACTCTCACTCCTCACTCACTCAGTTAGAATGCTGTCACTCTCCCTCCTCACTGCCTCAGTTAGAATGCTGTCACTCTCCCTCCTCACTGCTTCAGTTAGAATTCTGTCACACTCCCTCCTCACTCATGCAGTTAGAATGCTGTCACTCTCACTCCTCACTGCTTCAGTTAGAATGCTGTCACACTCCCTCCTCACTGCCTCATTTAGAATGCTGTTGGTCTCCCTCATCACTCCCTAAGTTAGAATGCTCTTGCTCTCCCTCCTCACTCCCTAAGTTCGAGTGCTGTCACTCTCCCTCCGTAATGCCTCATTTAGAATGCTGTCACACTACCTCCTCAATACGTCATTTAGAATGCTATCATTCTCCCTCCTCACTCCTTCAGTGAGAAGGCTGTAATTCTCACTCCTTATCCCTCAGTCGGAATGTAGTCACTCTCCCTCCTCACTGCCTCAGTTAGAATGCTGTCATTCTCCCTCCTCACTCCCTCAGTTAGAATGCTGTCACTCTCCCTCCTCACTACTTCAGTTAGAATGCTGTCACTCTCACTCCTCACTCCCTCAGTTAGAATGCTGTCACTCTCCCTCCTCACTGCCTCAGTTAGAATGCTGTCACTCTCCCTCCTCACTGCCTCAGTTAGAATGCTTTCACTCTCCCTCCTCACTGACTCAGTTAGAATGCTGTCACTCTCCCTCCTCACTGCTTCAGTTTGAATGCAGTCACACTCCCTCCTCACTGCCTCAGTTAGAATGCTGTCACTCTCCCTCCTCACTGACTCAGTTAGAATGCTGTCACTCTCCCTCCTCACTGCTTCAGTTTGAATGCTGTCACTCTCCCTCCTCACTGCCTCAGTTAGAATGCTGTCATTCTCCCTCCTCACTCCCTCAGTTAGAATGCTGTCACTCTCACTCCTCACTCCCTCAGTTAGAATGCTGTCACTCTCCCTCCTCACTGACTCAGTTAGAATGCTGTCACTCTCCCTCCTCACTGCTTCAGTTAGAATTCTGTCACACTCCCTCCTCACTCATGCAGTTAGAATGCTGTCACTCTCTCTCCTCACTGCTTCAGTTAGAATGCTGTCACACTCCCTCCTCACTGCCTCATTTAGAATGCTGTTGGTCTCCCTCATCACTCCCTAAGTTAGAATGCTCTTGCTCTCCCTCCTCACTCCCTAAGTTCGAGTGCTGTCACTCTCCCTCCGTAATGCCTCATTTAGAATGCTGTCACACTACCTCCTCAATACGTCATTTAGAATGCTATCATTCTCCCTCCTCACTCCTTCAGTGAGAAGGCTGTAATTCTCACTCCTTATCCCTCAGTCGGAATGTAGTCACTCTCCCTCCTCACTGCCTCAGTTAGAATGCTGTCATTCTCCCTCCTCACTCCCTCAGTTAGAATGCTGTCACTCTCCATCCTCACTGCCTCACTTAGAATACTGTCACTCTCCCTCCTCACTACTTCAGTTAGAATGCTGTCATTCTCCCTCCTCACTCCCTCAGTTAGAATTCTGTCACACTCCCTCCTCACTCATGCAGTTAGAATGCTGTCACTCTCACTCCTCACTCCCTCAGTTAGAATGCTGTCACTCTCCCTCCTCACTACCTCAGTTAGAATGCTGTCACTCTCCCTCCTCACTGCCTCAGTTAGAATGCTGTCACTCTCCCTCCTCACTGCCTCAGTTAGAATGCTGTCACTCTCCCTCCTCACTGCCTCAGTTAGAATGATGTCACTCTCCCTCCTCACTGCTTCAGTTTGAATGCTGTCACTCTCCCTCCTCACTGCCTCAGTTCAAATGCTCTCACTGTCCTTGCTCACTCCCTCAGTTAGAACGCTATCACGCTCGTTCCTCACTGTCTCAGTTAAAATGCTGTCACTCTCGCTGCTCACTGCCTCAGTTAGAATGCTTTCACACTACCTCCTCATTCCCTCAGTTAGAATGCTGTCACTCTCCCTCCTCACTGACTCAGTTAGAATGCTGTCACTCTCCCTCCTCACTGCTTCAGTTTGAATGCTGTCACTCTCCCTCCTCACTGCCTCAGTTAGAATGCTGTCATTCTCCCTCCTCACTCCCTCAGTTAGAATGCTGTCACTCTCGCTCCTCATGCCTCAGTTAGAATGCTGTCACTCTCTCTCCTCATCCCTCAGGTAAAATGCTGTCACTCTCTCTCCTCATCCCTCAGTTAGAATGCTGTCACTCTCTCTCCTCAACCCTCAGTTAGAATGCTGTCACTCTCTCTCCTCATCCCTCAGGTAGAATGCTGTCACTCTCGCTCCTCACTCCCTCAGTTAGAATGCTGTCACTCTCTCTCCTCACCCCCTCAGTTAGAATGCTGTCACTCTCTCTTCTCATCCCTCAGCTAGAATGCTGTCACTCTCTCTCCTCATCCCTCAGTTAGAATGCTGTCACTCTCCCTCCTCATCCCTCAGGTAGAATGCGGTCACTCTCGCTCCTCATCCCTCAGTTAGAATGCAATCACACTCTCTCCTCACTCCCTCAGTTAGAATGCTGTCACACCACCTCCTCACTCCCACGGTTTGAATGATGTCACACTCCCTCCTCACTGCCTCAGTTAGAATGCTGTCAGTCTCCCTCCTCACTGCCTCATTTAGAATGCTGTTGGTCTCCCTCGTCACTTCCTAAGTTAGAATGCTCTCGCTCTCCCTCCTCACTACCTAAGTTCGAGTGCTGTCAATCTCCCTCCACAATGCCGCATTTAGAATGCTGTCACACTACCTCCTCAATACGTCTTTTAGAATGCTATCATTCTCCCTCCTCACTCCTTCAGTGAGAAGGCTGTAATTCTTACTCCATATCCCTCAGTCAAAATGCTGTCAGTCTACATCCTTATCCTTCAGTTAGAATGCTGATACACTCTCTCCTCACTCCTTCAGTTAGAATGCTGTCACTCTGCCCGCTCACTGCCTCAGTTAGAATGCTGTCATACTCCCTTCTCATTCCCTCAGTTAGAATGCTGTCAGTCTCCTTCCTCACTGCCTCATTAGAATGAAGTCGCTGTCCCTCCTCATTGCCTCAATTAGAATGCTGTCACTCTCCCTCCTCACTGCCTCAATTAGAATGCTGTCACTCTCCCTCCTCACTCAACCAATTAGAATGCTGTCACTCTCACTCCTCACTCACTCAATAAGAAAGGTGTTACTCTCCCTTCTCACTGAATCAGTTAGAATGAATTCACTCTCCCACCTCACTCCCTCATGCAGAATGCTTTCAAACTAACCCTTCAATCCCTCAGTTATAATGCTGTCACTCTCCCTCCTCATTGCCCTTGTTAGAATATTCTCACTGTGCCTCCTCACTGCCTCATTTAGAATGCTGACACTCTCCCTCCTCAATCCCTCAGTTAGAATGCTGCCATTCTCACTCCTTATTCCTCAGTTAGAATGCCATCACTCTCGCTCCTCACTGCCTCAGTTAAAATGCTGTCACTCTCGCTCCTCACTGCCTCAGTTAAAATGCTGTCACTCTCCCTCCTCACTGCCTCAGTTAGAATGCTGTCACTCTCAGTCCTTATCCCTCAGTTGGAATGCTGTCACTCTCCCTCCTCTCTGCCTCATTTAGACTGCTGTTGGTCTCCCTCATCACTCCCTAAGTTAGAATACTGTCACTCTCCATCCTCACTCCCTCAGTTCGAGTGCTGTCACTCTCCCTCCGCAATGCCTCATTTAGAATGCCGTCACACTACCTCCTCAATACGTCATTTAGAATGCTATCATTCTCCCTCCTCACTCCTTCAGTGAGAAGGCTGTAATTCTCACTCCGTATCCCTCAGTTAGAATGCAGACACACTCTGTCCTCACTCCTTCAGTTAGAATACTGTCAGTCTGCCCGTTTACTGCCTCATTTAAAATACTGTCACTCTCCCTCCTCACTCCCTCAGTTCAAGTGCTGTCTCTCTGCCTCCGCAATGCCTCATTTAGAATGCTGTCACTCTACCTCCTCAATAGGTCATTTAGAATGCTATCCTTCTCCCTCCTCACTCATTCAGTGAGAAGGCTGTAATTCTCACTCCTTATCCCTCAGTCAGAATGCTGTCATTCTCGCTCCTCACTCCTTCAATAAGAATGCTGTCATTCTGCCCCCTCACTGCCTCATTTAGAATGCTGTCAATCTCCCTCCTCACTCCCTCAGTTAGAATGCTGTCACACTCCCTTCTCATTCCCTCAGTTAGGATGCTGTCACACTCCCTCCTCACTCACAGTTAAAATGCTGTCGCTCTCGCTCCTCACTACCTCAGTTAGAATGCTGTCACTCTCACTCCTCACTCCCTCAGTTAGAATGCTGTCACTCTCCGTCCTCACTGCCTCAGTTTGAATGCTGTCACTCTCCCTCCTCACTGCTTCAGTTAGAATTCTGTCACACTCCCTCCTCACTCATGCAGTTAGAATGCTGTCACTCTCACTCCTCACTGCTTCAGTTAGAATGCTGTCACACTCCCTCCTCACTGCCTCATTTAGAATGCTGTTGGTCTCCCTCATCACTCCCTAAGTTAGAATGCTCTTGCTCTCCCTCCTCACTCCCTAAGTTCGAGTGCTGTCACTCTCCCTCTGTAATGCCTCATTTAGAATGCTGTCACACTACCTCCTCAATACGTCATTTAGAATGCTATCATTCTCCCTCCTCACTCCTTCAGTGAGAAGGCTGTAATTCTCACTCCTTATCCCTCAGTCGGAATGTAGTCACTCTCCCTCCTCACTGCCTCAGTTAGAATGCTGTCATTCTCCCTCCTCACTCCCTCAGTTAGAATGCTGTCACTCTCCCTCCTCACTGCCTCACTTAGAATACTGTCACTCTCCCTCCTCACTACTTCAGTTAGAATGCTGTCATTCTCCCTCCTCACTCCCTCAGTTAGAATTCTGTCACACTCCCTCCTCACTCATGCAGTTAGAATGCTGTCACTCTCACTCCTCACTCCCTCAGTTAGAATGCTGTCACTCTCCCTCCTCACTACCTCAGTTAGAATGCTGTCACTCTCCCTCCTCACTGCCTCAGTTAGAATGCTGTCACTCTCCCTCCTCACTGCCTCAGTTAGAATGCTGTCACTCTCCCTCCTCACTGCCTCAGTTAGAATGATGTCACTCTCCCTCCTCACTGCTTCAGTTTGAATGCTGTCACTCTCCCTCCTCACTGCCTCAGTTCAAATGCTCTCACTGTCCTTGCTCACTCCCTCAGTTAGAACGCTATCACGCTCGTTCCTCACTGTCTCAGTTAAAATGCTGTCACTCTCGCTGCTCACTGCCTCAGTTAGAATGCTTTCACACTACCTCCTCATTCCCTCAGTTAGAATGTAGTCACTCTCTCTCCTCATCCCTCAGGTAGAATGCTGTCACTCTCGCTCCTCATGCCTCAGTTAGAATGCTGTCACTCTCTCTCCTCATCCCTCAGGTAAAATGCTGTCACTCTCTCTCCTCATCCCTCAGTTAGAATGCTGTCACTCTCTCTCCTCATCCCTCAGTTAGAATGCTGTCACTCTCTCTCCTCATCCCTCAGGTAGAATGCTGTCACTCTCGCTCCTCACTCCCTCAGTTAGAATGCTGTCACTCTCTCTCCTCACCCCCTCAGTTAGAATGCTGTCACTCTCTCTTCTCATCCCTCAGCTAGAATGCTGTCACTCTCTCTCCTCATCCCTCAGTTAGAATGCTGTCACTCTCCCTCCTCATCCCTCAGGTAGAATGCGGTCACTCTCGCTCCTCATCCCTCAGTTAGAATGCAATCACACTCTCTCCTCACTCCCTCAGTTAGAATGCTGTCACACCACCTCCTCACTCCCACGGTTTGAATGATGTCACACTCCCTCCTCACTGCCTCAGTTAGAATGCTGTCAGTCTCCCTCCTCACTGCCTCATTTAGAATGCTGTTGGTCTCCCTCGTCACTTCCTAAGTTAGAATGCTCTCGCTCTCCCTCCTCACTACCTAAGTTCGAGTGCTGTCAATCTCCCTCCACAATGCCGCATTTAGAATGCTGTCACACTACCTCCTCAATACGTCTTTTAGAATGCTATCATTCTCCCTCCTCACTCCTTCAGTGAGAAGGCTGTAATTCTTACTCCATATCCCTCAGTCAAAATGCTGTCAGTCTACATCCTTATCCTTCAGTTAGAATGCTGATAGACTCTCTCCTCACTCCTTCAGTTAGAATGCTGTCACTCTGCCCGCTCACTGCCTCAGTTAGAATGCTGTCATTCTCCCTCCTCACTCCCTCAGTTAGAATGCTGTCACTCTCCATGCTCACTGCCTCAGTTAGAATACTGTCACTCTCCCTCCTCACTACTTCAGTTAGAATGCTGTCATTCTCCCTCCTCATTCCCTCAGTTAGAATGCTGTCAGTCTCCTTCCTCACTGCCTCATTAGAATGAAGTCGCTGTCCCTCCTCATTGCCTCAATTAGAATGCTGTCACTCTCCCTCCTCACTGCCTCAATTAGAATGCTGTCACTCTCCCTCCTCACTCAACCAATTAGAATGCTGTCACTCTCACTCCTCACTCACTCAATAAGAAAGGTGTTACTCTCCCTTCTCACTGAATCAGTTAGAATGAATTCACTCTCCCACCTCACTCCCTCATGCAGAATGCTTTCAAACTAACCCTTCAATCCCTCAGTTATAATGCTGTCACTCTCCCTCCTCATTGCCCTTGTTAGAATATTCTCACTGTGCCTCCTCACTGCCTCATTTAGAATGCTGACACTCTCCCTCCTCAATCCCTCAGTTAGAATGCTGCCATTCTCACTCCTTATTCCTCAGTTAGAATGCCATCACTCTCGCTCCTCACTGCCTCAGTTAAAATGCTGTCACTCTCGCTCCTCACTGCCTCAGTTAAAATGCTGTCACTCTCCCTCCTCACTGCCTCAGTTAGAATGCTGTCACTCTCAGTCCTTATCCCTCAGTTGGAATGCTGTCACTCTCCCTCCTCTCTGCCTCATTTAGAATGCTGTTGGTCTCCCTCATCACTCCCTAAGTTAGAATACTGTCACTCTCCATCCTCACTCCCTCAGTTCGAGTGCTGTCACTCTCCCTCCTCTCTGCCTCATTTAGAATGCTGTTGGTCTCCCTCATCACTCCCTAAGTTAGAATACTGTCACTCTCCATCCTCACTCCCTCAGTTCGAGTGCTGTCACTCTCCCTCCGCAATGCCTCATTTAGAATGCCGTCACACTACCTCCTCAATACGTCATTTAGAATGCTATCATTCTCCCTCCTCACTCCTTCAGTGAGAAGGCTGTAATTCTCACTCCGTATCCCTCAGTTAGAATGCAGACACACTCTGTCCTCACTCCTTCAGTTAGAATACTGTCAGTCTGCCCGTTTACTGCCTCATTTAGAATACTGTCACTCTCCCTCCTCACTCCCTCAGTTCAAGTGCTGTCTCTCTGCCTCCGCAATGCCTCATTTAGAATGCTGTCACTCTACCTCCTCAATAGGTCATTTAGAATGCTATCCTTCTCCCTCCTCACTCCTTCAGTGAGAAGGCTGTAATTCTCACTCCTTATCCCTCAGTCAGAATGCTGTCATTCTCGCTCCTCACTCCTTCAATAAGAATGCTGTCATTCTGCCCCCTCACTGCCTCATTTAGAATGCTGTCAATCTCCCTCCTCACTCCCTCAGTTAGAATGCTGTCACACTCCCTTCTCATTCCCTCAGTTAGGATGCTGTCACACTCCCTCCTCACTCACAGTTAAAATGCTGTCGCTCTCGCTCCTCACTGCCTCAGTTTGAATGCTGTCACTCTCCCTCCTCACTGCTTCAGTTAGAATTCTGTCACACTCCCTCCTCACTCATGCAGTTAGAATGCTGTCACTCTCACTCCTCACTGCTTCAGTTAGAATGCTGTCACACTCCCTCCTCACTGCCTCATTTAGAATGCTGTTGGTCTCCCTCATCACTCCCTAAGTTAGAATGCTCTTGCTCTCCCTCCTCACTCCCTAAGTTCGAGTGCTGTCACTCTCCCTCTGTAATGCCTCATTTAGAATGCTGTCACACTACCTCCTCAATACGTCATTTAGAATGCTATCATTCTCCCTCCTCACTCCTTCAGTGAGAAGGCTGTAATTCTCACTCCTTATCCCTCAGTCGGAATGCTGTCACTCTCCCTCCTCACTGACACAGTTAGAATGCTGTCACTCTCCCTCCTCACTGCCTCAGTTAGAATGCTGTCACTCTCCCTCCTCACTGACTCAGTTAGAATGCTGTCACTCTCCCTCCTCACTGCTTCAGTTTGAATGCAGTCACACTCCCTCCTCACTGCCTCAGTTAGAATGCTGTCACTCTCCCTCCTCACTGCCTCAGTTAGAATGCTGTCACTCTCCCTCCTCACTGCTTCAGTTTGAATGCTGTCACTCTCCCTCCTCACTGCCTCAGTTAGAATGCTGTCATTCTCCCTCCTCACTCCCTCAGTTAGAATGCTGTCACTCTCACTCCTCACTCCCTCAGTTAGAATGCTGTCACTCTCCCTCCTCACTGCCTCAGTTAGATTGCTGTCACTCTCCCTCCTCACTGCTTCAGTTAGAATTCTGTCACACTCCCTCCTCACTCATGCAGTTAGAATGCTGTCACTCTCACTCCTCACTGCTTCAGTTAGAATGCTGTCACACTCCCTCCTCACTGCCTCATTTAGAATGCTGTTGGTCTCCCTCATCACTCCCTAAGTTAGAATGCTCTTGCTCTCCCTCCTCACTCCCTAAGTTCGAGTGCTGTCACTCTCCCTCCGTAATGCCTCATTTAGAATGCTGTCACACTACCTCCTCAATACGTCATTTAGAATGCTATCATTCTCCCTCCTCACTCCTTCAGTGAGAAGGCTGTAATTCTCACTCCTTATCCCTCAGTCGGAATGTAGTCACTCTCCCTCCTCACTGCCTCAGTTAGAATGCTGTCATTCTCCCTCCTCACTCCCTCAGTTAGAATGCTGTCACTCTCCATCCTCACTGCCTCAGTTAGAATACTGTCACTCTCCCTCCTCACTACTTCAGTTAGAATGCTGTCATTCTCCCTCCTCACTCCCTCAGTTAGAATTCTGTCACACTCCCTCCTCACTCATGCAGTTAGAATGCTGTCACTCTCACTCCTCACTCCCTCAGTTAGAATGCTGTCACTCTCCCTCCTCACTACCTCAGTTAGAATGCTGTCACTCTCCCTCCTCACTGCCTCAGTTAGAATGCTGTCACTCTCCCTCCTCACTGCCTCAGTTAGAATGCTGTCACTCTCCCTCCTCACTGCCTCAGTTAGAATGATGTCACTCTCCCTCCTCACTGCTTCAGTTTGAATGCTGTCACTCTCCCTCCTCACTGCCTCAGTTCAAATGCTCTCACTGTCCTTGCTCACTCCCTCAGTTAGAACGCTATCACGCTCGTTCCTCACTGTCTCAGTTAAAATGCTGTCACTCTCGCTGCTCACTGCCTCAGTTAGAATGCTTTCACACTACCTCCTCATTCCCTCAGTTAGAATGTAGTCACTCTCTCTCCTCATCCCTCAGGTAGAATGCTGTCACTCTCTCTCCTCATGCCTCAGTTAGAATGCTGTCACTCTCTCTCCTCATCCCTCAGGTAAAATGCTGTCACTCTCTCTCTTCATCCCTCAGTTAGAATGCTGTCACTCTCTCTCCTCATCCCTCAGTTAGAATGCTGTCACTCTCTCTCCTCATCCCTCAGGTAGAATGCTGTCACTCTCGCTCCTCACTCCCTCAGTTAGAATGCTGTCACTCTCTCTCCTCACCCCCTCAGTTAGAATGCTGTCACTCTCTCTTCTCATCCCTCAGGTAGAATGCTGTCACTCTCTCTCCTCATCCCTCAGTTAGAATGCAATCACACTCTCTCCTCACTCCCTCAGTTAGAATGCTGTCACACCACCTCCTCACTCCCACGGTTTGAATGATGTCACACTCCCTCCTCACTGCCTCAGTTAGAATGCTGTCAGTCTCCCTCCTCACTGCCTCATTTAGAATGCTGTTGGTCTCCCTCGTCACTTCCTAAGTTAGAATGCTCTCGCTCTCCCTCCTCACTACCTAAGTTCGAGTGCTGTCAATCTCCCTCCACAATGCCGCATTTAGAATGCTGTCACACTACCTCCTCAATACGTCTTTTAGAATGCTATCATTCTCCCTCCTCACTCCTTCAGTGAGAAGGCTGTAATTCTTACTCCATATCCCTCAGTCAAAATGCTGTCAGTCTACATCTTTATCCTTCAGTTAGAATGCTGATACACTCTCTCCTCACTCCTTCAGTTAGAATGCTGTCACTCTGCCCGCTCACTGCCTCAGTTAGAACGCTGTCATACTCCCTTCTCATTCCCTCAGTTAGAATGCTGTCAGTCTCCTTCCTCACTGCCTCATTAGAATGAAGTCGCTGTCCCTCCTCATTGCCTCAATTAGAATGCTGTCACTCTCCCTCCTCACTGCCTCAATTAGAATGCTGTCACTCTCCCTCCTCACTCAACCAATTAGAATGCTGTCACTCTCACTCCTCACTCACTCAATAAGAAAGGTGTTACTCTCCCTTCTCACTGAATCAGTTAGAATGAATTCACTCTCCCATCTCACTCCCTCATGCAGAATGCTTTCAAACTAACCCTTCAATCCCTCAGTTATAATGCTGTCACTCTCCCTCCTCATTGCCCTTGTTAGAATATTCTCACTGTGCCTCCTCACTGCCTCATTTAGAATGCTGACACTCTCCCTCCTCAATCCCTCAGTTAGAATGCTGCCATTCTCACTCCTTATTCCTCAGTTAGAATGCCATCACTCTCGCTCCTCACTGCCTCAGTTAAAATGCTGTCACTCTCGCTCCTCACTGCCTCAGTTAAAATGCTGTCACTCTCCCTCCTCACTGCCTCAGTTAGAATGCTGTCACTCTCAGTCCTTATCCCTCAGTTGGAATGCTGTCACTCTCCCTCCTCTCTGCCTCATTTAGAATGCTGTTGGTCTCCCTCATCACTCCCTAAGTTAGAATACTGTCACTCTCCATCCTCACTCCCTCAGTTCGAGTGCTGTCACTCTCCCTCCTCTCTGCCTCATTTAGAATGCTGTTGGTCTCCCTCATCACTCCCTAAGTTAGAATACTGTCACTCTCCATCCTCACTCCCTCAGTTCGAGTGCTGTCACTCTCTCTCCGCAATGCCTCATTTAGAATGCCGTCACACTACCTCCTCAATACGTCATTTAGAATGCTATCATTCTCCCTCCTCACTCCTTCAGTGAGAAGGCTATAATTCTCACTCCGTATCCCTCAGTTAGAATGCAGACACACTCTGTCCTCACTCCTTCAGTTAGAATACTGTCAGTCTGCCCGTTTACTGCCTCATTTAGAATACTGTCACTCTCCCTCCTCTCTCCCTCAGTTCAAGTGCTGTCTCTCTGCCTCCGCAATGCCTCATTTAGAATGCTGTCACTCTACCTCCTCAATAGGTCATTTAGAATGCTATCCTTCTCCCTCCTCACTCCTTCAGTGAGAAGGCTGTAATTCTCACTCCTTATCCCTCAGTCAGAATGCTGTCATTCTCGCTCCTCACTCCTTCAATAAGAATGCTGTCATTCTGCCCCCTCACTGCCTCATTTAGAATGCTGTCAATCTCCCTCCTCACTCCCTCAGTTAGAATGCTGTCACACTCCCTTCTCATTCCCTCAGTTAGGATGCTGTCACACTCCCTCCTCACTCACAGTTAAAATGCTGTCGCTCTCGCTCCTCACTACCTCAGTTAGAATGCTGTCACTCTCACTCCTCACTCCCTCAGTTAGAATGCTGTCACTCTCCCTCCTCACTGCCTCAGTTTGAATGCTGTCACTCTCCCTCCTCACTGCTTCAGTTAGAATTCTGTCACACTCCCTCCTCACTGCCTCATTTAGAATGCTGTTGGTCTCCCTCATCACTCCCTAAGTTAGAATGCTCTTGCTCTCCCTCCTCACTCCCTAAGTTCGAGTGCTGTCACTCTCCCTCTGTAATGCCTCATTTAGAATGCTGTCACACTACCTCCTCAATACGTCATTTAGAATGCTATCATTCTCCCTCCTCACTCCTTCAGTGAGAAGGCTGTAATTCTCACTCCTTATCCCTCAGTCGGAATGTAGTCACTCTCCCTCCTCACTGCCTCAGTTAGAATGCTGTCATTCTCCCTCCTCACTCCCTCAGTTAGAATGCTGTCACTCTCCATCCTCACTGCCTCAGTTAGAATACTGTCACTCTCCCTCCTCACTACTTCAGTTAGAATGCTGTCATTCTCCCTCCTCACTCCCTCAGTTAGAATTCTGTCACACTCCCTCCTCACTCATGCAGTTAGAATGCTGTCACTCTCACTCCTCACTCCCTCAGTTAGAATGCTGTCACTCTCACTCCTCACTACCTCAGTTAGAATGCTGTCACTCTCCCTCCTCACTGCCTCAGTTAGAATGCTGTCACTCTCCCTCCTCACTGCCTCAGTTAGAATGCTGTCACTCTCCCTCCTCACTGCCTCAGTTAGAATGATGTCACTCTCCCTCCTCACTGCTTCAGTTTGAATGCTGTCACTCTCCCTCCTCACTGCCTCAGTTCAAATGCTCTCACTGTCCTTGCTCACTCCCTCAGTCAGAACGCTATCACGCTCGTTCCTCACTGTCTCAGTTAAAATGCTGTCACTCTCGCTGCTCACTGCCTCAGTTAGAATGCTTTCACACTACCTCCTCATTCCCTCAGTTAGAATGTAGTCACTCTCTCTCCTCATCCCTCAGGTAGAATGCTGTCACTCTCTCTCCTCATCCCTCAGTTAGAATGCTGTCACTCTCTCTCCTCATCCCTCAGTTAGAAAGCTGTCACTCTCTCTCCTCACCCCCTCAGTTAGAATGTTGTCACTCTCTCTTCTCATCCCTCAGGTAGAATGCTGTCACTCTCTCTCCTCATCCCTCAGTTAGAATGCTGTCACTCTCCCTCCTCATCCCTCAGGTAGAATGCGGTCACTCTCGCTCCTCATCCCTCAGTTAGAATGCAATCACACTCTCTCCTCACTCCCTCAGTTAGAATGCTGTCACACCACCTCCTCACTCCCACGGTTTGAATGATGTCACACTCCCTCCTCACTGCCTCAGTTAGAATGCTGTCAGTCTCCCTCCTCACTGCCTCATTTAGAATGCTGTTGGTCTCCCTCGTCACTTCCTAAGTTAGAATGCTCTCGCTCTCCCTCCTCACTACCTAAGTTCGAGTGCTGTCAATCTCCCTCCACAATGCCGCATTTAGAATGCTGTCACACTACCTCCTCAATACGTCTTTTAGAATGCTATCATTCTCCCTCCTCACTCCTTCAGTGAGAAGGCTGTAATTCTTACTCCATATCCCTCAGTCAAAATGCTGTCAGTCTACATCCTTATCCTTCAGTTAGAATGCTGATACACTCTCTCCTCACTCCTTCAGTTAGAATGCTGTCACTCTGCCCGCTCACTGCCTCAGTTAGAATGCTGTCATACTCCCTTCTCATTCCCTCAGTTAGAATGCTGTCAGTCTCCTTCCTCACTGCCTCATTAGAATGAAGTCGCTGTCCCTCCTCATTGCCTCAATTAGAATGCTGTCACTCTCCCTCCTCACTGCCTCAATTAGAATGCTGTCACTCTCCCTCCTCACTCAACCAATTAGAATGCTGTCACTCTCACTCCTCACTCACTCAATAAGAAAGGTGTTACTCTCCCTTCTCACTGAATCAGTTAGAATGAATTCACTCTCCCACCTCACTCCCTCATGCAGAATGCTTTCAAACTAACCCTTCAATCCCTCAGTTATAATGCTGTCACTCTCCCTCCTCATTGCCCTTGTTAGAATATTCTCACTGTGCCTCCTCACTGCCTCATTTAGAATGCTGACACTCTCCCTCCTCAATCCCTCAGTTAGAATGCTGCCATTCTCACTCCTTATTCCTCAGTTAGAATGCCATCACTCTCGCTCCTCACTGCCTCAGTTAAAATGCTGTCACTCTCGCTCCTCACTGCCTCAGTTAAAATGCTGTCACTCTCCCTCCTCACTGCCTCAGTTAGAATGCTGTCACTCTCAGTCCTTATCCCTCAGTTGGAATGCTGTCACTCTCCCTCCTCTCTGCCTCATTTAGAATGCTGTTGGTCTCCCTCATCACTCCCTAAGTTAGAATACTGTCACTCTCCATCCTCACTCCCTCAGTTCGAGTGCTGTCACTCTCCCTCCTCTCTGCCTCATTTAGAATGCTGTTGGTCTCCCTCATCACTCCCTAAGTTAGAATACTGTCACTCTCCATCCTCACTCCCTCAGTTCGAGTGCTGTCACTCTCCCTCCGCAATGCCTCATTTAGAATGCCGTCACACTACCTCCTCAATACGTCATTTAGAATGCTATCATTCTCCCTCCTCACTCCTTCAGTGAGAAGGCTGTAATTCTCACTCCGTATCCCTCAGTTAGAATGCAGACACACTCTGTCCTCACTCCTTCAGTTAGAATACTGTCAGTCTGCCCGTTTACTGCCTCATTTAGAATACTGTCACTCTCCCTCCTCACTCCCTCAGTTCAAGTGCTGTCTCTCTGCCTCCGCAATGCCTCATTTAGAATGCTGTCACTCTACCTCCTCAATAGGTCATTTAGAATGCTATCCTTCTCCCTCCTCACTCCTTCAGTGAGAAGGCTGTAATTCTCACTCCTTATCCCTCAGTCAGAATGCTGTCATTCTCGCTCCTCACTCCTTCAATAAGAATGCTGTCATTCTGCCCCCTCACTGCCTCATTTAGAATGCTGTCAATCTCCCTCCTCACTCCCTCAGTTAGAATGCTGTCACACTCCCTTCTCATTCCCTCAGTTAGGATGCTGTCACACTCCCTCCTCACTCACAGTTAAAATGCTGTCGCTCTCGCTCCTCACTACCTCAGTTAGAATGCTGTCACTCTCACTCCTCACTCCCTCAGTTAGAATGCTGTCACTCTCCCTCCTCACTGCCTCAGTTTGAATGCTGTCACTCTCCCTCCTCACTGCTTCAGTTAGAATTCTGTCACACTCCCTCCTCACTCATGCAGTTAGAATGCTGTCACTCTCACTCCTCACTGCTTCAGTTAGAATGCTGTCACACTCCCTCCTCACTGCCTCATTTAGAATGCTGTTGGTCTCCCTCATCACTCCCTAAGTTAGAATGCTCTTGCTCTCCCTCCTCACTCCCTAAGTTCGAGTGCTGTCACTCTCCCTCTGTAATGCCTCATTTAGAATGCTGTCACACTACCTCCTCAATACGTCATTTAGAATGCTATCATTCTCCCTCCTCACTCCTTCAGTGAGAAGGCTGTAATTCTCACTCCTTATCCCTCAGTCGGAATGTAGTCACTCTCCCTCCTCACTGCCTCAGTTAGAATGCTGTCATTCTCCCTCCTCACTCCCTCAGTTAGAATGCTGTCACTCTCCATCCTCACTGCCTCAGTTAGAATACTGTCACTCTCCCTCCTCACTGCCTCAGTTAGAATGCTGTCACTCTCCCTCCTCACTGCCTCAGTTAGAATGCTGTCACTCTCCCTCCTCACTGCCTCAGTTAGAATGATGTCACTCTCCCTCCTCACTGCCTCAGTTAGAATGATGTCACTCTCCCTCCTCACTGCTTCAGTTTGAATGCTGTCACTCTCCCTCCTCACTGCCTCAGTTCAAATGCTCTCACTGTCCTTGCTCACTCCCTCAGTTAGAACGCTATCACGCTCGTTCCTCACTGTCTCAGTTAAAATGCTGTCACTCTCGCTGCTCACTGCCTCAGTTAGAATGCTTTCACACTACCTCCTCATTCCCTCAGTTAGAATGTAGTCACACTCTCTCCTCATCCCTCAGGTAGAATGCTGTCACTCTCTCTCCTCATCCCTCAGTTAGAATGCTGTCACTCCCTCTCCTCATCCCTCAGTTAGAATGCTGTCACTCTCTCTCCTCATCCCTCAGGTAGAATGCTGTCACTCTCGCTCCTCACTCCCTCAGTTAGAATGCTGTCACTCTCTCTCCTCATCCCTCAGGTAAAATGCTGTCACTCTCTCTCCTCATCCCTCAGTTAGAATGCTGTCACTCTCTCTCCTCATCCCTCAGTTAGAATGCTGTCACTCTCTCTCCTCATCCCTCAGGTAGAATGCTGTCACTCTCGCTCCTCACTCCCTCAGTTAGAATGCTGTCACTCTCTCTCCTCACCCCCTCAGTTAGAATGCTGTCACTCTCTCTTCTCATCCCTCAGGTAGAATGCTGTCACTCTCTCTCCTCATCCCTCAGTTAGAATGCTGTCACTCTCACTCCTCACTACCTCAGTTAGAATGCTGTCACTCTCCCTCCTCACTGCCTCAGTTAGAATGCTGTCACTCTCCCTCCTCACTGCCTCAGTTAGAATGCTGTCACTCTCCCTCCTCACTGCCTCAGTTAGAATGATGTCACTCTCCCTCCTCACTGCTTCAGTTAGAATTCTGTCACACTCCCTCCTCACTCATGCAGTTAGAATGCTGTCACTCTCACTCCTCACTGCTTCAGTTAGAATGCTGTCACACTCCCTCCTCACTGCCTCATTTAGAATGCTGTTGGTCTCCCTCATCACTCCCTAAGTTAGAATGCTCTTGCTCTCCCTCCTCACTCCCTAAGTTCGAGTGCTGTCACTCTCCCTCTGTAATGCCTCATTTAGAATGCTGTCACACTACCTCCTCAATACGTCATTTAGAATGCTATCATTCTCCCTCCTCACTCCTTCAGTGAGAAGGCTGTAATTCTCACTCCTTATCCCTCAGTCGGAATGTAGTCACTCTCCCTCCTCACTGCCTCAGTTAGAATGCTGTCATTCTCCCTCCTCACTCCCTCAGTTAGAATGCTGTCACTCTCCATCCTCACTGCCTCAGTTAGAATACTGTCACTCTCCCTCCTCACTACTTCAGTTAGAATGCTGTCATTCTCCCTCCTCACTCCCTCAGTTAGAATTCTGTCACACTCCCTCCTCACTCATGCAGTTAGAATGCTGTCACTCTCACTCCTCACTCCCTCAGTTAGAATGCTGTCACTCTCCCTCCTCACTACCTCAGTTAGAATGCTGTCACTCTCCCTCCTCACTGCCTCAGTTAGAATGCTGTCACTCTCCCTCCTCACTGCCTCAGTTAGAATGCTGTCACTCTCCCTCCTCACTGCCTCAGTTAGAATGATGTCACTCTCCCTCCTCACTGCTTCAGTTTGAATGCTGTCACTCTCCCTCCTCACTGCCTCAGTTCAAATGCTCTCACTGTCCTTGCTCACTCCCTCAGTTAGAACGCTATCACGCTCGTTCCTCACTGTCTCAGTTAAAATGCTGTCACTCTCGCTGCTCACTGCCTCAGTTAGAATGCTTTCACACTACCTCCTCATTCCCTCAGTTAGAATGTAGTCACACTCTCTCCTCATCCCTCAGGTAGAATGCTGTCACTCTCTCTCCTCATCCCTCAGTTAGAATGCTGTCACTCCCTCTCCTCATCCCTCAGTTAGAATGCTGTCACTCTCTCTCCTCATCCCTCAGGTAGAATGCTGTCACTCTCGCTCCTCACTCCCTCAGTTAGAATGCTGTCACTCTCTCTCCTCATCCCTCAGGTAAAATGCTGTCACTCTCTCTCCTCATCCCTCAGTTAGAATGCTGTCACTCTCTCTCCTCATCCCTCAGTTAGAATGCTGTCACTCTCTCTCCTCATCCCTCAGGTAGAATGCTGTCACTCTCGCTCCTCACTCCCTCAGTTAGAATGCTGTCACTCTCTCTCCTCACCCCCTCAGTTAGAATGCTGTCACTCTCTCTTCTCATCCCTCAGGTAGAATGCTGTCACTCTCTCTCCTCATCCCTCAGTTAGAATGCTGTCACTCTCCCTCCTCATCCCTCAGGTAGAATGCGGTCACTCTCGCTCCTCATCCCTCAGTTAGAATGCAATCACACTCTCTCCTCACTCCCTCAGTTAGAATGCTGTCACACCACCTCCTCACTCCCACGGTTTGAATGATGTCACACTCCCTCCTCACTGCCTCAGTTAGAATGCTGTCAGTCTCCCTCCTCACTGCCTCATTTAGAATGCTGTTGGTCTCCCTCGTCACTTCCTAAGTTAGAATGCTCTCGCTCTCCCTCCTCACTACCTAAGTTCGAGTGCTGTCAATCTCCCTCCACAATGCCGCATTTAGAATGCTGTCATACTACCTCCTCAATACGTCATTTAGGATGCTATCATTCTCCCTCCTCACTCCTTCAGTGAGAAGGCTGTAATTCTTACTCCATATCCCTCAGTCAAAATGCTGTCAGTCTACATCCTTATCCTTCAGTTAGAATGCTGATACACTCTCTCCTCACTCCTTCAGTTAGAATGCTGTCACTCTGCCCGCTCACTGCCTCAGTTAGAATGCTGTCATACTCCCTCCTCATTCCCTCAGTTAGAATGCTGTCAGTCTCCTTCCTCACTGCCTCATTAGAATGAAGTCGCTGTCCCTCCTCATTGCCTCAATTAGAATGCTGTCACTCTCCCTCCTCACTGCCTCAATTAGAATGCTGTCACTCTCCCTCCTCACTCAACCAATTAGAATGCTGTCACACTCACTCCTCACTCACTCAATAAGAAAGGTGTTACTCTCCCTTCTCACTGAATCAGTTAGAATGAATTCACTCTCCCACCTCACTCCCTCATGCAGAATGCTTTCAAACTAACCCTTCAATCCCTCAGTTATAATGCTGTCACTCTCCCTCCTCATTGCCCTTGTTAGAATATTCTCACTGTGCCTCCTCACTGCCTCATTTAGAATGCTGACACTCTCCCTCCTCAATCCCTCAGTTAGAATGCTGCCATTCTCACTCCTTATTCCTCAGTTAGAATGCCATCACTCTCGCTCCTCACTGCCTCAGTTAAAATGCTGTCACTCTCGCTCCTCACTGCCTCAGTTAAAATGCTGTCACTCTCCCTCCTCACTGCCTCAGTTAGAATGCTGTCACTCTCAGTCCTTATCCCTCAGTTGGAATGCTGTCACTCTCCCTCCTCTCTGCCTCATTTAGAATGCTGTTGGTCTCCCTCATCACTCCCTAAGTTAGAATACTGTCACTCTCCATCCTCACTCCCTCAGTTCGAGTGCTGTCACTCTCCCTCCTCTCTGCCTCATTTAGAATGCTGTTGGTCTCCCTCATCACTCCCTAAGTTAGAATACTGTCACTCTCCATCCTCACTCCCTCAGTTCGAGTGCTGTCACTCTCTCTCCGCAATGCCTCATTTAGAATGCCGTCACACTACCTCCTCAATACGTCATTTAGAATGCTATCATTCTCCCTCCTCACTCCTTCAGTGAGAAGGCTATAATTCTCACTCCGTATCCCTCAGTTAGAATGCAGACACACTCTGTCCTCACTCCTTCAGTTAGAATACTGTCAGTCTGCCCGTTTACTGCCTCATTTAGAATACTGTCACTCTCCCTCCTCTCTCCCTCAGTTCAAGTGCTGTCTCTCTGCCTCCGCAATGCCTCATTTAGAATGCTGTCACTCTACCTCCTCAATAGGTCATTTAGAATGCTATCCTTCTCCCTCCTCACTCCTTCAGTGAGAAGGCTGTAATTCTCACTCCTTATCCCTCAGTCAGAATGCTGTCATTCTCGCTCCTCACTCCTTCAATAAGAATGCTGTCATTCTGCCCCCTCACTGCCTCATTTAGAATGCTGTCAATCTCCCTCCTCACTCCCTCAGTTAGAATGCTGTCACACTCCCTTCTCATTCCCTCAGTTAGGATGCTGTCACACTCCCTCCTCACTCACAGTTAAAATGCTGTCGCTCTCGCTCCTCACTACCTCAGTTAGAATGCTGTCACTCTCACTCCTCACTCCCTCAGTTAGAATGCTGTCACTCTCCCTCCTCACTCATGCAGTTAGAATGCTGTCACTCTCCCTCCTCACTGCTTCAGTTAGAATTCTGTCACACTCCCTCCTCACTGCCTCATTTAGAATGCTGTTGGTCTCCCTCATCACTCCCTAAGTTAGAATGCTCTTGCTCTCCCTCCTCACTCCCTAAGTTCGAGTGCTGTCACTCTCCCTCTGTAATGCCTCATTTAGAATGCTGTCACACTACCTCCTCAATACGTCATTTAGAATGCTATCATTCTCCCTCCTCACTCCTTCAGTGAGAAGGCTGTAATTCTCACTCCTTATCCCTCAGTCGGAATGTAGTCACTCTCCCTCCTCACTGCCTCAGTTAGAATGCTGTCATTCTCCCTCCTCACTCCCTCAGTTAGAATGCTGTCACTCTCCATCCTCACTGCCTCAGTTAGAATACTGTCACTCTCCCTCCTCACTACTTCAGTTAGAATGCTGTCATTCTCCCTCCTCACTCCCTCAGTTAGAATTCTGTCACACTCCCTCCTCACTCATGCAGTTAGAATGCTGTCACTCTCACTCCTCACACCCTCAGTTAGAATGCTGTCACTCTCACTCCTCACTACCTCAGTTAGAATGCTGTCACTCTCCCTCCTCACTGCCTCAGTTAGAATGCTGTCACTCTCCCTCCTCACTGCCTCAGTTAGAATGCTGTCACTCTCCCTCCTCACTGCCTCAGTTAGAATGATGTCACTCTCCCTCCTCACTGCTTCAGTTTGAATGCTGTCACTCTCCCTCCTCACTGCCTCAGTTCAAATGCTCTCACTGTCCTTGCTCACTCCCTCAGTCAGAACGCTATCACGCTCGTTCCTCACTGTCTCAGTTAAAATGCTGTCACTCTCGCTGCTCACTGCCTCAGTTAGAATGCTTTCACACTACCTCCTCATTCCCTCAGTTAGAATGTAGTCACTCTCTCTCCTCATCCCTCAGGTAGAATGCTGTCACTCTCTCTCCTCATCCCTCAGTTAGAATGCTGTCACTCTCTCTCCTCATCCCTCAGTTAGAATGCTGTCACTCTCTCTCCTCATCCCTCAGGTAGAATGCTGTCACTCTCGCTCCTCACTCCCTCAGTTAGAATGCTGTCACTCTCTCTCCTCACCCCCTCAGTTAGAATGTTGTCACTCTCTCTTCTCATCCCTCAGGTAGAATGCTGTCACTCTCTCTCCTCATCCCTCAGTTAGAATGCTGTCACTCTCCCTCCTCATCCCTCAGGTAGAATGCGGTCACTCTCGCTCCTCATCCCTCAGTTAGAATGCAATCACACTCTCTCCTCACTCCCTCAGTTAGAATGCTGTCACACCACCTCCTCACTCCCACGGTTTGAATGATGTCACACTCCCTCCTCACTGCCTCAGTTAGAATGCTGTCAGTCTCCCTCCTCACTGCCTCATTTAGAATGCTTTTGGTCTCCCTCGTCACTTCCTAAGTTAGAATGCTCTCGCTCTCCCTCCTCACTACCTAAGTTCGAGTGCTGTCAATCTCCCTCCACAATGCCGCATTTAGAATGCTGTCACACTACCTCCTCAATACGTCTTTTAGAATGCTATCATTCTCCCTCCTCACTCCTTCAGTGAGAAGGCTGTAATTCTTACTCCATATCCCTCAGTCAAAATGCTGTCAGTCTACATCCTTATCCTTCAGTTAGAATGCTGATACACTCTCTCCTCACTCCTTCAGTTAGAATGCTGTCACTCTGCCCGCTCACTGCCTCAGTTAGAATGCTGTCATACTCCCTTCTCATTCCCTCAGTTAGAATGCTGTCAGTCTCCTTCCTCACTGCCTCATTAGAATGAAGTCGCTGTCCCTCCTCATTGCCTCAATTAGAATGCTGTCACTCTCCCTCCTCACTGCCTCAATTAGAATGCTGTCACTCTCCCTCCTCACTCAACCAATTAGAATGCTGTCACTCTCACTCCTCACTCACTCAATAAGAAAGGTGTTACTCTCCCTTCTCACTGAATCAGTTAGAATGAATTCACTCTCCCACCTCACTCCCTCATGCAGAATGCTTTCAAACTAACCCTTCAATCCCTCAGTTATAATGCTGTCACTCTCCCTCCTCATTGCCCTTGTTAGAATATTCTCACTGTGCCTCCTCACTGCCTCATTTAGAATGCTGACACTCTCCCTCCTCAATCCCTCAGTTAGAATGCTGCCATTCTCACTCCTTATTCCTCAGTTAGAATGCCATCACTCTCGCTCCTCACTGCCTCAGTTAAAATGCTGTCACTCTCGCTCCTCACTGCCTCAGTTAAAATGCTGTCACTCTCCCTCCTCACTGCCTCAGTTAGAATACTGTCACTCTCAGTCCTTATCCCTCAGTTGGAATGCTGTCACTCTCCCTCCTCTCTGCCTCATTTAGAATGCTGTTGGTCTCCCTCATCACTCCCTAAGTTAGAATACTGTCACTCTCCATCCTCACTCCCTCAGTTCGAGTGCTGTCACTCTCCCTCCTCTCTGCCTCATTTAGAATGCTGTTGGTCTCCCTCATCACTCCCTAAGTTAGAATACTGTCACTCTCCATCCTCACTCCCTCAGTTCGAGTGCTGTCACTCTCCCTCCGCAATGCCTCATTTAGAATGCCGTCACACTACCTCCTCAATACGTCATTTAGAATGCTATCATTCTCCCTCCTCACTCCTTCAGTGAGAAGGCTGTAATTCTCACTCCGTATCCCTCAGTTAGAATGCAGACACACTCTGTCCTCACTCCTTCAGTTAGAATACTGTCAGTCTGCCCGTTTACTGCCTCATTTAGAATACTGTCACTCTCCCTCCTCACTCCCTCAGTTCAAGTGCTGTCTCTCTGCCTCCGCAATGCCTCATTTAGAATGCTGTCACTCTACCTCCTCAATAGGTCATTTAGAATGCTATCCTTCTCCCTCCTCACTCCTTCAGTGAGAAGGCTGTAATTCTCACTCCTTATCCCTCAGTCAGAATGCTGTCATTCTCGCTCCTCACTCCTTCAATAAGAATGCTGTCATTCTGCCCCCTCACTGCCTCATTTAGAATGCTGTCAATCTCCCTCCTCACTCCCTCAGTTAGAATGCTGTCACACTCCCTTCTCATTCCCTCAGTTAGGATGCTGTCACACTCCCTCCTCACTCACAGTTAAAATGCTGTCGCTCTCGCTCCTCACTACCTCAGTTAGAATGCTGTCACTCTCACTCCTCACTCCCTCAGTTAGAATGCTGTCACTCTCCCTCCTCACTGCCTCAGTATGAATGCTGTCACTCTCCCTCCTCACTGCTTCAGTTAGAATTCTGTCACACTCCCTCCTCACTCATGCAGTTAGAATGCTGTCACTCTCACTCCTCACTGCTTCAGTTAGAATGCTGTCACACTCCCTCCTCACTGCCTCATTTAGAATGCTGTTGGTCTCCCTCATCACTCCCTAAGTTAGAATGCTCTTGCTCTCCCTCCTCACTCCCTAAGTTCGAGTGCTGTCACTCTCCCTCTGTAATGCCTCATTTAGAATGCTGTCACACTACCTCCTCAATACGTCATTTAGAATGCTATCATTCTCCCTCCTCACTCCTTCAGTGAGAAGGCTGTAATTCTCACTCCTTATCCCTCAGTCGGAATGTAGTCACTCTCCCTCCTCACTGCCTCAGTTAGAATGCTGTCATTCTCCCTCCTCACTCCCTCAGTTAGAATGCTGTCACTCTCCATCCTCACTGCCTCAGTTAGAATACTGTCACTCTCCCTCCTCACTACTTCAGTTAGAATGCTGTCATTCTCCCTCCTCACTCCCTCAGTTAGAATTCTGTCACACTCCCTCCTCACTCATGCAGTTAGAATGCTGTCACTCTCACTCCTCACTCCCTCAGTTAGAATGCTGTCACTCTCCCTCCTCACTACCTCAGTTAGAATGCTGTCACTCTCCCTCCTCACTGCCTCAGTTAGAATGCTGTCACTCTCCCTCCTCACTGCCTCAGTTAGAATGCTGTCACTCTCCCTCCTCACTGCCTCAGTTAGAATGATGTCACTCTCCCTCCTCACTGCTTCAGTTTGAATGCTGTCACTCTCCCTCCTCACTGCCTCAGTTCAAATGCTCTCACTGTCCTTGCTCACTCCCTCAGTTAGAACGCTATCACGCTCGTTCCTCACTGTCTCAGTTAAAATGCTGTCACTCTCGCTGCTCACTGCCTCAGTTAGAATGCTTTCACACTACCTCCTCATTCCCTCAGTTAGAATGTAGTCACACTCTCTCCTCATCCCTCAGGTAGAATGCTGTCACTCTCTCTCCTCATCCCTCAGTTAGAATGCTGTCACTCTCTCTCCTCATCCCTCAGTTAGAATGCTGTCACTCTCTCTCCTCATCCCTCAGGTAGAATGCTGTCACTCTCGCTCCTCACTCCCTCAGTTAGAATGCTGTCACTCTCTCTCCTCATCCCTCAGGTAAAATGCTGTCACTCTCTCTCCTCATCCCTCAGTTAGAATGCTGTCACTCTCTCTCCTCATCCCTCAGTTAGAATGCTGTCACTCTCTCTCCTCATCCCTCAGGTAGAATGCTGTCACTCTCGCTCCTCACTCCCTCAGTTAGAATGCTGTCACTCTCTCTCCTCACCCCCTCAGTTAGAATGCTGTCACTCTCTCTTCTCATCCCTCAGGTAGAATGCTGTCACTCTCTCTCCTCATCCCTCAGTTAGAATGCTGTCACTCTCCCTCCTCATCCCTCAGGTAGAATGCGGTCACTCTCGCTCCTCATCCCTCAGTTAGAATGCAATCACACTCTCTCCTCACTCCCTCAGTTAGAATGCTGTCACACCACCTCCTCACTCCCACGGTTTGAATGATGTCACACTCCCTCCTCACTGCCTCAGTTAGAATGCTGTCAGTCTCCCTCCTCACTGCCTCATTTAGAATGCTGTTGGTCTCCCTCGTCACTTCCTAAGTTAGAATGCTCTCGCTCTCCCTCCTCACTACCTAAGTTCGAGTGCTGTCAATCTCCCTCCACAATGCCGCATTTAGAATGCTGTCATACTACCTCCTCAATACGTCTTTTAGGATGCTATCATTCTCCCTCCTCACTCCTTCAGTGAGAAGGCTGTAATTCTTACTCCATATCCCTCAGTCAAAATGCTGTCAGTCTACATCCTTATCCTTCAGTTAGAATGCTGATACACTCTCTCCTCACTCCTTCAGTTAGAATGCTGTCACTCTGCCCGCTCACTGCCTCAGTTAGAATGCTGTCATACTCCCTCCTCATTCCCTCAGTTAGAATGCTGTCAGTCTCCTTCCTCACTGCCTCATTAGAATGAAGTCGCTGTCCCTCCTCATTGCCTCAATTAGAATGCTGTCACTCTCCCTCCTCACTGCCTCAATTAGAATGCTGTCACTCTCCCTCCTCACTCAACCAATTAGAATGCTGTCACACTCACTCCTCACTCACTCAATAAGAAAGGTGTTACTCTCCCTTCTCACTGAATCAGTTAGAATGAATTCACTCTCCCACCTCACTCCCTCATGCAGAATGCTTTCAAACTAACCCTTCAATCCCTCAGTTATAATGCTGTCACTCTCCCTCCTCATTGCCCTTGTTAGAATATTCTCACTGTGCCTCCTCACTGCCTCATTTAGAATGCTGACACTCTCCCTCCTCAATCCCTCAGTTAGAATGCTGCCATTCTCACTCCTTATTCCTCAGTTAGAATGCCATCACTCTCGCTCCTCACTGCCTCAGTTAAAATGCTGTCACTCTCGCTCCTCACTGCCTCAGTTAAAATGCTGTCACTCTCCCTCCTCACTGCCTCAGTTAGAATGCTGTCACTCTCAGTCCTTATCCCTCAGTTGGAATGCTGTCACTCTCCCTCCTCTCTGCCTCATTTAGACTGCTGTTGGTCTCCCTCATCACTCCCTAAGTTAGAATACTGTCACTCTCCATCCTCACTCCCTCAGTTCGAGTGCTGTCACTCTCCCTCCGCAATGCCTCATTTAGAATGCCGTCACACTACCTCCTCAAAAGTCATTTAGAATGCTATCATTCTCCCTCCTCACTCCTTCAGTGAGAAGGCTGTAATTCTCACTCCGTATCCCTCAGTTAGAATGCAGACACACTCTGTCCTCACTCCTTCAGTTAGAATACTGTCAGTCTGCCCGTTTACTGCCTCATTTAAAATACTGTCACTCTCCCTCCTCACTCCCTCAGTTCAAGTGCTGTCTCTCTGCCTCCGCAATGCCTCATTTAGAATGCTGTCACTCTACCTCCTCAATAGGTCATTTAGAATGCTATCCTTCTCCCTCCTCACTCCTTCAGTGAGAAGGCTGTAATTCTCACTCCTTATCCCTCAGTCAGAATGCTGTCATTCTCGCTCCTCACTCCTTCAATAAGAATGCTGTCATTCTGCCCCCTCACTGCCTCATTTAGAATGCTGTCAATCTCCCTCCTCACTCCCTCAGTTAGAATGCTGTCACACTCCCTTCTCATTCCCTCAGTTAGGATGCTGTCACACTCCCTCCTCACTCACAGTTAAAATGCTGTCGCTCTCGCTCCTCACTACCTCAGTTAGAATGCTGTCACTCTCACTCCTCACTCCCTCAGTTAGAATGCTGTCACTCTCCCTCCTCACTGCCTCAGTTTGAATGCTGTCACTCTCCCTCCTCACTGCTTCAGTTAGAATTCTGTCACACTCCCTCCTCACTCATGCAGTTAGAATGCTGTCACTCTCACTCCTCACTGCTTCAGTTAGAATGCTGTCACACTCCCTCCTCACTGCCTCATTTAGAATGCTGTTGGTCTCCCTCATCACTCCCTAAGTTAGAATGCTCTTGCTCTCCCTCCTCACTCCCTAAGTTCGAGTGCTGTCACTCTCCCTCTGTAATGCCTCATTTAGAATGCTGTCACACTACCTCCTCAATACGTCATTTAGAATGCTATCATTCTCCCTCCTCACTCCTTCAGTGAGAAGGCTGTAATTCTCACTCCTTATCCCTCAGTCGGAATGTAGTCACTCTCCCTCCTCACTGCCTCAGTTAGAATGCTGTCATTCTCCCTCCTCACTCCCTCAGTTAGAATGCTGTCACTCTCCATCCTCACTGCCTCACTTAGAATACTGTCACTCTCCCTCCTCACTACTTCAGTTAGAATGCTGTCATTCTCCCTCCTCACTCCCTCAGTTAGAATTCTGTCACACTCCCTCCTCACTCATGCAGTTAGAATGCTGTCACTCTCACTCCTCACTCCCTCAGTTAGAATGCTGTCACTCTCCCTCCTCACTACCTCAGTTAGAATGCTGTCACTCTCCCTCCTCACTGCCTCAGTTAGAATGCTGTCACTCTCCCTCCTCACTGCCTCAGTTAGAATGCTGTCACTCTCCCTCCTCACTGCCTCAGTTAGAATGATGTCACTCTCCCTCCTCACTGCTTCAGTTTGAATGCTGTCACTCTCCCTCCTCACTGCCTCAGTTCAAATGCTCTCACTGTCCTTGCTCACTCCCTCAGTTAGAACGCTATCACGCTCGTTCCTCACTGTCTCAGTTAAAATGCTGTCACTCTCGCTGCTCACTGCCTCAGTTAGAATGCTTTCACACTACCTCCTCATTCCCTCAGTTAGAATGTAGTCACTCTCTCTCCTCATCCCTCAGGTAGAATGCTGTCACTCTCGCTCCTCATGCCTCAGTTAGAATGCTGTCACTCTCTCTCCTCATCCCTCAGGTAAAATGCTGTCACTCTCTCTCCTCATCCCTCAGTTAGAATGCTGTCACTCTCTCTCCTCATCCCTCAGTTAGAATGCTGTCACTCTCTCTCCTCATCCCTCAGGTAGAATGCTGTCACTCTCGCTCCTCACTCCCTCAGTTAGAATGCTGTCACTCTCTCTCCTCACCCCCTCAGTTAGAATGCTGTCACTCTCTCTTCTCATCCCTCAGCTAGAATGCTGTCACTCTCTCTCCTCATCCCTCAGTTAGAATGCTGTCACTCTCCCTCCTCATCCCTCAGGTAGAATGCGGTCACTCTCGCTCCTCATCCCTCAGTTAGAATGCAATCACACTCTCTCCTCACTCCCTCAGTTAGAATGCTGTCACACCACCTCCTCACTCCCACGGTTTGAATGATGTCACACTCCCTCCTCACTGCCTCAGTTAGAATGCTGTCAGTCTCCCTCCTCACTGCCTCATTTAGAATGCTGTTGGTCTCCCTCGTCACTTCCTAAGTTAGAATGCTCTCGCTCTCCCTCCTCACTACCTAAGTTCGAGTGCTGTCAATCTCCCTCCACAATGCCGCATTTAGAATGCTGTCACACTACCTCCTCAATACGTCTTTTAGAATGCTATCATTCTCCCTCCTCACTCCTTCAGTGAGAAGGCTGTAATTCTTACTCCATATCCCTCAGTCAAAATGCTGTCAGTCTACATCCTTATCCTTCAGTTAGAATGCTGATAGACTCTCTCCTCACTCCTTCAGTTAGAATGCTGTCACTCTGCCCGCTCACTGCCTCAGTTAGAATGCTGTCATTCTCCCTCCTCACTCCCTCAGTTAGAATGCTGTCACTCTCCATGCTCACTGCCTCAGTTAGAATACTGTCACTCTCCCTCCTCACTACTTCAGTTAGAATGCTGTCATTCTCCCTCCTCACTCCCTCAGTTAGAATTCTGTCACACTCCCTCCTCACTCATGCAGTTAGAATGCTGTCACTCTCACTCCTCACTCTCTCAGTTAGAATGCTGTCACTCTCCCTCCTCACTACCTCAGTTAGAATGCTGTCACTCTCCCTCCTACACTGCCTCAGTTAGAATGCTGTCACTCTCCCTCCTCACTGCCTCAGTTAGAATGCTGTCACTCTCCCTCCTCACTGCCTCAGTTAGAATGATGTCACTCTCCCTCCTCACTGCTTCAGTTTGAATGCTGTCACTCTCCCTCCTCACTGCCTCAGTTCAAATGCTCTCACTGTCCTTGCTCACTCCCTCAGTTAGAACGCTATCACGCTCGTTCCTCACTGTCTCAGTTAAAATGCTGTCACTCTCGCTGCTCACTGCCTCAGTTAGAATGCTTTCACACTACCTCCTCATTCCCTCAGTTAGAATGTAGTCACTCTCTCTCCTCATCCCTCAGGTAGAATGCTGTCACTCTCGCTCCTCATGCCTCAGTTAGAATGCTGTCACTCTCTCTCCTCATCCCTCAGGTAAAATGCTGTCACTCTCTCTCCTCATCCCTCAGTTAGAATGCTGTCACTCTCTCTCCTCATCCCTCAGTTAGAATGCTGTCACTCTCTCTCCTCATCCCTCAGGTAGAATGCTGTCACTCTCTCTCCTCACTCCCTCAGTTAGAATGCTGTCACTCTCTCTCCTCACCCCCTCAGTTAGAATGCTGTCACTCTCTCTTCTCATCCCTCAGCTAGAATGCTGTCACTCTCTCTCCTCATCCCTCAGTTAGAATGCTGTCACTCTCCCTCCTCATCCCTCAGGTAGAATGCGGTCACTCTCGCTCCTCATCCCTCAGTTAGAATGCAATCACACTCTCTCCTCACTCCCTCAGTTAGAATGCTGTCACACCACCTCCTCACTCCCACGGTTTGAATGATGTCACACTCCCTCCTCACTGCCTCAGTTAGAATGCTGTCAGTCTCCCTCCTCACTGCCTCATTTAGAATGCTGTTGGTCTCCCTCGTCACTTCCTAAGTTAGAATGCTCTCGCTCTCCCTCCTCACTACCTAAGTTCGAGTGCTGTAAATCTCCCTCCACAATGCCGCATTTAGAATGCTGTCACACTACCTCCTCAATACGTCTTATAGAATGCTATCATTCTCCCTCCTCACTCCTTCAGTGAGAAGGCTGTAATTCTTACTCCATATCCCTCAGTCAAAATGCTGTCAGTCTACATCCTTATCCTTCAGTTAGAATGCTGATAGACTCTCTCCTCACTCCTTCAGTTAGAATGCTGTCACTCTGCCCGCTCACTGCCTCAGTTAGAATGCTGTCATTTCCCTCCTCACTCCCTCAGTTAGAATGCTGTCACTCTCCATCCTCACTGCCTCAGTTAGAATACTGTCACTCTCCCTCCTCACTACTTCAGTTAGAATGCTGTCATTCTCCCTCCTCACTCCCTCAGTTAGAATTCTGTCACACTCCCTCCTCACTAATGCAGTTAGAATGCTGTCACTCTCACTCCTCACTCCCTCAGTTAGAATGCTGTCACTCTCCCTCCTCACTACCTCAGTTAGAATGCTGTCACTCTCCCTCCTACACTGCCTCAGTTAGAATGCTGTCACTCTCCCTCCTCACTGCCTCAGTTAGAATGCTGTCACTCTCCCTCCTCACTGCCTCAGTTAGAATGATGTCACTCTCCCTCCTCACTGCTTCAGTTTGAATGCTGTCACTCTCCCTCCTCACTGCCTCAGTTCAAATGCTCTCACTGTCCTTGCTCACTCCCTCAGTTAGAACGCTATCACGCTCGTTCCTCACTGTCTCAGTTAAAATGCTGTCACTCTCGCTGCTCACTGCCTCAGTTAGAATGCTTTCACACTACCTCCTCATTCCCTCAGTTAGAATGTAGTCACTCTCTCTCCTCATCCCTCAGGTAGAATGCTGTCACTCTCGCTCCTCATGCCTCAGTTAGAATGCTGTCACTCTCTCTCCTCATCCCTCAGTTAAAATGCTGTCACTCTCTCTCCTCATCCCTCAGTTAGAATGCTGTCACTCTCTCTCCTCATCCCTCAGATAGAATGCTGTCACTCTCTCTCCTCATCCCTCAGGTAGAATGCTGTCACTCTCGCTCCTCACTCCCTCAGTTAGAATGCTGTCACTCTCTCTCCTCACCCCCTCAGTTAGAATGCTGTCACTCTCTCTTCTCATCCTTCAGGTAGAATGCTGTCACTCTCTCTCCTCATCCCTCAGTTAGAATGCTGTCACTCTCCCTCCTCATCCCTCAGGTAGAATGCGGTCACTCTCGCTCCTCATCCCTCAGTTAGAATGCAATCACACTCTCTCCTCACTCCCTCAGTTAGAATGCTGTCATACTACCTCCTCAATACGTCTTTTAGAATGCTATCATTCTCCCTCCTCACTCCTTCAGTGAGAAGGCTGTAATTCTTACTCCATATCCCTCAGTCAAAATGCTGTCAGTCTACATCCTTATCCTTCAGTTAGAATGCTGATACACTCTCTCCTCACTCCTTCAGTTAGAATGCTGTCACTCTGCCCGCTCACTGCCTCAGTTAGAATGCTGTCATACTCCCTTCTCATTCCCTCAGTTAGAATGCTGTCAGTCTCCTTCCTCACTGCCTCATTAGAATGAAGTCGCTGTCCCTCCTCATTGCCTCAATTAGAATGCTGTCACTCTCCCTCCTCACTGCCTCAATTAGAATGCTGTCACTCTCCCTCCTCACTCAACCAATTAGAATGCTGTCACTCTCACTCCTCACTCACTCAATAAGAAAGGTGTTACTCTCCCTTCTCACTGAATCAGTTAGAATGAATTCACTCTCCCACCTCACTCCCTCATGCAGAATGCTTTCAAACTAACCCTTCAATCCCTCAGTTATAATGCTGTCACTCTCCCTCCTCATTGCCCTTGTTAGAATATTCTCACTGTGCCTCCTCACTGCCTCATTTAGAATGCTGACACTCTCCCTCCTCAATCCCTCAGTTAGAATGCTGCCATTCTCACTCCTTATTCCTCAGTTAGAATGCCATCACTCTCGCTCCTCACTGCCTCAGTTAAAATGCTGTCACTCTCGCTCCTCACTGCCTCAGTTAAAATGCTGTCACTCTCCCTCCTCACTGCCTCAGTTAGAATGCTGTCACTCTCAGTCCTAATCCCTCAGTTGGAATGCTGTCACTCTCCCTCCTCTCTGCCTCATTTAGAATGCTGTTGGTCTCCCTCATCACTCCCTAAGTTAGAATACTGTCACTCTCCATCCTCACTCCCTCAGTTCGAGTGCTGTCACTCTCCCTCCTCTCTGCCTCATTTAGAATGCTGTTGGTCTCCCTCATCACTCCCTAAGTTAGAATACTGTCACTCTCCATCCTCACTCCCTCAGTTCGAGTGCTGTCACTCTCCCTCCGCAATGCCTCATTTAGAATGCCGTCACACTACCTCCTCAATACGTCATTTAGAATGCTATCATTCTCCCTCCTCACTCCTTCAGTGAGAAGGCTGTAATTCTCACTCCGTATCCCTCAGTTAGAATGCAGACACACTCTGTCCTCACTCCTTCAGTTAGAATACTGTCAGTCTGCCCGTTTACTGCCTCATTTAGAATACTGTCACTCTCCCTCCTCACTCCCTCAGTTCAAGTGCTGTCTCTCTGCCTCCGCAATGCCTCATTTAGAATGCTGTCACTCTACCTCCTCAATAGGTCATTTAGAATGCTATCCTTCTCCCTCCTCACTCCTTCAGTGAGAAGGCTGTAATTCTCACTCCTTATCCCTCAGTCAGAATGCTGTCATTCTCGCTCCTCACTCCTTCAATAAGAATGCTGTCATTCTGCCCCCTCACTGCCTCATTTAGAATGCTGTCAATCTCCCTCCTCACTCCCTCAGTTAGAATGCTGTCACACTCCCTTCTCATTCCCTCAGTTAGGATGCTGTCACACTCCCTCCTCACTCACAGTTAAAATGCTGTCGCTCTCGCTCCTCACTACCTCAGTTAGAATGCTGTCACTCTCACTCCTCACTCCCTCAGTTAGAATGCTGTCACTCTCCCTCCTCACTGCCTCAGTTTGAATGCTGTCACTCTCCCTCCTCACTGCTTCAGTTAGAATTCTGTCACACTCCCTCCTCACTCATGCAGTTAGAATGCTGTCACTCTCACTCCTCACTGCTTCAGTTAGAATGCTGTCACACTCCCTCCTCACTGCCTCATTTAGAATGCTGTTGGTCTCCCTCATCACTCCCTAAGTTAGAATGCTCTTGCTCTCCCTCCTCACTCCCTAAGTTCGAGTGCTGTCACACTCCCTCTGTAATGCCTCATTTAGAATGCTGTCACACTACCTCCTCAATACGTCATTTAGAATGCTATCATTCTCCCTCCTCACTCCTTCAGTGAGAAGGCTGTAATTCTCACTCCTTATCCCTCAGTCGGAATGTAGTCACTCTCCCTCCTCACTGCCTCAGTTAGAATGCTGTCATTCTCCCTCCTCACTCCCTCAGTTAGAATGCTGTCACTCTCCCTCCTCACTACTTCAGTTAGAATGCTGTCACTCTCACTCCTCACTCCCTCAGTTAGAATGCTGTCACTCTCCCTCCTCACTGCCTCAGTTAGAATGCTGTCACTCTCCCTCCTCACTGCCTCAGTTAGAATGCTGTCACTCTCCCTCCTCACTGACTCAGTTAGAATGCTGTCACTCTCCCTCCTCACTGCTTCAGTTTGAATGCAGTCACACTCCCTCCTCACTGCCTCAGTTAGAATGCTGTCACTCTCCCTCCTCACTGACTCAGTTAGAATGCTGTCACTCTCCCTCCTCACTGCTTCAGTTTGAATGCTGTCACTCTCCCTCCTCACTGCCTCAGTTAGAATGCTGTCATTCTCCCTCCTCACTCCCTCAGTTAGAATGCTGTCACTCTCACTCCTCACTCCCTCAGTTAGAATGCTGTCACTCTCCCTCCTCACTGACTCAGTTAGAATGCTGTCACTCTCCCTCCTCACTGCTTCAGTTAGAATTCTGTCACACTCCCTCCTCACTCATGCAGTTAGAATGCTGTCACTCTCACTCCTCACTGCTTCAGTTAGAATGCTGTCACACTCCCTCCTCACTGCCTCATTTAGAATGCTGTTGGTCTCCCTCATCACTCCCTAAGTTAGAATGCTCTTGCTCTCCCTCCTCACTCCTTAAGTTCGAGTGCTGTCACTCTCCCTCCGTAATGCCTCATTTAGAATGCTGTCACACTACCTCCTCAATACGTCATTTAGAATGCTATCATTCTCCCTCCTCACTCCTTCAGTGAGAAGGCTGTAATTCTCACTCCTTATCCCTCAGTCGGAATGTAGTCACTCTCCCTCCTCACTGCCTCAGTTAGAATGCTGTCATTCTCCCTCCTCACTCCCTCAGTTAGAATGCTGTCACTCTCCATCCTCACTGCCTCACTTAGAATACTGTCACTCTCCCTCCTCACTACTTCAGTTAGAATGCTGTCATTCTCCCTCCTCACTCCCTCAGTTAGAATTCTGTCACACTCCCTCCTCACTCATGCAGTTAGAATGCTGTCACTCTCACTCCTCACTCCCTCAGTTAGAATGCTGTCACTCTCCCTCCTCACTACCTCAGTTAGAATGCTGTCACTCTCCCTCCTCACTGCCTCAGTTAGAATGCTGTCACTCTCCCTCCTCACTGCCTCAGTTAGAATGCTGTCACTCTCCCTCCTCACTGCCTCAGTTAGAATGATGTCACTCTCCCTCCTCACTGCTTCAGTTTGAATGCTGTCACTCTCCCTCCTCACTGCCTCAGTTCAAATGCTCTCACTGTCCTTGCTCACTCCCTCAGTTAGAACGCTATCACGCTCGTTCCTCACTGTCTCAGTTAAAATGCTGTCACTCTCGCTGCTCACTGCCTCAGTTAGAATGCTTTCACACTACCTCCTCATTCCCTCAGTTAGAATGTAGTCACTCTCTCTCCTCATCCCTCAGGTAGAATGCTGTCACTCTCGCTCCTCATGCCTCAGTTAGAATGCTGTCACTCTCTCTCCTCATCCCTCAGGTAAAATGCTGTCACTCTCTCTCCTCATCCCTCAGTTAGAATGCTGTCACTCTCTCTCCTCATCCCTCAGTTAGAATGCTGTCACTCTCTCTCCTCATCCCTCAGGTAGAATGCTGTCACTCTCGCTCCTCACTCCCTCAGTTAGAATGCTGTCACTCTCTCTCCTCACCCCCTCAGTTAGAATGCTGTCACTCTCTCTTCTCATCCCTCAGCTAGAATGCTGTCACTCTCTCTCCTCATCCCTCAGTTAGAATGCTGTCACTCTCCCTCCTCATCCCTCAGGTAGAATGCGGTCACTCTCGCTCCTCATCCCTCAGTTAGAATGCAATCACACTCTCTCCTCACTCCCTCAGTTAGAATGCTGTCACACCACCTCCTCACTCCCACGGTTTGAATGATGTCACACTCCCTCCTCACTGCCTCAGTTAGAATGCTGTCAGTCTCCCTCCTCACTGCCTCATTTAGAATGCTGTTGGTCTCCCTCGTCACTTCCTAAGTTAGAATGCTCTCGCTCTCCCTCCTCACTACCTAAGTTCGAGTGCTGTCAATCTCCCTCCACAATGCCGCATTTAGAATGCTGTCACACTACCTCCTCAATACGTCTTTTAGAATGCTATCATTCTCCCTCCTCACTCCTTCAGTGAGAAGGCTGTAATTCTTACTCCATATCCCTCAGTCAAAATGCTGTCAGTCTACATCCTTATCCTTCAGTTAGAATGCTGATAGACTCTCTCCTCACTCCTTCAGTTAGAATGCTGTCACTCTGCCCGCTCACTGCCTCAGTTAGAATGCTGTCATACTCCCTTCTCATTCCCTCAGTTAGAATGCTGTCAGTCTCCTTCCTCACTGCCTCATTAGAATGAAGTCGCTGTCCCTCCTCATTGCCTCAATTAGAATGCTGTCACTCTCCCTCCTCACTGCCTCAATTAGAATGCTGTCACTCTCCCTCCTCACTCAACCAATTAGAATGCTGTCACTCTCACTCCTCACTCACTCAATAAGAAAGGTGTTACGCTCCCTTCTCACTGAATCAGTTAGAATGAATTCACTCTCCCACCTCACTCCCTCATGCAGAATGCTTTCAAACTAACCCTTCAATCCCTCAGTTATAATGCTGTCACTCTCCCTCCTCATTGCCCTTGTTAGAATATTCTCACTGTGCCTCCTCACTGCCTCATTTAGAATGCTGACACTCTCCCTCCTCAATCCCTCAGTTAGAATGCTGCCATTCTCACTCCTTATTCCTCAGTTAGAATGCCATCACTCTCGCTCCTCACTGCCTCAGTTAAAATGCTGTCACTCTCGCTCCTCACTGCCTCAGTTAAAATGCTGTCACTCTCCCTCCTCACTGCCTCAGTTAGAATGCTGTCACTCTCAGTCCTTATCCCTCAGTTGGAATGCTGTCACTCTCCCTCCTCTCTGCCTCATTTAGACTGCTGTTGGTCTCCCTCATCACTCCCTAAGTTAGAATACTGTCACTCTCCATCCTCACTCCCTCAGTTCGAGTGCTGTCACTCTCCCTCCTCTCTGCCTCATTTAGAATGCTGTTGGTCTCCCTCATCACTCCCTAAGTTAGAATACTGTCACTCTCCATCCTCACTCCCTCAGTTCGAGTGCTGTCACTCTCCCTCCTCTCTGCCTCATTTAGAATGCTGTTGGTCTCCCTCATCACTCCCTAAGTTAGAATACTGTCACTCTCCATCCTCACTCCCTCAGTTCGAGTGCTGTCACTCTCCCTCCGCAATGCCTCATTTAGAATGCCGTCACACTACCTCCTCAATACGTCATTTAGAATGCTATCATTCTCCCTCCTCACTCCTTCAGTGAGAAGGCTGTAATTCTCACTCCGTATCCCTCAGTTAGAATGCAGACACACTCTGTCCTCACTCCTTCAGTTAGAATACTGTCAGTCTGCCCGTTTACTGCCTCATTTAGAATACTGTCACTCTCCCTCCTCACTCCCTCAGTTCAAGTGCTGTCTCTCTGCCTCCGCAATGCCTCATTTAGAATGCTGTCACTCTACCTCCTCAATAGGTCATTTAGAATGCTATCCTTCTCCCTCCTCACTCCTTCAGTGAGAAGGCTGTAATTCTCACTCCTTATCCCTCAGTCAGAATGCTGTCATTCTCGCTCCTCACTCCTTCAATAAGAATGCTGTCATTCTGCCCCCTCACTGCCTCATTTAGAATGCTGTCAATCTCCCTCCTCACTCCCTCAGTTAGAATGCTGTCACACTCCCTTCTCATTCCCTCAGTTAGGATGCTGTCACACTCCCTCCTCACTCACAGTTAAAATGCTGTCGCTCTCGCTCCTCACTACCTCAGTTAGAATGCTGTCACTCTCCCTCCTCACTGCTTCAGTTAGAATGCTGTCACACTCCCTCCTCACTGCCTCATTTAGAATGTTGTTGGTCTCCCTCATCACTCCCTAAGTTAGAATGCTCTTGCTCTCCCTCCTCACTCCCTAAGTTCGAGTGCTGTCACTCTCCCTCCGTAATGCCTCATTTAGAATGCTGTCACACTACCTCCTCAATACGTCATTTAGAATGCTATCATTCTCCCTCCTCACTCCTTCAGTGAGAAGGCTGTAATTCTCACTCCTTATCCCTCAGTCGGAATGTAGTCACTCTCCCTCCTCACTGCCTCAGTTAGAATGCTGTCATTCTCCCTCCTCACTCCCTCAGTTAGAATGCTGTCACTCTCCATCCTCACTGCCTCAGTTAGAATACTGTCACTCTCCCTCCTCACTACTTCAGTTAGAATGCTGTCATTCTCCCTCCTCACTCCCTCAGTTAGAATTCTGTCACACTCCCTCCTCACTCATGCAGTTAGAATGCTGTCACTCTCACTCCTCACTCCCTCAGTTAGAATGCTGTCACTCTCCCTCCTCACTACCTCAGTTAGAATGCTGTCACTCTCCCTCCTCACTGCCTCAGTTAGAATGCTGTCACTCTCCCTCCTCACTGCCTCAGTTAGAATGATGTCACTCTCCCTCCTCACTGCTTCAGTTTGAATGCTGTCACTCTCCCTCCTCACTGCCTCAGTTCAAATGCTCTCACTGTCCTTGCTCACTCCCTCAGTTAGAACGCTATCACGCTCGTTCCTCACTGTCTCAGTTAGAATGCTTTCACACTACCTCCTCATTCCCTCAGTTAGAATGTAGTCACTCTCTCTCCTCATCCCTCAGGTAGAATGCTGTCACTCTCGCTCCTCATGCCTCAGTTAGAATGCTGTCACTCTCTCTCCTCATCCCTCAGGTAAAATGCTGTCACTCTCTCTCCTCATCCCTCAGTTAGAATGCTGTCACTCTCTCTCCTCATCCCTCAGTTAGAATGCTGTCACTCTCTCTCCTCATCCCTCAGGTAGAATGCTGTCACTCTCGCTCCTCACTCCCTCAGTTAGAATGCTGTCACTCTCTCTCCTCACCCCCTCAGTTAGAATGCTGTCACTCTCTCTTCTCATCCCTCAGCTAGAATGCTGTCACTCTCTCTCCTCATCCCTCAGTTAGAATGCTGTCACTCTCCCTCCTCATCCCTCAGGTAGAATGCGGTCACTCTCGCTCCTCATCCCTCAGTTAGAATGCAATCACACTCTCTCCTCACTCCCTCAGTTAGAATGCTGTCACACCACCTCCTCACTCCCACGGTTTGAATGATGTCACACTCCCTCCTCACTGCCTCAGTTAGAATGCTGTCAGTCTCCCTCCTCACTGCCTCATTTAGAATGCTGTTGGTCTCCCTCGTCACTTCCTAAGTTAGAATGCTCTCGCTCTCCCTCCTCACTACCTAAGTTCGAGTGCTGTCAATCTCCCTCCACAATGCCGCATTTAGAATGCTGTCACACTACCTCCTCAATACGTCTTTTAGAATGCTATCATTCTCCCTCCTCACTCCTTCAGTGAGAAGGCTGTAATTCTTACTCCATATCCCTCAGTCAAAATGCTGTCAGTCTACATCCTTATCCTTCAGTTAGAATGCTGATACACTCTCTCCTCACTCCTTCAGTTAGAATGCTGTCACTCTGCCCGCTCACTGCCTCAGTTAGAATGCTGTCATACTCCCTTCTCATTCCCTCAGTTAGAATGCTGTCAGTCTCCTTCCTCACTGCCTCATTAGAATGAAGTCGCTGTCCCTCCTCATTGCCTCAATTAGAATGCTGTCACTCTCCCTCCTCACTGCCTCAATTAGAATGCTGTCACTCTCCCTCCTCACTCAACCAATTAGAATGCTGTCACTCTCACTCCTCACTCACTCAATAAGAAAGGTGTTACTCTCCCTTCTCACTGAATCAGTTAGAATGAATTCACTCTCCCACCTCACTCCCTCATGCAGAATGCTTTCAAACTAACCCTTCAATCCCTCAGTTATAATGCTGTCACTCTCCCTCCTCATTGCCCTTGTTAGAATATTCTCACTGTGCCTCCTCACTGCCTCATTTAGAATGCTGACACTCTCCCTCCTCAATCCCTCAGTTAGAATGCTGCCATTCTCACTCCTTATTCCTCAGTTAGAATGCCATCACTCTCGCTCCTCACTGCCTCAGTTAAAATGCTGTCACTCTCGCTCCTCACTGCCTCAGTTAAAATGCTGTCACTCTCCCTCCTCACTGCCTCAGTTAGAATACTGTCACTCTCAGTCCTTATCCCTCAGTTGGAATGCTGTCACTCTCCCTCCTCTCTGCCTCATTTAGAATGCTGTTGGTCTCCCTCATCACTCCCTAAGTTAGAATACTGTCACTCTCCATCCTCACTCCCTCAGTTCGAGTGCTGTCACTCTCCCTCCTCTCTGCCTCATTTAGAATGCTGTTGGTCTCCCTCATCACTCCCTAAGTTAGAATACTGTCACTCTCCATCCTCACTCCCTCAGTTCGAGTGCTGTCACTCTCCCTCCGCAATGCCTCATTTAGAATGCCGTCACACTACCTCCTCAATACGTCATTTAGAATGCTATCATTCTCCCTCCTCACTCCTTCAGTGAGAAGGCTGTAATTCTCACTCCGTATCCCTCAGTTAGAATGCAGACACACTCTGTCCTCACTCCTTCAGTTAGAATACTGTCAGTCTGCCCGTTTACTGCCTCATTTAGAATACTGTCACTCTCCCTCCTCACTCCCTCAGTTCAAGTGCTGTCTCTCTGCCTCCGCAATGCCTCATTTAGAATGCTGTCACTCTACCTCCTCAATAGGTCATTTAGAATGCTATCCTTCTCCCTCCTCACTCCTTCAGTGAGAAGGCTGTAATTCTCACTCCTTATCCCTCAGTCAGAATGCTGTCATTCTCGCTCCTCACTCCTTCAATAAGAATGCTGTCATTCTGCCCCCTCACTGCCTCATTTAGAATGCTGTCAATCTCCCTCCTCACTCCCTCAGTTAGAATGCTGTCACACTCCCTTCTCATTCCCTCAGTTAGGATGCTGTCACACTCCCTCCTCACTCACAGTTAAAATGCTGTCGCTCTCGCTCCTCACTGCCTCAGTTAGAATGCTTTCAATCTCCCTCCTCACTTCCTCAGTAAGAATGCCGTCACTCTCCCTCCTCACTCTCTCAATTAAAATGCTGTCTTCTCACTCATTATCCCTCACTTGGAATGCTGTCACTCTGCCCCCTCACTGCCTCATTTAGAATGCTGTCACACTCCCTTCTCACTCTCTCAGTTAGAATGCTGTTACTCTGACTCCTCACTTCCTCAGTTAGAATGCTGTCACTCTCCCTCCTCACTCCCTGAGTTAGAATCATGGCACACTCCCTCCTCACTGCCCCAGTTAGAATGATGTCGCTCTCCATCCTCACTCCCTCAGTTCAAGTTCTGTCACACTCTCTCCTCACTGCCTGATTTCATGTGCTGTCCCTTTCCCTCCCTGCCTCAGTTAGAATGCTGTCACTATTCGTCCTCACTCCCCCAGTTCAAATAGTCTCACTGACCCTCCTCAATCCCTCAGTTAGAATGCTGTCACTCTCCCTCCTCACTGCCTGAATTAGAATGCTCTCCCTCCCTCTTCACTCGTGCAGTTCGTGTCACTCTCCCTCCTCATTCCCTCAGTCTAAATTCTGTCACTCCCACTCCTCATTCCCTCAGTTAGAATGCTGTCACTCTCGATCCTCATTGCCTCATTGGAATGAATTCACTCCGCCTCCTCGATGCCTCATTAGAATGAAGTCGCTCTCCTTCCTCACTGTCTCGGTTAGAATGCTGTCACTCTCTCCCCTCACTGCCTCATTTAAAATGCTGTCACTCACCCTCCTCACTCGCGCAGTTCGAGTGCTGTCACTCTCCCTCCACACTCCCTCTGTTAAAATGCTATAGCTCTAACTCCTCATCTCTCAGTTTGAGTGATGTCACACTCCCTCCTCAATCCCTCAGTTATGATCGCGTCACTCTCCCTTCTCAATCCCTCAGTTAGAATCGTGTCACACTCCATCCTCACTCCCTCAGTTAGAATGATGTCACTCTGCCTCCTCACTCCCTTAGTTAGAATGATGTCACACTCCCTCCTCATTCCCTCAGTTAGAATTCCATCGCTCTCCATCTTCACTCCCTCAGTTCAAGTTCAGTCGCAGTCTCTCCTCACAGCCTCATTTCATGTGCTGTCCCTCTTCCTCCCTGCCTCAGTTAGAATGCTGTCACTTTCATCCTCATTTCCCCAGTTCAAATGCTCTCACTGACCCTCCTCAATCCCTCAGTTAGAATGGTGTCACTCTCCCTCCTCACTGCCTCATTTAGAATGCTGTCACTCTCCCTCCTCACTGCCTCATTTAGAATGCTGTCACTCTCCCTCCTCACTCCCTCTGTTCAAATGCTCTCACTGACCCTCCTCAATCCCTCAGTTAGAATGAAGTCACTCTCTCTCCTCACTCCCTCATTTAGAATGCTTTCAAACTAACTCCTCAATCCCTCAGTTATAATGCTGGCACTCTCCCTCCTCATTGCCCTTGTTAGAATGTTCTCAATCTCCCTCCTCAATCCCTCTGTTAGAATGCTGTCACTCTCCCTCCTCACTGCCTCAGTTAGAATGCTGTCACTCTAACTCCTCACTCCCCTCAGTAAGAATGCTGTCAGTGTCTCTCCTCACACCCTCAGTTCGAGTGCTGTCACACTGCCTCTCTGCCTCAGTAAGAATGCTCACACACTCCCTCCTCAGCGCCTCAGATAGATTGCTAACTCTCTCCCTTTTCAGTTAGATTGCTGTCACTCCTCAGTGCCTGAATTAGAATGCTCTCCCTCCCTCTTTACTCGTGCAGTTCGAGTGCTGTCACTCTCCCTCCTCATTCCTTTTATTAGAATGCTGTCACTCTCCCTCCTCGCTGCCTCATTAGAATGAAGTTGCTCTCCACCCTCACTGACTTGGTTAGATTGCTGTCACTCTCCCTTCTCACTGCAACAGTTAGAATGCTATCACTCTCTCCCCTCACTGCCTCATTTAGAATGCTGTCACTCATCCTCCTCACTCCCACAGTTAGAATGCTGTCATTGTCACTCCTTGTCCCTCAGTTAGAATGCTGCCACTCTCACTCCTCACTGCCTCAGTTAGAATGCTTTCAATCTCCCTCCTCATTTCCTCAGTTAGAATGCTGTCACTCTCCCTCCTCACTCCTTCAGTTAGAATTCTGTCACTCTCACTCCTCACTCCCTCAGTTAAAATGCTGTCACTCGCCCCCCTCATACCCTCAGTTGGAAAGCTGACACTCTCCCTCCTCACTGCCTCATTTAGAATGCTGTTGGTCTCCCTCATCACTCCCTAAGTTAGAATGCTCTCGCTTTCCCTCCTCACTCCCTAAGTTCGAGTGCTGTCACTCTCCCTCTGTAATGCCTCATTTAGAATGCTGTCACACTACCTCCTCAATACGTCATTTAGAATGCTGTCATTCTCCCTCCTCACACCTTCAGTGAGAAGGCTGTAATTCTCACTCCTTATCCCTCAGTCAGAATGTAGTCACTCTCGCTCCTCACTGCCTCAGTTAGAATGCTGTCACTCTCCCTCCTCACTCCCTCAGTTAAAATGCTGTCACTCTCGCTCCTCACTGACTCAGTTAGAATGCTGTCATTCTCCCTCCTCACTGACTCAGTTAGAATGCTGTCACTCTCACTCCTCACTGCTTCAGTTAGAATTCTGTCACACTCCCTCCTCACTCATGCAGTTAGAATGCTGTCACTCTCACTCTCGCTAAGTAAGAATGCTGTTACTCTCCGTTCTCACTGCATCAGATAGAATGAGGTCTCTCTCCCTCCTCACTGCCTCAGTTCAAATCCTCTCTCTGTCCTTCCTCACTCCCTCAGTTAGAATTCTGTCACACTCCCTCCTCACTCATGCAGTTAGAATGCTGTCACTCTCACTCTCGCTCAGTAAGAATGCTGTTACTCTCCGTTCTCACTGCATCAGATAGAATGAGGTCTCTCTCCCTCCTCACTGCCTCAGCTCAAATGCTCTCACTGTCCTTCGTCACTCCCTCAGTTAGAATTCTGTCACACTCCCTCCTCACTCATGCAGTTAGAATGCTGTCACTCTCCCTCCTCACTCGCTCAGTAAGAATGCTCTTACTCTCCATTCTCACTGCATCAGATATAATGAGGTCACTCTCCTTCCTCACTACCTCAGTTAGAACGCTATCACTCTCTTTCCTCACTGTCTCAGTTAAAATGCTGTCACTCTCGCTGCTCACTGCCTCAGTTAGAATGCTTTCACACTACCTCCTCATTCCCTCAGTTAGAATGTAGTCACTCTCTCTCCTCATCCCTCAGGTAAAATGCTGTCACTCTCGCTCCTCATCCCTCAGTTAGAATGTTGTCACTCTCTCTCCTCATCCCTCAGGTAGAATGCTGTCACTCTCTCTCCTCATCCCTCAGGTAAAATGCTGTCACTCTCGCTCCTCATCCCTCAGTTAGAATGCAATCACACTCTCTCCTCACTCCCTCAGTTAGAGTGTTGTCACACCACCTCCTCACTCCCACGGTTTGAATGATGTCACTCTTCCTCCTCACTGCCTCAGTTAGAATGCTGTCAGTCTCCCTCCTCACTGCCTCATTTAGAATGCTGTTGGTCTCCCTCAACACTCCCTAAGTTAGAATGCTCTCACTCTCCCTCCTCACTACCTAAGTTCGTGTGCTGTCAATCTCCCTCCACAATGCCGCATTTAGAATGCTGTCACACTAACTCCTCAATACGTCTTTTAGAATGCTATCATTCGCCCTCCTCACTCCTTCAGTGAGAAGGCTGTAATTCTTACTCCTTATCCCTCAGTCAAAATGCTGTCAGTCTACATCCTTATTCCTCAGTTAGAATGCTTACACACTCTCTCCTCACTCCTTCAGTTAGAATGCTGTCACTCTGCCCGCTCACTGCCTCAGTTAGAATGCTGTCATACTCCCTTCTCATTCCCTCAATTAGAATGCTGTCAGTCTCCTTCCTCACTGCCTCATTAGAATGAAGTCGCTGTCCCTTCTCACTGCCTCAATTAGAATGCTGTCACTCTCCCTCCTCACTGCCTCAATTAGAATGCTGTCACTCTCCCTCCTCACTTACTCAATTAGAATTCTGTCACTCTCACTCCTCACTCACTCAATAAGAAAGCTATTACTCTCCCTTCTCACTGCATCAGTTAGAATGAAATAACTCTCCCAACTCACTCCCTCATATAGAATGCTTTCAAACTAACCCCTCAATCCCTCAGTTATAATGCTGTCACTCTCCCTCCTCATTGCCCTTGTTAGAATATTCTCACTGTGCCTCCTCACTGCCTCATTTAGAATGCTGACACTCTCCCTCCTCAATCCCTCATTTAGAATGCTGCCATTCTCACTCCTTATCCCTCAGTTAGAATGCCGTCACTCTCGCTCCTCACTGCCTCAGTTAAAATGCTGTCACTCTCGCTCCTCACTGCCTCAGTTAAAATGCTGTCACTCTCCCTCCTCACTGCCTCAGTTAGAATGCTGTCACTCTCAGTCCTTATCCCTCAGTTGGAATGCTGTCACTCTCCCTCCTCTCTGCCTCAGTTTGAGTGCTGTCAGTCTCCCTCCTCACTGCCTCATTTAGAATGCTGTTGGTCTCCCTCAACACTCCCTAAGTTAGAATGCTCTCACTCTCCCTCCTCACTACCTAAGTTCGTGTGCTGTCAATCTCCCTCCACAATGCCGCATTTAGAATGCTGTCACACTAACTCCTCAATACGTCTTTTAGAATGCTATCATTCGCCCTCCTCACTCCTTCAGTGAGAAGGCTGTAATTCTTACTCCTTATCCCTCAGTCAAAATGCTGTCAGTCTACATCCTTATTCCTCAGTTAGAATGCTTACACACTCTCTCCTCACTCCTTCAGTTAGAATGCTGTCACTCTGCCCGCTCACTGCCTCAGTTAGAATGCTGTCATACTCCCTTCTCATTCCCTCAATTAGAATGCTGTCAGTCTCCTTCCTCACTGCCTCATTAGAATGAAGTCGCTGTCCCTTCTCACTGCCTCAATTAGAATGCTGTCACTCTCCCTCCTCACTGCCTCAATTAGAATGCTGTCACTCTCCCTCCTCACTTACTCAATTAGAATTCTGTCACTCTCACTCCTCACTCACTCAATAAGAAAGCTATTACTCTCCCTTCTCACTGCATCAGTTAGAATGAAATAACTCTCCCAACTCACTCCCTCATATAGAATGCTTTCAAACTAACCCCTCAATCCCTCAGTTATAATGCTGTCACTCTCCCTCCTCATTGCCCTTGTTAGAATATTCTCACTGTGCCTCCTCACTGCCTCATTTAGAATGCTGACACTCTCCCTCCTCAATCCCTCATTTAGAATGCTGCCATTCTCACTCCTTATCCCTCAGTTAGAATGCCGTCACTCTCGCTCCTCACTGCCTCAGTTAAAATGCTGTCACTCTCGCTCCTCACTGCCTCAGTTAAAATGCTGTCACTCTCCCTCCTCACTGCCTCAGTTAGAATGCTGTCACTCTCAGTCCTTATCCCTCAGTTGGAATGCTGTCACTCTCCCTCCTCTCTGCCTCAGTTTGAGTGCTGTCACTCTCCCTCCGCAATGCCTCATTTAGAATGCCGTCACACTACCTCCTCAATACGTCATTTAGAATGCTATCATTCTCCCTCCTCACTCCTTCAGTGAGAAGGCTGTAATTCTCACTCCGTATCCCTCAGTCAGAATGCTGTCAGTCTCACACCTTATCCCTCAGTTAGAATGCTGACACACTCTGTCCTCACTCCTTCAGTTAGAATACTGTCAGTCTGCCCGTTTACTGCCTCATTTAGAATACTGTCACTCTCCCTCCTCACTCCCTCAGTTCAAGTGCTGTCACTCTGCCTCCGCAACAGGTCATTTAGAATGCTATCCTTCTCCCTCCTCACTCCTTCAGTGAGAAGGCTGTAATTCTCACTCCTTATCCCTCAGTCAGAATGCCGTCATTCTCGCTCCTCACTCCTTCAGTAAGAATGCTGTCACTCTGCCCCCTCCCCGCCTCATTTAGAATGCTGTCAATCTCCCTCCTCACTCCCTCAGTTAGAATGCTGTCACACTCCCTTCTCATTCCCTCAGTTAGGATGCTGTCACACTCCCTCCTCACTCACAGTTAAAATGCTGTCGCTCTCGCTCCTCACTGCCTCAGATAGAATGCTTTCAATCTCCCTCCTCACTTCCTCAGTAAGAATGCCCTCACTCTCCCTCCTCACTCTCTCAATTAAAATGCTGTCTTCTCACTCCTTATCCCTCACTTGGAATGCTGACAAACTCCCTCATCAATGTCTCATTTAGAATGCCGTCACACTACCTCTTCAATACATGATTTAGAATGCTATCATTCTCCCTCCTCACTCCCTCAGTGAGAAGGCTGTAATTCTCGCTCCTTATTCCTGAGTCAGAATGCTGACACACTCTCTCCTCAATCCTTCAGTTAGAATGCTGTCACTCTGCCCCCTCAATGCCTCATTTAGAATGCTGTCACACTACCTCCTCAATAGGTCATTTAGAATGCTATCATTCTCCCTCCACACTCCTTCAGTGAGAAGGCTGTAATTCTCGCTTCTTATCCCTGAGTCAAAATGCTGTCATTCTCGCTCCTTATCCCTCAGTTAGACTGCTGACACACTCTCTCCTCAATCCTTCAATTAGAATGCTGTCAGCTTGCCCCCTCAATGCCTCAGTTATGATCGTGTCACTCTCCCTTCTCAATCCCTTAGTTAGAATCGTGTCACGCTCCATCCTCACTCCCTCAGTTAGAATCATGTCACTCTGCCTCCTCACTCCCTCAGTTAGAATGCTTTCACACTCACTCCTCACTGCCTCAGTTAGAATGCTGTCACTCTCCCTCCTCACTGCCTCAGTTAAAATGCTGTCACTCTCGCTCCTCACTGACTCAGTTAGAATGCTGTCATTCTCCCTCCTCACTCCCTCAGTTAGAATGCTGTCACTCGCACCTCACTCCTTCAGTTAGAATGCTGTCAATCTGCCCCCTCACTGCCTCATTTAGAATGCTGTCACACTCCCTTCTCACTCCCTCAGTTAGAATGCTGTCACTCTCACTCCTCACTTCCTCAGTTAGAATGCTGGCACTCTCCCTCCTCAATCCCTCAGTTAGAATCATGTCACACTCCCTCCTCACTGCCTCAGTTAGAATGATGTCACTCTCCATCCTCACTCCCTCAGTTCAAGTCCTGTCACACTCTCTCCTCACTGCCTGATTTCATCTGCTGTCCCTCTCCCTCCCTGCCTCAGTTAGAATGCTGTCACTATTCGTCCTCACTCCCCCAGTTCAAATAGTCTCACTGACCCTCCTCAATCCCTCAGTTAGAATGCTGTCACTCTCCCTCCTCACTGCCTGAATTAGAATGCTCTCCCTCCCTCTTCACTCGTGCAGTTCGTGTCACTCTCCCTCCTCATTCCCTCAGTCAGAATTCTGTCACTCTCACTCCTCATTCCCTCAGTTGGAATGCAGTCACTCTCGATCTTCATTGACTCATTGGAATGAATTCGCTCTCCCTCCTCGCTGCCTCATTAGAATGAAGTCACTCTCCTTCCTCACTGTCTCAGTTAGAATGCTGTCACTCTCTCCCCTCACTGCCTCATTTAAATTGCTGGCACTCACCCTCCTCACTCGCGCAGTTCGAGTGTTATCACTCTCCCTCCACACTCCCTCTGTTAAAATGCTGTAGCTCTAACTCCTCATCTCTCAGTTCGAGTGATGTCACACTCCCTCCTCAATCCCTCAGTTAGAACGCTATCACTCTCCCTCCTCACTCCCTCAGTTAGAATTCTGTCACACTCCCTCCTCACTCACAGTTAAAATGCTGTTGCTCTCGCTCCTCACTACCTCAGTTAGAATGCTTTCAATCTCCCTCCTCACTTCCTCAGTAAGAATGCTGTCACACTCCCTCCTCACTGCCTCATTTAGAATGCTGTTGGTCTCCTTCCTCACTCCCTCGGTTTGAGTGCTGTCACTCTCGCTACGCAATGCCTCATTTAGAATGCTGTCACACTACCTCTTCAATATGTCATTTAGAATGCTATCATTCTCCCTCCTCACTCCTTCAGTGAGAAGTCTGCAATTCTCGGTCCTTATTCCTGAGTCAGAATGCTGACACTCTCTCTCGTCACTCCTTCAGTTAGAATGCTGTCACTCTGCCCCCTCAATGCCTCATTTAGAATGCTGTCACTCTCCCTGCTCACTTGCTCAGTTAGAATGCTGACACACTCCCTTCTCACTACCTCAGTTATGATCGCATCACTCTCCCTTCTCAATCCCTCAATTAGAATCGCGTCACACTCCATCCTCACTCCCTCAGTTAGAATGATGTCACTCTGCCTCCTCACTCCCTTAGTTAGAATGCTGTCACACTCCCTCCTCATTCCCTCAGTTAGAATTCCATCGCTCTCCATCCTCACTCCCTCAGTTCAAGTTCAGTCGCAGTCTCTCCTCACAGCCTCATTTCATGTGCTGTCCCTCTCCCTCCCTGCCTCAGTTAGAATGCTGTCACTTTCATCCTCACTCCCTCTGTTCAAATGCTCTCACTGACCCTCCTCAATCCCTCAGTTAGAATGAAGTCACACTCCCTCCACACTGCCTCAGTTAGAATGCTGTCATTCTCACTCCTTGTCCCTGTTAGATTGCTGCCACTCTCGCTCCTCACTGCTTCAGATAGAATGCTTTCAATCTCCCTTCTCATTTCCTCAGTTAGAATGCTGTCACTCTCCCTCCTCACTCCTTCAGTTAGAATTCTGTCACTCTCACTCCTCACTCCCACAGTTAAAATGCTGTCACTCGCCCCCCTCATACCCTCAGTTGGAAAGCTGACAACCTCCCTACTCACTGCCTCATTTAGAATGCTGTTGGTCTCCCTCGTCACTCCCTAAGTTAGAATGCTCTCGCTCTCCCTCCTCACTCCCTAAGTTCGAGTGCTGTCACTCTCCCTCCGTAATGCCTCATTTAGAATGCTGTCACACTACCTCCTCAATGCGTCATTTAGAATGCTATCATTCTCCCTCCTCACACCGTCAGTGAGAAGGCTGTAATTCTCACTCCTTATCCCTCAGTCGGAATGTAGTCACTCTCGCTCCTCACTGCCTCAGTTAGAATGCTGTCACTCTCCCTCCTCACTGCCTCAGTTAGAATGATGTCACTCTCCCTCCTCACTCCCTCAGTTAAAATGCTGTCACTCTCGCTCCTCACTGCCTCAGTTAGAATGCTGTCATTCTCCCTCCTCACTGACTCAGTTAGAATGCTGTCACTCTCACTCCTCACTGCTTCAGTTAGAATTCTGTCACACTCCCTCCTCACTCATGCAGTTAGAATGCTGTCACTCTCACTCCTCACTCGCTCAGTAAGAATGCTGTTACTCTCCGTTCTCACTGCATCAGATAGAATGAGGTCTCTCTCCCTCCTCACTGCCTCAGTTAGAATGCTGTCACTCTCCCTCCTCACTCCCTCAGTTAAAATGCTGTCACTCTCGCTCCTCACTGTCTCAGTTAGAATGCTGTCATTCTCCCTCCTCACTGCCTCATTTAGAATGCTGTCACTCTCCCTCCTCACTCCCTCTGTTCAAATGCTCTCACTGACCCTCCTCAATCCCTCAGTTAGAATGAAGTCACACTCCCTCCTCACTGCCTCAGTTAGAATGATGTCACTCTCCCTCCTCACTCCCTCAGTTAAAATGCTGTCACTCTCGCTCCTCACTGCCTCAGTTAGAATGCTGTCATTCTCCCTCCTCACTGACTCAGTTAGAATGCTGTCACTCTCACTCCTCACTGCTTCAGTTAGAATTCTGTCACACTCCCTCCTCACTCATGCAGTTAGAATGCTGTCACTCTCACTCCTCACTCGCTCAGTAAGAATGCTGTTACTCTCCGTTCTCACTGCATCAGATAGAATGAGGTCTCTCTCCCTCCTCACTGCCTCAGTTAGAATGCTGTCACTCTCCCTCCTCACTCCCTCAGTTAAAATGCTGTCACTCTCGCTCCTCACTGTCTCAGTTAGAATGCTGTCATTCTCCCTCCTCACTGCCTCATTTAGAATGCTGTCACTCTCCCTCCTCACTCCCTCTGTTCAAATGCTCTCACTGACCCTCCTCAATCCCTCAGTTAGAATGAAGTCACACTCCCTCCACACTGCCTCAGTTAGAATGCTGTCATTCTCACTCCTTGTCCCTGTTAGATTGCTGCCACTCTCGCTCCTCACTGCTTCAGATAGAATGCTTTCAATCTCCCTTCTCATTTCCTCAGTTAGAATGCTGTCACTCTCCCTCCTCACTCCTTCAGTTAGAATTCTGTCACTCTCACTCCTCACTCCCACAGTTAAAATGCTGTCACTCGCCCCCCTCATACCCTCAGTTGGAAAGCTGACAACCTCCCTACTCACTGCCTCATTTAGAATGCTGTTGGTCTCCCTCGTCACTCCCTAAGTTAGAATGCTCTCGCTCTCCCTCCTCACTCCCTAAGTTCGAGTGCTGTCACTCTCCCTCCGTAATGCCTCATTTAGAATGCTGTCACACTACCTCCTCAATGCGTCATTTAGAATGCTATCATTCTCCCTCCTCACACCGTCAGTGAGAAGGCTGTAATTCTCACTCCTTATCCCTCAGTCGGAATGTAGTCACTCTCGCTCCTCACTGCCTCAGTTAGAATGCTGTCACTCTCCCTCCTCACTGCCTCAGTTAGAATGATGTCACTCTCCCTCCTCACTCCCTCAGTTAAAATGCTGTCACTCTCGCTCCTCACTGCCTCAGTTAGAATGCTGTCATTCTCCCTCCTCACTGACTCAGTTAGAATGCTGTCACTCTCACTCCTCACTGCTTCAGTTAGAATTCTGTCACACTCCCTCCTCACTCATGCAGTTAGAATGCTGTCACTCTCACTCCTCACTCGCTCAGTAAGAATGCTGTTACTCTCCGTTCTCACTGCATCAGATAGAATGAGGTCTCTCTCCCTCCTCACTGCCTCAGTTAGAATGCTGTCACTCTCCCTCCTCACTCCCTCAGTTAAAATGCTGTCACTCTCGCTCCTCACTGCCTCAGTTAGAATGCTGTCATTCTCCCTCCTCACTGACTCAGTTAGAATGCTGTCACTCTCACTCCTCACTGCTTCAGTTAGAATTCTGTCACACTCCCTCCTCACTCATGCAGTTAGAATGCTGTCACTCTCACTCCTCACTCGCTCAGTAAGAATGTTGTTACTCTCCGTTCTCACTGCATCAGATAGAATGAGGTCTCTCTCCCTCCTCACTGCCTCAGTTCAAATGCTCTCACTGTCCTTGCTCACTCCCGCAGTTAGAACGCTGTCACTCTCGTTCCTCACTGTCTCATTTAAAATGCTGTCACTCTCGCTGCTCACTGCCTCATTTAGAATGCTTTCCCACTACCTCCTCATTCCCTCAGTTAGAATGCTGTCACTCTCTCTCCTCATCCCTCAGGTAGAATGCTGTCACACCACATCCTCACTCCCACAGTTTGAATGATGTCACTCTCCCTCCTCAATGACTCAGTTAGAATGCTGTCACTCTCCCTCCTCACTGCCTCAATTAGAACACTGTCAGTCTCCCTCCTCACTTCCTCAGTTAGAATGCTGTCAGTCTCCCTCCTCACTGCCTCATTTAGAATGCTGTTGGTCTCCCTCCTCACTCCCTAAGTTCGAGTGCTGTCACTCACCCTCCACAATGCCGCATTTAGAATGCTGTCACACTACCTCCTCAATACGTCTTTTAGAATGCTATCATTCTCCCTCCTCACTCCTTCATTGAGAAGGCTTTAATTCTCACTCCTTATCCCTCAGTCAAAATGCTGTCAGTCTACATCCTTATCGCTCAGTTAGAATGCTGACACACTCTCTCCTCACTCCCTCAGTTAGAATGCTGACACACTCTCTCCTCACTCCCTCAGTTAGAATGCTGTCTCACCACCTCCTCACTCCTACGGTTTGAATGATGTCAGTCTCCCTCCTCACTGCCTCAGTTAGAATGCTGTCACTCTCCCTCCTCACTGCCTCAGTTAGAATGCTGCCACTCTCCCTCCTCACTGCCTCAGTTAGAATGCTGTCACTCTCCCTCCTCACTGCCTCCATTAGAATGCTGTCACTCTCCCTCCTCACTGCCTCAGTTAGAATGCTGGCACTCTCCTTCCTCAGTGCCTCCGTTAGAATGCTGTCACTCTCCCTCCTCACTGCCTCAGTTAGAATACTGTCACTCTCCCTCCTCACTGCCTCAATTAGAACACTGTCACTCTCCCTCCTCACCACCTCAGTTAGAATGCTGTCACTCTCCCTTCTCAATGCCTCAGTTACAATAATGTCACTCTCCCTCCTTATTGCCTCAGTTAGAATGAAGTCTCCCTCCCTGCTCTCTGCCTCAGTTAGAATGCTGTAACTCTCCTTCCTCATTCCCTGTTAGAATGCTGTCACTCTTGTTCCTCATCCCTCAGATAGAATGCTGTCACACTCTCTCCTCACTCCCTCAGTTAGAATGCTGTCACTCTCCCTCCTCACTTCCTCTGTTAGAATGCTCTCACTGTCCCTTCTCACTCCGTTAGAATGCTGTCGCTTTACCTCCACACTCCCACAGCTCGAGTGCTGTCACTCTCCCCCCTCACTGCCTCAGTTAGAATGCTGTCACTCTCCCTCCTCACTGCCTCAGTTACAATGTTGTCACACCACCTCCTCACTCCCACAGTTAGAATGCTGTCACTCTCCCTCCTCACTGCCTCAGTTAGAATGCTGTCATACTACCTCCTCACTCCCGTAGTCAGAATGCTGTCAATCTCCCTCCTCACTGCCTCAATTGGAATGTTGTCACTCTCCCTTCTCATTGCCTTGATTAATCCCTGCCTCTCCAAGTATAGATTAATTATGTCCCTGAGAATTTGCTTCCAGTAGTTTCCCCACCACTGAGTTTAGACTGATTGGCCTATAGTTCCCTGGTTTATCCCTTCCTCCCTCCTTGAATAAAAGTGTCACATTGGCTGTCCTCCAGCCCTCTGGCACCTCTCTTGTGGCCAGAGAGGTATTGAAAATTATTGCCAGTGCCCCTGCTACCTCCTCCCTTGCCTCACTCAACAGCCTGGGATACATTTCATCTAAGCCTGTAGATTTATCTACTTTTAAGCCTGCCAGACCATTAGAACCTCCTCCCTTTCTATGCTAATTTCGTCAATTATATCACAGTCTTTCTGCCTGATTTCCATACCCACGTCATCTCTCTCACTTGTGAACACCGTCACTAAATTTTCATTTAGAACCCTACCTACGTCTTCCAGCTCCACACACAAATTACCACTATGGTCCTTAATTGGCCCTATTCTTTCCATAGCTATCCTCTTACTCTTAATGTACTTGCAAAATAACTTTGGATTTTCCTTTATTTTACCTGCCAATGTTTTTCATGCCCCCTTTTTGCTATCCTAATTTCCTTTTTAAGTTCCCCCCTACAGATTCTATACTCCTTTAGGGTTTCCGCTGTTTTGAGCCCTTGGTATTTGCCATAACCCTCCCTTTTTCTATTGCCAGAACATTGTCAGGGGCCATAGCCTTTGCACTATCCAGTGCCTTCAGCCGTTTCTTGATATCATGTGATGTGAATCAAACTGGCTGAAGACTGGCATCTGTGATGCTGGAGACCTCTGGAGGAGGCCGAGATGGATCATCCACCCAGCACTTCTGGCTGAAAATTGTAGCAAATGCTTCAGCCTTATCTGCCCAAGTTACCACTGTACCTTTATTACCATGGGCTTCTATTTTCTTAATATGTCTCTTATGTGGTACTTTATCAACTGCCTTTTAGCAGCTTACATACAAGTGTATTATACTACCTTCTCCAACTCTATGTTATTTCAGCACGGAACACCATCAAATTAATCAGTTGCAATTGAACTTGAACAATTCTGTGATGATTATCCCTGACTAACACATGCATTTCCAAGTAAGAAATAATTTGACACCAGTCTCTATTAGTTTTATCCAGCATTAATGCTACACTGACTGACCTGTTTATTGCTCTCCCCATTTATGAATCCCGTTGTAACATTTGCAATTCTCCAGTCCTCTGACACATTCCCATATCCAAGGAGAATTGAAAAATTGTGGTCCAAACTGTTGTTATCTCCATCCCGATGTCTCTTACAAACAACATATTTGAACCAGGTGACTTGTTAACTTCGAGTGATGTCAGCTTATTTAGCTTTCTATCTATTTATATCCTGCCCAATATCTTCCTCCTCTGTGCAACGTCCTCCTTTGTAAAGACTGATGGAGTCCTCATTCAGTACCTCCATAAGGAGGTTTGCTCTTGTATCCCAAGCCAGCCCCACCATTCTTTTATCCATCGTACCTTTTAAAAAAAATTGGGGGTTTCTTTTTATATTACTCACTAACCTTTTCTCAAACTCTCTCTTTGCCCTTCTATCCTTTATCGTTTACCTCTGCACTGTCTATACTCTACCCAGTTTGCCATTGTATTCTGTACCTGACATTAACCCTCCTTTCCTGTTTTATTTAACCGACTTTTTCTTTGTCATCCAGGGATCTCTAGTTTTGGATGGCCTATTGTTCCTCCTTTTGGGATTATAATTGGTTTACAGCTGCGGTATATCTAACTTGAAGCTTGTCATTGCGCATTTACTGTTTTTGTGACCACACTTTGTTTACAATGACCTGTGATTTCCTTCTCAAATCACTGAAATTGACTCTCTTCCAATTGAGTTTTTTCCCTGATTTTTGCCCTTGTCCCTTTCCATAATTGCTTTAAACCTACTTGTATTATGATCACTGTTGCCCAGGTGTTGTCCCTCTGCAACACTAACCTCACTTTATTTTCCAGAACTAAATCCAGCTTTGAACAAAACAAAGAGCAAAGAAAAGTACAATAATATAAAAGCAAAAAATTGTGGATGCTGGAAATCCAAAACAAAAATAAAAATACCTGGAAAAACTCAGCAGGTCTGGCAGCATCTGCGGAGAGGAACACAATCAACGTTTCGAGTCCACATGACTCTTCAATAGAATTAAGTAAAAATAGAAAAGAGGGGAAATATAAGCTGGTTTAAGGGGGGAGGTGGAGAGGGCCAGTGATAGGTGGAGATAACCAAAAGATGTCATAGACAAAAGGACAAAGAGGTGTTGAAAATGGTGATATTATCTAAGGAATGTGCTAATTAAGGGTAGAAAGCAGAACACAGGAACAGGCCCTTTGGCCCTTCAAGCCTAAGCCGATCATATTGCCTGTCAAACTAAAACATTTTGCACTTCCAGGGTCCGTATCCCTCTATTCCCAACCTATTCATGTATTTGTCAAGCTGCCTCTTAAACACCTCTATTGTACCTGCTTCCACCACCTCCTCTGGCAGCGAATTCCAGACACTCACTACCCTCTCCGTAAAAAACTTACTTATTTTCTCCATAGTCGGTCCCTCTCAGCCCACGTTAACCAGTTCGAGTGTGTACGACTCTTCAACAGGCTTGAGGGGAGTTTACTTTGTGCAAATTGGCTGTTGAGTTTCCAACATGACAAAGTGGCTATGATTTCAAAACACTGAATTGGCTGTAAGGCACTGTGGGACATCCTGAATGGTAAAAGGTGCTATATAAAAGCAAGTATTTCTTTCCTTCATTTGTAAAACACCTCCCATTAACACATATAGATCCCAACACCATGCTAGTGCTTTTGCTTATTTTCTCCATAGTCGGTCCCTCTCAGCCCACATTAACCAGTTTTACTAGTCCAGGACAATTCAGTTCTACTCCTACACTAACCAGCACCAATAGCATTATATGAAATATTCCTCTAACTCACACATTATCAGGTTCTACCATCCCTACACTAGCACCACGAAAACCTATTTAACTAGTTCCAAACTGACCAGCTTCTCTAGCCGGTTTCACCATTTACACATAAACCAGCTTCACTCACTGGTTCAACCATTCACACAATAACCAACTTCATTCACTGCTTTCACCATTCACACACTAAACAGCATCAAGAGCCGGTTTCACCATTCACACAATAATCAACTTCACTCATTGGTTTCATCATTCACACACTAAACAGCATCAAGAGTCGGTTTCACCATTCACAGACAAACCAGCTTCAATCACCGGTTTCACTATTTACAATCTAACCAGCTCCACTATCCGGGTTTCACCATTTGCACACTAACCAGCTTCACTAGCCCATTTCACCATTCACACACTAACCAGCTACACTCACCGGTTCCACCACTCACATGATAACCAGCTTCACTAGCCAGTTTCACCATTGATACACAAACCAGCTTCACTCACCGGTTTAATCATTCACACAATAAGCAACTTCACTCACCTGTTTCACCATTCACACATCAACCAGTTTCAGTAACCAGTTTGACCTTTTGCACATTAAGCAACTTCGCGAGCAGGATTCACCATTCACATATTAATCAGCTTCACTTGCCGATTTCACCATTTACACGGTAACCAACTTACTTGGCAGTTTCACCATTCATACGCAAACAACTTCACTCGCCAGTTTCAGCATTCACACACAAACCAGCTTCACTAGCTAGTTTCACCATTCACACACTAACCAGCTTCACGCACCGCTTTCAACTTTCGCACACTAACAAGTATCACTAGCCAGTTTCACCAGTCACACACTAACCATTTTCACTCAACAGTTTCACCATTCACACACTAAGCAGTTTCACTAGCCGCTTTCAACATTCACACACTTACCAGCTTCACTCACACCAGTTTTACAAATCACACACTAGCCAGCTTCACGAGCTGGTTTCGCCATAAACACACTAACCAGTTTCACTCACTGCTTTCGTCATTCGCACACTAGCCAGCTTCACGAGTCGATTTCGCCATTCACACACACTAATTAGCGTCACTCACTGGTTTCACCATTCACATGGTAACCAGCTTCACTAGCCGGTGTCACCATTCACACACTAGCCAGCTTCACTCACCCGTTTCACCATACACACACTAATTAGCGTCACTTACCGGTTTCACCATTCACATGGTAACCAGTTTCACTAGCTGGTTTCACCATTTACACACTAACCAGCTGCACTCACCAGGTTCACCATTCACACACTAAACAACCTCACTAGCCGGTTTCTCCATTCATACACTAAGCAACTTCACTCGCCGGTTTCACAAATCACAAACTAACCAGCTTCCTTCGCCGGTTTCACCATTCACACACTAAATAGTCTCAATATCCAGTTTCAGCATTTGCACGCTAACCAGTTTCATTCACTGGTTTCATGATTCGCACACTAACCAGTTTCCCTAGCCGGTTTCACCATTCGCACACTAACCAAATGCACTAGCCGGTTTCACCATTCACACAATAAACAACATCCCCAGCCAGGTTCGTCATTCATACACTAACCAGCCTTACTCACCTGTTTGACAATTCACACATTAACCAGCTTCACTCACCGGTTTCACCATTCACACATAAACCAGTTTCAATAGCCAGTTTGACCTTTTGCACACTAAGCAACTTCGCGAGCCGAATTCACCATTCACACACTAACTAGCTTCATTTGCCAATTTCACCATTCACACAGTAACCAACTTACTCGCCATTTTCACGATTCACACACAAACCAACTTCACTCACCAGTTTCAGCATTCACACACTGACCAGCTTCACAAACTGGTTTCACCGTTCATACACTAACCAGCTTCATGAGCCGGGTTCAACATTCACACACTAACCAGCTTCACGAGCCAGTTTCACCATTGAAACACTAACCAGATTCCATAGCCGGTTTCACCATTCGCACACTAACCAGTTTTACCATCTGGCTTCACAATTCACACACTAACCAGCTTCACTCATTGGTTTCACCATTCACAATTCACACAGTAACCAACTTACTCGCCGTTTCACCATTCTCACACAAACAACTTCACTCACCAGTTTCAGCATTCACACACAAACCAGCTTCACTAGCCAGTTTCACCATTGAAATTGTAATCAGATTCCATAGCCAGTTTCACCTTTCGCACACTAACCAGTTTCCAAAGCCCATTTTACCATTTCCACACTACCCTGTTTCACCATCTGGTTTCACCATTCACACATTCACCAACGTCACGTGACCATTTCACAATCCACACACTAATCAGCTTCATGAGCCAGTTTTGCCATTCACACACTAACCAGATTCACTCACACGTTTCACCATGTACACACTAACCAGTTTCACTCACCACTGTCATCATTCACACACCAGCCGGCTTCATGAGAGGATTTCGCCATTCACGCACTAACCAGTTTCAATAGCCGATTTCACCATTCACACACTAACAGCTTCACTAGCCGGTTTCACCATTCACACACTAACCAGTTTCACCCACCGGGTTCACCATTCACACACTAACCAACTTCACTCGCCGGTTAAACCATTGAAACACGAACCAGCTTCACTAGCCAGTTTCACCATTCGCATAATATCCAGCTTCAATCACCAGTTTCACTATTCGCACACTAACCAGGTTCACTAGCCATTTTCACCACTCAGACACTAACCAGCTTCACTAGCCAGTTATACCATTCACACACTGACCAGCTTCACTAGCCAGTTTCACAATTCACACACTGACCATGTTCACTTGCCGGTTTCACCATTCACACACTGACCATTTTCACTTACCGGTTTCACCATTCACACACTAACCAGTTTCACTAGCCGGTTTCACAATTCAGATATGAAACAGCTTCACTGGACAGTTTCACCATTCACACCCTAACCAGCTTCACTAGCCAGTTTTACAGTTTTACCATTCACAGGCTAACCAGTTTCACCATTCACACACCAACAAGATTCACTCCCTGGTTTCACCATTCGCACACTAGCCAGCTTCACTCACCCGTTTCACCATACACACTCTAATTAGCATCACTCACCGGTTTAACCATTCATACAGTAACCAGCTTCACTAGCTGGTTTCACCATACACACTCTAATTAGCATCACTCGCCGGTTTAACCATTCACATGGTAACCAGCTTCACTAGCTGGTTTCACCATACACACTTTAATTAGCATCACTCACCGGTTTAACCATTCACATGGTAACCAGCTTCACTAGCTGGTTTCACCATACACACTCTAATTAGCATCACTCACCGGTTTAACCATTCACACGGTAACCAGCTTCACTAGCTGGTTTCACCATTCACACACTAACCAGCCGCACTCACCGGGTTCACCATTCACACACTAATCAGCTGCACTCACCAGGTTCACCATTCACACACTAAACAGCCGCACTCACCGGTGTTACATTTCACACATGAACCATTTTCTCCAGCCAGTTTCACCATTCACACACGAACCAGCTTCACTCACCAGTTTCACCATTCACAAACTAAACAACTTCACTAGCCAGTTTCTCTATTCATACACTAACTAGCTTCACTCCCAGTTTCACAATTCACAAACTAACCAGCTTCCTTCGCCAGTTTCACCATTCACACACTAAACAGTTTCAATATCCAGTTTCAGCATTTGCACACTAACCAGTTTCATTCACTGGTTTCATGATTCGCACATTAACCACTAGCCGGTTTCACCATTCGCACACTAACCAGCTTCACTCACTGCTTTCACCATTCACACACTAACCAGCTTCACTCACCCATTTTACCAATCACACACTAACCAGCTTCACTACCCAGTTTCACCATTCACAAATTAACCAGCTCCACTCACCCGTTTCACCATTCACACACTAACTAGTGTCAGTCACCGGTTTCACCATTCACACACTAAAAAGCTTCACTAGCCAGTTTCACCATTCACACACTCACGAGCTTCACTCGCCGTTTTCACCATTTGCTTACTAAACAGTTTCCAAAGCCCGTTTTACCATTTGCACACTACCCAGTTTCACCATCCGGTTTCACCATTCACACATTCACCAACTTCACTAGCCCATTTCACCAACCACACACCAACCAGCATTCACTAGCCAGTTTCACAATTCACATAGTAACCAGCTTCACTCTCCACTTCACCGCTTTCAGCATTCGCACACTAACAAGTGTCACTAGCTGGTTTCACCATTCACACACTAACCATTTTCACTCAACAGTTTCACCATTCACACACTAAACAGTTTCACTAGACGGTTTCACAATTTGGATATGAAACAGCTTCACTAGACAGTTTCACCATTCACACCCTAAGTAGCTTCACTAGCCAGTTTTACAGTTTTACCATTCACAGTCTAACCAGTTTCACCATTCACACACAAACCAGCTTCACGCACCAGTTTCACCATCCACACACGAAACAAACTTCACTAGCCAGTTTCTCCATTCATACACTAACCAAATTCACTAGCCAGTTTCACTATTCACACACTAACCAGATTCACACGCCAGTTTCACCATTCACACACTAACCAACTTCATTAGCCGGTTTCACCATTCACACAGTAACCAACTCACTCGCCAGTTTCACCATTCACACACTAACCAGCTTCACAAGCCGGTTTCACCGTTCACACATTAACCAGCTTCATGAGCCGGTTTCAACATTCACGCATTAACCAGCTTCACGAGCCAGTTTCACCATTGAAACACTAACCAGATTCCATAGCCGGTTTCACCATTCGCACACTAACTAGTTTCACCATCTGCATTCACAATTCACACACTAACCAGCTTCACTCATCGGCATCACCATTCATAATTCACACAGTAACCAACTTACTCGCCAGTTTCACCATTCACACACAAACCAACTTCACTCACCAGTTTCAGCATTCACACACAAACCAGCTTCACAAGTCGGTTTCAGCATTCACACACAAACCAGCTTCACAAGCCGGTTTCAGCATTCACACACAAACCAGCTTCACAAGCCGGTTTCAGCATTCACACACAAACCAGCTTCACAAGCCGGTTTCACCATTCACACACTCACCAGCTTTACTCGACGGTTTCACCATTCACACACTAACCAGTTTCCATAGCTCGTTTCACCATTTGCACACTACCTAGTTTCACCATCCGGTTTCACCATTCACACATTCACCAACTTCACTAGCCAGTTTCATAATCCACACACTAACCAGTTTCACTAGCCGGTTTCACCATTCACACACTCACGAGCTTCACTCGCCGTTTTCACCATTCGATTACTAACCAGTTTCCAAAGCCCGTTTTACCATTTGCATACTACCCACTTTCACTATCCAGTTTCACCATTCACACACTAACCAGCTTCACTCATTGGCTTCACCATTTGCACATTAACCAGCTTCATTAGCCAGTTTCACAATTCACACACCAACCAGTTTCACTAGCCGGTTTCATCAACCACACACCAACCAGCATTCATTAGCCAGTTTCACAATTCACATAGTAACCAGCTTCACTCTCTGCTTCACCGCTTTCAGCATTCGCACACTAACAAGTGTCACTAGCCGGCTTCACCATTCACACACTAACCATTTTCACTCAACAATTTCACCATTCACACACGATACAACTTCACTAGCCGCTTTCAACATTCACAGACTTACCTGATTCACTCACCAGTTTTACAAATCGCACACTAACCAGTTTCATTAACCTGTTTTACAGTTTTACCATTCACAGTCTAACCAGTTTCACCATTCACACCCAAACCAGCTTCACTCACCATTTTCAACATTCGAACACTAACCAACTTCACTAGCCGGTTTCACCATTCACACACTAACCAGCTTCACTCGCCAGTTTCACCATTCGCACACTAACTAACTTCATTAGCCGGTTTCACCATTCACACAGTAACCAACTCACTCGCCAGTTTCACCATTCACACACTAAACAACATCCCTACCAGGGTTCGTCATTCATACACTAACCAGCCTCACTCACCTGTTTCACAATTCACACATTAACCAGCTTCACTCACCGGTTTCACCATTCACACATAAACCAGTTTCAATAGCCAGTTTGAACTTTTGCACACTAAGCAACTTCGCGAGTCGGATTCAACATTAACACATTAACCAGCTTCACTAGCCGGTTTCACCATTCACACATTAACCAGCTTCACAAACCGGTTTCACCATTCACACACTAACCAGTTTCACCATCTGGCTTCACCATTCACACACTAACCAGCTTCACTCATCGGCTTCACCATTCACAATTGACACAGTAACCAATTTACTCGCAAGTTTCACCACTCCCACACAAACCAACTTCACTTGCCAGTTTCAGCATTCACACACAAACCAGCTTCACAAGCCGGTTTCAGCATTCACACACAAACCAGCTTCACAAGCCGGTTTCAGCATTCACACACTAACCAGCTTCAGGATCCGGTTTCAACATTCATGCACAAACCAGGTTCCCTAGCCAGTTTCACCACTGAAACTGTAATCAGATTCCATAGCCAGTTTCACCATTCACACACTCACGAGCTTCACTCGATGGTTTCACCATTCGCACACTAACCAATTTCCAAAGCCCGTTTTACCATTTCTACACTACCCTGTTTCACCATCCGGTGTCACCATACATACATTCACCAACGTCACCTGCCCATTTCAAAATCCACACACTAACCAGATTCACTCACCCGTTTCACCATGTACACACTAACCAGTTTCACTCGCCACTTTCATCATTCACACACTAGCCAGCTTCACGAGCCAATTTCGCCATTCATGCACTAACCAGTGTCACTAGCCGATTTCACTACTCACACTAACCAACTTCACAAGCCAGTTTCACCATTCACACACTAACCAGCTTCACTGGCCGGTTTACCATTTACACACTAACCAGTTTCACCAGCCAGTTTCACCAATCACACCCTAACCAGCTTCACTTGCCAGTTTTACAGTTTTACCATTCACAGTCTAACCAATTTCACCATTCACACACCAACGAGCTTCACTCACTGGTTTCACCATTCGCACACTAGCCAGCTTCACTAGCCGGTTTCACCATTCACACACTAACCAGCCGCACTCACCAGGTTCAGCATTCACACGGTAACCAGCTTCACTAGCTGGTTTCACCATTCACACACTAACCAGCTTCACTCACCCCTTTCACCATACACACTCTAATTAGCGTCAATCACCGGTTTCACCATTCACACACTAACCAGCTTCACTGGCCGGTTTACCATTTACACACTAACCAGTTTCACTAGCCAGTTTCACCAATCACACCCTAACCAGCTTCACTTGCCAGTTTTACAGTTTTACCATTCACAGTCTAACCAATTTCACCATTCACACACCAACGAGCTTCACTCACTGGTTTCACCATTCGCACACTAGCCAGCTTCACTAGCCGGTTTCACCATTCACACACTAACCAGCCGCACTCACCAGGTTCAGCATTCACACGGTAACCAGCTTCACTAGCTGGTTTCACCATTCACACACTAACCAGCTTCACTCACCCCTTTCACCATACACACTCTAATTAGCGTCAATCACCGGTTTCACCATTCACACACGAACCAGCTTCAATAGCCGGTTTCACCATTCACACGGTAACCAGCTTCACTTGCTGGTTTCACCATTTACACACTACCCAGCTGCACTCACCAGGTTCACCATTCACACACGAACCAGCTTCACTCACCAGTTTCAACATTCACACACTAAACAACTTCACTAGCCAGTTTCTCCATTCATATACTAACCAGCTTCAAGCGCTGGTTTCACAATTCACAAACTAACCAGCTTCCTTCGCCGGTTTCACCATTCACACACTAAACATTTTCAATATCCGGTTTCACCATTTGCACACTAACCAATTTCATTCACTGGTTTCATGATTTGCACACTAACCAGTTTCACTAGCCGGTTTCACCATTCGCACACTAACCAGCTTCACTCACTGCTTTCAACATTCAAACACTAACCAGCTTTACTCACCATTTCACCAATCACACACTAGCCAGCTTCACTAGCCAATTTCACCATTCACAAATTAACTAGCTCCACTCACCCGTTTCATGATTCACACACTAACTAGCGTCAGTCACCGGTTTCACCATTCACACACTAATAAGCTTCACTAGCCGGTTTCACAATTCGGATATGAAAAAACTTCACTAGACAGTTTCACCATTCACACCCTAACCAGCTTCACTAGCCAGTTTTACAGTTTTACCATTCAGTCTAACCAATTTCACCATTCACACACCAACAAGATTCACTCCCTGGTTTCACCATTTGCACACTAGCCAGTTTCACTAGCCGGATTCACCATTCCCATACTAACCAGCTTCACTCACCCGTTTCACCATACACACTCTAATTAGTGTCAATCACCGTATTCACCATTCACACGCTAACCAGCTGCACTCACCGGTGTTACAATTCGCACATGAACCATTTTCTCCAGCCAGTCTCACCATTCACACACGAACCAGCTTCACCCACCAGTTTCACCATTCACACACTAAACAAATTCACTAGCCAGTTTCTCCATTCATACACTAACTAGCTTCACTCGCTGGTTTCACAATTCACAAACTAACCAGCTTCCTTTGCCGTTTTCACCATTCACACACTAAACAATATCAATATCCGGTTTCAGCATTTGCACACTAACCAGTTTCATTCACTGGTTTCATGATTTGCACACTAACCTGTTTCACAAGCCGATTTCACCATTCGCACACTAACCAGCTTCACGCAGTGGTTTCACCATTCACACAATAACCAGCTTCACTCACCCATTTCACCAATCACACACTAACCAGCTTCACTAGCCAGTTTCACCATTCACAAAATAACCAGCTCCACTCACCCATTTCACCATTCACATACTATTAGCGTCAGTCACCGGTTTCACCATTCACACACTAATAAGCTTCACTAGCCGGTTTCACCATTCACACACTCACCAGCTTTACTCGACGGTTTCACCATTCACACACTAACCAGTTTCCATAGCTCATTTCACCATTTGCACACTACCTAGTTTCACCATCCGGTTTCACCATTCACACATTCACCAACTTCACTAGCCAGTTTCATAATCCACACACTAACCAGTTTCGCTAGCCGGTTTCACCATTCACACACTCACGAGCTTCACTTACTGTTTTCACCATTCGATTACTAACCAGCTTCCAAAGCCCGTTTTACCATTTGCACACTACCCACTTTCACTATCCAGTTTCACCATTCACACATTCACCAACTTCACTAGCCTGTTTTACAATCCACAAACTAATCAGCTTCACTAGCCGGTTTCACCATTCACACACTAACTAACCTCTCTAGCCAGTTTCACCATTCACACACTAACCAACTTCACTTGCTGGTTACAGCATTCAAACATGAACCAGCTTCACTAGCCGGTTTCACAATTCGCACAATAACCAGCTTCAATCACCGGTTTCACCATTCACACACTAACAAACTTCACTAGCTGGTTTCACCATTCACACACTAACCAGCTTCACTCATTGGCTTCACCATTTGCACATTAACCAGCTTCATTAGCCAGTTTCACAATTCACACACCAACCAGTTTCGCTAGCCGGTTTCATCAACCACACACCAACCAGCATTCATTAGCCAGTTTCACAATTCACATAGTAACCAGCTTCACTCTCTGCTTCACCGCTTTCAGCATTCGCACACTAACAAGTGTCACTAGCCGGCTTCACCATTCACACACTAACCATTTTCACTCAACAGTTTCACCATTCACACACAATACAACTTCACTAGCCGCTTTCAACATTCACAGACTTACCTGATTCACTCACCAGTTTTACAAATCGCACACTAACCAGTTTCATTAGCCAGTTTTACAGTTTTACCATTCACAGTCTAACCAGTTTCACCATTCACACACAAACCAGCTTCACTCACCATTTTCACCATTCGAACACTAACCAACTTCACTAGCCGGTTTCACCATTCACACACTAACCAGCTTCACTAGCCAATTTTACAGTTTTACCATTCACAGTCTAACCAGTTTCACCATTTACACACAAACCAGCTTCACTCACCATTTTCACCATTCGAACACTAACCAACTTCACTAGCCGGTTTCACCATTCACACACTAACCAGCTTCACTCGCCAGTTTCACCATTCGCACACTAACCAACGTCATTAGCGGGTTTCACCATTCACACAGTAACCAAATCACTCGCCAGTTTCACCATTCACACACTAAACAACTCGTCATTCATACACTAACCAGCCTCACTCACCTGTTTCACAATTCACACATTAACCAGCTTCACTCACCGGTTTCACCATTCACACATAAACCAGTTTCAATAGCCAGTTTGAACTTTTGCACACTATGCAACTTCGCGAGTCGGATTCAACATTAACACATTAACCAGCTTCACTAGCCGGTTTCACCATTCACACATTAACCAGCTTCACAAACTGGTTTCACCATTCACACACTAACCAGTTTCATCATCTGGCTTCACCATTCACACACTAACCAGCTTCACTCATCGGCTTCACCATTCACAATTGACACAGTAACCAATTTACTCGCCAGTTTCACCATTCCCACACAAACCAACTTCACTCGCCAGTTTCAGCATTCACACACAAACCAGCTTCACAAGCCGGTTTCAGCATTCACACACTAACCAGCTTCAGGAGCCGGTTTCAACATTCATGCACAAACCAGGTTCCCTAGCCAGTTTCACCACTGAAACTGTAATCAGATTCCATAGCCAGTTTCACCATTCACACACTCACGAGCTTCACTCGATGGTTTCACCATTCGCACCCTAACCAATTTCCAAAGCCCGTTTTACCATTTCTACACTACCCTGTTTCACCATCCGGTGTCACCATTCATACATTCACCAACGTCACCTGACCATTTCAAAAAATCCACACACTAGCCAGCTTCATGAGCCGGTTTCGCCATTCACACACTAACCAGATTCACTCACCCGTTTCACCATGTACACACTAGCCAGTTTCACTCACCGCTTTCATCATTCACACACTAGCCAGCTTCACGAGCCAATTTCGCCATTCACGCACTAAACAGTGTCATTAGCCGATTTCATTACTCACACTAACCAACTTTACTAGCCAGTTTCACCATTCACACACTAACCAGCTTCACTAGTCAGTTTCACCACTCACACACTAACCAGCTTCACTGGCCGGTTTACCATTCACACACTAACCATCTTCACTAGCCGGTTTCACCATTCACACACTAACCTGTTACACCCACCGGGTTCACGATTCACACACAAACCAGCTTCACTAGTCTGTTTCACCACTCACACACTAACCAACTTCACTCGCCGGTTAAACCATTCAAACACGAACCAGCTTTCCTAGCTTGTTTCAGCATTCGCACAATATCCAGCTTCAATCACCGGTTTCACTATTCACACACAAACCAGCTTCACAACCCGGTTTCACCATTCACACACTAACCAACTTCACCAGCAGCTTTCACCATTCACACACTTAGCAGGCTCACTAGCCAGTTTCACCACTCAGACACTGACCATTTTCACTAGCCGGTTTCACCATTCACACCCTAACCAGCTTCACTAGCCATTTTTACAGTTTTACCATTCACAGTCTAACCAATTTCACCATTCACACACCAACGAGCTTCACTCACTGGTTTCACCATTCGCACACTAGCCAGCTTCACTAGCCGGTTTCACCATTCACACACTAACCAGCCGCACTCACCAGGTTCAGCATTCACACGGTAACCAGCTTCACTAGCTGGTTTCACCATTCACACACTAACCAGCTTCACTCACCCCTTTCACCATACACACACTAATTAGCGTCAATCACCGGTTTCATCATTCACACGGTAACCAGCTTCACTAGCCGGTGTCACCATTCACACACTAACCAGCTTCACTCACCGGTTTCACCATTCACACGGTAACCAGCTTCACTTGCTGGTTTCACCATTCACACACAAACCAGCTTCACTCACCAGTTTCACCATTCACACACTAAACAACTTCACTAGCCAGTTTCTCCATTCATACACTATCCAGCTTCATGCGCTGGTTTCACAATTCACAAACTAACCAGCTTCCTTCACCGGTTTCACCATACACACACTAAACATTTTCAATGTCCGGTTTCATCTTTTGCACACTAACCAATTTCAATCACTGGTTTCATGATTCGCACACTAACCAGTTTCACTAGCCGGTTTCACCATTCGCACACTAACCAGCTTCACTCACCCATTTTGCCAATCACACACTAACCAGCTTCACTAGCCAGTTTCACCATTCACAAATTAACTAGCTCCACTCAACCATTTCATGATTCACACACTAATTAGCGTCATTCACCGGTTTCACCATTCACACACTAATACGCTTCACTAGCCGGTTTCACCATTCACACACTCACCAGCTTTACTCGACGGTTTCACCATTCACACACTAACCAGTTTCAATAGCTTGTTTCACCATTTGCTCACTACCTAGTTTCACCATCTGGTTTCACCAATCACACATTCACCAACTTCACTAGCCAGTTTCATAATCCACACACTAACCAGTTTCACTAGCCGGTTTCACCATTTGCTTACTAACCAGTTTCCAAAGCCTGTTTTACCATTTGCACACTACCCAGTTTCACCATCCGGTTTCACCATTCACACATTCATCAACTTCACTAGCCCATTTCACAATCCACACACTAACCAGCTTCACTAACCGGTTTCACCATTCACACACTAACCAGTTTCACTCACTGGGTTCACCATTCACACACTAACTGATTTCTCTAGCCAGTTTCACCATTCACACACTAACCAACTTCACTTGCCGGTTACAGCATTCAAACATGAACCAGCTTCACTAGCCTGTTTCACCATTTGCACAATAACCAGCTTCAATCACCGGTTTTGCTTTCACACACAAACCAGCTTCATTACCTGGTTTCACCATCACACAGTAACCAGTTTCACAATCCGGTTTCAGCATTCACACACTAACCAGAATTTATGAGCCGGTTTCAACATTCATGCGCTAACCAGCTTCACTGGCTGGTTTCACCATTGAAACACTAACCAGATTCCATAGCTGGTTTCACCATTCGCACACTACCAAGTTTCACCATCTGGCTTCACAATTCACACACTAACTAGCTTTACTCATCGGCTTCGCACATTCACCAGTTTCATTAGCCAGTTTCACCAACCACACACCAAACAGTTTCAATAGCCAGTTTCACAATTCACATAGTAACCAACTTCACTTTCCGCTTCACCGCTTTCTGCACTCGCACACTAACAAGTGTCACTAGCCGGTTTCACCATTCACACACTAACCATTTTCACTCAACAGTTTCACCATTCACACACTAAGCAGTTTCACTAGCCGTTTTCAACATTCACAGACTTACCAGTTTCACCATCCGGTTTCACCATTCATACATTCACCAACTTCACTAGCCAGTTTCACAATCTGCACACTAACCAGTTTCACTAGCCAGTTTCACCATTCACACACTAAGCAGCTTCCCTAGCCAGTTTCACCATTCACAGATGAACCAGCGACATTCACCAGTTTCACCATTCACATTCTAACCAGCTTCACTCACAGCTTTCCCCATTCAGGCACTAAACAGCATCACTAGCAGTTTTCGCCATTTATACACTAACCAATTTCAATCACCGGTTTCACCATTCACACACTAACCAGCTTCACTAGTCGGTTTCACCTTTCACACACTCACCAGCTTTACTCACCGGTTTCACCATTTGCACACAAATCAGTGTCACTAGCCGATTTCACCACAAACACACTAACCAGCTTCACTAGCCAGTTTCACCATTCACACACTAACCAGCTTCACTAGCCGGTTTCACCATTTACGCGCTAACATGCTTCACTCACCGGTTTCACCATTTGCACACTAACCAGTGTCACTAGCTGCTTTCACCATTCACACACTAAGTAGTTTTGCTAGCTTGTTTCCCCATTTAAAGACTAACCAGCTTCACTCACCGGTTTTGCCAATTGCACACAAACCATCTTCACTGGCTGGTTTCACCATTCAAACACTAGCCAGCTTCAAGAGCTGGTTTCGCCATTCACACACTAACCAGTTTCTCTCAACGGTTTTACAATTCACACACCCACAAGTTTCACTTACCAGTTTAACCATTTACACACCAACCGGTTTCACCATTCACACACTAACCAGCCGCACTCACCGGTGTTACGATTCGCACATGAACCATTTTCTCCAGCCAGTTTCACCATTCACACACTAACCAGCTTCACTCACCAGTTTCACCATTCACACAGTAACCAGCTTCATTCAACTGTTTCACCATTCACACACTAACCAGCTGCACTGGCCGGTTTCACCATTCACACATTAACCAAATTCTCTAGCCAGTTTCATTATTCACACACTAACCAGCTTCACTCACCCGTTTTACCATACACACACTAATTAGCATCACTCACCGGTTTCACCATTCATACGGTAACCAGCTTCACTAGCCGGTTTCACCATTCACACACTAACCAGTTTCACTCACCGGTTTTGCCAATTGCACACAAACCACCTTCACTGGCCGGTTTCACCATTCAAACACTAGCCAGCTTCACGAGCTGGTTTCGGCATTCACACAGTTACCAGCTTCACTAGCCAATTTCACCATTCACACATTAACCAAATTCTCTAGCCAGTTTCATCTTCACACACTAACCAGCTTCACTCACCCGTTTTACCATACACACACTAATTAGCATCACTCACTGGTTTCATCATTCATACGGTAACCAGCTTCACTAGCCGGTTTCACCATTCACACACTAACCATCATCACTAGCCGGTATCACCATTCACACACTAACCAGCTTCACTCACCCATTTCACCATACACACACTAATTAGCGTCACTCACCGGCTTCCCCATTCACACACCAACCAGCTTCATTCATTGGTCTCACCATTCACACACTAGCCAGCTTCATGAGCCGGTTTCACCATTCACACACTAACCAGGTTCACTCACCCATTTCAACATACACACACTAATTAGCGTCAATCACCGACTTCACCATTCACACACCAACCAGCTTCATTCACCAGTTTCACCATTTGCACACTAACCAGCTTCACTAGCCAGTTTCATCATACACACACTAACCAGCTCCACTCACCCGTTTTACCATACACACACTATTTAGCATCACTCACCGGTTTCACCATTCATACGATAACCAGTTTCATTAGCCGATTTCACCATTCACACACTAACCAGCTTCACTAGCCAGTTTCACCATTCACAAAATAACCAGTTTCACTCACCGGTTTTGCCAATTGCACACAAACCATCTTCACTGGCTGGTTTCACCATTCAAACACTATCCAGCTTCACTAGCCAATTTCACCATTCAGACTCTAACCAGTTTCACTAGCCAGTTTCAAAATTAACACACTAACCAGTTTCACTCAACGGTTTTACCATTCACACAATAACCAACTTCTCTAGCCAGTTGCACCATTCACATATTAACCAACTTCACTCACCAGCTTAATTATTCACACACTAACCAGTTTCACTGGACGGTTTCACCACTCACACACGAAGCAACTTCACTCACCAGTTTCAGCATTCACAGATGAACCAGTGACATTCAGCAGTTTCACCATTTACGTATTAACCAGCTTCACTCACCGCTTTCGCCATTCGCACACTAACCAGCGTCACTCACTGGTTTCACCATTCGCACACCCACCAGTTTCCATAGCCCATTTTATGATTTGCACCCTACCAAGTTTCACCATCCGGTTTCACTATTCACACATTCACCAACTTCACTAGCCAGTTTCACAATCCACACACTAGCCAGTTTCACTAGCCAGTTTCACCATTCACACACTAAGCAGCTTCCCTAGCCAGTTTCACCATTTGCACACAAACCAGCGACATTCACCGGTTTCATCATTCACATACTAACCAGCTTCACTCACCACTTTCACCATTCGGGCACTAAACAGCATCACTAGCATGTTTCATAATTTACACACTAACCAATTTCAATCACCGGTTTCACCATTCACACACTAAGCAGTTTCACCAACTGGTTTCACCATTCACACACTAACCAGCTTCACTAGTCGCATTCACCATTCACACACTCACCAGCTTTACTTGCCGGTTTCACCATTTGCACATTAAGCAGTGTCACTAGCCGATTTCACTACTCACACTAACCAACTTCACTAGCCAGTTTCACCATTCACACACTAATCAACTTCACTAGCAGGTTTCACCATTAACGCGCTAACATGCTTCAATCAACGGTTTCACCAGTTGCACACTAACCAGTGTCACAAGCCAGTTTCACCATTCACACAATAGACATTTTTACTCACCGCTTTCACCATTCAAACACTAAGCAGTTTCACTAGACGGTTTCACCATTCAAAGACTAACCAGCTTCACTCACCGGTTTTGCCAATTGCACACAAACCATCTTCACTGGCCGGTTTTACCATTCAAACACTAGCCAGCTTCACGAACTGGTTTCGCCATTCACACACTAACCAGTTTCTCTCACCTGTTTTACCATTCACACACTAACCAGCTTCACTCACACGTTTCACCATACAGACATTAATTAGCGTCACTTACCAGTTTCACCATTCACACACTAACCAGCTACACTCAGCTTTTTCACCATTCACAAACTAATTAGCATCACTCATTGGTTTCATCATTCACACGGTAACCAGCTTCACTAGCCGGTTTCACCATTCACACACTAAGCACTTTCACTAGCCGGTTTCACCATTCAAAGACTAAACAGCTTCACTCACTAGTTTTGTCAAATGCACACAAACCAGATTCACGAGCTGGTTTCGCCATTCACACACTAAACAATTTCTATCACCAGTTTCACCATTCACACACTAAGCACTTTCACTAGCCGGTTTCACCATTCAAAGACTAAACAGCTTCACTCACTAGTTTTGTCAAATGCACACAAACCAGATTCACGAGCTGGTTTCGCCATTCACACACTAAACAGTTTCTATCACCAGTTTCACCATTCACACACCAACCAGTTTCACTCATCCATTTTACCATACACACACTAATTAGCATCACTCACTGATTTCACCATTCACACGGCAACCAGCTTCACTAGATGGTTTCACTCACCAATTTCACCATTCACACACTAACCAGCTGCACTCACTGGGTTCACCATTCACATACTGACCAGCTTCATTCAGCGCTTTCACCATTTGTACACTAACCAGATCACTGGCAGGTTTCATCATTCACACACTAATGAATTTCAATCACCGGTTTCACCATTTGCACACTAACCAGTGGCACTAGCCAGTTTCATCGTTCACACAATAGACATTTTCACTCACCCGTTTCACCATTCACACACTAAGTAGTTTCACTAGCCGGTTTCACCATTCACAGACTCACTAGCTTCACTCACTGGTTTTACCAATTCCACACAAACCAGATTCACCAGCCGGTTTCACCATTCACACACTAGCCAGCTTCACTCACCCTTTTCACCATACACACACTAATTAGCCTCACTCACTGGCTTCACCATTCACACACCAACCGGCTTCACTCACCGGTTTCACCATTCGCACATTAGCCAGTTTGACGATTCACACACTAACCAGCTTCACTAGCCCGTTTCACCATTCACACTCTAACCAGTTTCACTCATTGGTTTCTCCATTCACACACTAACCAACTTCTATAGCCAGTTTCACCATTCACACATTAACCAACTTCACTCACCAATTTCAGCATTCACACACTAAGCAACTTCACTAGCCGGTTTCACCATTCACACACTAAACTGCTTCACTCGCCAGCTTAATTATGCACACATTAACCAGTTTCACTAGCTGCTTTCACCATTCTCACACAAACCAACTTCAGTCACCAGTTTCAGCATTCACACATGAACCAGAGACATTCAACTGTTTCACCATTTACCTACCAACCAGCTTCACTCACCGCTTTCGCCATTCGCACACTAACCAGCGTCACTTGCCAGTTTTACCATTCACATACACTCACTAACTTCACTCGCCGGTTTCACCATTCGCACACTAACCAGTTTCCATAGCCCGTTTTATGATTTGCACACTTCACAGTTTCACCATCCGTTTTCACCATTCACACATTCACCAACTTCACTAGCCAGTTTCACAATCCACACACTATCCAGTTTCACTAGCCGGTTTCACTTTTCACACGCTTCCCTAGCCAGTTTCATCATTCGCACATGAACCAGCGACATTCACCGGTTTCACCATTCACATACTAACCAGTTTCACTCACCGCTTTCACCATTCATGCACTAAACAGAGTCACTAGCAAGCTTCACCATTCTCACACTAACCAATTTCGATCGCTTTCACCATTCACACACTAACCAGCTTCACTAGTCAGTTTCACCATTCACACACTCACCAGCTTTACTCGCGGGTTTCACCATTCACACAATAGACGTTTTTACTCACCGCTTTCACCATTCACACACTAAGCAGCTTCACTAGCCGGTTTCACCTTTCAAACACTAGCCAGCTTCACGAGTTGGTATTGCTAATTGTACACAAGCCACTTTCACTCACTGGTTTCACCATTCACACACCAGCCAGCTTCACTCACCCATTTCACTATACACACAATAATTAGCGTCACTCACTGGTTTCACCATTCACACGGTAACCAGCTTCACTCACCAGTTTCTCCATTCACGCACAAACCAGCTGCACTAGCCGGTTTCTCCATTCATACACTAACCAGCTTCATTCGCCAGTTTCACCATTCGGGCACTAAACAGCATCACTAGCATGTTTCACAATTTACACACTAACCAATTTCAATCACCGGTTTCACCATTCACACACTAAGCAGTTTCACCAACCGGTTTCACCATTCACACGCTAACCAGCTTCACTAGTCGCTTTCACCATTCACACACTCACCAGCTGTACTCGCCGGTTTCACCATTTGCACACTAAGCAGTGTCACTAGCCGATTTCACTACTCACACTAACCAACTTCACTAGCCAGTTTCACCATTCACACACTAATCAGCTTCACTAGCCGGTTTCACCATTCATGCGCTAACATGCTTCACTCACCGGTTTCACCAGTTGCACACTAACCAGTGTCACAAGCCGGTTTCACCATTCACACAACAGACATTTTTACTCACCGCTTTCACCATTCAAACACTAAGCATTTTCACTAGACGGTTTCACCATTCAAAAACTAACCAGCTTCACTCACTGGTTTTGCCAATTGCACATAAACCATCTTCACTGGCCGGTTTCACCATTCACACACTAACCAGTTTCTCTCACCTGTTTTACCATTCACACACTAACCAGCTTCACTCACCCGTTTCATCATACAGACATTAATTAGCGTCACTTACCAGTTTCACCATTCACACACTAACCAGCTGCACTCAGTAGGTTCACCATTCACACACTAATTAGCATCACTCATTGGTTTCATCATTCACACGGTAACCAGCTTCACTAGCCAGTTTCACCATTCACACACTAACCCGCTTCACTAGCTGGTTTCACGATTCACACGCTAACCAGTTTCACTCACCGGTTTCATCATTTGCACACTAACCAGTGTCCCGAGCCGGTTTCACCATTCACACACTAAGCACTTTCACTAGCCGGTTTCACCATTCAAAGACTAAACAGCTTCACTCACCAGTTTTGTCAAATGCACACAAACCAGATTCACGAGCTGGTTTCGCCATTCACACACTAAACAGTTTCTATCACCAGTTTCACCATTCACACACCAACCAGCTTCAATCATCCGTTTTACCATACACACACTAATTAGCATCACTCACTGATTTCACCATTCACATGGCAACCAGCTTCACTAGACGGTTTCACTCACCAATTTCACCATTCTCACACTAACCAGCTGCACTCACCGGGTTCACCATTCACATACTGACCAGCTTCATTCAGCGCTTTCACCATTTGTACACTAACAAGATCACTGGCAGGTTTCACCATTCACACACTAATGAATTTCAATCACCGGTTTCACCATTTGCACACTAATCAGTGGCACTAGCCAGTTTCATCGTTCACACAATAGACATTTTCACTCACCCGTTTCACCATTCACACACTAAGTAGTTTCACTAGCCAGTTTCACCATTCACACACTAACGACTTTCAATCACCGGTTTCACCATTTGCACACTAACCAGTGACACTAGCCAGTTTCATCGTTCACACAATAGACATTTTCACTCACCCGTTTCACCATTCACACACTAAGTAGTTTCACTAGCCGGTTTCACCATTCACAGACTCACCAGCTTCACTCACTGGTTTTACCAATTCCAAACAAACCAGATTCACCAGCCAGTTTCACCATTCACACAATAGCCAGCTTCACTCACCCTTTTCACCATGCACACACTAATTAGCCTCACTCACTGGCTTCACCATTCACACACCAACCGGCTTCACTCACCGGTTTCACCATTCGCACACTAGCCAGTTTGACGATTCACACACTAACCAGCTTCACTAGCCCGTTTCACCATTCACACTCTAACCAGTTTCACTCATTGGTTTCTCCATTCACACACTAACCAACTTCTATAGCCAGTTTCACCATTCACACATTAACCAACTTCACTCACCAATTTCAGCATTCACACACTAAGCAACTTCACTAGCTGGTTTCACCATTCACACACTAAACTGCTTCACTCGCCAGCTTAATTATGCACACATTAACCAGTTTCACTAGCTGCTTTCACCATTCTCACACAAACCAACTTCAGTCACCAGTTTCAGCATTCACACATGAACCAGAGACATTCAACTGTTTCACCATTTACCTACCAACCAGCTTCACTCACCGCTTTCGCCATTCGCACACTAACCAGCGTCACTTGCCAGTTTTACCATTCACACACACTCACTAACTTCACTCGCCGGTTTCACCATTCGCACATTAACCAGTTTCCATAGCCCGTTTTATGATTTGCACACTTCACAGTTTCACCATCCGTTTTCACCATTCACACATTCACCAACTTCACTAGCCAGTTTCACAATCCACACACCTATCCAGTTTCACTAGCCGGTTTCACCACTCACACACTAACCAGCTTCCCTAGCCAGTTTCATCATTCGCACATGAACCATCGACATTCACCGGTTTCACCATTCACATACTAACCAGTTTCACTCACCGCTTTCACCATTCATGCACTAAACAGCGTCACTAGCAAGTTTCATCATTCACACACTAACCAATTTCGATCGCTTTCACCATTCACACACTAACCAGCTTCACTAGTCAGTTTCACCATTCACACACTCACCAGCTTTACTCGCGGGTTTCACCATTCACACAATAGACATTTTTACTCACCGCTTTCACCATTCACACACTAAGCAGCTTCACTAGCCGGTTTCACCTTTCAAACACTAGCCAGCTTCACGAGTTGGTTTTGCCAATTGTACACAAGCCACTTTCACTCACTGGTTTCACCATTCACACACCAACCAGCTTCACTCACCCATTTCACTATACACACAATAATTAGCGTCACTCACTGGTTTCACCGTTCACACGATAACCAGCTTCACTCACCAGTTTCTCCATTCACACACTAACCAGTTGCACTAGCCGGTTTCTCCATTCATACACTAACCAGCTTCACTCGCCAGTTTCACAATTCACATACTGACCAGCTTCATTTACCACTTTCACCATTCGCACAGTAACCAGCGTCACTAGCAGGTTTTAAAATTCACACACTAACCAGCTTCACTGGCCAGTTTCATCATTCACACACTCACGAGCTTCACTCACCGGTTTCACCATACACTCACTAATTAGCGTCACTCACCGGTTTCACCATTCACACGTTAACCAGCTTCACTAGCCGGTTTCACCATTCACATACTAACCAGCTTCACTAAGATAAAAATAAAAAAAACTGCGGATGCTGGAAATCCAAAACAAAAACAAAATTACCTGGAAAAACTCAGTTGGTGAAAATCACCAATTTTAACACCTATGTGCTCTTTCGTTCTGTTGTCTGTGACATCTTTTGATGATCTGCTTCTATCACTGCTTGTTTGTCCCTACAACCACACCAACCCCCTCCACTTCTCTCCCCCCACCCAACCCCCCCACCCCCACACAGCTTAAACCAGCTTATATTTCACCCCTTTCTTGGATTCACTCAAGTTCTGTCGAAGGGTCATGAGGACTCGAAACGTCAACTCTTTTCTTCTCCGCCGATGCTGCCAGACCTGCTGAGTTTTTCCAGGTAATTCTGTTTTTGTAACCAGCTTCACTAGCCGGTTTCACCATTCATACACTAACCAGAACCTAAAACAATAAAAATTGGGAAATAAGATTACTGGTCCGAACTGTTTTTTTCCTGTTGGGTAACCAGCTTTACTAGCCAGTTTCAACATTCACACACTAGCCAGTTTTACCATTCGCACACTAACTCGTTTCACCATTCACACACCAACTAGTTTCAATTGACGGTTTCACCATTCACATACTAACCAGAATGAAAAACAGTAAAAATTGAGAAATAAGACTTTTGGTCCGAACTGTTTTTTTCCTATTGTGTAACCCGCTTGACTAGTCGGTTTCACCATTCGCAACTAACCAGCTTCACTAGTCTGTTTCACCGTTCACACACTAACCAGCTTCCTGAGCAAATACACCAGCCTCTTTCTCTCGTTCTTACACTAGTTAGAAGAACCCTTAACCTCCCAGTCCCGTTCTCATTCCGTTAACCTACCGGCGGTTGCCGGGCTGTCCTGCCCCCTGCTCCGGGGAACCGAGCTGGAGAGTGGCCGCTGCGAACGGATAGTGGAAAGCGGTGACGCCAGCAAATCCCAGCACCTTGACCAGGCACCAGAGCAAAAGAAAAGGGCTCATCGCGGGATGGTAGGAAAGGGGCAGCTCGGGTGAGCCCAGCTCCGGACACTCCTCTCGGTCAGTCTCTAAAGGTCAGCTTTCTGTTCACTGTGTGACTGTGAGCACCGTGGCCCCAGGCCGTTCAGTTTGTGACTGTGAGAATACGGAGCCAGAACTGCTCCTTCTCCTGGTTCTGGTGCGGAGTCCACAGGTCCCAACAGGCTGAGCTAGGAACAGGAAAATGTTCCTGATGTACGGACCGGCCCATTTCGGGGGAGTTACTCAGGTCCATTCATACATACACAGTCCCAGTAACTTACATACACACTCGTATTAACTCTATCTCGCACAGACCCAGTAACTGTCATTCACACAGTTCCTGGAACTCGCATAGACCTAGTGCCAAAACAAAAACAGAATTACCTGGAAAAACTCAGCAGGTCTGGCAGCATCGGCGGAGAAGAAAAGAGTTGACGTTTCGAGTCCTTAGGGTCATGAGGACTCGAAACGTCAACTCTTTTCTTCTCCGCCGATGCTGCCAGACCTGCTGAGTTTTTCCAGGTAATTCTGTTTTTGTTTTGGATTTCCAGCATCCGCAGTTTTTTTGTTTTTAGACCTAGTGCCAGTCGTGAACACACTGCCCAGGTAACTCCTACAGACACACTCCCAGTAACTCACACACATACATTCCTGGTGCCAGTTTTCTTCGTGTTCATTAACATTACCAGCTTTCTGCTAAGCCTGCCAATGCACCAAGCACTTTATTGTGCATACCCATCAGTGTTTCCTGGAGGTTGCTCAATCCATGTCCCCCGCAGCAGAATCCACCTTGCTCTGCCGCCTAAACTGTTCCTGTTCCCTGTCCTTGCTGCGGGTGAATGACTTTCAAATAACTGGAAACAAACATGAAAGAAAGATTTGTATTTATATAGCACCATTTACAACCAGAGGACATCTAAAAGTGCTTTTTATTCAATGAAATACCTTTTCAGTTTAATCACTATGATACTGTCGGACTGGTGAACTATTGCTGAACTGGTTGGGATGGCTCGTAACAACTGCCTGAAGGATATGGGAATGAAAATTCCAATTGGGAGTGTAAGGTCTTATCATAATCTTCCAATCTTCCCTAGAACCAGGGGTATGCAAATGTGACACCCTTATTCAAGAAAGGGTGTAAGGACAGTCTGAGTAACTACAGTAATATAAAGGCAAAATACTGCAGATGCTGGAAATCTGAAACAAAAGCAAAAAATGCTGGAAAAACTCAACAGGTCTAACAGCATCTGCGGAGAGAAAGACAGAATTAACGTCTTGAGTCAGTATGACTCCGATTCGAAATGTTACCTCTGAGTAACCACAGTTTAACATTAATATAGGGTAGGGTTTGAGAAGCAATAATTAGGGAAAGATCGCCAGGCACCGGGAGAGGTTTGCGTTAATTAAGGAGAGCTGGACGGATTTGTAAAAGACAGATCGTGTTCGACTGATCTAACTGAATTTTCTTGATGAAGTAACAGAGAAGGTTGATGAAGGGAATGTGGTGGATGTTGTCTATATAGATTTTAAGAAAATGTTTGACAAAGTACTACATGAAAGACTGGTTAACAAAATTAAAAGCAAAGTAATGCAGATGCTGGAAATCTGAAACAAAAATGAAAATTGCTGGAAAAACTCAACAGGTCTGACAGCATCTGTGGAGAGGAGTACAGAGGTAACGTTTCGAGTCTGGATGACCATACGGACTCAGACCTGAAACGTTAACTCTGGATGACAAAATTGATGCTTGTAGAATATAAGAGTCAATGTCAGCTTGGATTAAAAAATGGTTTAAGGACAGAAAGCAGTGAGTTGTGATAGATGGTTGTTTTTCAGTCTGGAGGATGGTAGACAAATGGTCACCAGTGAAGCTGGTTAGTGTGTGAATGGTGAAACTGGTTAGTAAAACTGGTTAGTGTGTGAATGGTGAAACCGGGTAGTGTGGAGCGTCAGGAGTGTGATGGAATACTCTCCACTTGACTGGACTGCAGCTCCAACTACACTCAAGAAGCTTGACACCATCTAGGAAAAAGCAATCCCCTTAATTGTTTGTGGATTGGTGCCATTCACTCCCTCCATACCAAAGCACAGTAGCAGCAGTGTGTACCATCTACAAGATGCACTGCAGGAATTCACCAAGGCTCCTTAGACAGCACCTTCCAAACCCACAACCTCTACCACCTAGAAGGACAAGGGCAGCAGATAGATGGGAACACCACCATCAGGAAGTTCCCCTCCAAGTCACTCACCATCCTGACTTGGAAATATATCGGCTGTTCCTTCACTGTCGCTGGGTCAAAATCCTGGAACACCTTCCCTAACTGTACTGTGGGCATACCTACACCAAATAGACTGCAGCAGTTCAAGAAGGCAGCTCACCATCACCTTCTCGAGGGCAATAAATACTGGCCTAGCCAGAAATACCCACATCCTGTGAATGAATAAAAAACAAAACAGTGGTCTTTTGCTAGGACTGCTGCTTTTTTTCATATGTATTTAAATAACTTGAATAATAGAATGTCATAAGCTGCTCATGATATGGAACTTTGTCAAACATTGAGAATGATATGAACCACCTGTAACAGAACAGATAGGCCAGCAGAATGGGCAGACAAGCGGCAGATGGAATGTAATACAGAGAAGTGTGAGGTGATACATTTTGGCAGACGGGATAGGGAGAGGCAATATAGACTTAATGGCCCAGTTGTAAAGAGTGCGCAGGAACAGAGGGACATGGGGGTGCATGCGCACAGATCCTTGAAGGTGACAGGACATATTGAGAGTATGGTTACCAAAGCATTTGTGTTCTTGGCTTCATAAATAGAGGCATTGAGTACAAAAGCAGGGAGGTTATGCTGAATTTTTATAAAGCTCTGGTTAGGTCCCAACTAGAGTATTGTATGCAGTTCTGGTCACCACATTTTAGGAAGGATGTGAAGGTCTTTGAGAAGGTGCAGAAGAGATTTACCAGAATTATTCCAGTGACAAAGGATTTTAGTTCAGAGATCAGGTTGAAGAAGCTGGGGTTGTTCGCCTTGGAGCAAAGGAGATTGAGGGGAGATTTGATAGAGGTGTACATGATGATGACAGGTAGAAAAGGGAAAGCTGCTCCGTTCAGCTGATGTACAAAGACTGGAGGACACAGATTGAAGGTTTTGGGCAAGAGAAGCAGGGAGAATATGAGGAAGAACTTTTTGACGCAGTGAGTGGTAAAGAGCTGGAACTTACTGCCTGTGAGCAGGATGGAACAGAGACAATGAACGATTTCAAAAATAAATTGTGTGGGTGCGCATGGGAAATAAACTTGCAGGGCTATAGGGGTAGAGCAGGGGAAAGAGGCTGATGGGATTGTTCCACAGAGAGCCAGCATGGACTCGATGGGCAAATGGTCTCCTTCTGTGCCATAATTACTCTGACTCCATGGCAATGACTGGTGAATGTCATGACCATATAAAGTTGCCTCCTTAAATTGGTCTGTGAGAATTTGTGTGTATATATATAGTCCCTTGTTAATGTATGAGTGTTTCAATTTAAGAATGTTTTTGAAAATATTAAAAAATTTGAAAATAACCCAGCAGACAAGCTTTAATCTTAAACAAAATAAAGGTTAGTTTATTACAAAACTACTGCTGAAAGTCATCTAAGTAAAAGTGATAAAGTTATTAACTAAAATTCAAACAAAGATTAAAATGCAGATAAAGGGGAAAAAAAGACACGAGAAGGGGAGATTTCAAATCAGTCTCTGTGAGATATCACTGCTGGTCCATTGTTTGAACTCCTTCTTTCCAAAGTGAAGGGTTTGAAACTTAAGGTTCAGTTTAGCAGCTTCAATGCCTTTGCAGTCGACCAGTTAGCATTTGCCTTTTTCAGGTGGACTCTGCAGGTTAAGCAGGTCCTGCAAGAGAGAGAGATTTCTTGCTCCTCGCTAGTTCTGCAACTCGGGACACTTGGGAGATTGCCAGGGCTCTTTCGGCAGGCAGAACAGCAGATTATTAGGGCCCCAGCTATGCCTGTCTCTTTATGAGGTATGTGGAACATTCCTTGTTGCAGTCCTACTCCGGCCCCCTTCCACAACTCTTTCTCCGGTACATCGATGATTATTTCGGTGCCGCTTCATGCTCTTGTCAGGACTTGGAAAAATTTATTAATTTTGCTTCCAATCTCCACCCCTCCATCATTTTCACGTGGTCCATCTCTGACACTTCCCTTCCCTTCCTTGACCTCTCTGTCTCAATCTCTGGTGATAGACTGTCCACCAATATCCATTACAAACCCACCGACTCCCACAGCTATCTCGACTACAGCTCCTCACACCCCACTTCCTGTAAGGACTCCATCCCATTCTCTCAGTTCCTTCGCCTCCGTCGCATCTGTTCCGATGATGCTACATTCAAAAACAGTTCCTCTGACATGTCCTCCTTCTTCCTTAACCGAGGTTTTCCACCCACGGTCATTGACAGGGCCCTCAACCGTGTCCGGCCCATCTCCCGCGCATCCGCCCTCACTCCTTCTCCTCCCTCCCAGAAACATGATAGGGTCCCCCTTGTTCTCACTTATCACCCCACCAGCCTCCGCATTCAAAGGATCATCCTCCGCCATTTCCGCCAACTCCAGCATGATGCCACCACCAAACACATCTTCCCTTCACCCCCCTTATCGGCATTCCGTAGGGATCGCTCCCTCCGGGACACCCTGGTCCACTCCTCCATCACCCCCTACTCCTCAACCCCCTCCTATGGCACAACCCCATGCCCATGCAAAAGATGCAACACCTGCCCCTTCACTTCCTCTCTCCTCACCGTCCAAGGACCCAAACACTCCTTTCAAGTGAAGCAGCATTTCACTTGCATTTCCCCCAACTTAGTCTACTGCATTCGTTGCTCCCAATGTGGTCTCCTCTACATTGGAGAGACCAAACGTAAGCTGGGCGACCGCTTTGCAGAACACCTGCGGTCTGTCCACAAGAATGACCCAAACCTCCCTGTCGCTTGCCATTTTAACACTCCATCCTGCTCTCTTGCCCACATGTCTGTCCTTGGCTTGCTGCATTGTTCCAGTGAAGCCCAACGCAAACTGGAGGAACAACACCTCATCTTCCGACTAGGGACTTTACAGCCTTCCGGACTGAATATTGAATTCAACAACTTTAGGTCGTGAGCTCCCTCCCCCATCCCCACCCCCTTTCTGTTTCCCCCTTCTTTTTTTTTCCAATAAATTATAAAGATTTTCCTTTTCCCACCTATTTCCATTATTAAAAAAAAAACCCACTAGAGCTATACCTTGAGTGCCCTACCATCCATTCTTAATTAGCACATTCGTTTAGATAATATCACCAACTTTAACTTTAACACCTATGTGTTCTATTGTACTATTGTCGCTGACATCTTTTGATGATCTGCTTCTATCACTGCTTGTTTGTCCCTACAACCACACCAACCCCCTCCACCTCTCTGTCTCTCTATCTCTCCGCCCCCCACACACACACCTTAAACCAGCTTATATTTCAGCTCTTTCCTGGACTCGAACTCAAGTTCTGTCGAAGGGTCATGAGGACTCGAAACGTCAACTCTTTTCTTCTCCTTCGATGCTGCCAGACCTGCTGAGTTTTTCCAGGTAATTCTGTTTTTGTTTTGGATTTCCAGCATCCGCAGTTTTTTTGTTTTTAGATTATTTCTGAACACCTTCATCCTTTACTCTCAGTGACAGAGAGAAACCCAGATGTCTCTCAGAGTTATTCCGCTGCCGCTCAAGCGGCAGCCTCTTTTATGCAGTTCAAAAAACTCAAAAATGGCTGTGTTAATTTTCAAGGAGTCATTGTTTCACCCAGCAAAACAGTTAATTACATTGTCCCCTTCCAAGTCCCTTCCTCTCTCCTGTTCACTCAGAAACTAAGGGGTTTTCACACCTTTTGAAAGGATACAATAGACATCCTTGGAGGAGTCTTTTGCATTTTAATGTCAGCTGTAGAGATAAAAGTCTAAAGGTTTGAACAAACACAGAAGGTGCCAAAACTTGTATTTTGAGAAAGGTTTTTAATTTCAATGTAGAGGTTTAAAAACAGAAATGTGCCTTTAAAACAGTTGTCCTTAAAATCTGTAATATCATAAAATATACATTTGTGTCATGAGTGATTTTTGAATAACTAGTGTATGACTGGAAAATGATGATTATTGGTGAGGTCCTAGTGAATGGGTAATGAATGGTGAATGAGTGGTGAAAGATTTGTCAATGACTGGTGAGTGATTTTGGAGTGATTAGTGTATGGCTGGACCAAACAATGATTGGTGAATGGTGGGTAACTGACTGGGGCATACCTGCTGAATGATCAATGAATAAATAGTGAATGTCTGGCATATGATTGGTGATTGAAAAGTAACTGGTGAGTAAAAACTTGCTTGGGAAGGTGCAATACTCTAATTGTGGCCTAAACAAAGCTTTGTAAAGTTTCAGCATAACTTTGCTGCTTTTGTATGCATTGCCTCTATTTATGAAGTCTAAGATACCATATACTTTGCTGGCTGCTCTCTCATTATATTCTGTCACCTTCAAAGATCTATACACATGAACCCCCAAGAATCTCTGTCCCTGCATACTTTAGACTGCTTAGGCAGTCCTGGCAGTAGCTCTTCTGTATCCAAAAGGACACAGCGTAAGAGGGAGCAGGATGGGGAGGAAATCAATATTTCCATGGTCACATCTTCAGCTTTCACTGAATGCCACATCTCACGATAAGGTTTCTTGACAGGGTGGATGTGGAGAGGACGTTTGTTCTTGTGGCAGAATCTAGAACTAGGGGTCATTGTTTAAAAATAAGGGGTCAGTCATTCAAGACAAAGATGAGGAGAAATGTTTTCTCTCAGAGGGTCATTTGGAACTCTCTTCCTCAAAAGACGGTGGAGGCAGAGTCTTTGAATACTTTTAAGACAGAGCTAGAAAGATTCTTGATAAGCAAGAGGGTGAAAGGTTATCAGGGGTAGGCAGGAATGTGGGGTTGAGGTTACAATCAGATCAGCTATGATCTCATTGAATGGCAGAGCAGGCTCGAGGGGCCGAGTGGCCTACTCCTGCTCCTGGTTCGTAAGTTCGTATGAGGGTGGGGACGGATTTGAAAAGTGGTCAAATGCAGTCACTGAACATCATCCTGGACAGTCTGTACTGCACCAGAGGCCATGTGCTGCATGGTCTCTGGGCCAATGATTCATAGCACTATCTCTTCCAGGGGGCACTAGGAGATGGATTCACAGAGTCTCCCCCCTCCACTTACCCCAATCTTCACCCACCTCTCCCTCTTTTTATGGGCAAGGAAAGAGTGCCAGTGATTGTGTGGCATTGTACTTGGGTGATGCACCCACCATAGCTGAATTGCTGGAGGTATGTGGAGACAGGGAAGGGTGCATGTTCAATGGCATTACCATCACTGAATCCCCCACTATCAACATCCTGGGGGTTACCATTGACCAGAAACTGAGCTGGACTAGCCATATAAATACTGTGACTACAAGAGCAGGTCAGAGGTTAGGAATCCTGCGGCGATTAACTCACCTCCTTACTCTTCAAAGCCTGCCCACCATCTACAAGGCACAAATGAGGAGTGTGATGGAATACTACTCTCCACTTGTCTGGATGAGTGCAGTTCCCACACAATCAAGAAGCTTGACACCATCCAGGACAAAGCAGCCTTGCTTGATTGTGGATGTGAAGCCAATCACTTTCTCCACCACGGACGCACAGTAGCAGCAGTGTGTCCCATCTACAGGATGCACTGCAGTAATTCACCATGGCTCCTGAAGCAGCACCTTCCAAACCCACAATCACTACCATCTAGAAGGTAGAAGGGCAGCGGATAGATGGGAACTTCACCACCTGCAAGTTCCCCTCCAAGTCACTCGCCATCCTGACTTGGAAATACATCGCTATTCCTTCACCGTTGCTGGGTCAAAATCCTGGAACTCCCTTCCTAACAGCACTGTGGGTGTACCTACACCACATGGACTGCAGCAGTTCAAGAAGGCAGCTCACCACCACCTTCTCAAGGGCAATTAGGGATGGGAAAAACACTCATGTTCCCTGAAAGAATAAAAAATAATGTATTCAAAAAGTCCCACATGGCAAACAGGTCTCAAAAGTAAACACTGATGGGATCCAAGGCAAAGTGATAAATTGGATCCAAGATTGGTTCAGAGTCACGAAGCCAAGGGTGCTTTCATTGGGTGTTGTTGTGACTGGAAGGCTGTTTTCAATGGGGTTGAACTGGGCTCAGTACTGGTCTCTTGCACTTTTTGTGGTATATAGAGCTGGTTTAGACATTAATGTAGGAGTATCATTCAAAAGCTTGCGAATAATATAAAGATTGGCCGTCTGCTTAAGAATGAGGAAAAGGCTGTAGATGCTTGGAAGATTTCAATGAACTAGCCAGGTGGACAGAGAAATAGCGAACTGAATTGGATCCAGAGAAATGTGAGGTGATGCATTTGCTGGAGGACAAACAAGACAATGGAATCCACCATAAATAGGATACTGAGAAATGTAGAGGGACCCGGGATTGCATGTTCACAGATCAATGAAGATGGCGAGACAGCTAGATGATGAAAGATTGGGTAAGCTGGGGTTGTTTTCTTCAGAACAAATAAGGTTGAGGGGGGATTGAATTGAGATGTATAAAATAATGAGGGGCCTAAATAGAGTAGCTGGGAAGAAGCTATTTCCCTTAGCTGGAAGGTGAATGACCATGGGGCATAAATTTAAAGTGATTGACAGAAGGATTGTAGAGGAGATGAGGAGAAATATTTTCACCCAGAGGATGATGGGGATCTTGAACACACTACTTGAAAGCATGGTAGAGGCAGAAGCTCTCATGGGAATGAAAATATACTTGGATATTCACTTAGGTGCCATAACCCACAGGGCAACGGACCAAGAGCTGGAGGGCGGAATTAGACTAGAGAGTTCTTCTTCAGACAGCAAGAACACAATGGGTGACAGTCAAGGGCAGTGATAGATAAGGCAGAAGTAGGCCAGAGGCAGTTTGGGACAGGCCAGAGTCAGGCCAGAGGCAGTTAGAGACAGTCCTGAGTGAGGTCAGTGGCAGGCCAAAGGCAATTAGGGACAGGCCAGAGGAACACCACACAGGATTATGCTAACAAATTAATCTCTCAGTGTCCTGAAACAGAAGAATGGGCCATTCTGAGTCTCAAGTTCCTTCAGCATTGTAAATATTTCTAGTTTCTATGAACTCTTCGCCACATCAGAAATTCTTAGAGCTTGACAGGGTAGATGCTGGAAGGATGTTTCCTGTGGTTGGCAAGTCTGGAACTAGGGATTACAGTCTCAAAATATGAGAGTAACTATTTGGGACTGAGATGAGGAGAAATTACTTCACTCAGAGGGATGTGAATCTTTGGAATTCTCTACTCCAGAGGGCCGTGGAAGCTCAGTCATTGAACATGTTCAAGACAGAAATCGATGGAACAAAAACAAAAATACCTGGAAAAACTCAGCAGGTCTGACAACATCTGTGGAGAGGGATACAGATAACATTTTGAGTCCCTCCTCCATCTCCACTCCCTTTCTGTTTCTTCCCCCTTTTTGTTTTTTCCAATAAATTATATAGATTTTTCTTTTCCCACTTATTTCCATTATTTTTAAATATTTTTAAATCTTATGCTCCCCCCACCCCCACTAGAGCTATACATTGAGTGCCCTACCATCATTCTTAATTAACACATTCGGTTAGATAATATCACCAACCTTTAACACCTATGTGTTCTTTTGTTCTGTTGTCTGTGACATCTTTTGATTATCTGCTTCTATCACAGCTTGTTTGTCCCTACAACCACACCAACCCCTTCCACTTCTCTCCCACCCCCCACCCCCACACACACACACACACACACACACCTTAAACCAGCTTATATTTCACCCCTTTCTTGGATTCACTCAAGTTCTGTCGAAGGGTCATGAGGACTCGAAACGTCAACTCTTTTCTTCTCCGCCGATGCTGCCAGACCTGCTGAGCTTTTCCAGGTAATTCTGTTTTTGTTTTGTTATTGAATGGTGGAGCAGTCTTGATGGGACGAATGGTATTATTTCTAATGTTGTTGTGAAAAGCACATCAATGCAGTGTTTACTCCCAATCAGCTATTCGTCGTTCGGAGAGAGCATTGGGACAAATGCTCATCACCAAAATGCTGTGCTGACTTATTCATGGCAACCAGCCCCCTTACTGAACCTCCAGGTGAGCGTGCCTAGAGCAGGCTTTGACTCCTTTATTGGGACGGTGACTTGTGCTAAACGAAGGCTAAAGCGCATTTCAGTCCAAAACCCCAACTTGGTCACCTCAGGGGCTTTTTAGAGCTGGTGACACGGCTGGAAGAAGTTTTACAAAGAGATTCACTCAACCTATAATTCAATCCTGGAACTTGAAACCTAGACGGGCTGATTCTTCTGCTTCGAGTCACAGAGATTAAAATCCCATTGCCATCCTGCAAGGTGTTATTCTGCCCTGTCCCTGGATGGTACCACTCCCTCTCGGCTTTCTCTATTCCCTCTTTCTGCTCCTGCTCTCTCTCTGCTCTGTCCCATCTCTGCTCCATCTATTCACAGAATGTGAACGGCACAGAAGGAGGCAATTTGGCCCATCATGTCTGCACTGGCTCTCCGAATGAGCATTATGACCTAGTGCCATTGCTGTCCTTTTCCTCGTACCCTTGCACATTAGATTATAATTTGAAAAGAAACAATGTCCTCTTGAATATCTCGATTGAACCTGCCTCCACCACACTTCCAGACAGTGCATTCTAGACCCCCACCACTCGCTGTGTGAAAAAGTTTTTCCTCACATCACACTTGCTTCTTTTGCAAATCACTTTAAATCTGTGCCCTCTTGTTCTTGATCCTTTTACAAGTGGGAACAGTCTCTCCCTATCTACTCTATCCAGCCCCCTCATGAATTTGAACATCTCTATCAAATCTCCTCTCAGCCTTCTCCTCTCCAAGCAGAACAGTCCCAACCTCTCCAATCTATCCTCATAGCTGAAGTTTCTCATCCTTGGAATCATTCATATAAACCTTCTCTGCACTCCCTCCAGTGTGTTCACATCCTTCCTATAATGTGATGCCCAGAACTGTAGACATTACTCCAGCTGAGGTCTAATGAGTGTCTTATATAAATTCAGCAGGGCCTCCGTGTTCTTGTACTCTCTGCCCCTATTAATAAAGCCCAGGATATTGTATGCTTTATTAATTGTTCTCTCCACCTGTTCTGCCACCTTCAGTGATCTATGCACATATACACCCAGGTCTTTCTGCTCCTGCACCTCCTTCAAAATTTCACCCTGTATTTTATATTGTTTATCCATGTTCTTCCTACTAAAATGCATCACCTCACACTTCTTCACAATGAACTTCATCTGCCACCTACCTGCCCACTCCACCAACTTATCTGTGTCCCCTTGAAGTTCCACACCATTCTCCTTGCAGTTCACGCACCAAGATCTAGATCATTAAAATATATCAGGAAAAGCAAGGGTCCCAATACCAACCCCCGGGGAACTCCATTACAAACCTTCCTCCAGCCTGAAAAATATCCATTGGCTGTTGCTCCCCGCTTCCTGTTTTTCAGCCAATTTTGTATCCACATTGCTACTGTCCTTTTTATTCCACAAGCTATAACTTTTCTCACAAGTCTGTTGTGTGGCACTGTGTCAAATGCCTTTTGAAAGTCCATATACACCACATCAACAGCATTATCCTCATCAAACTTTTCTGTCACCTCTTCAGAAGACTCCAGAGCATTAGTTAAACGTAATTTTCCCTTTGGAAATCCATGCTGGCTCTTCCCTATCGACCTATATTTTTCCATATCAATCCCAAATAATTGTTTCTAGAATCTTGCCCACCATTGAAGTTAAACTGACTGGTTTGTAATCGCTGGGCTTATTCTTAAAAGGTTTTTTGAACAAGGGTGTAACGTTTGCAATTCTCCAGTCCTCTGACACTTCCCCCGAGTCGAGGGAAGACTGAAACATTATGGCCAGTGCCCCTGCAATGTATGTTCTCACTTCAATATCCTTGGATACATCTCATTTGTTCCTGGTGCCTTGTCAACTTTAGGTACCGACAGTCTATTCAACACTTCCTCCTTATCATTTTTGAACCCTTCTAGTGACAGAGTTTCCTCATCTGTCACCATGGCCTGGGTAGCATCTACCTCCTTGGTAAAGACAGATACAAAGTATTCATTTAATACCTCAGTCATGGCCACTTCAACTGTGTAAATTCCCTTTTAGGTCCCTAATCGGACCCTGCTCCTCCATTTACCACCCTTTTACTATATATCTGCCTAAAGAAGACTTTGGGATTCTCCTTTATGTTGGCTGCCAGTCTTTTCTTGTAATCCCTCTTCACTTCTCTAATATGCATTTTCACCTTCCCTCTGAACCTTCTGTACTCCTCTTGGTTCTCAATTATATTTTCTATCAGACACCTGTCATAAGCACATTTGTTCTTCTTTATCTTAATGTCTATCTCCTTTTTCATCCAGGCAGCTCTGGATTTGTTTGCCTACCTTTCCGTTCTAATGGAACATACCTTGACTATGCTCGAACCAATTCTTTTTTGAAGGTAGCCCATTGTTCACCTGCAGTTTTTCCTGCCAATCTTTTGTTCCAGTCTATCTGGCCCAACTCCTTTCTTGCCCCATTGAAGTTGGCTCTTGTCCAGTTAATTATTCTTACTCTGGATTGCCTATCGCCCTTGTCTATCATCATCCTAAAACATACAATATAATGATCACTATCTCCTAAATGTTCCCCCACTGACACTTGATCTACTTGGCCCACCTCCTTTCCAAGAACCAGGTCTAACAGTGCATCTTTTCCTGTTGGATTGGACAGATGCTGCTGTAGAAAATTCTCCTGAACACAATCTAGGAACTTTTGCCCCTCTCCACCCTTTACACTCCCACTGTCCCAGTCTACATTTAGGCAATTAAAGTTCCTATACAAATAATTTGTATTTTCCCTCCAGATTTGTTCTCCTACGTCCTTCTCACTATTTGGCGATCTATAGACAGCACCAAGAAATGTACTCGACCCTTTATGTTCCTTAGCTCCAACCAAATTGATTCTGTCCTTGAACCCTCTGGGACACCCTCTTTCTCAAGCACTGCAATGCTCTCCTTAACCAATACCATCACCCCTCCTCCTTTCCTATCTTTTCTGAACAATTTGTACCCGGGAGTATTTAACACCTAGTTCTGCCCTTCCTTGAGCCAGGTCTCTGTTATTGCTACAACATCCTATTTCCACATGGAAATCTGCTGCGGTAACTCCCCATTCTTATTTACTATGCTCTGTGCATTCACATACATGCATAGTAATCCTGATTTAGATTGTTACTTTCTCCCTGACGCTGACTTGATCTATTAATTTACTATTCTCTATACTTGTGCTATTTGTCCCTCCCAGTATTTTGTGTCCTGGTATTCCTCTCTAATATTTTTTCTTGGTTCCCACACCCCTGTTGAGTTAGTTTAAAGCCCTCCCAACAGCACTAGCAAAATGCCCCACAAGGAACTCAGTCCTAACTCTGTCCAGGTGGAACCTGTCTGACTTGTACAGGTGGCATCTGACCCAGAGCTAGTTCCACTGTCCCAGAAATCTAAAGCCTCCCTCCAGCACCATCTTTCCAGCCACGCATTCATCTGTTTTATCCTCCTGTTTCTGTACTCACTGGCACGTGGCACTGGGAGCAATCCAGAGATTACTACATTTGAAGTCCTGTTTGCTAATTTTCTGCCTACCTCCCTAAATTCTGATTGCAGGACCATATACCCCTTCCTACCGAAATCATTGGTACCAATGTGGACCACAACCTCTGGCTATTCACCCTCCCCCAGAAGAATGTCCTGCAGCCGCTTTGTGACATCCTTGAGCCTGGCACCAGGGAGGCAACATACCATCCTGGAGTCACATCTACGGCCACAGAAATGCCTGTTCCCCTAACCAATGAATCCCCTATCACTATAGCTCTTCCTTTCTTCTTCCTCCCCTCCTGTACAGCTGAGCTGCTCGTGGTGCCACAAACTTGGCTCTGACTACACTCCTCTGAGGAAAACAAGCATTAGCAGCTTCCAAAATAGAAAACTGATTTGTGAGTGGGACCCCAGGGGCCTCCTGTACTGCCTGCCTACTTCTCTTGGACTGCCTGGTGGTTACCCATTCCCTCTCTGTCTCCAGGCCCTTAAGCAGTGGTGTGACCACCTCTCTGAACGTGCTATCCACGTAGCTCTCAGTCTCGCAGATGCGCCACAGTGACTCCGACTGCCACTTGAGATCTGAAACCCGTAATTCAAGTTTCTGCAGCTGGCAGCACTTCCTGCACATGTGGTCATCTAGGACACCGGTAGCGTCCATGACTTAACACATATTACAGGACGTGCATTCCACTTGTATAAGCTGCCCCATCATGTCTTAATCTACTTTCCTTATGTTAACTTTGTTCTACTTTGGATTATTTATATTACTTTATTATATTGGCCCTAAATTTCCTTAATTCCTGGTGTTTCGCAGTTAAATCCAAGTAAAGGAACTTCAAAAATATTACACTTTTCTAATTTATTCACCAGTTCCTACTTATCAAGGCCACCGCTCTTCTTTCCGAGCAAAGGTAGAAAAAGGAAAGGAGCACCTCCTCACCGAACTCCCTCAGTCACCAAACTCCAATTGAAGCACTCGACTGCAGCCCAAAACACTCCAATGCAGACAAAGTCAGCACTATAAGATAGCCTACTTTTATACTTTCTGAACCTAACCTCTGAAAATCTGATTAAGCCAGTTATCTAATTAACTAGTTGCAGCTGCAAGCAAAGCCTATATGACCCCTGTTTTAAGGCTGGACTAAAACTCATCTTCTTCCAACCCTAACAACAACTTTTAGTTAATTGCTCAATTAAAGAAAGACGAGACTTTAGATTGAATTTCACCCTTAATTAAACCCTTAAACTTCCTCAGTCAACAAACTCCAACTGAAGCTCCCTACTGTAGCGAAAAACAACACCCCAGTTTCCCTCCAGCACACTACGCCTCTTCTCCATCTCTGGACTGCCTCCACTCCATCTCTGCTCAGTGTCTGCTCTGTCTCTGGGCTGTCTCTGCTCTGTCTCTGCTCAGTCTTTGCTCCATCTCTGCTCCGTCTCTGGACTGTCTCTGCTTCATCTCTGCTGTCTCTGCTCTGCCTCTGCGCCATCTCCACTCCATTTCTACTCCACCTCCGTATTGTCTGTGCTCTACCCCTGCTCCATCTCAGCTCCATTTCTGCTCTGTCTCTGCTCTGTCTTTGGGCTGTCTCAGCTCCATCTTTGCTCCTTCTCTGCTCCATTTCTACTCCATCTCTGGACTGTCTCAGCTCCGTCTCTGTTCTGTCTCTGCTCCGTCTCTGCTCTGCACCTGCTCGATCTCTGATCTATCTCTGCTACATCCCTGCTCTGTCCCTCCTCCCTCTGCTCCGTCTCTGGGGTCTCTCTGCTGTGTCTCTGCTGTGTCTCTGGGCTCTCTCTGCTGTGTCTCTGCTGTGTCTCTGGGCTCTCTCTGCTGCGTCTCTGCTGTGTCTCTGCTGTGTCTCTGGGCTTTCTCTGCTGCGTCTCTGCTGTGTCTCTGCTGTGTCTCTGGGCTCTCTCTGCTGTGTCTCTGCTGTGACTCTGCTGTGTCTCTGCTCCGTCTTTGGGCTCTCTCTGCTGTGTCTCTGCTCCGTCTCTGGGCTCTCTCTGCTGTGTCTCTGCTGTGTCTCTGCTGTGTCTCTGGGCTCTCTCTGCTGTGTCTCTGCTGTGACTCTGCTCTGTCTCTGCTCCGTCTCTGGGCTCTCTCTGCTGTGTCTCTGCTCCGTCTCTGCATCGTCTCAGGGCTCTCTCTGCTCCAACTCTACTCCATTTCTGCTCCATTTCTGCCCCATCTTTGGGCCATCTCTGCCCTGTCTCTGCTCTGCCGCTGCTCTGCCACTGCTCCATCTCTGCTACATCTCTGCCACGTCTCTGCTTCAACTCTGGACTGTCTCTGCTCAGTCTTTGCTCGGTGTTTGTTACATCTTTGCTCTGTCTCTGGGCTGCTCCAGCTTCATCTCTGCTCCATTCTTGTACCATCTCTGCCTCACCGCTATCCATTTCTGCTCTGTCTCTGCTCTGTCTCTGCTACACCTCAGCTCGGTCTCTGATCCGTATCTTATACATAACTGCTCTGTATCTGTGGGTCTCTGCTCTGCCTTTGCTCAATTTCTGCTCTGTCTCTGCTCCATCTCTGCTCTGCCTATGCTCCATTTATGCTCCATCTCTGCTCCAGTTCTGCTAAGTCTCTGCTATGTCTCTACTCTAACTCTGGACTGTCCCAGCTCCATCTCTGCTCCATCTGTGCACAACCTCTGCTTCATCTCTGCTCCATTTCTGCTCCGTTTCTCCTCTGTCTCTGCTTCATCTCTGCTCCGTCACTGCCCCATCTCTCGCCCATCTCTGGGCTGTCTTTGCTCTGTCTCTGCTCTGTTGCTGCTCTGTCTCTACTCCATCTCTGCACAGTCTCTGCTACCTCTCTACTACCTCTCTGCTCCAACTCTGGACTGTCTCTGCTCACTCTTTGCTTGGTCTTTGCTACATCTCTGCTCCGTCTCTGATCCGTATCTGCTATGTACCTGCTCCATATTTATGGGTCTCTGCTCTGCCTCTGCTCCATTTCTGCTCCACCTCTGCTATGTCTATGCTCCTCCTCTGCTCCATTTCTCCTCTGTCTCTGCTCCATCTCTGCTCTGTCTCTGCGCCATCTCTGAAAATCTCTGGGCATCTCTGCCCTGTCTTTGCTCTGTCACTTCTCTGTCTCTATTTCATCTCCACTCTGTGTCAGCACAGTCTCTATAACATCTCTGCTACATCTCTGCTACATCTCTGGACTGTCCCTGCTTAGCCTTTGCTCGGTCTTTGCTACATCTCTGCTGTGTTTCTTGGCTGCTCCAGCTCCATCTTTGCTCCATCTCTGCACCGTCTCTGCTCCATCTCTGATCTGTCTCTGCTCCATCTCTGGACTATCTCTGCTCCATTTCTGCTCTGTCTCTGCTCTGTCTCTTCTCTGTCTCTGCTCCATCTCTGCTCTTTTTCTGTTCTCTCTTTTTTGACTGTCACAGCTCGGTCTTTGCTCCATCTCTGCTCTGTCTGTACTCGGTCTCTGATTCGTATCTGCTACATACCTACTCTGTACTTGTTCTGTCTCTGCTCCGTCTCTGCTCCATTTCTTCTCTTTTTCAGCTCCATCTCTTCTCTGTTACTGCCCTGTCTCTGGTCCATCTCTGGGCGATCTCTGCCCTATCTCTACCCTGTCTCTGTTCTGCTGCTGCTCTGTCTCTACTCCATCTCTACTCTGTCTCTGCACAGTCTCTGCTACATCTCTGCTCCATGTCTGGGCTGTCTCTGCCCAGTCTTTGCTCGGTCTTCGCTCCATCTTTGCTCCATCTCTGGACTGTCCCAGTTTCATTTCTGCACCATTTCTGCACCGTCTCTGCACCATCTCTGCTCTGTCTTTGCTCTGTCTTTGCTCTGTCTCTGCTCCGTCTCTGCTCCATTTCTGCTATGTCTCTGTTCCTTCTCTGCTCTATCTCTATTCCTTCTCTGCTCATCTCTGCTCCAACTCTGCTCCATCTCTGCTCCAACTCTGCTTCGTCTCTGCTCCATCTCTACTCCATCTCTGCGACATCTCTTCTCCACCTTTGCTCCATTTCTGCTCCGTCTCTACACCTTCTTTGCTCTGTCTCTGCTCCACCTCTGCTCTGTTTCTGCTCTGTCTCTGCTCCATCTCTGTTCTAACTCTGCTCCACCTCCAGACTGTATCTGCTCCATCTCTGGACCTCCTCTGCTCTGGACTGTTTCTGCTCCATTTCTATTCTGTCGCTAGACTGTCACAGCTCCATCTGTGCTTCGTCTGTGCTCCATCTCTGGAACATCTCTGCTCCATCTCTGCTCTGTCCTTACTCATGTCTGCTCTGTCTCTGCTCTGTCTCTGTTCCATTTCTGCTCCGGCCCAGTTCTGTCTCTGCTCCACCTCTGCTCCATTTCTGTTCTGTCTCTGATGCATCTCTGCTCCATCTCTGGAGCATCCCTCTCCATCTTTGCTCCATCTCAGATCTGCCTCTGCACCGGCTCTGTACATCTCTGATAAGTCCCTCCTCCATCTCGTCTCTGTCTCTGCTCCATCTCCGACTTTCTCTGCTCTGTCTCTGCCCAGTCTGTGCCCTGTCTCTGCAGCGTCTCTGATCCCTCTCTGGACTGTCCCTGCTGTATCACTGCTCCATTTCTGTTCCATCTCTGGACTGTCTATGCTGTCTCTGCTGTGTCCCTGCTCCATCTCTGCTGTGTCTCTGCTCCTTCCCTGGACATCTCGGCTCCCTCTCTACTCCAGTCATGCTCCATCTCTGGAATGTCTCTGCTGTCTCTGCTCCATCTCTGCTTCATCTCCACTCTATCTCTGGACTGTTTCTGCTCCGTCTCTGCTCCATCTCTGCTTATCTCTGCTCTGTCTCTGGACTGCCTCTGCTCCATATCTGCTCCATCTCTGCTTCATCTGTGCTCCGTCTCCAGACTGTCTCTTCTCTGCCTCTCCTCAGTCCCTGCTCCATCTCAGCTCCATTTCTGCTCCATTTCTGCTCCGACTCTGCTCCGTCTCTGCTCCAACTCTGCTCCGTCTCTGCTCCATCTCTGCTTATCTCTGCTCTGTCTCTGGACTGCCTCTGCTCCATATCTGCTCCATCTCTGCTTCATCTGTGCTCCGTCTCCAGACTGTCTCTTCTCTGCCTCTCCTCAGTCCCTGCTCCATCTCAGCTCCATTTCTGCTCCATTTCTGCTCCGACTCTGCTCCGTCTCTGCTCCAACTCTGCTTCATCTCTGCTTCATCTCTGCTCCGTCTCTGCTCCGTCTCTGCTGTCTTTGCTCTGTCCCAGCTCCTTCTCTGCTCCACTTCCGTTCTGTATCTGCTCCGTCTCTGTTCTATCTCTGCTCCATTTCCAGACTGTCTCTGCTCCATCTCTGGACCATCTCCGCTCCACCCCTGGACTGTCTGTGCTCAATCTCAGTTCTATCTCTGTTCCATCTCTGCTCCATTTCTACTCCATCTCTGGACTGCCCCAGCTCTGTCTGTGCTTCATTTCTGCTCCATCTCTGCTCAGTCTCTGCAGCGTCTCTGCTCTGTCTCTGCTCATTTCTCCTCCATCTCTGGACTGTCTCTACTACATCTCTGCTCTGCCTCACCAAACCTCCTTGCAAGGATGTTGGTCCCATTCTGGTTCAGGTGCAACCCATCTGCCTTGTACTGGTCCCACCGCCCCCAGAAACAGTCCCAATGTCCCAGAAATCTAAAGCCCTCCCTCCTGCACCATCTCTCCAGCCAGACATTCATCTGGACTAACCTCCTATTTCTATACTCACTAGTGTGTGGCACTGGAAGAAATCCAGAGATCACTACCTTTGAGGTCCTGTTTTTTAATCTGCTTCCTAGCTCCCTAAATTCTGCTTGCAGGACCTCATCCCTCTTTCTACCTATGTCGTTGGTACCAATATGTACCACGATCTCTGTCTGTTTACCCTCCCCCTTTAGAACGCCCTGTAGCCGTTCAGTGACATCCTTGCCCCTGGCACCAGGGAGGCAACATACCATCCTGGAGTCACGTCGATGGCCACAGAAACACCTGTCTGTTCCCCATACTATCGAGTCTCCTACTACTATGCTCTTCCCCTCTTTTTCCTCCCCCCCCGTGCAGCTGAGCCACTCAGTGCCATGAGTGTGGCTGCACTCCCCAGAGGATCCATCACTCTCACCATGTTCCAACACAGAAAAACGGTTCTCGAGTGAGATGTACCCTGGGGATTTCCTGACTACCTGCCTGACACCTTTCTTCTGACTGATGGTCACCCATTCCCTCTCTGTCTGCACTTCAGTTAGCTGTGGGATGACCACGTCTAAAAATGTGCTATCCATGAAACACTCAGCCTTTTGGATGCACCTCAGGGCCTCCAGCTGCTGCTCAAGCTC